>NC_035436.2:71201255-71938762 GCF_002127325.2 Helianthus annuus
TTGAAAGATTAACCAGTGATTTATATAGAGTAACTCAAAGTCATAATGAATCATTAAGGGATTACATAACTAAATTTAGTAAAGAATCCTTGGACATTCCCAACTTGGATATGGCTACGGCTGTTGAAGCCTTCAAAATGGGACTGCTTAAGGATTCATTATTCTATGATGATCTTGTTATGACACCATGCAGGAACCTAGATGAAGTAAGAACTCGAGCACTCAGGTTCATCCGGCTAGAGGATGACAAGAGGATCCAGGAGAGACAAGTAGGATCCTCAAAACAGGAGAAGCAAGGATCCTCCTTCAAGAACAACAAATTCAAATCCTACCATAGAAATGAGAACCAGAATGTGCATGCTGTTGATCAAGAAGAGGATGATGAAGATTATCTTCCAATCTCAGAATATTGTTTTTCCGTTGATAATCAGGAACTAATCCTTGCAATGCAGAATCTAGGTGAAAAAGCTAGGTGGCCCAGGAAGAATGATAAACCATCTGGGACTAAAGACAAGTCAAAATGGTGTGCATACCATGAGGATTTCGGGCATCTAACCGAAGAATGCATAGCTTTAAGAAAAGAGATTGGATATCTATTAAGCAAGGGGCACCTAAAAGAACTGTTGGGAAGAAAAAAGCAAAGGACTCAGGATCCTGAAAGGATCCCTGAAAAGGCTCCAGCACCTCCGGCAAATGCACAAGTGATCAACTTTATTTCCGGAGGATCAGACATCTGTGGTACATCCTTCTCGGCGGCCAAAAGGCATGCAAAGGAGTCAAAAATGGATAATGGAGAAAGACCTATTAGAACATAAAGTGTCTCAGAGGGGAAATGATAACGTTTGATGAGGATGATCGCATTAACATTCAGGATCCTCATCATGATAGTTTAGTTTATTACTCTCTTTATCTCTAACCATTTTGTCCGCAGGATCCTTATCGATGGAGGAAGCTCAGTGAACATTATCCAGCTTGATGTTCTGAAGAAAATGGGTATCCCAGAATCAGACATCACACCAAGATCCTCCGTGCTTGTAGGATTCAGTGGAGAAACAAAGAAAAACTCTGGGGGACATCAAACTCCCAATCTACGTGGAAGGATTACATAATTATCAAAAAATTTTGTGTGATTGACTGTTTATCTTGTTGCAATGTTATCCTTGGCAGGCCCTGGATACATGATATGAAAGCAGTCCCATCCACCTACCATCAATGTGTGAAGCTCCTAGCCCATGGGGAATAATCAAGATCGACAGTGATCAGCAGGAGGCTAAGGATTGTTATACCTCATCCATGAAGCCAACCTCGAAGCCAAGGGAGCAATAGCAATTACAGTATCCTCCGAGGAATGTCTTGGAGGCAAGGGAACAAGATGTGGACGAAATCCTCTTGGATCCTAGTGATCCTGAATCAAAAATCTATATCGGATCAGGGATCCTTGGCAAGATGAAAGAAGACTTAATATCCTTCCTCAAAAGAAGAAAATCTACCTTTGCTTGGAAACATGAAGATATGACAGGTATATCTAAGGATATTATTACTCACAAACTTGGCATTGACAGGTCTATCAAACCAATCCATCAAAAAAGGAGGAAGTTTGCACCGGAAAGGAATGCCATTATCCAAGAAGAAGTAGAGAGACTACTTCGAGCAGGTATGATCAGAGAGGTAAAGTATCCAAAATGGTTAGCCAATGTGGTCGTTGTCCAAAAGAAAAACGGAAAGTGGAGGGTATGTGTCGATTTCACTGATTTAAATAAGGCATGTCCCAAGGATCCTTTCCCATTACCCCACATTGACTCCATGGTGGATGCAACAGCGGGGCATGAACTGTTAACCTTTATGGATGCATCATCTGGATTCCAACAAATTCAGATGGAACCATCTGACCAAGAGGATACAGCCTTTATGACCCCAACAGGTTTGTATTGTTATATTGCCATGCCTTTTGGATTAAGAAATGCAGGTGCAACATATCAAAGGCTGGTGAATATGATGTTCAAAGATCAAATTGGACAAACTATGGAAGTATACATAGATGATATGGTAGTCAAATCAAAGAAAGCTGAGGATCACCTAAGGGATTTGGAGGAAGCATTTGATATCCTTGATAATTATAACATGAAGCTTAATCCTTCAAAGTGCCACTTTGGTGTTAAGGCAGGTAAATTCCTAGGATATATGGTAACTCAGAGGGGCATTGAGGCAAGTCCGGAGCAAATTAAAGCACTAGTAAACATCAAGTCCCCTGCCAATGCTAAGGATGTGCAAAGGCTAACAGGCAGGATAGCAGCTCTGAACAGGTTCATATCAAAATCCTCAGAAAAATGTAAAGAATTTTACGATATCCTAAGGAAGAACAAGAAGTTTGAATGGACTGAGAAACATGAGAATGCTTTACAAGCCCTTAAAGAATATATGTCCTCAGCACCAGCATTATCAAAGCCCGAAAAAGGAGATGTGTTATCCTTATATTTGGCGGTATCCTCAACCGCTGTAAGTGCTGTCCTTGTTAAGGATCACGAAGGTACACAATATCCTATCTACTATGTAAGTAAGAGTTTACCTGATGCCGAAACCAGGTACTCACACCTCGAAAAACTTATTCTTGCATTAATTATGGCATCAACTAAGCTAAGGCATTATTTTGAAACCCATACTATTGTTGTTAGAACTAACTTTCCAATTAAGAATGTCCTCAGGAAACCAGAGATGTCAGGAAGAATGGCTAAGTGGGCAGTAAAGCTTAGTGCCCATGATATAAGATATGAGCCAAGAACAGCCATTAAATCCCAAGCACTAGCTGACTTTGTGGCTGATTTCAGTAGTGATCTACAAAAAGAAGCAGAATTGGAGGTCCAACAGCTGGATGAGACCAAGGATCCTTGGATACTGCACACTGATGGATCCTCAAATGTCAAGGGCACAGGGCTCGGGATACTACTAAAATCGCCACAGGGGGACATAATACCCCACTCCATAGCCTGTGAGTTCCAAGCAACTAACAATGAGGCTGAATATGAAGCCTTAATTGCTGGCTTGCAAATTGCTAAGGATATGGGGGTAAAATATCTTAAAGTATATGTAGACTCATTATTGATCACCAATCACTTTAATGGATCCTATGCTGTTAAAGGTGAAAAACTAACCAAATATTTAGAGATAGTCAAAGAATTGGCACTCTCTTTTGTTTCTTTCAGCTTAACACAGGTACCAAGGGAGGATAACACGGAAGCTGATGCATTGGCCAACTTAGGATCATCCTTAAAGATTCCAGAAGATATAAGTATCCCTATCATCCATATCCTGGCTCCTGCCATCGAAAATCAGGTGGCCATGGAAATAGAAGAGGATACTGCAGTAATCCCTAGTGAAGAAGCTCAATCTTATTCAGGATCATGGATCTCACCAATCATAAGATACTTGCAATATGGGGAGATTCCGATGGGAGAAAATCCTAGAGCCTTCAGGATTAAGGTATCTCAATTCACAATCTTAAATAATGTGCTATATAAACGATCTCTTGCAGGACCATATTTGAGATGTATTGAGGATCCTGAAATTGAAGAAGTGTTGAGAGACTTCCATGAAGGAGATTGTGGAAACCACACTGGGGGCAGGGCATTGTTCTCAAGGATCCTTAGAACAGGATACTACTGGCCAACCATGAAAAGGGATGCTGTAGAATATGCTAGGAAATGTGATCCTTGTCAAAGACACAGCAATATCCTTCATCAACCAGCTGAATTGCTACACCCCATACCATCCTCTTGGCCATTCATGAGATGGGGGATGGATATAGTTGGCAAGCTCCCTAAAGCACCTGGTGGAAAAGTATTTATGCTTGCCATGACTGACTACTTCTCTAAGTGGATAGAAGCTGAAGCTTTTGCTCAAGTCAGAGAAAAAGAAGTTATATCCTTTATCAAAAGAAACATTATAACTAGATTTGGCATTCCCTCTGAAATTGTATGTGATAATGGTTCCCAATTCATTGGAAGCAGAACTACTAACTTTTGTGATAGTTGGGGAATCAAGATGATAACATCAACACCAGTTCATCCACAAGCCAATGGCAAAGCAGAATCATCCAACAAGATCATCATCAACAATCTAAAGAAAAAGCTAGGATCCAAGAAGGGAAAATGGGCAGAGGAGTTACCTTATGTGCTATGGGCTGATAGAACAACTCCCAAGAATGCCACTGGTCAAACACCTTTTTCTTTAGTATTTGGGGCAGAAGCAGTGATCCCAACAGAGATGGTGATCCCAACTGCTAGAACAAGTGCTCGTGATCCTGAAGAAAATGCTGCAATCCTGGCTCAGGATTTGGATACTATTGAGGAAATCAGGGATCTGGCTAGGATAAGGATGGCAAGCTACCAACAAAGAATGGTTGGTGTTTACAACAAAAATGTTAGGATAAGGAAGTTCCAAGTCGGAGATATGGTGTTGAGAAAAACATTCCAAAACACTATTAATCCTGCTGACGGGAAGTTAGCACCAAAGTGGGAAGGCCCTTACTTGATTGAAGCTGAAGCAGGAAAGGGGGCATACAGATTGCTAACTATGGAAGGAAACTTGTTACCAAGAGCCTGGAATGCTGTTCACTTAAAGAGATACTTTATGTGAACATGATCCTTCAAGCATGCGATCCTTACATCGAAGTATCCTCAAAGAATCCCGGTGATGTCACTGATCCTTACTCTGGTAATGTCCTTATCTTAAAACTATTACATTTTCTTACTTTTTACCAAAGGATAAGGATCCTGTATCCTTCATCCTCTTCTCACGAACCATTTGAGTTATGATAGTTCAGGTATCTACAGCATATCATCAAAGATCTTCAAAAGCAACGCAGATCCTTGGGTCTAACCCCAGTTATCCTTGGGATTATCCCCAGTTTCCGCCAGCAGCGCACGATGATCCTGATATAGTTCACGTCTTTGGGACCAGTACCCACTTCCGGGGCTGACAACCTCATCGTACTGGCTATACCCAGGATCCTCCGTATAATGGTAGACGTACCATACATCCGTTCCTAAGGTTTCTAACGTTTTCACGTTAGCTAAGGTTTTGACATTTTCATGTCACTAAGTTTGGATAGTCGCCAGTAAGGGCCATACTCCAGTTTACATACGATCCTTTGGGCTTGCCCCCAGTTATCCTTTGGGCTTGTCCCCAGTTATCCTTTGGGCTTGTCCCCAGTGATCCTTTGGGATCATCCCCAGTGATCCTATGGGCTTGTCCCCAGTTATCCTTTGGGCTTGTCCCCAGTTACTAACTTATCTTTTATATTGGCTTAGTCCCAAGTTATATTCCATTTTTTCAGGTTTTCGAAGTTAAACAATTAAGGATCCTTAATCCTTATTATCCATTAAAGTTTTACTTATGGTTATCCCGATTAAAGGTTAGGATCCTAACTTGGATCCTCAGGTATGATCCTTAACTATTTTTAATTTCATTATTCATTTGAATAACCTTTAGACCTTGACAACTGAACCTATGATCCTTAAAATAAACTACCTTGAAAATTTTCGATTATAGGATATTTGATCCAGGATCATATCCTAAATTTCTTAAACATAATTCGCTCAACTTTTCTTACTCAAACAAACATGTGTCAAAACAATTGAAAATAAAAAGGATAATAACACAAGATAAGCGACAAAAGTTTAAGATTTTATTTATTAACGAAAGGATTAACCCTTCAAAAGTTGTCAAAATTGCCAACCCACATTTCTACCAGCAAAACGTGGCCCGTCCACATGGGTTGGCAAAGGGTGTCCATTGTCTGTGCGGTCTTAGCATGTGCAGGAAATTAAAAGCGGCAGGATCACAAAGGCTTCATCCCCCAAACAGAGGATCCCTCCACCTTTTGTAATCCTACCTATTGTCCAAAGGATCCAGGATCCTTAACCCTAAAAACTATTGTTCAAAGATTACAGACCATCAATTGTTTCAAATACCACAACCACAAATCACTACCAGCTTCTCCGCCCTGATCCTTGTCAGCATCACCACCCTCCAGCATTGGGATATCCTCAGCTTCATCCTCGTCCTCCAGCTCCGCCAGTCTTGCCTTCCAACCCTCAACATCCCATGTGCTTTTGTCAAAGGCAGGATCCTGAGCCTCCGCAGCCATCTGTAGTTGTATCTTGTACATGGCAATTGCTGCAGAAACCTTGGCATCCTGGGTGATCTCCTGCTTCTCGCCATCCATGTCAATCAGCCTTTGAGCAGCCTCATCCTTTGTAGCCCGGAGTTCCTTCTCAAGATCTGCAATCTTGAGATCCTTCAACACGCCCATTTGTTGGAGGTCAGCGATTTGGCTTTCCTGATCCTCGACATGTCCAAGATAGGTCTCGATCTCAGCAAGTTTCTGCAAAAGAGAAATAAGGTAGATTCAGAATCAGGTGATCCACAAAAAAGCAGGATATGCAAGCAGGATATTCAAGAAGGATAACCAACAGGGGCAGTGATCCTTACCTCATTAACATAGTCGAGAAACTGTTGGCGAAGCAGAGGAAATCCATGGAGATCTTCAGAAGTCTTCCTCTTCTTTCCCTTACCCCTAATGGGTGCTTTGGGGGCTGAAGCGGAGGGACTGGCAGCAGAAGTCTTCCTCCTCGAAGACTTGACATTGGCGAGATTATCTATCCCAAACTTGGAGGCAGACTTGGCAGATTTGGCAGACTTTCCAGCGCCTACACAATCAAAAAACAAGATAAGTTCCCTTATTAATCAAACAATCTCACATATAACTTACTTTTTACAAGGATACTTACTTGACATAGTGGCAGATGCAGAGGATACTTCTTGTGAATCTTGGACGGTGACTTGGAAACTTCTAACCTCAGGATCAAGCTTTTTAAAGGCTGAAACTCTTTCTCTTGCGGCAGGGGTTAACTTAAGATGAGCAATGGATATGGCTGCACAAAAGATAAAAAGGACATTAGTGATCCTCATCATAAGAGACAAGTCTGATAGTGATCCTTCGAGGATCCTCTATCCTACCATGAGTGGCCCACTCCTTGGGCAGATCCTTCCCATAAGGGATGGTATCCCTTCTGACAAAGAAGAAGCGTCGCTTCCAATTTGTATCATTTTTTGTAACCTTAAAAACAGGGTGATCCTCCCCAGCTTTCCGTTTCAACAAATATCGATAAGAGCCAAACGAGGTAAGATCATAAAGCTCGGCCAACTCCGCCATCCCTAGGTCAATCCCTTTCTGCTCGATGATCCTCTCGAAGGTATACAGAACCCTCCAGATCATCGGCATAGCTTGGATATAAGAGATGCCGGTTAAGGAAAAGAAAGATTGGGTGAAGGCTGGAAAAGGATACGAATATCCTATGGAGAACGGAGTTGCAGGAAAAGCCACCCAGGTGTCGGAAATAAAATCACTTAGGGCGATAGGAGAAAAAGATTTAAAGACGGTATCCGCCGGAAAACAGTGACGGATCCTATCAATGAGAGCATCGGTGTAACAGCATCTCTCAGTAGGAGAGTCCTTGATGATCCCTTGGCTTTTTAGGGGACTACTCTTCTTGTGATCCTTATGAGGAGAATAGAAACAGGGGAGTAGAAAACAGAGTAATAGAAGAAAGAAAGAGAAGATAAGGGAAGGGAATACCTGATCAACCTTCGATGGAGATTATAAAGGGAAGATATCTTGAATTTAAATGAGGATCGATCCCAACCCTATCTCTTATTTATAATCATGATTTGCAGGGATGTCACTTCAGTGACGTAATGATCGCAACGGCTAGTCCGGTTGTAACGGCTAGTTATTCGGAGTTGCCCGTTGGAGATAAGATCAAAACAAAATACAACTCATTAATTTACAATAAACTCCTTATATTTTGGGGGCAATTGTTAGGGCTGGATTTTTACAATACATGATCCTCACATGTGATCCTAACAAGTGATCCTTGTTTCTTTGGCAGATAGTGATCCTCAGCAGACTCCCAGGATCAGGATCACGGACCATCATAGGATCCTCATGCTAACAGTTGCTTTCGTTGAATTTAATGTTGTTTTGCAGGAATGACTAGCAGGATCCGCTCTTAGCATCACAATTAAAGGACACGTCTTCACAACTATGGCATGTGCTTAATCGGAGATGGACGTTGTGAAGGATATGGAAACTTGGCATAATTTAAGGGCGATAATTTAGGCTAGATTTACTTTTATTTCTAAAGGGGTAATGAGCTGATTATTAGTCTTTTTACCTAAAATAGGTCACCTACACTTGTATATATAACACTCTTCGTCATTCGGAAGAACACACAACACAATTCTCACACGCTTAGACACTCGAAACTATAGTGATCCTTGTACTCAGCTCATTATCATCCGAAGTTGTAACTATATTTTTCTTATATTGAAGTTGGTGATCGGTAGTTGCCATCACCCGAGGTTTTTTATGCCGGAGATCATACATTGATCAAGGGCTTTTTCCTCGTATAAATCATTGTGTCTTTGCATATTTCTCATAAAAGTGATCCTTTACTTTTATAATTAACCAAGCATCATACCCCGTTTACATAAAGTTTGGTTACATTATCCTTGTGTGATTTTTGACCAAAACAACAACTTCGGATGGTAACGAGCTAGATACAAGGATCACTATAGTATCGTATGCTAAAGCGTGTGAGAAGTGTGTTGTCTCTTCCGAATGTTCAAGAGTGCCATTTATACAAGTGTGTGTGGTTCTATTTTAGGCAAATCACCTAACTACTAGCTCGTTACCCCTTTAGAAATAGAAGTAAATTTAGCCTAAATATTCGCCCTTGAATTGTGCTGAGTTTCCATATTTGCCAGAACGTCCATCTTTGATTATGCATATGCGAGATTATCGTGACAGATTCCTTGTTTACGTTGCTAAGACCGGATCCAACTCGTAATTCCTGCAAGATAATATTAAGTCCAAAGAGAACAGTCGTTAGTATGAGGATCCTTGGAATGATCCGTGACCCTGATCCTGGAGCTCGTCTGAGGATCACTATCTGCCAAAGAAACAAGGATCACTTGTTAGGATCACATGCTAGGATCATATGTAAGGATCATAGGTCATAAAAATCCAGCCCTAACACCAAGCACCTCAGATATGGTCCTGCAAGGGATTTCTTATACAAAACATTATTTATAAGAGTGAATCGCGATACCTTCATTCTAAAGGCCTTGGGATTTTCATCTTTTGGGATGTGCCCTTCCTTGAGATATCTCATGATCGGAGCCGTCCAGGACTTAGGATCCTCCTCGGGATACTCATCATTAGGACCCTAAACACTTACTACCTCCTTATCCTGAGAATCCGTCGCAGGATACAGGACATGTAATATTGGTATTTGGGTTCCTTCCAGTATCCTGACTGATGATCCTAAATTTGCCAACGCATCAACTTCAGCATTATCTTCTCTGGGTACCTGTTCAAGTGTAAACACATCGAAATATCCTACTAATTTTTTGAGGATTTCGAGATATTCGATTAACTTCTCACCTTTGACTGCATAGGTCCCATTAAAATGATTAGTAATTAACAAGGAATCAACAAATACTTGTAAATTCTTGATATTCATACTCTTAGCCAATTCTAATCCTGCAATTAAAGCTTCATATTCTGCTTCATTATTAGTGGCAGAAAATTCACATTTAATAGTCTGGGGTAATATGTCCCCCTGTGGCGATTCTAGTAGTATACCTAAACCTACAACTCTTACATTAGATGCACCATCAGTATATAGTGTCCAGGATTCTATGTTTTCTCCTAGTTGTTGCACTTCTAGGTCTACTTCATTTTGAATATCACTATTGAAATCAGCCACAAAGTCAACTAAAGCCTGAGACTTTATGGCATTTCTAGGTTCATACACTAGATCATAGGCACTTAATTTTACTGACCATTTAGCCATCCTACCTGACATCTCGGGTTTCCTAAGCACATTTTTAACAGGATAGTTAGTTTTAACATGAATCCTATGTGTCTCAAAGTAATGTGTAAGCTTTGTTGCTGCCATAACTAAGGCCAATATCAATTTTGCTAAATGAGAATATCTAGTTTCAGCATCTAATAAACTTTTACTAACATAATAGACAGGATACTGCTGACCTTCATGATCCTTTACAAGGACAACACTCACTGCATTCCCTGATACTACAAGATACAGGGATAATGGTTCACCATCCTCAGGCTTCATTAATAAAGGTGTGGTCGAGAGATACTACTTCAAATCCTGCAAGGCTGCTTCATGCTTCTCTCCCCATTCGAAGTTTTTATTCTTCTTCAGGATATCATAAAATTCCTTGCACTTCTCCGAGGATCTTGAGATAAATCTGTTTAATGCCGCTACTCGCCCTGTTAACCTTTGAACATCTTTCATATTTGAAGGTGACTTAATATCCAAGATAGCTTTTATTTGCTCCGGGTTTGCTTTTATCCCCCTTTTGGTCACCATGTATCCCAGAAACTTTCCTGCTCCTACTCCAAAATGTCATTTGGCAGGATTTAGCTTCATGTTGTATTGGTCCAGGATATCAAATGCTCCCTTAATATCCTGAAGATGATCCTCAGCCTTCTTAGATTTTACTACCATGTCATCAATGTACACCTCCATAGTGTTCCCCAGCTTGTCTTTGAACATCATGTTCACCAATCTTTGGTATGTTGCACCTGCATTTTTTAAACCAAAAGGCATAGCAGTTTAACAATAAATACCTGTCGGTATCATGAAAGCAGTATCCTCCTGATCCGAGGGTTCCATTTGGATCTGCTGAAATCCTGAGGAGGCATCCATGAAGGTTAACATCTCGTGGCCAGCAGTAGCATCCACCATTAAGGTAGAGGAAACGAGTCTTTGGGACAAGCTTTGTTCAAGCCCGTATAATCTACACAGACTCCCCATTTCCCGTTTTTCTTTTGCACCACAACTACATTCGCCAGCCATTTGGGAAATTTCACTTCCCTAATCATCCTGCTTTTTAGTAGTCTTTCAACTTCCTCCTGGATGATCATATTTCGCTCTGGAGCAAATTTCCTTCTCTTTTGTTGGACAGGCTTGAATGACC
Source organism: Helianthus annuus (assembly GCF_002127325.2). NCBI lineage: Eukaryota > Viridiplantae > Streptophyta > Magnoliopsida > Asterales > Asteraceae > Helianthus > Helianthus annuus. Next base: position 71,212,326 of record NC_035436.2, read on the forward strand.
TGTCAATATCGAGCTTGTGAGTTATAATATCCTTGGAAATGCCTGTCATATCCTCGTGCTTCCACGCGAACGTCGACATCCTGTATTTCAAAAAGTTAGTCAATTGATTTTCAATATCCTGAGGGATATTGGTTCCTACGAGCACCGGGATATCTGGATTATCCTGGTCCAGGATAATTTTCTTAACATCCTGTTCTGAAGCCTCCACGATATCCTGGGCTCGCATCTTTAATTGCTATGCTGCATTGGGCTTGGTTGAGGATTTCATCGAGGATGAGTAACACTCCTTAGCTTCTTGTTGATCACTTTCCACCTTGACAACCCCCCAAGGGGTAGGGATCTTGATGCACTGGTGATAGGTAGACGGGACAGCTTTCATATCATGGATCTATGGCCTACCCAATATAATATTGTAGCAGGATAAAGAATCCATGACACAGAAGCATTGCATTGAGTTGACCCCTTCAACATATACAGGCAACTTTATCTCCCCTACAGTATTCCTGGCTTCTCCACTAAAACCGACAAGCACAGTGGATTTCGAAGTAATATCTATTGGGGATACATTCATCCTCTTCAATGTCTCCAGCTGAATTATGTTGACGGAGCTGCCATTATCCACTAGTATCGTGCGTACGAAATGGTTAGCAACATATAACGTTATTACCAAAGCATCATGGTGAGGATCCTGGACAGTATCCCTATCATCGCTGTCGAACGTAATCACTTTATCAGTTGTGAGGGTTGACATCCTAGTTGGCCTATCTCCCCTTTCTGCCTTGGCTTCCTTCGCGTGTCTTTTCGCCGTAGAGTATGACGTCCTGCAAATGTCGGATCCTCCTGAAATAAAGTTAATTATTTTTGCATCCGCAGGAGGTGATGCTGCTCGCTCAGGATCCTGACCCTTATTCTTTTTTCTTCCCAAGTGGTCCTTCAGATATCCTTTACTCAAGAGATAGCTTATTTCTTTCCTCAAAGCGAGGTAATCCTCAGTAACATGTCTGAAATCCTCATGGAAGGCACACCATTTGGACTTATCCTTCCAATCAGCTTTTTGTTGATTTTTCCGGGGCCATCTTGCTTTGTCTCCTAAACCCTGCATAGCATACATTAGTACAGGTATATTAACGGAAAAACAATATTCAGACAACTTAGGATACTCCTCAGGATCCTCTTCTTCAACAACACTCACTTTTTTGCTGTCATTTCTGCCATATGGCTTAGAGCGATATGGTTTATACGAGGATTCTGATTTCCTGTTGGTTGACTCATAGGTTGTGGATGAATTCATCCTCTCTTGAATCTTTTTGTCATCCTCCAGCCGAATGTATCTTAAAGCCCTGTTACGAGCTTCGTCCAGATTCCTGCAGGGATTCATTACAAGATCCTGGTAAAATTGAGAATCTTTTTGCAATCCCATCTTGAAAGCCTGCACAGCTGTTGAAACATCAAGATGCGGGATATCTAAGGATTCTTAGCTAAATTTGTTCACATAATCCCTCAAGGATTCCTGAGGTCCTTGAGTTATCCTGTAAAGATCGCTGGTTAGTTCCTCGAAACTTCGACTGCAAGAAAATTGACTATTAAATAAATTCACTAAATGAGCAAATGATGTTATTAAGTGAGGAGGAACATTTAAGAGCCATGTTAAGGCTGATCTTGTTAAGGTAGAACCAAAACCCTTGCACAGGCATGCTTCCTTGAGATCCGGAGGAATAGGGTTGATTTCCATCCTTTCCCTATACTGGGCAATATGTTCCTCAGGATCCGTGGTTCCATCATAGAGCTTCATGTTGGGGGTCTGAAATCTTTTTGGGATTTCAGCATCACAAATAGGATGCGCAAACCGGGATATCCTGTGGCTGTCTTGGGATACTTCTGGAATTGGTTGGACCACCCCAGGTACACTGGATATCATATCCTTCAATTTCTGAAGCTCCCTGGAAAGCGCTGATATCATACCTGCATCCTGCAAAGATCCAACACCGTTTCTAGCAAAAGTATTATTATTAGATACGTTACCAGTCTGAGGGTTATGGCCATATCCTGAAGCATATCCTGAGCTTCTCACAGTTGACACCCTGACCGAGAGGGTATCTCAGGAGTATGATTCTGGGGATGGCTAGGCACAATATTCCCCCTGTTATCTTCAGTATAGACTGCAGAACTGAAGTTCAAAGCTCTGGGTTGTAAGGGAGTGACAGTATCCTCAGTGGGCCTGCTCGAGCTGGATTTCAAGAGTTGTATTTGTCTCATCAGCATCTGGTTGGTCTCTTGCTGCTGCCTCATCTGTTCCTGTACACTACCAAACAAATTTAGAATCTCTTCATTAGAGGCCAAAACAGGACCGGATCCCTGAATATTGCGAGCGGGGATTACTTCCCGAGCCGCATGAATTTCAGTTCCTTGAGAAGAGGCTTGCGATCTCGGAAGAGGTGGTGGAAGCACCAAACCAATTGTTGCAGAGGTTGTAGCAGACACGGTGGAAGAGCTCATGTTTGATCTTGAGGCCATTGAAAACAATGTAGTAAAAAGTTTTGAAAATAGAAAACCAAGTAATGATTTCACAAAAGCTTTTAGTAGAAATAGCACCACTTGCCCCACGGTGGGCGCCAAATTGTTTTGGTCAAAAATTACCGAAGCAATTAAGTGATCAAATTAGTTAAGTGAGGTAGTGTGCTGAAAAAATGTGTTAAAAATATGTTAACTGGGTTGTTTGCAAAAACAGTTTCAGGATACGGCTCAGGATATAGAGCTGTATTTATGATCAAACAATGAGCGGAAATGTAAAGGGTGACACGAGATGTACGAGGAAAGCCCTTGATCAATCTAGATCGCCAGCATAAAACCTCGGGAGCTGACAATCGCAGCTAGCTTGTTCTTTTATTACTTTAAATATCAGGATACAGTGCAGGATATGATGCGGATCTACTAAGTGTTACAATGTAATTCGAATACAAGTGTTAGTGCGTTGTGAGTGTTTACAACCAGAGAGAAAGAGTGTGCGAAAGATTGTGTGTGTTTCTAACTGATCCGATCAATCCATTTATAGTAAAATAAACTAACAAACTATCCTATTATTCTGAGATCCAGCGAATATTCCATATGTGAACGTTGTAGTCCACGTCTTCCGGCTTCAACGTCCATAATATAACTGATTTGCCCGAGTCTTGAGGGGAAGAAGTCCACCTGACCGTTAGAGACTGGGTACAACAATCTGCACGTGAGTTAACCAGTTACTACCAGGATATCGCATCAGGATGTTACCAATATCTTGATCCAGTATCCTGATCACAACAAAAGAAACATAGTTAGAATATTAGCCAGGATATATAAGCAGAAAATCGCCCATAACAACAAGCTCTTAGGAAAAGTACTCACATAATTCTTTGAGTGGCTCAAGAAGAAATAACTTATGTTATGCCTTTTATGTGCTATATAAATATTTATGTGATATATATAACTGTTATATTATAAAGATGTATAATACATAATAGTAATTCTGTAATCATATTCTTATATGAAAGAGTCAATGTCTGAACATAGAGATGAGCATGGATCTAGTCAGGAACAAGAGTCTAGACATGAACAAAATAGCAGTAGAAGAGATGACGGTTCTCATAAGGATTGAACTTCTTCTCACAGTGCTAGATCTCGATCTAGTATGAGCAGATGCTCTAAGAAGAAAAGAGAAACCTCAACCAATAAGAATTCGCGCAACTAGAATAGAGGTTAAGAATGGTCTCTTAGAGCAAAGTTTCCCCCACCCAATCATGTTGTGCCATGTAATTTGCCTCATATTTTTGCCTATTACCCAAAAAACATAAGGGGTGCATGCCTAATTTGAGATTAGGCAAACTAATTTAAAAAAAAGGATGATTGGTTGATATACCTATGGGCCCCACCACTTTCCCTTCCCTCTTCTTTGCTGCGATCGGCAAGTATTCCCCGAAAACAACCCTCCATCAACTTTGCCGATTACCCTCTTCTTTGTGGCAATGGACTCCTGAATTGGCAAAGGGTATGCTGATTACCCTTGCCTAACCTACCCCGTACACCCTAACAAGAAGCCTTAAAAGATAACCATATCATAATAAGAGAATGGTTGGGAAACTAAAGTTATTGACAACTAGAAACGATAATCTCCTAAGGTTTAACAATAGGACATGGGTTCCTAGTTTTGGAGAACTGTAGGATACAATCTTAGAGGATGACTATAAGTCTAAGTATTCCGTTCACCACGGCAGCGACAACATGTACAAGGATCTAAGAAGTGACTAGTGGTGGCCGGGAATGAAGCATTTTATTGCCCGATATGTGGAAAAGTATCTTACATGCCTTAAGGTGAAGGTAGAACACCAAAAGCCCTCTGTTTACTTATAACAGCTAGAGATTCCAGAGTGGAAGTGGGAGAAAATCACCATGGATTTTATCACTAAGCTCCTAAGGTCGAGTCATGGTTATGATAATATTTGGCTAGTAGTGGACAGATTGACCAAGTCTACACACTTCTTGCCAAGTCATGAGGACTATAATATGAACAAGCTCATTCAAATTTACATTAAAGAAATAGTATCACAACATGGGGTACATGTATCGATCACATCAGACAGAGATAGCCGTTTCATGTCTAGGTTTTGGCAAAGTTTCCAACAGGTGGTAGGAACCAAGCTTAACCTAAGCACTTCCTATCATCCTTAAACAGAGGGGCAGAGTGAACAGACTATTCAGACATTAGAAGATATGCTTCGGGCATGTGTAATTGATTTTGGTGGAAGTTGGGATAGTTATCTACCACTCATCAAATTTGCTTACAACAATAGCTATCACGCCATCATTAAGGTTGCACCTTATGAAGCTTTATATGGAAGAAAACATCGAACTCCCACTTCGGGACAGAAGTAGGCGAAAATCAACTATCTGGATTGGAAATCATTGTGGAGACCACTGAAAAGATTCAGCAAATCAAAGAGAGGATGAAAAGCGCTCAAGATCGACAAAATAGTTATGCAGATTAGAGGCGTAAGCCCCTAGAGTTCCAAATAGGGGATAAAGTAATGCTTAAGGTATCACATTTAAAAGGAGTGATTTGGTTTGGAAAGAAGGGAAAGTTGAAACCCCAATACATTAGGTCGTTTGAAATAACAGCCAAAGTAGGACCAGTAGCTTATCGGCTAAAACTCCCCGAGTAACTGGTAGGAATACATGATACATTTCATGTGTCAAACCTGAAGAGATGTTTGGTAGAGGAGACTCGACAAATCACTATAGAAGACTTACATTTCGTTGAAAAGCTCAACTTCATTGAAGAACCACTATGGATGGAAGACAGGAAGATTAAAAACTTACGCAAGAAGGAAATCCCGTTAGTCAAAGTCAAGTGGAACGCACATCATGGACCCAACTTTACATGGGAACTAGAAAACGCAACGAAAGAAAAGTATCCTCATCTTGAAATCTTTAAGTGATGACAAATTTCGAGGATGAATTTTCTGTAAGGAGGGGAGGATGTAATACCCTGAACCTTAAAGTACTGATTATAAACATGTTAAATATGTAATTTATATTTCATATATTGTTGAATGAGTAAGTAATAAGTAGAATGGTTGTTTGAAATATGAACTATCTTGACGAGCCTTGGCTATTATAAAAAGATCATTTAATATTAATAACAAAATATATTATAATTGACCTTACTTCATTTTCAATGAAACTTAGGTTAAAATGTAGGTAAAAATGAACTCGTCCCAATGCATATTCATCGTTTTATAAAACATCATATTTTGAAAGTTATAAAAGTAAAACAAGTGAAACAACTCAATTAATTCTTATAATTTAATAATAATATACATTACAATTTAAGAATCGTAAAGGAAGAATGCACACAAGCATGTTATCCATCCCACATCAAGCAGATGGATGAAATGAGCTGCTTGTTATTTTCACTCTCTCTCTCTCTCTCTCTCTATATATATATATATATGTAAAGTGCAGTGTAGTTTAGAATGTACGTTCTTTTGGGAACGCTCTAATATAGAGAATCCTAAGTACGCGGTATCCTTTTGATGTTGCTAGTAGTTATTTTTTGAGCGAGTAGAAGCACGAGTAGGAAGATTTTACATCAACTTGTCATATATAGTTTTAAGGTATGTCTCATTTAAGTTTATGTGTAGTTATTTTATTTATTTTTAGTAGTTAACATTAGTATTATTATTATTATTATTATTATTATTATTATTATTGTTATTATTATTTTATTATTATTATTATTATTATTATTATTATTATTATTATTAGTGTTAGTATTATTATATTTAGTATTACTATTCTTAGGTATTAGGGTTATTGTCATGGGTATTGTTTTGGTCAAAAATTACCGAAGCAATTAAGTGATCAAATTAGTTAAGTGAGGTAGTGTGCTAAAAAATGTGTTGAAAATATGCTGGTTATGTTGTTTGGAAAAACAGTGTTCAGGATACGGCCCAGGATATTGAGCTGTATCTACGATCAAACAATGAGCAAGAAAGTAAAGTAAATGACACGAGATGTACGAGGAAAGCCCTTGATCAATCTAGATCGCCGGCACAAAACCTCGGGAGCTGGCAATCGCAGCTGCCTTATTGTTCTTATTGCTTTAAACTTCAGGATACAGTGCAGGATATAGATCAGATCGCTAAGTGTTACAACGAATTTGTATGAAAGTGAATATTGCTAAGTGTTAGAGTGTAGCGGATGTGAATGTGATGTCCTAGTTGATCTGATATACCCACCTATTTATAATAACGAATTACAAACAATAATCCCTACAAATATGGGCTACTCCGAATATTCCATTATGAACGTTATGGACCGAGTGATACGGCTTCAACGTCTTCACTTGAACGACTTGGACCGAGTCTTCCGTGGAATAAGTCTTGTTAACGTTGCTAGCTTTTAACCCACGTGCCTGCACATAATCCATTAGTAATCCCGAGGATACCATTCAGGATGTTACCAATATCCTGAACTAGCATCCCGGATGTAAATAGATATAATATAAACAAGATATATATCAAGATATTTTCCAGGATATGGGCTCAGAATTTCACCCATAACAATTGTCCCCAAAAATGTTACCGTTTGATATCCTAACGGTTACATTTTTTCACAGTGGCCGAGGCAATTAAGAGATAAGACTATTGATATGACAGCTTTCAACCACCCGACCTATATTTACTCATCATGCCCTATATCTTCTCATCCCCATCTCTTTTTTAACTACAATCGTCAAGGAAAAGGTAATATTCTCTCCCTCATACTCATCTTTATCATCTTTCTCCGGTGACAATTCAGGCGACCAAATGCCCAGGCAAACAAGGTCCAGTTCAGGCGACTTAGCTCCCACATTCATCCAACAGAACCTTCTCCGAGAACCGGAGAAGGAAGCATGTACCTTCGATAGTGCTCACCTGTCAGCCATGAAATCCTCCGGCATCTTCCCGGAAGGGACCGTGTTCAGACCGTTTGACCGGGAAATCCGGTCGGATATGGTCTCCAGCGAGTGGATATGCTTTAGTGCTTTCCCTTTTACCCTAGGGTTACAATTCCCCTTCCCAGATTTCATCTCCGAATTCTTTAATATCACCAAAATTTCTTTCAGCCAAACCATGCCAATGCTCTGGCGTGTTTTATCTGTTCTTGACCAAATCAAGAGAAACCACATTCCTGACCTTTCTATCCATGATCTGCCCCTAGCTTACAAACTTAGATGTCACGGATCATGCAGGTTTCTGTTTTATTCTACTTCTGGTGACCCATTGATACTTCGTGCCACCAGGAACGAGGATGGTTGGCAATCCAAATATTTCTTTGTAAAAAGGGATTCAATCCCTGGTGGAACGGATTATCCGATGAGATGGTTGAAGAAGGGTAGGATTTAGGGTTTAAAGATGATCCTGCCTGTTATCCTGCTTTATATCCTGAACTGACCAACTTCCTCTGTCGTGTATGCAGCTAATTTCAGGAAAATTGCACCTCCCCTTGTTGATTCTCAAAAAAGAATAGACGTCATCAGACTCCTTCCAGAGGCAGAGAGAAGTTTCAACCCATCTCCACCAACTCCAAGCCCTCTTTCAAGCGCAAACATGTCTGGTAAGGATCCTGCAAGATATCCTGTACACACATGTTTTTATTTGATATTTTTAGGAGAGGTTTAGAATTTTACTCCCTGTGTGCAGATTCCAGCAAAGTTCCAGTCTATCTAGATCTCGATGAACTTGACAGTTACCCAACTCCAACCATAGTCAAGAAGGAGGCTCCTGCTGCTATTAGCTCCAAGCCACTCCCAGCTCCCAAGGCCAACCCAAGGACCCGCGCTTCCGAAGAAAAAAAGAGAAAGTGTCTTGAAGTCAGCGCTCCAAGCTCAGAAGGGTTCTCCTATGACGAACTCAGCTTCACTGATTCCTTAGAGCCAATGACATCCTTCCTTAACAAGGTAATATCCTGACGCATATCCTTCATGTATATCCTGCACATATATCCTGCATGTACATCCTAACAGGATATCCTGACAGGATATCTTAGTCATTATATATATATATTCTAACTTGTACCTGTTATTGATGTGCAGGGCCTCCAGCATTTGCTCCACTTGTATAATGATGCATGTGGTACTGTTGCACTCCATGAAGCCAGGATCAAACAGCTTGAAAGCACCGTTGCTGACCAAGGTGCCATTGCTGAAGCGAAGAGCCGGCACTACGAAAGCCTGCTGAAGAAGGTCACCCAAGAAGCTGAGGTCAAACTTGCTACCGTTCAAATGGATCATGATCAAGCCATGATCAATTTCCGGGAGGGAATCAAGACTTCCGCTATCGTCTCCCTGTTACAAGCACGCATCAAGATGGCCTACGAGGCCAAGGAGACGGGTCTTGTTTGTCCATCTTGGCCAATTGAATCCTGGGTGGCCAAGTTGAAGGAGCTCGAAGGCAAAGCCGTGCCATTTCCAGCTGAAGCCGGTGAGTCTTCTAAGTCAGCAGAGGTGGTGGATCAGGCTGGAGACAAGAAGGATGCTGGACAGGATGTTGGTGAGGATGCTGGACAGGATGTTGGTGAGGATGCTGGTGCTGAGAAGCCAGGGAAGGCTGGAGAGGATGTGTGAGGGCATGTGAGTGGGCGATGATGGATGTTGATGCTTAGGCCGGAGCCCACTTTTTTTTTTTTAGATTTGATGTTGGTCTGTAATCCCTAAACAATTTACTTTTCTGCACTTTACTTTTCTGCACCTGAACAATTTGCATTTCCTGCATGGTTTTTGAACAATAAAACAGTTGGAGGTGGATGGGTCTCGGTTTGAGATGAAGCCTTCAACTGTTGGGTAAATATGGTAATGGACTGTTAGTGCTCTTAGTGGATGGGCCTTGTTTTTAGGTGAAACTAAGAGCACATCTTTTGGTATATTAATAATATAACTCCTCTTTTGACTTTATTATTGTTGTCGTTGATATATTAATTTCACTTGTGAAAATTCTTTTGTTTGAACATTTTTGAGAATATATTGTAAACGTATCCCGGTAAATATCCTGAAAGATATTTTGATAAAATACAATCTATTAGTTGTCTAAATAAAAAGGAACGATCATACCAGAGATTCTTAGAGAATCATTTTCGATTCTTCATCATAAGCTTGTCCCCAGTGCATACTTATAAACTTGGATCCATCCTTGTAATGTATGTCCCCTGTGCTTGACACAGAAACACAAATGTATTCATGTTTTGACTCGAATGAATTCCAAATTCCCCAGGGCAAAACCCTTAATATCCTGAAATGAACCCTTAGTATACTGGGGATAAACCCTTAATATCCTGGGGATAAACCCTGAGTTTCATGCGCTGCAGGCGAGAGTGTATAAACTCAAAACCTTAGAAAGGTGATAACCTTTAAACCTTAGAGAGTATGAAAATACCCTTTCGCGAGAGAGGGTGATCAATCCTCATATACCTTTAGGATTCAGGATATAGCCAACAGTAACGAAATTGTCAGCCACTTTTACATGGACTGGTCCCGCCACCTTGAACTATCCCCGAATAACTTGCGCTCCAGGCGAGGTGTTTAAACCCAATTCAGAAGAAAGGTGAATACCTTTAAACCTGTGAAGGGATCAGTATCCCTTAAACGTGAGAGAGGGGGCCAATCCTCTAATCTTTCGAGCTATCCTGAGTACACATCCTGGAGCATATGCTGCAAAACAATTGTAAACTAAGGTGGGTGTTAGCTTGGCTAACACCCCTCCGATGCCTAAGTCAGTATTGGGTTCAAGATAATAAACAAATATATTTAAAAGAGGTAGAATACATACCATTCTGGGATAGAAATTAAATTCTATTCTTACTTGAAATAGAGCTTTAAGTGTATAGCATTCCAAGACCTTGGTAGCATATCCCCTTCCATATTCTTGAGTCTGTATGCTCCTTTCCCTGCTTCTGACTCAACTTCGTATGGTCCTTCCCATTTTGGAGCTAACTTGCCATCGGCAGGATTAGTAGTATTCTGAAAAGCCTTTCTTAGCACCCAATCGCCAACTTGAAATCTCCTAGTCCTTATGTTCTTGTTATATGCTCTGGATATTCTTTGTTGATATGCTGCCATCCTTAGCCTTGCTGCGTCTCTTTTTTCGTCTATGGTATCCAAGTCTTGACATAAGGTTTCAGGATTCTGCTCAGGATTCCGTAGGATAGATCTTGCAGTAGGTATCGCCATTTCCGTTGGAATTACTGCTTCTGCTCCGAATACTAAGGAGAATGGGGTTTGGCCGGTTGCATTTTTTACCGTTGTCCTGTCAGCCCATAACACAAAGGGTAATTCCTCTGCCCATCTTACTTTTTTGGCTCCAAGTCTCTTCTTTAAGTTATTCACTATTATCTTGTTGAAGATTCAGCTTGTCTATTCGCTTGAGGATGTACCGGAGCAGACGTTATCATTTTGATTCCCCAACTCTTGCAAAAGTCGGTAGTCCTTCTGCTTATAAACTGGGACCCATTATCACAAATGATTTCAGCTGGTACTCCAAACCTGGTCAGGATATTCCTCTTTATGAAGGATACTACTTCTTGGTCTCTAACTTGAACAAATGCTTCAGCTTCAACCCACTTAGAGAAATAATCCGTCATTGCCAACATAAAGACTTTTCCTCCCGGAGCTTTTGGTAACTTCCCTACTATATCCATCCCCCATTTCATGAACGGCCAAGGGGATGCTACAGGATATAGTGGTTCAGCTGGTTGATGCAATATGTTACTATGCCTCTGACATGCATCACATCTTCGAGCATATTCTGCATCATCTTTTCTCATTGTTGGCCAATAATAACCTGTCCTTAGCACTTTTGAAAATAATGACCTGCCCCCAGTATGGTTACCACAATCCCCTTCATGTATATCCTGAAGTACTTCTTTGGCTTCAGGATCCTCCAAGCATCTCAAGTATGGTCCTGCAAGAGATTTCTTGTATAAAATATTATTTATAATAGTGAATCGTGATACCTTCATCCTAAATGCCTTAGGATTTTCATCTTCGGGGATATGTCCTTCCTTGAGATATCTCATAATTGGAGTTGTCCAGGATTTAGGATCCTCTTCAGGATACACCACTTCAGGATCTTGAATACTTGCTACTTCCTTATGCTGAGGATCCGTTGCAGGATACAGGATATGTAATATCGGTATTGGGATTCCTTCTGGTATCCTGATTGATGATCCCAAATTTGCCAATGCGTCTGCTTCAGCGTTATCCTCTCTTGGTACCTGTTCAAGTGTAAAAACATCGAAATATCCTACTAATTTTTTAAGAATACCGAGGTATTCAATTAGTTTCTCACCCTTGACTGCATAGGATCCATTAAAATGATTAGTAATTAACAAGGAATCAACATATACTTGCAAATTCTTGATATTCATATTCTTAGCCAATTCTAATCCTGCGATTAAGGCTTCGTATTCTGCCTCATTATTAGTAGCAGGGAATTCACATCTAACAGCCTGGGGTATTATGTCCCCCTGTGTCGATTTTAGTAGTATACCTAAGCCTACACCCCTTACATTAGATGCACCATCAATATATAATATCCAGGATTCTAAGCTTTCTCCTAATTGTTGTACTTCTAGGTCTACTTCATTTTGAATATCACTACTGAAATCAGCCACAAAGTCTGCTAGAGCCTGTGACTTTATTGCATTTCTAGGTTCATATATTAAATCATAGGCACTTAATTTTACTGACCACTTAGCCATTCTACCCGACATCTCCGGTTTTCTAAGCACATTCTTAACAGGATAATTAGTTTTAACATGAATCCTATGTGTTTCAAAATAATGTCTAAGCTTCGTTGATGCCACTACTAGAGCCAGTATTAGTTTTTCTAGGTGAGAATATCTAGTTTCAGCATTTAACAAACTTTTGCTAACATAATAAACAGGATACTGCTGACCTTCGTGATCCTTTACGAGTACTGCACTTACTGCATTCCCTGATACTGCCAGATACAGGGATAATGGTTCACCATCCTCAGGCTTCATCAATAGAGGCGCGGTTGAGAGATACTGCTTCAAATCCTGCAGGGCTGCTTCATGCTTCTCGCCCCATTCAAATTTCTTATTCTTTTTCAGGATATCATAGAATTCTTTACACTTTTCCGAGGATCTTGAAATAAACCTATTCAAGGCTGCCACTCGTCCTGTTAACCGTTGAACATCCTTCATATTCGAGGGTGACTTTATGTCCAAGATAGCTTTGATCTGCTCCGGGCTTGCCTCTATCCCTCTTTTCGTTACCATGTATCCTAAAAACTTTCCTGCCCCCACTCCAAAATGGCACTTTGCAGGATTAAGTTTCATATTATACTGGTCCAGGATATCGAATGCTCCTTTAATATCCTGAAGATGATCCTCAGCTTTCTTGGATTTGTCCACCATATCGTCAATGTACACCTCCATGGTGTCCCCCAGTTTGTCTTTAAACATCATGTTCACCAATCTCTGGTATGTAGCACCTGCATTTTTTAAACCAAAAGGCATAGCAGTATAACAGTAAATACCTGTTGGTGTCATGAAAGTAGTATCCTCCTGGTCCGAAGGTTCCATTTGAATCTGCTGGAATCCTGAGGATGCATCCATGAAGGTCAACATTTCATGACCAGCAGTGGCATCCACCATCGAGTCTATATGAGGCAGAGGGAATGGGTCTTTTGGACAAGCTTTGTTCAGGTCTGTGTAGTCTACACAGACTCTCCACTTCCCATTCTTCTTTTGAACCACTACCACATTTTCTAGCCATCTAGGGAATTTGACTTCTCTAATCATCCTGGACTTCAATAATCTTTCAACTTCCTCTTGGATAATTGCGTTCCGCTCAGGGGCGAATTTCCTTCTCTTTTGTTGTATAGGCTTGAATGACCTGTCAATTCCAAGCTTGTGAGTAATAATGTCTTTAGTGTTTTAGTCAAAAAATCACACAAGGATAATGCAACCAAACTCTATGTAATCGGGGAATGATGCTTGGTTTGATGAAAAAATAAAGGATCACTTTAGTATGAAATATGCAAGTGACACAAGGATTTATACGAGGAAAAAGCCCTTGATCAATGAATGATCTCCGGCATAAAAAACCTCGGGTGATGGCAACTACCGATCACCAAACTTCAATATAACAAATAATGATTACAACTTCGGATGGTAACGAGCTGAGTACAAGGATCCCTTTAGTATTGTGTCTAAGCGTGTGAGGAATGTGTTGTGTGTCTTCCGAATGTGGAAGAGTGCTATATATACAAGTGTGAGTGGCCCTATTTTAGGTAAATAGACTAACTATCAGCTCATTACCCCTTTAGGGATAAAAGTAAATCTAGCCTAAATTATCGCCCTTAAATCATGCTGAGTTTCCATATCCTCTACAACGTTCATCTCTGATTAAGCATATGCCAAAGTTGTAAAGACGAGTCCCTTGATTACGTTGCTAAGAGCGGATCCTGCTAGACATTCCTGCAAGATAACATTAAATCCAATGAAAACAACTGTTAGCATGAGGATCCCTATGATGGTCCGTGATCCTGATCCTGGAACTCTTCTGAGGATCAATATTTGCCAAAGAAATAAGGATCACTGGTTAGGATCACATGTAAGGATCATATGTCATAAAAATCCAGCCCTAACAATTGCCCCCAAAATATAAGGAGTAATATTGTAAATAAATGAGTTATATTTTGCTTAATCTTATCCGCAACAAGTTAATCGGATAACTAGTCGTTGAAGTCGGACTAGCCGTTGCAATTCTTACGTCACAGAAGTGACAGCCCTGCAGATCATCATTATAAATAGGAGTTAGAGATAGGATCAATTTGCATTTAAATTCAAGAGAAACTCCCTTTATATTCTCGTCCGAAGATCAATCAGGTATCTCTCTTTCTTTTTCTCCTTTCTCTTACTCTGTTTCTCTGTTTCTTTGTTTATCACTCTGCAAAGATGTTGCTCCAGAACTCTCCGCATAAGGATCCTGAGAAGAACAGTCCCTTGAAGGGTCAAGGGATCATCAAAGATTCTCCTGCCGAGAGGTGCTGCTTTACCGATCCTCAGGTTGACAAGATCCGTCATTGTTTTCCGGCGAACACCATCTTCAAGTCTTTCACTTCTACCGCTTTGAGTGATTTTATCTCTGATTCTTGGGTAGCCTTTCCTGTTACTCCGTTCTTGATAGGATATTCATATCCTTTCCCACAGTTCACTCAATCCTTCTTCTCTCTCACCGGCATCTGCTATATCCAGGCTATGCCCATGATCTGGAGGGTGTTGTATACCCTTGAGAGGATCATTGAACAAGAGGGGATTGACCTTGGTATGGCGGAGCTGGCTGAGATGTATGATCTTACCACTTTCGGACCCCATCGTTATCTATTTAAGCGAAAAGCTGGAGAGGATCATCCTGTCTTCAAGGTCACCAAGAACGACACAAACTGGAAGCGTCGGTTCTTTTTTGTTAGGAGAGATACCATCCCTGATGGGAAGGATCTGCCCAAAGAGTGGGCTACTCATGGTAGGATAGAGGATTCTAGAAGGATCACCATCAGATTTGTTCCTTAGGATGAGGATCACTAATATTTTCTTTGTTTATTGTGCAGCTATCTCCATATCTCGTCTGAAGTTGACACTTGCTGCAAAAGAGAGACTTTTAGCCTTCAAGAAGCTTGATCCGGAGACAAGAACTTTCCAGGTTGCTACTCAAGATTCCCAAGAAGTATCCTCTGCCTCTGTCACAATGTCAAGTAAGTATCCTTATTTAGAAAGTAATTCTATGTAGGATTTCTAAATTAGTTAGAATACTTATCTTATTTTGGTTGTGTAGGCGTTGGAAAATCTTCTAAGTCTGCCTCAAAGTTTGGCATTGATGATCTTGCTAATGTCAAATCTGCAAGGAAGAAGACTCCTGCTGCCAGCCCAACTGCTTCAGCCCCTAAAGCACCTATTAGGGGTAAAGGAAAGAAGAGAAAGGCCTCTGAGGATCTACAAGGCCTGCCCCTGCTTCGCCAACAGTTTCTGGACTACTTCAACGAGGTAAGGATCACTGCCCCTGTTCGTTATCCTGACAATTTTGAGGATCACTTGTTTCTGACGTTATGCCTTGTTTTCCTTGCAGAAATTTGCTGAAATAGAAACTTATGTTGGACACGTCGAGGATCAAGATCGCCAAATTGCTGACCTCCAACAGATGGGTGTGCTGAAGGATCTCAAGATTGCTGATCTTGAGAAGGAGCTCCGGGCCACCAAGGATAAAGCTGCCAGGATGCTGATCAATTTTGATTATGAGAAGCATGACATTACCCAGGATGCCAAGGTCTCTGCCGCAATAGCTATGTATAAGATCCAATTGCAGATGGCTGCGGAGGCTCAGGATCCTGCCTTCGACAAAAGCACATGGGACGTGGAGGGCTGGAAGGCAAGGTTAGCAGAGTTGGAGGATGATGACGAAGCTGAGGAGATCCCAATGCTTGAAGGTGGTGATGCTGGCAAGGATCAGGGAGAAGCAAGTGGAGCTGGTGGTGATGGTGCAGCGAAGGTTTGAGCTGCAGGATTGGGCGATGATGGAAATTTCGAGACTTGGCCGGAGCCCAATTTTTTAAAATTTGGTAGTGGTTTTTTGTGGTTGTGATGTTTTAAACAATGATGGTCTGTAACTTAAACAATAGTTTTTAGGATCAAGGATCCAGGATCCTTCAGACAATAGGTAGGACTGCAAATGGTGGAGGGATCCTCTGTTTGGGGGATGAAGCCTTTGTGATCCTGCCGCTTTTTATTTACCTGCATGCTATGACCACACAAACAATGGACACCCTTTGCCAACCCATGTGGACGGGCCACGTTTTGCTGGTAGAAACGTGGGTTGGCAATTTTGACAACTTTGAAGGGTTTAAAATCCTTTGTTAATAAAATAACTCTAATCTTTTTGGCTTATCTCGTGTTGTTATCCTTTGTTTATCCTCTTATTTTCTGCTTGTTTAGAAATGTATTCATTTGAGTAAGAAAGGTTAAGCAAATCATGTTCAAGAATTTTAGGATGTGATCCTGGATCAAATATCCTATAATCGAAAATTTTCAAGGTAGTTTATTTTAAGAATCATAGGTTCAGTTGTCAAGGTCTAAGGTTTATTCAAATGAATAATGAATGAAGTTAAAAATAGTTAAGGATCATACCTGAGGATCCAAGTTAGGATCCTAACCTTTAATCAGGATAACCATAAGTAAAACTTTAATGGATAATAAGGATTAAGGATCCTTAATTGTTTAACTTCGAAAACCTGAAAAAATGGAATATAACTTGGGACTAAGCCAATATAAAGGATAAGTTAGTAACTGGGGACAAGCCCAAAGGATAACTGGGGACAAGCCCATAGGATCACTGGGGACAAGCCCGAAGGATAACTGGGGACAAGCCCAAGGATCGTATGTAAACTGGAGTATGGCCCTTACTGGCGACTATCCAAACTTAGTGACATGAAAATGCCAAAACCTTAGCTAACGTGAAAACGTTAGAAACCTTAGGAACGGATGTATGGTACGTCTACCATTATACGTAGGATCCTAGGTATAGCCAGTACGATGAGGTTATCAGCCCCGAAAGTGGGTACTGGTCCCAAAGACGTGAACTATACTAGGATCATCGTGCGCTACAGGCGGAAACTGGGGACAAGCCCAAGGATAACTGGGGTTGAACCCAAGGATCTGAGATGCTTTTGAAGATTCTTAATGATATGCTGAGGATACCTGGACTATCAGAACTTAAATTCTCGTGAGAAGAGGATGAAGGATGCATGATCCTTATCCTTAGGTAAAAATAAGAAAATGAAATTGTTTAGGATTAGGATTTTACCAGAGTAAGGATCATTGACATTATCGGGATCCTTCGAGGATGCTTTCAATGTAGGGATCATATGTGCCAGGAGGATCCTGTTCACATGAAATATTTCTTTAAGTGAACAGCATTCCAGGCTCTAGGTAACAAATTTCCTTCCATGGTTAGCAATCTATATGCCCCTTTTCCTGCTTCAGCTTCAATCAAGTAAGGACCTTCCCACTTTGGTGCTAATTTCCCGTCAGCAGGATTGATGGTATTTTGGAATGCTTTTCTCAATACCATATCCCCCACTTGGAATTTTCTTATTCTGACATTTTTGTTGTAAGCACCAGCCATTCTTTGTTGGTAGCTAGCCATCCTTATCCTAGCCAGATCCCTGATTTCTTCAATAGTATCCAAATCCTGAGCCAAGTTTGCAGCATTCTCTTCAGGATCACGGGTACTTGTTCTAGCAGTTGGAACCACCATTTCTGTTGGGATTACTGCTTCTGCCCCAAACACCAAGGAGAAGGGTGTTTGACCAGTAGCATTCTTGGGAGTTGTCCTGTCAGCCCAAAGCACATAAGGCAATTCTTCTGCCCATTTCCCCTTCTTGGATCCAAGTTTCTTCTTCAGATTGCTGATGATGATCTTGTTGGATGATTCTGCTTGGCCATTGGCTTGTGGGTGGACTGGTGTTGATGTTATCATCTTAATCCCCCAACTATCACAAAAGTTAGTAGTCCTGCTCCCAATAAATTGGGAACCATTATCACATACAATTTCAGAAGGAATGCCAAATCTAGTTATAATGTTTCTTTTAATAAAGGATATCACTTCCTTTTCTCTGACTTGGGCAAAGGCTTCGGCCTCTATCCATTTGGAGAAGTAGTCAGTCATGGCAAGCATGAATACTTTTCCACCAGGTGCCTTAGGGAGCTTGCCAACTATATCCATCCCCCATCTCATGAATGGCCAAGAGGATGGTATAGGATGTAGAAATTCAGCCGGCTGATGAAGGATATTGCTGTGTCTTTGACAAGGATCACACTTCTTAGCATACTCCACAGCATCCCTCTTCATAGTTGGCCAGTAGTATCCTGTCCTAAGGATCCTTGAGAACAATGCCCTGCCCCTAGTGTGGTTTCCACAATCTCCTTCATGGAAGTCTTTTAATACTTCTTGAATTTCAGGATCCTCGATACATCTTAAATATGGTCCTGCTAGAGATCGCTTATATAGCACATTATTCAAGATTGTGAATTGAGATACCTTAATCCTGAAAGCCCTAGGATTTTCTCCCATAGGAATCTCCCCGTGTTGTAAGTATCTTATGATTGGTGAGATCCATGATCCTGAATAAGATTGAGTCTCCTCACTAGGGATCATTGCAGTATCCTCTTCTATTTCCATGGCCACCTGATTTTCAATAGCAGGAGCTAGGATATGGATGATGGGGATACTTATATCCTCAGGGATCTTCAAAGATGATCCTAGATTGGCCAATGCATCAGCTTCTGTATTTTCCTCCCTTGGTACCTGTGTCAAACTGAAAGAAACAAAGGAGAGTGCCAATTCTTTGACTATCTCTAAATATTTGGTTAGTTTTTCACCTTTCACAGCATAGGATCCATTAAAGTGATTAGTGATCAATAATGAATTTACGTATACTTCAAGATACCTGACCCCCATATGCTTATCAATTTGCAAACCAGCAATTAAGGCTTCATATTCAGCCTCATTGTTAGTTGCTTGGAACTCACAAGCTATGGAGTGGGGTATTATGTCCCCCTGTGGCGATTTTAGTAGTTTGCCGAGCCCTGTGCCTTTGACATTTGAGGATCCATCGGTGTGCAGTATCCAAGGATCCTTAGTCTCATCCAGCTGTTGGACCTCTAATTCGGCTTCTTTTTGTAGATCACTACTGAAATCAGCCACAAAGTCTGCTAATGCTTGAGATTTGATGGCTGTTCTAGGCTCATATCTTATATCATGGGCACTAAGCTTTACTGCCCACTTAGCCATCCTTTCGGACATCTCTGGTTTCCTGAGGACATTCTTGATTGGAAAATTAGTTCTAACAACGATAGCATGGGTTTCAAAATAATGTCTTAGTTTAGTAGATGCCATAATTAATGCAAGAATAAGTTTTTCAAGGTGTGAGTACCTGGATTCAGCATCAAGTAAACTCTTACTTACATAATAGATAGGATATTGTGTACCTTCATGATCCTTAACAAGGACTGCACTTACAGCTGTTGAGGATACCGCCAGGTATAAGGATAACACATCTCCTTTCCCCGGTTTCATCAATGCTGGAGCTGAGGACATGTATTCTTTGAGGGCTTGTAAAGCATTCTCATGCTTTTCAGTCCACTCAAATTTCTTGTTTTTTCTTAGGATATCATAGAATTCTTTACACCTTTCTGAGGATTTGGATATAAATCTGTTTAGAGCTGCTATCCTGCCTGTTAGCCTTTGCACATCCTTAGCATTGGCAGGGGATTTGATATTCACCAATGCTTTAATTTGTTCCGGGCTTGCTTCAATGCCCCTCTGAGTTACCATATATCCTAGAAATTTACCTGCTTTAACACCAAAGTGACATTTTGAAGGATTAAGCTTCATGTTATAATTATCAAGGATATCAAATTCTTCCTCCAAGTCCCTTAGGTGATCCTCAGCTTTCTTGGATTTCACAACCATATCGTCTATGTATACTTCCATAGTTTGTCCAATTTGATCTTTGAACATCATATTCACCAGCCTTTGATATGTTGCACCTGCATTTCTTAATCCAAAGGGCATAGCAATATAACAATATAAACCGGTTGGGGTCATAAAAGCCTTATCCTCTTGGTCAGATGGCTCCATCTGAATTTGTTGGAATCCAGGTGATGCATCCATAAAAGTTAACAGTTCATGCCCCGCCGTTGCATCCACCATGGAGTCAATGTGGGGTAATGGGAAAGGATCCTTGGGACATGCCTTATTTAGATCAATGAAATCGACACATACCCTCCACTTTCCGTTTTTCTTTTGAACAACGACCACATTGGCTAGCCACTTTGGATACTTTACCTCTCTAATCATACCTGCTCGAAGTAGCCTTTCTACCTCTTCCTGGATAATGGCATTTCTTTCCGGTGCAAACTTCCTCCTTTTTTGATGGATTGGTTTGATTGACCTGTCAATGCCAAGTTTATGAGTGATAATATCCTTAGATATACCTATCATATCTTCGTGTTTCCATGCAAAGGTAGATTTTCTTCTTTTGAGGAAGGATATCATGTCTTCTTTCATCTTGCTAAGGATCCCTGATCCGATATAGATTTTTGATTCAGGATTATTAGGATCCAAAAGGATTTCGTCCACATCCTGTTCTCTTGCCTCCAAGACATCCCTTGGAGGATACTGTAATTGCTATTGCTCCCTTGGCTTCGAGGCTGGTTTCATTGACGAGGTGTAACAATCCTTAGCCTCCTGCTGATCACTGTCGATCTTGATTATTCCCCATTGATGGTAGGTGGATGTGACTGCCTTCATATCATGTATCCAGGGTCTGCCAAGGATAACATTACAACAAGACAAACAGTCAATAACACAAAATTTTTGATAATTATGTAATCCTTCCACATAAATTGGGAGTTTGATGTCCCCCAGGGTTTTCTTAGTTTCGCCACTGAATCCCATAAGTACGGAGGATCTAGGTGTGATATCTGATTCAGGGATACCCATCTTCTTCAGAACATCAAGCTGGATAATATTTACTGAGCTTCCTCCGTCAATAAGGATCCTGCGGACAAAATGGTTAGAGATAAAGAGAGTGATGACTAGACTATCATGGTGAGGATCCTGGATGTTAATTCTATCATCCTCTTCAAAGGTTATAACTTTTCCTTCCGAGACGCTTGATGTTCGAATAGGCCTTTCTCCGTTATCCATTTTAGCTTCCTTTGCATGCCTTTTAGCTGTCGAGAAGGATGTACCACAGATGTCTGATCCTCTAGAAATAAAGTTGATCACTTGTGCATTTGCCGGAGGGGCTGGAGCTTTTTCAGGGATCCTTTCAGGATCCTGAGTCCTTTGCTTTTTTCTTCCCAACAACTCTTTTAGATGCCCCTTGCTTAGCAGATATCCAATTTCCTTTCTTAATGCGATACATTCTTCAGTTAAATGCCCAAAATCCTCGTGGTATGCACACCACTTCGATTTGTCTTTAGTTCCAGTTGGTTTGTCATTCTTTCTGGGCCACCTGGCTTTTTCTCCTAGATTCTGCATTGCAAGGATTAGTTCATGATTGTCAACGGAAAAACAATATTCAGAAAGCGGAGGATAATCCTCATCATCCTCTTCTTGGTCAACAGCATGCACGTTCTGGTTGTCATTTCTATGGTAGGATTTGAATTTGTTGCTTTTGAAAGAGGATCCTTGCTTTTCTTGCTTTGAGGATCCTGCTTGTCTCTCCTGGATCCTCTTGTCATCCTCTAGCCGGATGAACCTGAGTGCCCGAGTTCTTACTTCATCTAGGTTCCTGCATGGTGTCATAACAAGATCATCATAGAACAATGAATCCTTAAGCAATCCCATCTTGAAGGCCTCAACAGCTGTGGCCATATCCAAGTTAGGAATATCCAAGGATTCTTTACTAAACTTCGTTATGTAATCCCTTAATGATTCATTATGACCCTGAGTTACCCTATATAAATCACTAGTCAATCTTTCAAACTTTCTACTACAAGAGAATTGATTATTGAATAAATTAACTAAATTAGCAAATGAAGTAATAGAGTAAGCGGGAAGACTTAGCAGCCATTTAAGAGCTGATCCAGTAAGAGTGGATCCAAATCCTTTACATAGGCATGCTTCCTTTAACTTTTCTGGGATTGGATTGATCTCCATCCTCTCCCTGTATTGTGCTATGTGCTCCTCAGGATCAGTTGTACCATCATACAGCTTCATAGTAGGGATATGGAACCTTTTGGGTACCTCTGCATCACAAATTGGTGGTGCAAAACGAGATACCTTATGGCTTCCATCTGCAATCTCCGGGATAGGCTTGACTACCCCTGGAACACTTGAGATCATATCCTTCAGCTTCTGCAGTTCTCTGGCCATAGCATGGTTGATACCTGTATCCTGCACGAATCCATGGTTAGTGGTAAGAGAATTATTAAAAGTGTTACCTCCCATCGGGTTCAAGTTAGGAACATTGGGTGTGAATCCATATTGCTGGGATTCTGGGATAATGGATGGACCAGTGGAAGCAGTGGTCTGCATTGGAATAAAATCTCCTTGATGGACATCTGGACTTCCTGTTTGCAAATTCTTCAAGGACCCTGGTATCTGAAGGGATCCTTGAACCTGGGATGATCCTGGAACGATGGAGGATCCTTGAACCTGGGATGATCCGGGAACGAAGGACGATCCTTGAACCTGGCATGATCCTGGGACGAAGGAGAATCCTTGAACCTGGGATGATCCTGGGACGAAGGAGAATCCTTGAACCTGGGATAATCCTGGGACGAAGGAGGATCCTTGAACCTGAGATAATCCTGGAACGAAGGAGGATCCTGAGTTCATGAAGGATCCCATATGTTGAGTATAGGATCCTGCCGGTTGGAAATATGATCCTGATGCCTGAGTCATTGTTGCTGGGCCGCAATGCACTCCTCTTGATCCACCCATATATTGAATGTCTGGGACCTCTGATGGCTGAGAAGTAATCATTGGAGTATCAAAATTTAAAGATTTGGGCATCAGTGGGGAATGATCCTCTGCCGTTTTCTTTTGCCTTTTGAGATCTCCGATTTCCCTGAGGATCCTGTCATTAGTTTCATCCTGCTGCTGCATACGATCCCTCATCTGCAAAATCAAAGTAAATATATCACTAGTACTGGGAACAGAAGAAGTTAGAGTAGAAGATGATGGTTTAGAGGAGATAGTAGTTGGTCTCTTCTCAGCATTTTTCTGAGATCCGGCTGGTGGTGGAGGCAAAGGTGGAATGCCAGTAGATGAATTGACTGCCGACATCGCTGTGGAAGTATTCTTCAACGACGAAGCCATGCAACACTCCGGAATGGTCACCAACAGAAAAACTTTTTATGAATGAAGCACCAATTGCCCCACGGTGGGCGCCAAACTGTTTTGGTCAAAAAATCACACAAGGATAATGCAACCAAACTCTATGTAATCGGGGAATGATGCTTGGTTTGATGAAAAAATAAAGGATCACTTTAGTATGAAATATGCAAGTGACACAAGGATTTATACGAGGAAAAAGCCCTTGATCAATGAATGATCTCCGGCATAAAAAACCTCGGGTGATGGCAACTACCGATCACCAAACTTCAATATAACAAATAATGATTACAACTTCGGATGGTAACGAGCTGAGTACAAGGATCCCTTTAGTATTGTGTCTAAGCGTGTGAGGAATGTGTTGTGTGTCTTCCGAATGTGGAAGAGTGCTATATATACAAGTGTGAGTGGCCCTATTTTAGGTAAATAGACTAACTATCAGCTCATTACCCCTTTAGGGATAAAAGTAAATCTAGCCTAAATTATCGCCCTTAAATCATGCTGAGTTTCCATATCCTCTACAACGTTCATCTCTGATTAAGCATATGCCAAAGTTGTAAAGACGAGTCCCTTGATTACGTTGCTAAGAGCGGATCCTGCTAGACATTCCTGCAAGATAACATTAAATCCAATGAAAACAACTGTTAGCATGAGGATCCCTATGATGGTCCGTGATCCTGATCCTGGAACTCTTCTTAAGGATCACTGGTTAGGATCACATGTAAGGATCATATGTCATAAAAATCCAGCCCTAACATTTAGATATACCTGTCATGTCCTCATGCTTCCATGCGAATGTTGACATCCTGCATTTCAGAAAGTTAGTTAATTGCTCTTCAATATTCTGAGGGATATTGGTCCCTACGAGCACCGAGATATCAGGATTATCCTGATCCAGGATAACTTTCTTCACATCCTGCTCCGGATTCTCCACTATATCCTGGGCCCGCATCTTTAATTGCTATGCTGCACTCGGTTTGGTCGAGGATTTCATTGAGGATGAATAACATTCTTTTGCCTCTTGCTGATCACTGTCGATCTTGACAACCTCCCAAGGGGTAGGGATCTTGATGCATTGGTGATATGTCGATGGTACGGCCTTCATATCGTGGATCCATGGTCTTCCTAGGATGATGTTATAGCAGGATAGAGAATCCATCACACAGAAACGTTGCATCTTGTTGACTCCTTCGACATATACGGGCAACTTTATCTCTCCCACTGTGTTCCTAGCTTCTCCACTGAAACCAACGAGCACAGTGGACTTCGAAGTGATATCCATCGGAGACACATTCATTCTCTTCAGAGTCTCCAATTGTATTATGTTGACGGAGCTGCCATTATCAACCAGTATCCTGCGTACAAAATGGTTAGCCACATATAACGTTATTACCAGAGCATCATGGTGAGGATCCTGGACAGTATCCCTGTCATCTGCATCAAAAGTGATCACTTTGTCAGTTGTGAGGGTAGTCATCCTGACAGGTTTGTCTCCCCTTTCGGCCTTAGCTTCCTTTGCATGTCTCTTTGCTGCTGAATACGAAGTTCCACAAATGTCGGATCCTCCTGAAATGAAGTTGATTATCTTGGCATCGGCGGGAGGTGATGCCGCTCGCTCAGGATCCTTCTCAGTATCCTGACCCTTATTCTTCTTTCTTCCCAAGAGATCTTTCAAATATCCCTTGCTTAGAAGATAGCTTATTTCTTTCCTCAAAGCGATGCAATCCTCAGTCATATGTCCAAAATCTTCATGGAAAGCACACCATTTCGATTTGTCTTTCCAATCTGCTTTTTGTTGATTCTTTCAAGGCCATCTTGCCTTGTCCCCTAGACCCTGCATGGCATACATCAATTCAGGAATGTTAACAGAAAAGCAATATTCAGATAAGTCAGGATACTCTTCAGGATCCTCATCTTCGACAGCATTCACTCTCTTGCTCTCATTTCTGCCATATGGCTTAGGCCGATATGACTTGAATGAGGATTCTGACTTCCTGTTAGTTGACTCATAAGTGCTGGATGAGTTCATTCTTTCTTGCATCTTTCTGTCATCCTCTAACCGAAAATATCTTAGGGCCCTGTTCCGGGCTTCATCCAGGTTCCTGCATGGGTTCATTACAAGGTCTTGATAAAATTGAGAATCCTTTTGCAGCCCCATCTTGAAAGCTTGCACAGCTGTTGCCACATCAAGATGGGGAATGTCTAGTGATTCCCGGCTGAACTTGTTCACATAATCCCTAAGGGATTCCTGAGGCCCTTGTGTTATCCTGTAGAGATCACTTGTTAATTTTTCAAAGCTTCTACTACAAGAAAACTGACTATTAAATAAATTTACTAAGTGAGCAAAAGATGTAATCGAATGTGGAGGAACATTCAAGAGCCATTTCAAAGCCGATCCTATCAAGGTCGAACCAAAACCCTTGCACAAGCACGCTTCCTTGAGACCTGGAGGGATAGGGTTGATCTCCATCCTTTCCCTATACTGGGCAATATGCTCTTCAGGATCCGTGGTTCCATCGTAAAGCTTCATGTTCGGAGTCTGAAATCTTTTTGGGATTTCAGCATCACATATAGGATGCACGAACCGAGATATCCTATGGCTATCCTGGGATACTTCAGGAATTGGCTGCACCACCCCAGGTACACTGGATATCATATCCTTTAATTTCTGAAGCTCCCTGGATAATTCTGACGTTACAGTTGTATCCTGCAAAGATCCAACACTGTTAGTGGTAATAGTATTATTATTATTTGATACGTTACCCGTTAGGGGATTTTGCCCATATCCTGAAGCATATCCTGAGCTCCTCATGGTTGATATCCTGACCGAGGAGGGTATTTCAGGAGTATGGTTCTGAGGAAGGCTGGGCACAATATTCCCCCTGTTATCCTCAGTATACACAGCTGAACTAAAGTTCAACGCTCTGGGGTGTAATGGAGTGACATTATCCTCAGCAGATCTGCTCGAGCCAGACTTCAGGAGTTGTATTTCCCTTAAAAGCATTTGGTTTGTTTCCTGTTGCTGCCTCATTTGTTCCTGCACACTTCCAAATAAGGTTAGAATTTCATCGTTAGAAGCTAAAACAGGAGCAGATCCTTGGACACTCCGAGTAGGGATGACATCTTGAGATTGTGTAGAGGCTGGCATCCTTGGAGGAGGTGGTGGAAGCACCGAACCAACTGTTGCAGAAGTTGTAGCAGACACAGTAGAAGAGCTCATGTTTGATCTTGAGGCCATTGTAAAAAATGTGGCAAAAAGTTTTGAAAACAGAAAACCGATTAACGATTTCACAAAGATTTTTAGTAAAGAGAGCACCACTTGCCCCACGGTGGGCGCCAAATTGTTTTGGTCAAAAATTACCGAAGCAATTAAGTGATCAAATTAGTTAAGTGAGGTAGTGTGCTAAAAAATGTGTTGAAAATATGCTGGTTATGTTGTTTGGAAAAACAGTGTTCAAGATACGGCCCAGGATATTGAGCTGTATCTACGATCAAACAATGAGCAAGAAAGTAAAGTAAATGACACGAGATGTACGAGGAAAGCCCTTGATCAATCTAGATCGCCGGCACAAAACCTCGGGAGCTGGCAATCGCAGCTGCCTTGTTGTTCTTATTGCTTTAAACTTTAGGATACAGTGCAGGATATAGATCAGATCGCTAAGTGTTACAACGAATTTGTATGAAAGTGAAAATTGCTAAGTGTTAGAGTGTAGCGGATGTGAATGTGATGTCCTAATTGATCTGATATACCCACCTATTTATAGTAACGAATTACAAACAATAATCCCTACAAATATGGGCTACTCCGAATATTCCATTATGAACGTTATGGACCGAGTGATACGGCTTCAACGTCTTCACTTGAACGACTTGGACCGAGTCTTCCGTGGAATAAGTCTTGTTAACGTTGCTAGCTTTTAACCCACGTGCCTGCACATAATCCATTAGTAATCCCGAGGATACCATTCAGGATGTTACCAATATCCTGAACTAGCATCCCGGATGTAAATAGATATAATATAAACAAGATATATATCAAGATATTTTCCAGGATATGGGCTCAGAATTTCACCCATAACAGGTATGCCATGTTTAAACAAAGAAGCGTTAACCAATATCCAACCATGATAATGACTAGTTAGGTGTACAATTACTTAACCTAGGATTATGTAATTGTGTCAAGCCACTGAGATAGTACCCGGTCGTACTAGCAGCTATTTAGCAACTATTAAACATGCACCGTTCCAAAACCCAGGTACACTGAAGAATATGCTAAAATGAAAGCTCAAAAAAGCCTGATTTATATGTAGCCAAAAAGGTAAAAGAAGATGCTCTAGAGAAAGAGAAGAGGATAGATATAAAGGAATCAAAAGATGCACCGGTAGTATAAGAAAGACTTGAAAGGCAGAGAATTGAACAAAATTTGGGTACTTCAACAGAGGTTCATAAAAGAAGACAACCTGCAAGATAAGTCAAAAGCACTGTTACATCTGCTGCTCATCAAAGTTCTATTTCTATAACCATTGTTCCATGCACAACCACTGCCACAATACAAACCACTGTTCCTTCAAGCCAAATATTTGTTAGCATTACAAAAATGCAAAAAGATGTTACATCCACAACAGCATTTACAACAATCCCAGTATCAGTTAAGCCTATTTCCCAAAAGGCTCTTGCTGTCTTCTCATCGCCAAAAGAAAACTACTTGGATTCCGCGTTCACTTATCACGTGTCATAAGAATTGGACTTCTCTAAGCCAAAACTCACACTTAGAGAATGTTGCATAAAGCTTCTCTTGTTTTAGCAACCCCAGAATGCGTCTAAGATGTTTCTCGTGATCATTCTTGCTGCGTGAATAGATAAGTATGTCATCTATAAAGACAATGACAAACTTATCCAAATAAGGTTTACAGACTCTGTTCATGAGATCGGTGAAAGCTGCTGGAGCATTAGTGAGTCTAAATGGCATAACCAAGAACTCATAATGTTCATATCTCCTCCTGAAGGCAGTCTTTGGAATATGCTTCTTCTTGATAAATAAGATAGGAGCTCTCCAAGGGGATGAACTAGGTTGTATAAAACCTCTCTCTAGCAGTTCTTCGAGATATGCCTTCAATTCCTTCATCTCGGTCGGCGCCAAGCGATATAGAGCTTTAGCTATCAGAGCTGACCAAGGAAATATGTCGATTCTAAACTCGACTTGCTTTTCTGGGGTATATCTTCTATCTTGGGCTTTGGTGTATCTAACTTCACTTGTGCCATGTATATGACACTTCATCACTTTAGACACTTAGATGCCTTGAGCAAAGATGCATTCTCAAACTACCCATAATGTCGATCTCCGTGAATGGTGCGTGTTTCGCTGGATAGGGATTTAATCTCGATCAACTTTTTATCGCAGGCAATATAAGCTTGGTTATGGGATAACCAGTCCATGCCTAAAACTATATTGAATCCCGCAAGAGTCATAGGTAAGAGGGTTATTGGAATGGATTGATTCTTGATGGATATAGCGCATCCTTCTAGAATCTTAAAAGCTATTTCGATTGTACCATCAGCCATTTCTACTTCATATGAATGATCTAGAGTTCTTAAGGGTAGATGTAATAGTTCGCTAAACTTATGTTCTACGAAACTCTTATCAACTCTAGGATCAAATAAGACACAAGCAAATATGTTATTAAGAGGAAACGTACTTGTTATAACATTCTTGTCCTTCACCGTCTCTCTTACGGTCAACTGGAAAGCTCGGGCCTTGGACTTCTTTACTTCTCCATTCTTGGAACTTCCACCGGTTGCACGTTTGGTACATCTGGTTATGATGTGGCCTTTCTTGCCAAATTCAAAGCATACATCATTCTTGATTTCCTTGCATTCGTGGGTTTTGTGGCTGTTCTTCTTGCAAATGCCACATGGTCTCCATTGTTGTATCGACTAACATTGTCCTCAATGTCTCTTCCCACATGATTTACATTCGATCCTATTATCACTAGACCTAGGTTGATTCTTGCTCGAACCAAATCTTCCTTTCTTCGAGTCTCGGAAGTGGTTATCCTCACGCTTCCTCTTCCCATCAACTTCATATTTAATTGCCCTCAATCTCACTTCATCCTCAGTCAGTGACAGAGCTAGATCCACCGATGATCTGAAAGTACCTCGGTAGTAGTGTCATCCTCAGTCAGATGTCGATACTTGGGCACATTGATCCAAGAATTATGTCACACATACATGTGTGTATATAATTAACAACACTTTCTTATTTGGTGTATCAAGATATCAAGCTTTGGGTTCCATTTCCTCGATGTAACTTCTTCTATAGTTTTAATGTTTGATCCACTAGTTGTGGTTTGAATAAATTTTCATTACATGTACAAATACAAGCTTATATAAAGATGATCTATTTCATCCTCACGGCTTGACTAATCCTTCTTGGTATCTTGGGGTGTTTTTAGCTAACACTCATAGTGATGGTGGTCTCAAAGACCAATGCTCAAAACCGTTTGTTTATAAATTCAACACTTAAAAACTAAACTGTCACACCCCCAAAATCCACCCACGGAGTATCACCGCTTGGAGGCGTAACTGACAAGGATCAAGCCACCAATCATATTGAACAATGTAAATAGTAAATGTAATTCGACCAAACCAATATGAAAGGTGTTCAAAACATAATCATAATATCAATGTTTAGTGGAAGCATAAAAGTAAACCCAACATAAGTTTGAGTATGAAATATCATAATGTTTAATCAAAGCATTCACGATCCTTGTCCACAACGACCACGCCTCCCAGTGCAAGCTCCAAGTGTACCTAACGACCTACAAGGCATGTAACAGAGAGTCAACAACTAGTTGAGCGAGTTCATAGTGGGTTGTTTAGTAATAGTGTTCATTTCGTAAAACGTTTGTTTATTTAGTAACCCATATATCGTTTATAATTACATCACGGCCCTCCAGGCATGTTTGCGAAGATTAGTGGGGGTTTCCCATGTATTGTAGACTAGTTTTATTTGTATCGCGGCCCTCCAGGCATGTGTGCAAAGTTTAGTATCAGTATCGCGGCCATTCCAGGCATGTGTGCGAAGATCAGTATCAGTATCGCGGCTATTATAGGCATGTGTGCGAAGATCAGTATCAGTATCGCGGCCATTACAGGCATGTGTGCGAAGAGTAGTGGGGGCTTCCCATGTATCACTAGTCTAGCAGTATCTATAAGTGACCTTTCCCAACCGAGGTCAGTAATCCATAATTCCCAATAACAACGTAAGTACTGATAATTGTCCAATCCCATTCCCTACCCCGGGAATCCCATGCCTTGGTAAGAGTGTGAACCCACCTTGATTTGCTCGGTATGCTAAGTTATGTGCTCACATTAATCAATCAAGTCCTAAAGTACGCACGTATACATAATCAGTTTATATTCACTAATTCAATGTAAGCATATACAATCACAGTAGTGTTGGACTAGCAATCACGAATAACATAAGACACATATTCAAGTTCATACAAGTCATGCAAAACATTTAACAGCAGTTATTTAATCCAGTTAACACTTAACAGAGTTAAATTAAGTTACTGTGCAAAATTACCCAACAGGCGAAACACCCATGTTTCGCCGTGTAACCCTTCGACGAAACACTTCCGTTTCGTCCCGTTTGTTTCGTAGTGATGGTCTTGGCAAAACACTTCCCTTTCGTCGGGTTTGTTTCATCCCGTTTGGTGTCGGCGAAACTCATCTATTTCGTCTCCACTTGTATTTCGTCATAAGATATCAGTTACGTCGGATGTCAATTACGAAATATCACAGAAAACCCTAACTGCCGTCATCATCAAGTAGCAATCATACGAGAATCATTAGCATAGAAATCATCATCTAATCATCATGAAATCATAATCATACTAACGTTTATCATGATTCCTAGTTTATGAGTACCACAAAACGATTACCATACCACATCACATCAACGAATTCTATTAGCATATTATCATGCATTCAGATTACATTAGCAACATTTAAACACGACAGTTCCCGGACATCGTACAATCTAGTTCATCATTCACTACAATCCCCGTTTCAATACATAAAACTTGTAACCGATTAAACCATACATTACGAATCCAGAATCATCATGCACCTATATTCATATTCGTTCCAGAAATCAAGCATAACACAACATGTATAACGAAATCAAAGGATAAAGAAACTGATTTAACGAACACGCACTAACCGAGATATCCTGGACGATAGTTTGATCGCTAGAGAGGGCTTGGGAGAACACAGAGCTGCCGACACACTTAGGGGTTTCTAGGGTTTCGACTTTTGCCAAAAGGTGTGAAATAAGAAGTCGTTTCACGTTAAATATCCGTCGTTACGTATTGGGCCCGAACTGGGCCATGGCGAAACTGGGCACGGTGAATCACCCGTTTCGTCGGACATGCTTATGACGAAACAACTCTGTTTCGTCAGCATGGGGTATGGCGAACCACACTTCTGTTTCGTTGTATGGGTTATGGTGAAACACACTTGTGTTTCGTCGAGTTGTTCAAGTCTTAAACAGTGTACAAGTTCACAAACCAAAACACTTTATATAAATCACATAGCATATCAAACAATCATCTGAATTATAATCCAGTGTATAGTTACAAAGCAAACAAGTCAAGCAAGCGAACAACTGAACAGTCAACGTGCAATAAATGCGAAAGTAGAATCTCGGAAACTCGAGTTGTCACATTATCCCCAACTTGAAAGAAATTTCGTCCCGAAATTTAGCATGCGGTTACTGAGGAAGCTAGATAGAGTGTATCGTTCACTGGTTTCCATGGGGTGTCACATCATCCCCCCGTTGATTTGGAATTTCGTCCCGAAATTCTGTAGTAGCTTCAGCCTCAGTAGTAGTTGCATTGTTTGCGAACAACTGGGGATACTTGAGTTTCATTTGGTTTTCTCGTTCCCAGGTATACTCTGGGCCACGACGGGAGTTCCAACGAACTCGTACAAGAGGTATTCTAGTGTTCTTGAGGACCTTAACATCCCGGTCCGTGATTTCAACAGGTTCCTCGATAAAATGTAACTGTTCATCAATAGTGAGTTCCTTCAAAGGAACTATGAGGGTCTCATCTGACAGACACTTCTTCAGATTCGACACGTGGAAAACGTTGTGAACTACACCGAGTTCTGCTGGTAGGTTCAGTTTGTAGGCCACTTTGCCTATTCTTTCAATGATTTCGAACGGTCCGACATACCGCGGATTATGTTTGCCTCGTTTACCAAAACGAACCACACCCTTCCAGGGTGAGACTTTGAGTAGCACTCGATCCCCAACTTGGAACTCGAGTGGTTTCCTGCGCTTATCAGCGTAGCTTTTCTGACGGTCACAAGCCGCCGCCATGCATTGTCATATCTGTGCAATCCGTTCTGTAGCATCAACTACCATTTCTGGGCCTGTGATCTGACTATCCCCCACCTCTGCCCAACAGAGAGGTGACCGGCATTTACGTCTGTATAATGCCTCGAATGGAGCGGCTTGAATGCGGGTATGGTAACTGTTATTGTAAGAGAACTCCACTAACGGGAGATGTTTTTCCCAGCTGTTGCCGAAATCGATAACACATGCCCGAAGCATGTCTTCAAGAGTTTGAATAGTGCGCTCAGACTGCCCATCCGTCTGAGGGTGATAGGCTGTGCTCATGTCTAATCGTGAGCCAAAAGCTTTGTGCATTGCTTGCCACAGTTCTGAAGTAAATCGTGCATCACGATCCGAAATAATGGAAGTTGGCACTTCGTGCCTTGAAACAACTTCTTTCAAGTATACGTCTGCTAAGGTAGAGAACTTATCCGTTTCTTTGATAGCCAAAAAGTGAGCAGACTTTGTGAGTCCATCCACGATCACCCAAATAGTATCGTTTCCACGCTGAGATTTAGGTAGGCCAGTAACAAAATCCATGGAAATTTCCTCCCATTTCCATTGTGGTATCTTTGGTTGCTGGAGTAGGCCTGATGGTTTCTGATATTCTGTCTTGACTCTCGCACACGTCAAACACTTGCCAACGTAAGTTGCTATGTGGGCCTTCATGCTAGGCCACCAATACGCAGTTCTGAGATCGTGGTACATTCTATCCGAACCTGGATGTACCGAGTAGCGAGACTTATGAGCTTCGTCCATTACAAGCTCGCGTAAGTTGCCATAAAGTGGGACCCAAATGTGTATTGTTACGTAGTAGGCGCCGTCTTCCTTTTGTTCTAATCGTTGCCTTGAGCCGCGTAGGGCTTCAGCCCTGACGTTTTCTGGTTTCGATGCTTCTACCTGAGCATCTCGTATCTGTGCAGGAAGACTAGACTGAATAGTAAGTTGTAATGCTCGTACGCGCCTAGGCGTAGTATCCTTTCGACTGAGGGCGTCAGCTACAACATTGGCTTTTCCTGGATGGTACTTGATCGCGCATTCATAATCGTTATGTAGCTCGACCCATCGACATTGTCGCATGTTCAATTCCTTCTGCTTGAAGATATGCTCGAGACTCCTGTGATCGGTGTAGATAGTGCACTTGGTACCGTACAGGTAATGTCGCCATATCTTAAGCGCGAAAACAACAGCTCCCAGTTCTAAATCGTGTGTAGTGTAGTTCCGTTCATGAACCTTAAGTTGCCGCGAAGCGTAGGCAATGACTTTATCCCTTTGCATCAATACACAACCAAGACCCTGAATCGACACGTCGCAGTAGACCACAAAATCGTCTGTGCCCTCTGGAAATGAGAGTATAGGTGCGCTGCATAGTCTATCCTTTAAGTGTTGGAAAGCTGTTTCTTGTGTACTACCCCAACGATAAGTAACACCTTTTCGTGTCAGTAATGTAAGCGGCTGTGCGATCTTTGAGAAGTCTTTGATAAACCGCCTGTAATAACCCGCCAAACCCAAGAATTGGCGTATTTCCGTTGGTGTACGCGGTGCAGGCCAGTTCCTGATCGAGTCTACCTTGGATGGATCAACATGAATCCCATCCTTATTTACCACATGGCCTAGAAAGTGGACTTCACGAAGCCAGAAGTCGCATTTTGAAAACTTGGCGTACAGTTGTTCCTTTCGAAGAAGTTCCAAGATAAGTCGTAAATGCTGCTCGTGTTCCTCCTGACTCTTAGAGTAGATCAGGATGTCGTCGATGAAAACAATGACGAACTTGTCTAGATAAGGCTTGCACACTCTGTTCATAAGATCCATGAAGACTGCCGGCGCGTTCGTTAGCCCGAATGGCATGACTAGAAACTCGTAGTGGCCGTAACGAGTTCTGAATGCTGTTTTAGAGACGTCCTCATCCTGGACTCTCAACTGATGGTAACCTGACCTCAGATCTATCTTTGAGTAGTAGCTCGACCCTTGCAACTGGTCGAATAAGTCATTGATACGTGGAAGAGGATAGCGATTCTTCACAGTCACTTTGTTGAGTTCACGGTAGTCAATACACATCCTGAAGGTACCGTCTTTCTTCTTCACAAAAAGTACTGGAGCTCCCCAGGGCGAAGAGCTGGGACGTATAAAACCCTTATCCAAGAGCTCTTGTAGTTGTTTGGACAGTTCTTCAAGTTTAGTTGGAGCTAAGGTATACGGTGCACGAGCTATTGGTGCTGCTCAAGGAGCTAGTTCAATCTGGAATTCGACCTGGCGATGAGGCGGTATACCACGTAAATCTTCAGGAAACACTTGAGGAAAGTCGCGTACCACTGGAATATCTTCTAATCTTTTCTCTTTCGTTGATGCGTCAGTAACAAGTGCCAAGATGGCAGTGTGACCCTTTCTCAAACATTTCTGAGCCTTCAGGAAGGAAATGATACCAACCACGACACCACTTTTGTCGCCTTGAACTTCAAGAGGTCCTTTACCAGAACGGGGAATACGAACTATCTTCTCTTTGCATAAGATCTCTGCTTGCTGTTGGGACAACCAATCCATTCCAATGACGATGTCGAAACTACCCAGAGCTATAGGGATGAGATCGATGGAGAAAGTCTGACCCGCTAAGACAATGTTACAACCCTTGACTACATGTGTGGCCTCTAAACTTTTACCGTTGGCTAACTATACGACATGTTTGGTGTTTAAGAGTGTTGGTGTACGTTTTAACATTTGACTAACTTTTAGAGACACATAACTGGTATCCGCACCCGAATCAAATAATATAGTAACATAAAAGTCGTCAAGAAGAAACTTACCCATAACCACGTTAGGATCATTCCTTGCGTCACCCTGCCCAAGCACGAATACACGACCCCTAGCATCGTTACCATTATTATTTCCCCCATTGTTATTCCCGTTGCCCTGATTGTTGTTATTGTTGTTGTTCTGGTTCTGGTTTAACTGGGGGCAGTCACGTTTGAAGTGGCCTTCAGCACCACATTGATAGCATCCTCTGTTGCCTCGCTGCTGTTGTTGCTGCTGGTTTCGTGGAGCAGGTGGCTGTTGTTGCTGATTCTGGTTCACAGGTCGTGAGCTTCTGCAATCTTTAGCCTCATGACCCATCTTGAGGCACCGCTGACAACGACCCTTATTGCACTGGCCGTTGTGGTGTTTGTTGCAAGTGTTGCACCTTGGGAGGTTTCCTCGATATCCACCCTATCTTTGATTACCCGAAGATTGCTGACCAGGGCTCTGGTAGTTATCAGTCTTGCGCTGCTGAACCTGAGACTGAGCTGTAGCTGAACCTTTGCTGGAATCCCCATCCCATTTCCGCTTGTTATCACTGGGAGTAGCGGAAGTTGAATATCCTGGATATTATTAAGGTTCGCTGATGTCATGTGGCTTTGAATTTCTGGTGCTAGCCCTTTGAGATACAACTCAATACGTCTGATAGGAGGGTCCACCATAGTTGGACACAGGACGGCCAGCTCGTTTGACCGTTTAGTATATGCCTCAATTTCCGACCCAGTCATCTTCAAATGAAAGAACTCCACTTCTAACTTGTGGATGTTATCACGTGAGCAGTATTCCCATTTGATCAGTTCTTTGAAATCATTCCAAGGGGTGGCGTTTGCAGCCGCCAACCCTAAAAGTTGAACTTGCGCATTCCACCAAGTCAGCGCGATTCCTTCCAGAGTACCATGGCGTACTTCACCCTGCGAGCCTCAGGGCATTCACACATCTCAAACACCGACTCTAGCTTTTCAAACCAATGGAGGAGCCCAACTGCTCCCTCCGTGCCACTGAAGGTGCTAGGACGACAGTCCATGAAATTCTTAAAAGTGCAAACAGGTGGCTGAGCGTGTTGACCTGTTGTGTATAAGAACAGGACAAGGTTATACACAAGAGTTGGTTTAGGAGTGCAGGATCTAAAGATCCTAGTGTGAGTTACGACTGCAGGGTATACCTCCTGCTTGTGCGGCTGCAAGTGCCGCAACAACTTGTTCGTTAATGAGAGCCGTCAACTGGGCTTGTGTCAAGTTAATGCGTCCAGCCATGATCTTCATAGCAAAAGTAAAGTAAGTGAGAGAGCGTTCACGAATAGTGCGATGACAGAAGAGAGTAAGCACACAAGTGTTCTCAAGCAATAACGAATAGTAGGCAATGTAATCTAAGCATACCACGAGCAAAGTTCTATGTAATTCTAGCAAGTAAGCAATGTTAACATGGATAATAGTACCTAGTGTTGAGCCTTGCACGTGGAGCGAAGCGTCGTTGTGGATCGTTGAGCACTGTACTGGTTATAGTCTGGTTTTAATAAAAACGTTTTCCCCAAATTAAAACCAAGTTCTCTATAACCAATGGCTCTGATACAATCTGTCACACCCCCAAAATCCACCCACGGAGTATCACCGCTTGGAGGCGTGACTGACCAGGATCAAGCCACCAATCATATTGAACAATGTAAATAGTAAATGTAATTCGACCAAACCAATATGAAAGGTGTTCAAAACATAATCATAATATCAATGTTTAGCGGAAGCATAAAAGTAAACCCAACATAAGTATGAGTATGAAATATCATAATGTTTAATCAAAGCATTCACGATCCTTGTCCACAACGACCACGCCTCCCAGTGCAAGCTCCAAGTGTACGTAACGACCTGCAAGGCATGTAACAGAGAGTCAACAACTAGTTGAGCGAGTTCACAGTGGGTTGTTTAGTAATAGTGTTCATTTCGTAAAACGTTTGTTTATTTAGTAACCCATATATCGTATATAATTACATCGCGGCCCTCCAGGCATGTTTGGGAAGATTAGTGGGGGTTTACCATGTATTGTAGACTAGTTTTATTTGTATCGCGGCCCTCCAGGCATGTGTGCGAAGTTTAGTATCAGTATCGCGGCCATTCCAGGCATGTGTGCGAAGATCAGTATCAGTATCGCGGCCATTACAGGCATGTGTGCAAAGAGTAGTGGGGGCTTCCCCATGTATCACTAGTCTAGCAGTATCTATAAGTGACCTTTCCCAACCGAGGTCAGTAATCCATAATTCCCAATAACAACGTAAGTACAGATAATTGTCCAATCCCATTCCCTACCCCGGGAATCCCATGCCTTGGTAAGAGTGTGAACTCACCTTGGTTTGCTCGGTATGCTAAGTTATGTGCTCACGTTAATCAATCAAGTCCTAAAGTACGCACGTATACATAATCAGTTTATATTCACTAATTCCATGTAAGCATATACAATCACAGTAGTGTTGGACTAGCAATCACGAATAACATAAGACACATATTCAAGTTCATACAAGTCATGCTAAACATTTAACAGCAGTTATTTAATCCAGTTAACACTTAACAGAGTTAAATTAAGTTACTGTGCAAAATTACCCAACCGGCGAAACACCCATGTTTCGCCGTGTAACCCTTCGACGAAACACTTCCGTTTCGTCCCGTTTGTTTCGTCGTGATGGTCTTGGCGAAACACTTCTCTTTCGTCGGGTTTGTTTCGTCCTGTTTGGTGTCGGTGAAACTCATCTATTTCGTCGCCACTTGTATTTCGTCATAAGATATCAGTTACGTCGGATGTTAGTTACGAAATATCACAGAAAACCCTAAGTGCCGTCATCATCAAGTAGCAATCATACGGGAATCATTAGCACAGAAATCGTCATCTAATCATCATGCAATCATAATCATACTAACGTTTATCATGATTCCTAGTTTATGAGTACCACAAAACGATTACCATACCACATCACATCAACGAATTCTATTAGCATATTATCATGTATTCAGATTACACTAGCAACATTTAAACACGACAGTTCCCGGACATCGTACAATCTAGTTCATCATTCACTACAATCCCCGTTTCAATACATAGAACTTGTAACCGATTAAACCATACATTACGAATCCAGAATCATCATGCACCTATATTCATATTCGTTCCAGAAATCAAGCATAACACAACATGTATAATGAAATCAAAGGATAAAGAAACTGATTTAACGAACACGCACTAACCGAGATATCCGGGACGATAGTTTGATCGCTAGAGAGGGCTTGGGAGAACACAGAGCTGCCGACACACTTAGGGGTTTCTAGGGTTTCGACTTTTGCCAAAAGGTGTGAAATAAGAAGTCGTTTCACGTTAAATATCCGTCGTTACGTATTGGGCCCGAACTGGGCCATGGCGAAACTGGGCTCGGCGAATCACCCGTTTCGTCGGACATGCTTATGACGAAACAACTCTGTTTCGTCAGCATGGGGTATGGCGAACCACACTTCTGTTTCGTCGTATGGGTTATGGCGAAACACACTTGTGTTTCGTCGAGTTGTTCAAGTCTTAAACAGTTTACAAGTTCACAAACCAAAATACTTTATATAAATCACATAGCATATCAAACAATCATCTGAATTATAATCCAGTGTATAGTTACAAAGCAAACAAGTCAAGCAAGTAAACAACTGAACAGTCAACGTGCAATAAATGCGAAAGTAGAATCTCGGAAACTCAAGTTGTCACATAAACATTCTAGTACATAGTTGTGTGGTTAATTGAGCAAAAGTCCATTTGCCACCTTCATAATACAAGTCTATGCGATGTTCATCCATATATGTGATGCTTGTGAAAATATATACATATATTTGTCATGGGCTTATAACAGTTTATTAAAGTCCAACATATCTAGAAACATTTAAATTATTAAAATGACCAAAAAAAGTCATGTAATTATAAGAATATAAGTGAACAAATATCAATTATTTCATAAAAAGATGTAAGTGAATTACAACTAACTCATGTTTCTTATGAAAACAACCTAAAACAAAACAATGTAAGTAATTTTGTACGTATAAAGGAGTCTTATGAGGAAAACTTGCTACAAAAAATTGCAGTTTTGTGCATATAGTAATAAAAATTTGCCGCGTAGATATCTTTCTAGGTCTATTGGGCCCATTTCGTTACTAATAATTGGACGTAAGTTGTATCTTAGTGGTTGGATTCGGGATTTATGATTTATAGTTTAGGGCGTTTCTAAGTTTTAACTCAGTTTACTTATATTTGTGTGTGTTCTATGGATATCATGTGAAAAAAGGGTGATAATTTTGAAACAAAAATAATCAAGTTTTGGGTTAATATTTCTAGCTCGTCTAATACACAAGGCTTGTCCTAGTTAACCTGTTTAGTTAAACAGGCCATGTCTGAGTTGACCTATTTAATTAAGAAAGTCGTATTCAAGGTGACATGCTTAACTTGTTTAATTTGTTTAATTAAACAAGTAGACTCACTAATCCATTTAACCATTTTTTTACAACCCTCCAAACCTGATTAGGGCGTTTGCAACTTGATTATTACCTATCAACCCATTTGACACGGTTAGATAAATGGGTCAAATGTGTCATTTTAGAGTTACACGATTTTAAGTGTGTGCAGGTTAGGGTTGATATTTTTGAAACAAACAAATACATGAGTCCTATTCAGGTTAAACAATTCAGCCCGACACGATTTATCACCCCTAGGTTAAACGGGTGAACAAAAAAGGGATGCGGACAAATGGGTTAAGCATATCAACTAGCTCGAAAGACATATTTTGATGCATAAAATCTCCTAAAACATTTTGTTAAAAAATATGTTATCATTGAAGCTATATGACTTTTGTAGTCCTTTTGACACTCTAAGCTATATATATATATACACACACACACATATATATATATACATATATATATATACATATATACATATATATATACATATATATATACATATATATATATATATAGTAGGGTTCCTGCGGAAAGTGTGTTTTTCCTAGAAAGTCTAGGAAGCGATCTGGGCCATCCGATTGGTGTGTTTAATGGCTTAGATCAAATGGATGGCATTTTCGTAAAATCTGAGTTATATAATTATAGACTTTTAATATAGTGAGGGTATTTTGGTAATTGGAAGTGTTTTAAATAAGTCAAGAAACTGCCATATCAATAACCAAATCCCTAAAATCATGGGATTGCCCCTTCTTTCTCTCTCTCTCTCTCTCTCCCCCTCTCTAAACCGATCTCTTTCCCCTTGCTGCTGGCAACGCAAAACCGGACCCCAGAAAGCATTCAGATTTCGGTTCCAAAGCTTGTTCATACCCCTTTTCTTCACTAGGTATTCATATCTTGTGTTGTGATTAAAGTTCTTGAAGTGCATATACGTTTTCGGTCGTAATCTGCTTGTAACGTGGCTGCGTTTTTGCTGTTTTAATTGATGATTGTAGAGAGGCTTGTACCGTGGTTTCTGAGTCGTTCTTGATAAATGGAAGGATTACCAGCATGGATGGTAAAACACGGCGTCAAGAAATCTGCTTGCTGTTAAAACATAGTGTCAAGAAATCTGCTTGTTGTTAAAACACAATGTCCAGCAATCTGCTTGTTGTTAAAACACAGCGTCAAGGAAATCTGCTTGCTGTTAAAACACAATGTCAAGAAATCTGCTTGCTGTTAAAATACAATGTCAAGAATCCTCCAGCAATCTGCTTGTTGTTAAAACACAACGTCAAGAAATCTGCTTGCTGTTAAAACATAGCGTCAAGAAATCTGCTTACTGTTAAAACACAATGGCCAGCAATCTGCTTGCTGTTAAAACACAGCGTCAAGAAATCTGCTTGCTGTTAAAACACAATGTCAAGAAATCTGCTTGCTTTTAAAACACAATATCAAGAATCCTCCAGCAAATCTGCTGACTTAAAACACAATCAGATTTGTTAAACTTCAGTATAAAACAACCTGTTGTAAAACACATTATGATGTAATTTAATCATCAAAAACACAATGTGATGTAATGTGACATAGACAACAACATAAAACACATTCAGATTGTTAAAAATGCAAAAGAACTGTTAAAACACAACCTGATTATATATTGACTTCATAGTATTAAAACACACTGACTTCAACCTCTCTGACCGGTAAAACACATCACCAAGACCTGCTGATAGTTTTCCAAATAAACACATTGACCTCCAGATTTGAATTCGAAAACAACAAAAATTCCGAAAATCATGGAATGTTAGTTAATGAAAAATAAATTCCAAAAATAAAATTAAAATGTGAAATTACATAGTTGCCCTTTTAGTTAAAATAACTCAATGTCACATGTCCAATTCTCATTGCTTCCTAGGCTTTCTAGGAAAAATAGACTTTCCACCCAACTCCTACTCTATATATATATATATATATATATATATATATATATATATATATATATATATATATATAGGGTAAGGTTCATGCGAGAACCACCCTTATTGCGAGAACCGCGAGAACCAATGTGAACACAAAATAAAATCTAAAAAAAATAAAAAAAGCACTCAAGAATTTTTTTTATTTTTTTAATATTTTTTAACAAAAAATCGCTATATTTCGTTCCATAAAAAAAAAAAAAAAAAAAAAAAAAAAACTTTTTTTTTCGAGTAACAGTTATCCATGCACATGTGCATATGTATCATTACTTCAACAAATTCGGTAATACATTATCAGGAATAGACAATTGTACTTTAATTTACAATACCATTAGTAATACACTACTTTTTACATTACCAATATTCAAAATGCACATGTGCATAATTAGGTATAACCATGATATAACGTGTTTTGGTACAAAAAGTTTGTGATTTTGAATGGAGAAGTAGACCCATATGCATGTGTTTTGGTTAGTTATATCTAGTGGTTGATGGTTTGGTTATAGTTGTCAATTTTTTATGTAATATGTTGATTGGATGGTATAAATGGTGTTTACATACATGTAATAAAGTGAAAATATTGTTAATGGTATTGTATTATGGATGGTAGGAGGTAATGGTATTGTATTATGGATGGTAGGAGGTAATGGTAGTGTATTATGGATGGTATGATAGATGAAAGGGAAAGTGTATTCAAAGTGGTGTACCAAAACACCTTATTTCATGTTGATACATATAATGCACATGTGCATTTCTAATATTGGTAATGTAAAAATTAGTGTATTACATATGGTAGTGTAAATGAAAGTGCAATTGTCTAATATATGTAATGAATTACGGAATTTGTCAAAGAAATGACAGAAATGCACATGTGCATGCTTGTGTATTATGGATGGAATGATAGATGAAAGAGAAAGTAGTGTACCAAAACACCTTATTTCCTGTTGATACATATAGATGCACATGTGCATTTCTAACA
Source organism: Helianthus annuus (assembly GCF_002127325.2). Taxonomy (NCBI): domain Eukaryota; kingdom Viridiplantae; phylum Streptophyta; class Magnoliopsida; order Asterales; family Asteraceae; genus Helianthus; species Helianthus annuus. Next base: position 71,255,362 of record NC_035436.2, read on the forward strand.
TTGGTAATGTAAAAGATAATGTATTACACGTAGTAGTGTAAATGAAAGTGCAATTGACTATTATTTGTAATGAATTACGGAATTTGACAAAGAAACGGCACATATGCACATGTGCATGGATAACTGTTACTCGAATTTTTTTTTTTTGGAATTTTTTTTTATTTTTTTATTAACAAAATATAGCGATTTTTTCAAAAAAAATAGTAAAAAAATAAAAAAAATTTTTTTGGGTGTTTTTTAGATTTTTTTAGGAATTACTGTTTGTGTTCACACTGGTTCTCGCGGTTCTCGCAATAAGGGGTGGTTCCTAACGGATCTTTGTCCTATATATATATAGGGTTGGGTTATATGGAAAACCCCATCTTTTTGAGAAAACCTTGGAAACCCAACCTCATCCATTGATTTTGTTTCATCCAAGTAGATCAATGGTTGAGCTTTTTTTGGTGTCTTTTACATTTAAATAAAACCATAAATTATACACACGTAAAGGATAAGGGCATTTAAGAGCATTCACATTCAACCCACCATATTTTCACCCTAAATTACACTAAAAAATACTACATTTTCTCTCTCCTTTTAAATTAAATAATATTTTTTATATCTTTATCATTATCTTTTCTCTTTTCTCCACTCACAACCACTTTCAAAATATATTAAAAAATTATAGGGGGTGAACAGTGTCCCCCCAAATATACAGATGAACAGTAACATTTTCTCTTTCCTCCACTCACAACCACTTTTATACTCTTTATATTTTAAAAACACTACACACATAATATAGTTATTTGGATGTGAATGCTCTAAGGTATTGAAAATGTGACTTTTCTCTCACACACATCAACTTTATTTCTCTTACACACACATGTTATCTCTCTCTCTCTCTCTCTCTCCTCTCTCCTCTGTCTTCAATCAAGATCATGATGAACACCAAACACAAGTTTAGACCTTCAAGTTTAGATCTACATCGTGTGAAAAGAGAAAATGTTTGAAGATTGTTGTTTTAGAGAGAGAACGACAGTAGGATGAAGGTTTTTAAAGAGAGGAACTTGTTGTTTTAGAGAGAGAAACAACAATCTTTATCATGTTCATCGATAACACCAAGAACACACATACAAGTGTGTGAGAGAGAAAAAGTTTGAAGTAGTTGTTTTAGAGAGAGAACGATGGCACGATGAATGTTTTTAGAGAGAGAAAGTTGATGGTTTAGATAGAGAAACAACAATCTTTATCACAAAGACACACGCACAAGTGTGTGTGTGTGTGAGAGAAAAAGGTTTGAAGATCTTCTTCGTGTTCATCGGACGGTTCTAGATCCGGTAAGTGTTCTTGAAATATCATTTCACACTTGATTTTTTGTTGAAATGGTTGTTAATATGTTTTTATGGGCTGAAAGTGTTCTAGTAATGGTTAATGTTCATGTATTTTAAATAAATCGAAAACTTTAGGATGAGATTTTGAACGGGTTTTTTGTTGGTTTGGTTGCTTGTTTGGGGATTTTGATCTTAACAATAATTGTTTTTTTGTTGGTTTGGTTGCTGGTTTGGGCTTTTGATCTGAACAGTAAGTGTTTTTTTTTTTTTTTTTGTTGGGTTGTTTGATTTACAGAAACAGATCCATAACATGTGTTAAGCACCTGTTAGAATGATATATAACGTGTGTTGATTTACAGAAACAGATCCATAAAGATATTCAATTGACAAGCTGGATGGATGTAGGCGACGTTAATGCGGAGACATTGAATAAGTCACATCTTTTGGGAAAGAACTCTTCGTTCGTTTATAACATGTGTTAGTGGTTCATGCTGTAACAGAACACCATAATGTAACATGACATGTAGTATAACATGTGTTAAGCCCCCGATAGAATGATATATAACGTGTGTTAACCTTTGTTAATTTAAAAAAAAAAATAAGAAATATCTATTTTATTTTTACTGATGTTTAAAATATCCCATAATGTGGATACCGAGCGTAACACTTATACAAGTATTACATGTACAAGTTAGTATGTAACGTTTAATATTAAACGAGCCATTTATGGTAACACATGTACCGGTAATTTTGGAATATATAATATGAAACGGGTCATTTGTTGTACACATTTTGGAATATATAACATGTGTTAAGCCTCTATTATAATCTTTTTGTAAGTTTAACTTTAGGGCCTTAACACTGATGTACATGTAGTTACATTTGTGTTAAAAAGTTTAACTTTAGGGCCTTAACACTGATGTACTTGTTTTGTTCATAGATGAATGGATGTCTATGTTCAAAATAAAGATGATTATCAAGACGCCAAGCGTAGCTAGATTTTTTAACCTTTATGATAGTTTTTGGATCATCTTTAAATATTTAAGTTTGTATAAACATTTTGTTTACCTTTAAGTATGATTGTAATGCGTGCAATTACTAACAACCCATGATGACAAGTGACTTTTGTTTTGATTAACATTTGTAAATGTTGGTCACTTCATTCCTTTGGTACACATGTGTTACATACGTTAAAAAGGCAACATTAGATATGTAACAATGGTCGTTACATATGTAACAATGGTTGTTATATATGTAATATATTTAATGAAAAATAATAAACTACTATTAAACGTATGAGTTATTGAATATCACCCTGTATGCAAGATATATTACCCCGAAGTGTAACACATGTTACAACATATAAGACAAAGTAGATCATGCCCTACATTCAACAATGTAACACTTCTTACCCTGAAGTGTAACACATGTTACAACAGTATATGCACATCATAGTGTTACGATTAGTATATGCACATCATAGTGTTTTGCAAACCACTTTCATATACATTAATACAAGTCGGGTTACAACAAAGATTACAATGGATGCTTAACACATGTTATCATATATATACAAGTCGGGTTACAACAAGATTACAATATTAACTAAGCCTACCATTAAACCCATCGCCTCCGTCGACTGTTTTCACCTTTATCACATGTTAAGCAACTACATGTTCCAAGTAATATCTATGTTAACACACGTTATATATCATTCTAACAGGGGCTTAACACATGTTATACATGAACACATGTCAGGTTACATCATGGTGTTTTGTTACAGCATTACCACTAACAAATGTTATAAATGAACGAAGAGTTCTTTCCCAAAAAATGTGACTTATTCAATATATTTTTTTAACACATGTCCCCGCATTAACGTCGCCTACATCCATCCAGCTTGTCAATTGAATATCTTTATGGGTCTGTTTCTGTAAATCAACACACGTTATATATCATTCTAACAGGGGCTTAACACATGTTATGGGTCTGTTTCTGTCTTATAACACACAAAAATAGTTACTATTCAGATCAAAAGCCCAAAACAAAGCAACCTAACCAACAAAAAACAGTTACTATTCAGATCAAAATCCCCAAACAAGCAACCAAACCAACAAAAAAACAGTTACTATTCAGATCAAAATCCCCAAACAAGCAACCAAACCAAACACAATTTTTTAACATAAAAATGATTTTAACACAAAAATAATTAATCCTTGGATCAAAATCAACAAGTTTGAAACCAAAACAAGTAATCCATGGATCAAAATTAAAATTTATAAACACCATTATTGATTGTTGGAGACATAAATCAACACAGAAGAATGAAAACCAAACTAAAATCAATAGCATTGAAATATTATTACCTATAAATGTCCTTCTTTCTTTTGAAACAAAAATCAATGGTATTGAAAATTAAAAATCTTTTGGCAGCATTCTTAATTCTGGAAAAAATAAAACCAATTGTGAAGAACGAAAATCAAAGTAAATGGCAATTAATTATCAAAACCAACTTATAACTGAAAGGAAACTAAAACCAAGATGAAAATATGTTGATAGCATCTTGATTCTTTGATTTCTTTTATGAAAATAACAACATCAACGGCATAATCGTTGTACAAACCTGAAACATTTTCTTCATTGTCATTGTTAAACTCGATGCCAAACTCTTGTAACATTAATTCAAGCATTGTTGGTGGAGGCTCCATGGTACATTAATGGTGGATCTCGTACTAAAGATCTTGTTTAAGAAGATGAAGAGGATTTGAAAAATTTCCCTTTTAAAATAAATAAGCTAAAAGAAATGGTGGTTGTACAGTGATGTGAAATGCATTAATTAGAGTTGTCAAATCAAATGGGGATAAGATCTTTTGGGTTGGGAGGTTAAATGTAAAGTTACAATTATACCCACAAAAGCAAAAAGTATAGTCAAGTTGTCTGTGTATACGTGGCTGATTGTAGGCCTTGTAATGAGTTTCCAAGGTTTTCTCAAAATAGAGGGTTTTCTCCCTAGCATTATCCTCTCTCTCTCTCTATATATATATAGAGAGAGCGAGCGGTTAACATACATTATGAGTAATCGTACTTAATGTACGGGACAATCCTGACCGTCAGATCCATGCGTGATTATTTTCAGTTTCAGATCCATGCGTGATTATTTTTCAGTGTTTGATACATGAGTCATTTGCGTGATTATTTAACACATGCGTAATTACTTCAGTGGCTTATTATATACATGCGTGATTATTTGATCCATGCGTGATAATTACAAAAAAAAAACTGATCCATGCGTGATAATGACACAAAATCTGACGGTCAGGATAGTCGCGTACGTGAAGTATGATTAGGGCTTTTGTACATTATACTTTCTCTCTCTCTCTCTCTCTATATATATATATATATATATATATATATATATATATATATATATATGGGACCGCTAAAATGAAAAGCACCTCCAGTTGTAAGAACCATGAGAACTACACCGTACGGGGCGAGTTGGACCAAAATTTTTTTCATAAACGTAGATGCGTGTATTATAAACACATTTGTAAAAAAAATTAAAAAAAATGTCGTGTGTGTAGTTTTGAGCACCACAAGTTTGTGTTTACGGGTACCGTAACAAGTTTGTGTTTACGGGTACCGTTACGGTACCCGTAAACACAAACTTGTGGTGCTCAAAACTACACACACGACATTTTTTTTTAATTTTTTTTACAAATGTGTTTATAATACACGCATCTACGTTTATGAAAAAAAAATTTGGTCCAACTCGCCCCGGATCAAAAAGTTCTCATGGTTCTTACAACTGGAGGTGGTTTTCATTTTAGCGGTCCCCTATATATATATATATATATATATATGTATATATATATAAGGGTTGGTTAACGTACAATATTCCTTAACGTACGATGTATATGAGATGAAATTACGAGCATTATAAAACTCAAAAACCCTAATCACGCATGTTGAAAACCATAATCATGCATATTGAAACCCATAACACGCATGTACAAAATCAGAAATCACGCATGTGGGAAAAAACCTAATCATGCATGTTATATTTTCATAGCGTATGCAGCGTACGTTAAGAAAAATTGTACAATACACTTTCACTATATATATATAGGTACGGGGTCAGGAGAAAACGCCCAAAAGTGTGAGAACGGTGAGAACGCATCCTGGCCCAACATGTGGCGCGGGATACGATCAGGGCGTGAGGGGTTTTTTTGTCTTTTCAATCTTCTTTTATTTTCCCAATTTACGCTGGTTCATTTTTGGCGTCTAAGATTATTTTGGCGTTAATTGTATTCATTAACTAATTGGCGTTGAATTAATTGTTTTTGTGTCACATAGATAATTTTTTTGGCGTTATAGTGTTTCTCTGGTCAATTTTTTTGGCGTTTTGTGGCGTTGTATAATAATTCACTAGGAGTCATTAATATTTTCATAAGATTACAATAAGACCAAATGTTTTTTTATGGCGTTTAGTCAATTTTTTTGGCGTTTAATACATTGACAAGGTGCTTTGCTAGCACCCGTTCTCACAGTTTTCATACTACTAGCGTTTTGGTGTTTGTAGTTTTTGGCGTGGTATATAATAATGTATTTTATTTGTATAGAATTAGATAACAAACAAAAGATAATTTGATAACAAAACTATATAAAATGAAAAAGAAAAAAAATTAAAAATGGTAATCTAATTTCTCATCCGAATCTTCACTGTCATCAGCCTCTTCTTCTTGAATTTGTTTTGGCATTTTGAACCTTTCAATACCTTAGCTAGATGCCAACTTTCCTACATAAACCCCGTCTTTTTTAGACGAAGCTTGTTACTGGCATCCTGTTTTTTGGTGTGATATTCTTGTTTGGTGGCATGTCATTGAAGATCAACTCTTGCTTGAATGCTATTTATAATAATGGAGTCCAAAATAGCATTTTACACTTGTGTTGATCCCTTCATGCCATGCATATAGTTATCAAGAACAAAGCTCACATGATGACATATCACTGTTATCAGTCTCTTTTTCTTGAATATTTGTCCATCTCATTTAGCAAAAGATTATAGAGATAACCCCTCAGAGAAAAATGCATTCAGTGAAAGCTTTGTCATCTGTGTTTTTTTAACTAACTTTTTGGTGTTTTAAAGTGAGTGGTTTCTAAGGAACATGGCATTTGTTTTTCTGGGTGTGATCAACTCATTGTGTAGAGACCCCTCTCTTATAGGAGTTTTTTGGCGCGTAGTTTAGGCGAGATTTTTTATTATAATAAATGATAGTAATAAAGTAACCGTCTTTTCAGTTACTGTGTGTATTTACTGTTTTGTTCAGCTTTATCAGTTTCTAGGGTGATAGACGTCCCATCTTCCAAGCTTGGCGTTTTTTTTAAATGGTGTTATATAGACCAAGATGGCAAAATACAATAACGGAGAAAATATTAAGCAGGAAAAATATTTTTTGTTATTTTTGGCGTTTTGTAAGCAGTAACTTTTTGTAGTATTTTTTTGGTGTTTTGCAAATAAATAGAGAAATATATCATTTAATTATCTTAAGGAAAAAAAAGAATATTACACAGAAGAAAACTGACAAAAAAAAAATTAAAACTCTTCGTCATAAGGTACTTTATCCGAGAAGTATCAATCACTTGCGTCATCTTCTTGCTCGGAGTCTTCATCTAGACCTTCATCCATGTCATCACCTTCACTTTCATCGGCTTCTTGTTCCTGAAGATTCTGAAGCCTCCATTTGAACATGTCTTGCACTAACACCATTTTTGAGTCCATGTCTGTGTTTAAACAAGTGGCGTTATGCAATTCTTCCATGAACCCAAGCCCCTGCTTTGTCATGATGTTTTCAAGCAGGTAGTCTTCCTGCTCTCCGCTGTTGTATATAACGGTCACCATGTCTGTTTCATCATCAAGAAGCCATGATGTCATGACAGGGTCCGGCTTTCCATCTTCTTTGATTGGTCTAAATTTCCTTGTTAATGCTTTCATAAGCATATGTATTTCATGGCATTCGTTATCCAGAGCGATGGCAAGAGATAGGATACCCCTCAATACCTCTTCTTCCATATTCAAAATTGCCTTGATCGTCCTAACATACACCCTCCTTCTATTGTCAAAACGCAGGACGAATCGCCTGATTGCTAGAGTGTATCTCCACCAAATGATGGTTGCCATTTTTGGCGTTTTGGTTAAATTGGCGTTTTTGGTAAAAGTTGTTTTTGCAGAAATGATAGATTGAAGTGATTATGGAAGCGATATTTTACATCATTTATATAATGATGTTTTTGGTGCGTAATTTAGGAGGGAATTTCTTTTAATAAATGTTAATAACTGAATTTCAGTTACTGTGTTATTTCCTCTTCCTGTAATCTCCAACGCGTTTTATCACTAATTTTTGGCGTTTTGTATTTAATGGCGTTTTATTTTTTTGAATGACATGTTATCATTTTTGTTAGCGTTTTGAATTTGAGCGGTAAAAGCCCCTTTTACCCTTAATGAAGCGTGTCCCAGATAATAAAATTGATGTTATTTACGAAAACGCCAACGCGCAATCTAGTCCATGGATTGTTTGGATCTGACGATCCATAACCGTTCTCACCATTCTCACACTTTCCCCCGTTTTCTCTAAATCCTGACCCTATATATATATAGTGTGGGGTTCATTGGGGAACAAAAAAAGTGGGGAATTGGGGAACCTCCTTAGGTGTTGGTGCATGCATCTGTCGACTTCGTCTTGTATCGAGTCTTGTACTAGATTGTTAGATCAGGGCACGTTGTATGAAAAAATAGGAGATTTAAGGGTTAATTAGATGTGATTTCGCTTGGGGAGGTGATTCCGCTTGAAATGACTTTGGTCACTTTCAAGCGAAATCAGCTAACATGTTATTCCGCTTGAATTGTTTCAACCGGAATCAGATCTCTATATATAGCTATTTCGAGCGAAATCATTAGTAACTTTGTGTAATTCCGGTACCGAGGTGCTGCCAAAGTGCCGTCTGATTGTAAACAGATTTTGATCAATGTACAAGGCAAATTATAGTGAATACAAGCTATTTTTACGTCTGTTTCTTAGTTTCTGCCTCTGAAACAGATTAGAATGCCTTTGAACGACTCGTTCAGGTCCGTACACGATCCTACAAGTGGTATCAGAGCTCAGGAGGAGGAGTTCTGCAAAATTCAGCTGGATTTCATTGTGTTTTCTTACTTCTACACCTTCTTTTATCAATTCAACAAGTTTTCACGGTTAAAATCAGCTAATTTTCTCACATATTGTGCAAAACTACAATTTAGCAAAACCTTGAAAGTTTCAGTGCAAAATTCGGTTTATAAATGACAGAAATGGATCTTTGAACTAATTCTGCTTGAACGAACACCTTGTGATTCCGCTCGAGTTAGACATTTCGCTTGGGATATTCCGCTCCAAATTGTCTGATTTCGCTCCAACATCGTTATTCCGCTTGAAATTTTCAAGCGAAACTAGAGATTTCGCTTGAGTTTGTCTGTTTTCGCTTCAAAAGTTGGTATTCCGCTTGAAGAGGTTCAAGCGAAATCAGTGTTTTAGTTTCAATCAGATTTCGCTTAAAAGTTGCTGGTGATTCCGCTCCAAACTGTTATCTCGCTTGAAATTATTCAGTGCTGATTTCGCTTGAGTGCCTATTCCGCTTGAGTTGGTTGTTTAGTTTGGTTTGACATTTAGGCTGAAAGTGTTTGTTTGTGAAACTTTTACCGAATCATGGAAGAAGAGTTCTATAACGCGTTTGCTACACCTTCAACTACTCCGACTGTTATTGCTCAAAACATAAATGCAGAAAACGAAACCGGAACTTTGCAAAAACCCCCGAAATTTATGGGAATTGAGGAATACCATGGATGGAATAATCGATTTGAGAACTGGGTTCAGGAAAACCATCTAAGAGCTTGGGAAAGTATTGAAACCAAGTATGTTAGACCACAGCCTGCGTTGAATGTTGACAAAATTATCTCAGAATTTTCAGAAAAAGAAAGAGATAGTTATAAAGGAGAGAAAATGATGATTAGTCTCCTACAGCAAGCTGTCAAAGAAGACATCTTTATTTTGCTTCAGCATGATGGGAGTGCGTTTTCAATTTGGGAAGCACTTAAGAAGAAATTTGAAGGAAGCACAGAAATGCTTAAAAGTAAAGCATCATTGCTGAAAAAGGAGTTTGAATTGTTTACTAGTATGCCTGGTGAGACTACAAAGACTCTCATTGAAAGATACTGTCATCTTGTGCGTATAATGTCTCAGTTGAAAATTACTAAAACTCCAGCAGAATGGGTTGAAAAGCTAGCTGATGCGTGTGTAGTGTAATATATTTTAGATGTATATTTAAGCCTCTTTTTACACTTTTAGCCAAGTTTTAAATTTATAAAACACGATATTTACTAACACTAAACACACATATGGGCAAGTGCACCCATCGTGGACGTAGTATAGTGTTGGTAAGATACCGAGGTCGTCCAAGGACACAAGAGCTTTTAATACCGGTTTATCCTCAACGTCTAATCAAATCAAAAAGTGAGAAAAATGTTTTAAACTAAGAAAAATAAAAACTAACTAAATGCTGAAAAATAAAGTAAAATAAAAACAGATAGACAAGATGAATCACTTGGATCCGACACGTGTGTTAGTATAACCTTTGATTATTTTCGCACTTTTGCACTTGTTTAAGAGATTATCTTAGTTATTGTAGTAGGCCCCTCTTTTGAAGGCGACGTTACCCTCAACCCAGTAGTTTGAGTCAGCAAGGATACAATCCTAAAGGGTCGGATTATTGAAAGATAATGAATTAAGTTATTAATGCAAATTGTGGTAGGCCCCGCTTTCGGCGGTGACGTTACACTCGGCTAAGTAGTCTGAGTCAGCAGGGATACAGTCCTAAATAGCCGGGTTATAGTATTAATAGTAGTTAACTTATGAGGGGGTCAAAGAGTTTGGATCCCCGCCATCCAATACCTATGGGCATTGAAGGAGATCCTACTAAATTTGACCCAGGTCCCAAGCAGGACCTCTAAACGCTGAACAAGGGCAAGACCCTTACCAAACCATTCCCTTAACCCCCGACCAGGTAGCCAACATACCTCCATATAGACCGTGGAGATATGAATGGTGAAAATCTTTTATTTTATATAGACAGTAAAATAATGCCAAGACACCATGGACAAACGATAAGGAAAGATCACCTTCAACATCAGTAACTAGTTATTAAAGTCATTAATACAAAACCAAATAAAAAGTGCAAAAGATTAAAAATAAAAAGTATTATACTAAACACTTGTCTTCACCAAGTGATGTAAGAGACTTAGGCAAACATGGCCTTGATTGTCAAGAACTCTTACGATCAATCTTGGATCCCGAGACGACTCACACACTCTATGATGGACAATGGATGATGGTGGTGGATGATGGTGTTATGGTGGTGGTGGGTGGTGGATGAAGTGTGAGAGAGGTGGTGTGCCAAGGGATGAGTTGAAATGGCTCCAAGCACTCCTATTTATAGGCTGAACAGAAGCCTGGGCACGGCCCCGTGTTCGCTGGACACGGCCCCGTGCCCGTCTGACACTCTCTCTCTTCATTAATTGTAATTCGCAATTACAATAAATGCACCTGCAGCACTCTGACCACGCCCCCGTGCCCGCTGGACACGGCCCTGTGGTGGGCAATGGAAGCTTCTACTGGTTTGTCTTTTCTGCTGCTTCTTGGGCACGGCCCCGTGTTCACTGAACACGGGGCGTGTTCAGTCTTCTGTTTTCTCTTCTTTGCCTTGGGAGGTGCCGTTGAGGGTCCAGGCGGTCTACTTTTATTCCTTTTCTTGTATTTATGCTAGAATTAGTTGTCTTTTTGCTTCTTTTGTGATTTTAAGCTCATTTCATCCTGAAAATACAAAAGAAAGACAAAAACACTCTTTTTCCAACATTAGTACTTAAAAAGGGTTAGTTTTATGCCTTAATTGATGTGATTTATATGTTGCATTTTACACACATCAAATACCCCCACACTTGAACTTTTGCTTGTCCTCAAGCAAAACTCTTTTAAATGTGGCTTACACTCCCAAATGGAATAGGTAGAAGAGAAAGTTTTTAGCTTGTCCTAGAGTGTCGGGAATCCAAGGTCTTTGTAAGTTTTATTTTTATTTATTTACAATCCTATTAGTTATGATTTATTTTGAACGTTTCATAAGATAAATTACTTATTTGGGCATAGCATGCCTTATTAAAATTCCATTTATATACAAGTTCACATACCTCGCGGGGGATCACTCAACACTCGGCCGAAGGTGTAATTTTTAGTGAATCACTCGAGAGCGGCATGGAACTTACGCCTTCCATAGGCTTGTCAAGCAATCAATCCTCCTCCTTTTTAACTTTTTACCTTTGTAAATATCAAGAGGACTTTTTGGGGTGAAGGGTTAGGCTTTGGTTAAAGGTGGTTGGTTGGGTTAGTTAGAAAAAAGGGCGAAAATCGTAAAAAGCGTCGGTTTTCGTGACATACCTTGTTTTTAGTGACTTTTTATTTTGAAGTATTTCTCCAAACAAGCTTTTATATAGCTTTTGTTTGTTTTTGACTTCATCGTTTTTTTTTTCATCACATAAAAAAAAGGCGAGTTTACAAAAAAAAACCGAGCTTGTTACTAAAATAAAGGGTGAAAAATAAAAAGGGTTTTTTGGTGGGTAAAAAGGGTTTTGGGGTAATGAAATGAAAGGTTTAGGCTCAAAGGGGTTATCTAGGGGGATTTTGGGTAGGTGGTAAAAAAATGAAAAATAATGGTTTAGAAAGAAAAATATGGTTAGTCCTAATGCCTCCATCACTTACTTACTTGGGTTTAAGTTGGTAAGGACCGGGAATGTATTGTCGTGGCAAGTTCTAGAGTTGTAAGAACCAAGCGGCTAATCACACAAGAAACGAAAAATGAGCATTTAGTTTAAAGATGTATATTTGTATGCTCAATAAAGGCTCAAAACTCACTTTTGTGGGAATGAGTTTTTATGTGATCAAGTATATATAATCAAATTTTAACTAAGCTTGTCATACCGTTTCATAATTTTCTTATGTTGGTTCTTTTTATCACGACGTTATCGGTTGTAAATTTGTAAAAATATAACCTTTTTAGAATTTTGAAATTCCCAAATTAAACCAAGACAAGTAAAGAAAAACAATGAAAAGTTTTTTGAAAAAATTTGGGGTGTTTAGCGGTTCCAATAGAGCTTTGTGTAAGGCTTGTAATTGGGACTTGCAAAATTCAAGGTTTTAGCATCCCCCCACACTTAAATTACACATTGTCCTCAATGTGTCCCAAAAATAAGATTTTCGGTTGATTAGAATGTGTAAAAGTGGGTTAAAAACAAGATTTTATGGTACTGGGTAGCTGAACACGGGGTGGTGTTGGCTGAGCACGGCCCGATGTCCAGACTGCCAGTACCAAAAGTAAACAGAAGGCTGGGCACGGGGGCGTGTTCAGTGAGCACGGCCCCGTGTCCAGATACCTGAACTGGGCATTTCTGCAGAGTTTTGGGCACCGGGGCGTGTTGGGTGAGCACGGCCCCGTGCTGAACTTGCTGTAATGAAGAAAAATCGTCGGAAGGCTCTGTTTTTTATGTATGGGGTGTTGGTTCAAGCTTCCCTTAGCACCCTTCACCATCCCGAGTGTGTTTTATTCCTGAAAATTAAAAACTAAACTAGAAAACATAAAAGTTAATCTAAACTAAACTACGGATAGTTCCGTGGAATGCCTCCGTGGTGCGCCACATTTATAAGGGTCCTTGGCTAGACCCTCCTTATCGGGTGGTTCTGGCTCATCTTCAATTAGGGGGTCATTATTGCCAAAAGGATATTTCATTGAGCGCTCAAGATCTATGCTCCTTTTGAGTGCCCCTAATTGAAGAGGTAGATTGTTGAATTTTCGGTTTTTCAAAGCTTTATGAGTTTTTACAAAAGGTTTTCCCAAGACTAAAGGAGCGTCATCGAGGATGACAAAGTCGGTTGGGATTACCATTTGATTTGCTTGAACCAAAACATCTTCAACTACACCGATTGATTTTATCACTTTTCGATCGGATAGAAAAATGGGAATTTGAAGTGGAGTAAAATCACTAATACTTAAGTTTTCAAAAATGTAGTTAGGCATCATGTTAACACAAAGATCTTTATCAATGGTGATATTGCTAATAAATGAATTTTGAAAAAAACATGGAACCGGTGTAATGTTAATTTCAAAAGGGTCTTCTTTTATTTGCGAGGTTTGATCATTAGTTAACTTAACACTTACTAATTCTTTGATTTTAGCACTAGTGTTTAACTCTTTTAAAAACTTGGCATGATGGGTTACTAAACAATGATTTTCGAAAGTAGGTGACAAGAGAATAATTTCTTCAAAATTAGATTCTTTTTGAATTTTAGCGTTATCGGACTCACCTTCTTCATTGTTTAACTCATGTGTCGGTTTTTCACTTTCTTGTTCTTCCATTTTTACATTTTCAACTACCGCTACGTTATTATTACAATTTAATTCTTCTCTTGCGCGGGATTCCTCTTCCCTTGCGCGAGATTCTTTCATGTAACGTTCGATAGTTTTAGTGTGTTCTAATATCCTATTGGTCACTTCGGTGAGAGAAAAAAAATTTGGATCCTCAAAGCTTGAATCCGGTTGTTCGATCCTTGGTTCCTCATAATACTCATATGAAGTAGATGGTTCACACCATTGTTCTTCATTGTAAGTATATGATGGATAAGGGTCGAAACTTTGTTCTTCATAGTACTCATATGAGGTGGGTTGTTCATGCCCTTGTTCCTCATAATAAGAATATGAAGGTGGTGGCTCATATCTTGAGTCTTCAAAGTATGAGTATGAAGGCTCATACCTTGGTTCCTCAAAATATGAGTATGAGGGAGGAGGTTCATACCTTTGGTCTTCATAGGATGTGTATGAAGTTGATGGCTCGTACCTGGGCTCCTCATAGTAGTCGTATGAATTGGATGGTTGATATGAGTTATTATATTGAACCGAGCGTGCGTTACGACAATTAGTGCAATAATTACCCCTATAATCATCCTCATCATAGGTGTAGTTGTAACCTCTTGAGTATTGATCCATAAGAATCACTCAACAGACCACAACTGAGTCTCAGGACCAGAAAACAAAAATAAGACGGAAACAGAAGCTGGACACGGCCCCGTGTTCAGTGGACACGGCCCCGTGGTCAGGGTCTGTATCTGGGCGTTTTAATTAAAGTTACTGGTCACGTTGAGCACGGGGGCATGTTCAGTGAGCACGGCCCCGTGTTCAGACTCTGTATCTGGGTATCTAACTAAAAATATGTAGCACGGGGGCGTGTTCAGCGAGCACGGCCCCGTGTTCAGGCTACTGTAAATGCAAACTAAACTAAAATGCAGAAAAATGTGCGCGCGTTTTGAAAAGGTTTTGAAAAACTGATTAGGCCGTCGATTTTAAGCTTTCTTAAAATCCTTGTGTCCCCGGCAACGGCGCCAAAAACTTGATGCGTGTGTAGTGTAATATATTTTAGATGTATATTTAAGCCCCTTTTTACACTTTTAGCCAAGTTTTAAATTTATAAAACACGATATTTACTAACACTAAACACACATATGGGCAAGTGCACCCATCGTGGACGTAGTATAGTGTTGGTAAGATACCGAGGTTGTCCAAGGACACAAGAGCTTTTAATACCGGTTTATCCTCAACGTCTTATCAAATCAAAAAGTGAGAAAAATGTTTTAAACTAAGAAAAATAAAAACTAACTAAATGCTGAAAAATAAAGTAAAATAAAAACAGATAGACAAGATGAATCACTTGGATCCGACACGTGTGTTAGTATAACCTTTGATTATTTTCGCACTTTTGCACTTGTTTAAGAGATTATCTTAGTTATTGTAGTAGGCCCCTCTTTTGAAGGCGACGTTACCCTCAACCCAGTAGTTTGAGTCAGCAAGGATACAATCCTAAAGGGTCGGATTATTGAAAGATAATGAATTAAGTTATTAATGCAAATTGTGGTAGGCCCCGCTTTCGGCGGTGACGTTACCCTCGGCTAAGTAGTCTGAGTCAGCAGGGATACAGTCCTAAATAGCCGGGTTATAGTATTAATAGTAGTTAACTTATGAGGGGGTCAAAGAGTTTGGATCCCCGCCATCCAATACCTATGGGCATTGAAGGAGATCCTACTAAATTTGACCCAGGTCCCAAGCAGGACCTCTAAACACTGAACAAGGGCAAGACCCTTACCAAACCGTTCCCTTAACCCCCGACCAGGTAGCC
This sequence comes from Helianthus annuus, assembly GCF_002127325.2. Lineage (NCBI taxonomy): Eukaryota > Viridiplantae > Streptophyta > Magnoliopsida > Asterales > Asteraceae > Helianthus > Helianthus annuus. Next base: position 71,270,971 of record NC_035436.2, read on the forward strand.
AACATACCTCCATATAGACCGTGGAGATATGAATGGTGAAAATCTTTTATTTTATATAGACAGTAAAATAATGCCAAGACACCACGGACAAACGATAAGGAAAGATCACCTTCAACATAAGTAACTAGTTATTAAAGTCATTAATACAAAACCAAATAAAAAGTGCAAAAGATTAAAAATAAAAAGTATTATACTAAACACTTGTCTTCACCAAGTGATGTAAGAGACTTAGGCAAACATGGCCTTGATTGTCAAGAACTCTTACGATCAATCTTGGATCCCGAGACGACTCACACACTCTATGATGGACAATGGATGATGGTGGTGGATGATGGTGTTATGGTGGTGGTGGGTGGTGGATGAAGTGTGAGAGAGGTGGTGTGCCAAGGGATGAGTTGAAATGGCTCCAAGCACTCCTATTTATAGGCTGAACAGAAGCCTGGGCACGGCCCCGTGTTCGCTGGACACGGCCCCGTGCCCGTCTGACACTCTCTCTCTTCATTAATTGTAATTCGCAATTACAATAAATGCACCTGCAGCACTCTGACCACGCCCCCGTGCCCGCTGGACACGGCCCCGTGGTGGGCAATGGAAGCTTCTACTGGTTTGTCTTTTCTGCTGCTTCTTGGGCACGGCCCCGTGTTCACTGAACACGGGGCGTGTTCAGTCTTCTGTTTTCTCTTCTTTGCCTTGGGAGGTGCCGTTGAGGGTCCAGGCGGTCTACTTTTATTCCTTTTCTTGTATTTATGCTAGAATTAGTTGTCTTTTTGCTTCTTTTGTGATTTTGAGCTCATTTCATCCTGAAAATACAAAAGAAAGACAAAAACACTCTTTTTCCAAAATTAGTACTTAAAAAGGGTTAGTTTTATGCCTTAATTAATGTGATTTATATGTTGCATTTTACACACATCACTAGCTGGCGCTTTACCGCAGAAAGAATGGGGTACTTATCTCATGATCTTAAAGAATTCTGGAGAGTTTAGCAGATTGTCAATCGGACAGTTTATTGAAAAACTTGAGGCACACGATCTTGAACAGCAGAAAATTGCCAGAATGAACAGCTCAAGTCATCAACAAGATATCAAACTGTACTACAAAGGAAATGTTCAAACAGTTGAAGCAAGTCCAAAGATCCAAACTGCATTTAGTGCAGGAAATTCATCTGGATCAGTCAGTCAAAGTTCATTCAACACTAGTGGATTTTGAAGTGTTAATCCTCCAAGTGTTCAAAGTGAAAATGTTGGTAATGGACATATGATTCAATGCAATGTGGCCTTACATCTTCAAAATGGACAAAATTTTTCGGAAGAAATTGTGAAAAATCATATGGCATTGCTGGTTAATGCGTTGGAATCTTACGAAGGATTGATTGCTGGAAGAATTGGTAATCCAATGCTAACAAAGGAAGATTACGACCAGATTGATGCAGAAGAATTAGAGCTTATGAATATAAAATGGGCTTTAGCTAGTGTCCTGAGAATAGCTGAAAAGTTCAAAATGATTACTGGAAGAAATGATTTTTTGGATGCTCATCTTTCAGCTTTAGGTTTTGATAAATCTAAAGTTACTTATTTTAAATGCAGGGAGAAAGGTCACTTCAAAAGAGAGTGCAAAAATCAGGAGACTAGTGGAGCAAAGAATCCTTTTGGAAAAGATGATTACTATCGGAAGGCTATATATCAGCAAATCACTCATCAACCGCATCAACAAAAGGATTCACAAACTGCACATGGAAAAATGATCGAAGATGCAAATAAGAAGGCTTATTATGGCATTATTGATCAAGATGATGAGAAAATGGCTAAAGGTTTTAGCTGGGACAAGTACATTCCAGCTGATCCAAATGTTAAAGCTTTTATTGCTCAGATTGTTAAAAAGCCAGAGTTGATGAAAGAATGGATGGCTGTGTTATCTGATGAAGATGAAAAATCTGTTTCTTCAGAAGATAGTTCAACAGAAAGCAGTGATGATGATGAAGAAATTGAACAGATTAATGTTGGAAAAACTCATTTATCTTCTGACAATTTTGAATTTTATTTTGCAGATAAATTGAAGAAACTCAAAGAGAGAAAAGCTGTAAAAGAAATGAAAGAAATCAAGATTGTTGAGAAGATAGTTGAAGTAGAGAAGATTTTGGAGGTCGAAAAGATTGTTGAAGTCACAAAACCATGTCTGACATGTTCAGTTTCTTGCAAACAATGTGAAGAAAAAGACGGGAGATTTAGTGAATCAGAAAAATTGAAAGAAAAGTTGTTTGATGTAAAGAATTTAAAAGAATCATATGATGTATTAAATAGAACTGTAAGTAGTTTGCAGAAAACTAACTCTGAAAGAGAAGATGCTTTGAAGATGATGAATGCAACAATGATGTCGAAGCAGAAAGAGATAAATTTCTACATTGAAGAATGTGCTAAATGGAAGCAAGAGTTGGAATGTGAAAAAAGTTGAAAATGAAAGAATCAGACGTTTATTGAGAAGTTATACAAGTTCTGATTATATAATTGACAGAATCTATCCAACTGTTGCAGGTTTTGAAGCATTTGAAGACAAGAAGTTAAAGAAGAAGGATACTGGTAAGAAACAGAGTGTCTGTTATAATAAGTCTCCGCCTCCAATTTGGGAAGGGTACTCGCCTAGAAAATCAAATGAGGAACAAGTAAAAAAGGCGGTCAATATAAAGTTAGAGTCCGAGTTAACCGATGTATTACCAGACAACATTGACATCACATTCACAGCGTCCGACACAGATCATGAGTCCGAATTAATTAAAAGAATGGTCGATCAGGTGTTGGATAAGGATGAGGAGTCAGAGTTAAAGTCCAAGTCCGAAAGTTCGTGTTTGTCAGTCGGGAGTTCGAGTTTGTCTGTAAAGAGTTCAAAATCGTCAGGAAAACGGGTTTATAGTAAAGAATTTTTGTTGTCAAAATCTAATTTGAATGACGAAACATTTGAGGTTGTATGTACTTTGAATGATTCTGACAAATTACATTTTGATAAAGAGTTTCCAATAAGAGGTGTCAAAACTGAAATGATTAAAAAGGTTTTCAAACTAACAGAAATTAATATTTGTGAAATAAAAGATTTCAATCTTACTGATAAACCTAAAAAATACACCTCAAGAGTTCAACAAAGGATAAACAAGAAAATGGGTTACAATTATGGTTTAGAGTTTCGAAAGAAACCAAATCATAACGGTAATTTCAAAAAGAAAGGTCTTAGATTTATTCCACAAGAAAACTATAAAAATGAGAAAATTTCTAAAAATACAAAATTTGTTTCAGGACCGTCTTCTGAAGAGGAAAAGAAGAGTTCATTTTGGAGACAATCAAATCAAGAATTTCTTGCCGAGAAGAAGAAAAATGGAGATGAACAGAGAAAAGAAACATGAACCTGTTTTAGATACAATGAAGTTGGTCACATTGCATGGAATTGTCCTTTAGCAACAAAAACAAAACATGGAGTTTCTGAAAAACTGAAAGAAGTTGTTGTTGATAAAACTGAACCACCAACTGAGAAATTTAAGGTGTTTAAAAATTCAACATATGAAGTTTGTGAATGTTCGAAGAGGTTTTACAGGAGAAGTGTGAAACTTGACAACCAAAAGTGGGTTGTTAAGAAATGTGAAGTAAAATCTGGCGATGAATCTGATTCCACAAAATCAGAAGAGCCACAGGTTGTTAAAAAGAGTGAAAACCCAGTTCCTCAAATGGATGATGAGAATTTTCCACTATTAAGGACTGAGAATTTTAAACAAAAGATTGGGAAAGTTGAGATCTCGAATCAATTTTATTCTGAGAAGAATGATTTTGATGTTGAGAAAGCGTTTAATGGAAATGTGAAGAAAATCTTTGGAAAGATGATCGATAGGAAGTTAAAAGGGGTAAAAGACTTTTATGCTACAAAGAAAGCAACTTACACCCCAACTAAAGATGAGTTGGTATCACCCAAGGCTGGCCAGGCTTGGGTGGACATTTTCTTTCATTGAAAAACCTGACTTGCCGGAGATCCCAAGTGTGTAATCGTGGATCAGGAATCGGTATCATTCTTTAAAATTTTAATTGGTGAATGATTTTTAATATTGATAAATTTTTACCGGTTGTGACTATGCCGGAGCTTCCAGGTTGGTAAGTGTGAAGCAGGAATCGGCATCTTAATTGGTAAATTGATTTAGTGTAGATGTTTTATTCCTACACTTGGTAACATGTGTTTGGTCTTATAAGTGATACAGTGATTTGATATTATTGGTGATTCGTCTAGGTCATTAAATTGAACTTGATGTAATCTTCATTCAAGTGATTGAATGAACAAGATGATGAATCTGTCCCTACAAGTGGTAAAAACAAACTTATTTTCTGGAAAAATCATTTTGATTAAAACAAACTTAAGTGTTTTGAAATCTAAATGAGAAAATAGTTTGTTGAAAGAGGGAGTTCTGATTGTTTATGCCAAGTGGATGGCGAATTGAAGCAATTCGATATCAGTTGTCATTTTGCTTGTATAGTTTGTTTTCAAATTTTTCTTTAAATGTGTTTGCATTTTAGGGGGAGTAAAAATTTCAGAAAATCCAAAAACATTAGAAAATTTGAAAAAAGACAAAAACATAATAAAATCAAAAATGAGTTTTGTTGAAAAAGAGGAAATGATAGTATATCAGTGGACTGTCACAACATGCTAAAGAAATGGAAAGTTAAAATGTGATAAACAATCTCTCTACGGATATGCCAGTAGGTTTTTACACATTTAGTAGATTGTGACGAGATATAAATCTAAATTTCAAACTTACTTATCTCGTGGGTAACATTTTTTGGATATATGGGTAACCCCCGAAATCTTGTTTGAAAGGTCCCTTTTTCTGAGATACTAGGTCTTTATACTCAGTGATATCTGGGGTATTATCCCGGGACTTCTGCTGAATGGAAATTCTGACCTAGTCCCCGTATAATACTTTCTACAAATGCTTGAAACATAGCACAACCCTCAGCACAAAAAATGATGAAACATTGAAAAATGCTAATCATGTGCTGTTGAAGAAAAGATCCTCTAAAGGGGACACACCAAAAGTCGAACCGTCATCTCTTTGCTGAACGGAAGTTCTGACCTGAGCTCTCACGGTTTCGCATCGAACCCTTTACAGATATCATCTGTGGTATACTCACCTGTAAGACTGAATATTGGGATCTGGATACGGGAGTATATTCAAGTAGTGGGACATGTGAATAAGTTTAAGTGCTTAAGACATTAATCTCGTATCTCGAAACAATTGAACTTTGTGTGAAAATTTAAGTGGACCAATATACTGACAATCTAGGTGAATTGTTTAGAACTTTAAAATGAAATGAAGCTTAACGGTGTTGGTGATTTGTCTCATAAACTGATATGATCCTCTTACACAAACTCATAAAAATATTTTCTGTAAATATTTCTTTACTGCATTTTAGTTAAACTAAAAAAATCCAAAAAATTTTTAGTGTGTTTTAGCATAAATTTTGATAAATTCAAAAAGATTTTCAACAACTGATGTTGGAAAGCTGATATTCAAAATTCTGAGTGCTAAACATGATGACTATTTTGTGAGGGGGAGTCGGTTAAATCGAAAAATGTTTAAATTTTTCCTGAAAATGATCACAGATATTCTGATTGTTTTTGAAGAGGGGAGTCAGTGTTGGTGCATACATTTTAATATTAAATTGTTAAATTGTGGAACTTATTGTGTGGTAGAGAATGTGCAGAATAGTGATGCTGAGTGATAGAGAGCCAGGTTCCGATACCTAATGTGAGCTAGGCAACGATCTTGAACCTGTGAAAGCCAGATTATAATTTTGAAACTGATGATGCTGATGAATTTAAGGAATGCCAGCACATCGAAAGGGGGAGTCTGAAGCCCAAAGACTGATCAAGATTGAAGATGAGAAGACTCAACACTTAAGACTCGTCAACATCTGAGGGGGAGTCTGTTGGTGCATGCATCTGTCGACTTCGTCTTGTATCGAGTCTTGTACTAGATTGTTAGATCAGGGCACATTGTATGAAAAAATAGGAGATTTAAGGGTTAATTAGATGTGATTTCGCTTGGGGAGGTGATTCCGTTTGAAATGACTTTGGTCACTTTCAAGCGAAATCAGCTAAGATGTTATTCCGCTTGAACTGTTTCAAGCGGAATCAGATCTCTATATATAGCTATCTCGAGCGAAATCATTAGTAACTTTGTGTAATCCCGGTACCGAGGTGCTGCCGAAGTGCCGTCTGATTGTAAACAGATTCTGATAAGTATACAAGGCAAATTATAGTGAATACAAGCTGTTTTTACGTCTGTTTCTTAGTTTCCGCCTCTGAAACAGATTAGAACGCCTCCGAACGACTCGTTCGGGTCCGTACACAATCGTACATTAGGAACCTTTGGATTAACTTAATCAAGGGCTGAGATTGGATTAGATTTTTTAAGCTTAAAAAACGCAGAGGGGCATTATTTTCATTTTGAAAAGTTTCAATTAGGTCGTTGGTGATAGGCATGAATAAATGGTATAAAATACCGATCCCATCCCGATCCAGATACCGATAATCCCGGTCCCGACATGTTTCGGTATCGGAAACGGTATCCGCATTTTGTTTTTTTTTGGTATCGGTACGGTAAAGTATCGGTAAAATACCGACTTTTACCCTCAAAATACCGATACCGTACCGAACCGACATGTTTTGGTATCGGTATCAAGTATTCATGAAATTTCGGAATCGGGATTATCGGTATCGGGACGGGATCGGTATTTGCTCATCCCTAGTTGGTGAGTATCACCGTTCACATCTCCTCCACCGCCCCTTTTCCCTCTGCCTTCCCCACGGCCGCCTCCACCACCTCTCGTCACCGTCCATCCGTCCTTCACGTCTTCTGTTCAAATATACATGCTGTGTGTATTTAAAACCTGATCTGCACCACAAAAATTACGATCTCTATAGCCGTAACAATTACACAAGGAAGGATTATGCTCTTTGTGAATGTCGCCCGTGAATCAGTGAGGTTCAGTCTACACTTGATCTTGCTCATTTTAGTTTTAATATTGATTTCAAATTACCTTATCTGGATTGTGTAGTTTATAACGAATTCATCATAATTCTGATCGAATATCCATTGAGTTTTCTAGATAATAATCATTCATAGTTGTTTAATGTGAATTGCCAATTTGTTTTATGTAAAAACTTGTTTTTTAAAATGTTAAATTGTGTCAAAATGAGTTTTAGTGATGCGGATTCTGGATCCTACTTTGTCTTATCCTTCTATAATTTTAGGTTTGTATTGTGTTTAGGTCTAATTGTTGGAGAAGATTTGAGCGTGAGGTAATTTCGCATCATGTACATATGTCTACCAAGTGTTCGATAAAATGCCTTAATGAACAACTTTAGCAATTAAATTTTAATTAATTGGTCTTGGCTACTTGTTGGTTAAAATGCTTCATAATGGTGTTTATATTTACCGATTCTCACATGATCATAATGCTATATATAGACCTATAGGTATGTGATCATATACAACATTCATGTCACATGTTTTAATGCTTGTTCTACATTTTTCATGTCACATGTTTTATACGTGTTCACTAGTTAGTGTAATAGTTCTGTGTTATTGTTGATTAGTCCTTATAAGCTTAGTAGAAATATTTACTTAGTTTGTAGACATTTATGTTTATGTTGGCTCATCTATCTCTCTCCAGCCACCAGTAGCCATCTTGATGAACTCGCTGAGGAAACCACCTATGTGATGACTGCTAATCATCCTAATTATGCTTCTAGAGACGGCGGTTCGGTGGGTGGATCGGAAAGTCATCGTCACCGATTCAAGTCATCAGCGGTTAGGGTTCGATTTGTAAGAAATCTTAGATTAAAAATTCCTCAATTCTTGGTAAGTTCATCTTTTGCTGAAATTTCAGATATTAATTCAACATTTAATTGATGATTTTGGAAGTAAAGTAGTTCTAGTTTTTTTATATGTGGTTTCTACGTATCTTTTGCCCTAGGAGTGGTGCAGTGGATCATCTTCAATTCTAATGGCTCGGGTTTAGGTAAACTTTCAGGCACCCCTTTTACATTGCGTGTTCCAGATTCGTAAATCGGAGGTAAGATCCGCTTACTCTATAATATTTATTTCGAGTACATGATTAAAAAATTCATAGTTATGTTGTCGTGTGGATTGTTTTTTAGCCAATGTTGAATCAATAGAAGGATTTTGGGGTGACATTAAGTGAGATGATTGTAGGATTTGATTTGCAGTGAAAACCATACGCTTTGGTTTTTTTTTTTCCAAAACCGTAGTTGGCAGGTCGGCTCAAAATTTTATTTGTATCAATCAACCAAGAGCATTGATACCCATAGCACTACTAACCTGAACTGGATGCTGAAGCGGAGACGTTAGAAAGGGGACTAGACATTTAACGATTGAGTTTGTGATAATTCTAGCGGAAGCTAGAGAAAGAGCGCCTGGTATGATTAGGAAACTTTCGTAATTTATAAGTTAGTTGTTTGCCATTTTGTTGCATATGCTCTTAGATATTGAGGATGAACCCGCTTGGCATACCGCTGAGAATGAGGATGAGGATGCTGGAGAGTCTAGTAATTATAGTATCGGTCAAGAGTGTCTTGATCAAATAGCTGAGGTGGAGTGTAAAGTTACCGACTTATTTCGTCAGTACTGAATGACAGAAATTGTAGTATCGGTTAAGAGTGTCTTGATCAAATAGTTGAGGTGCAGTGTAAAGTTACGGTTTATTTGGCTAGTACTGAATGGCAGAAATGTCATGCTGCGCTTATTTCTCTTGCACAAATAGCTGAGGGATGTTCAAAGGTGACACTATATGAGCGTAATCTGCGCATTACCGGTTATATGCGCATATTGTTTACTTTACTGATCTTTTTGAATTTGGTGATGTTTACTTTACCGGTTTATTTGGCTAGTACTAAATGTTGGAAATTTGTGGAAATAGCATTTTTCACAAATACAGGAAAATGAGTTTTTTCCTATTTTGGACTAGAAATAAATACAATAAAATGAGTGAGTTTTATATATTTATTTGTGGGTTTATGTTCTATGTTGGAAGAGCTTTGCAACGAATTAAACCACGTCCAAAACGGAGCTAAGATGAATGAGATATCGATGGTCAAAGTTTGGTGTTTGAAACTTGAATGCTGAAAAAGGTGGGAAAGTGGCCCCTTGTCCCACATAGGAGGAGAGATGAAACTTAAAGGGGTATTTAAGTGGGAACTCTCCATCCTTATTGTTTCATGGAAGCACTCACTAAGTGTACTCGCGAAGGGTGCGGAGCACCCTAACTCGCACTCGCACACGCGCGCGCGGCGTGGGCGATGAGGCGCTTTGATGGCGCACTTTGCACTTCGCATCACCGCGAACCGCTTGAGAGCCGCCTTTGTATTTTTGACCGCGTGCGCGTGGTGGAGCAAGGGCTGCAAGGACCAGGTGGTTGGTGACGTGGCATGCAGGCTCATGACCCTGGTGGGTCCGCGCGCAATGGCGCATGAAGTGGCAGTCATGCGCATACACGCGCGAGTACACATGGCATGGAGGCGCGCGGTTGCGCATGGTGCATGGGGTCTGATGTCACGTGTGCGGCGCACCAGAGTGAGCCAATATGGCGCGACTGTGTGGCGTGCTTGTATAGGTTCACAGGTGACGTGGCACACGCGCGCATGGACCTGAGTCAGTGTGGCGCACGCGCGCATGGCAGTGAGCCAAAAGGACGCACCGCGCATGAGCGTGCAGACCTGCGCGTGAGCACCAGTGTGTCTTGCGCGCGCGCGTGCAGAAGCTTTCAACAGCAGTTAATAGCAGTTAATGCAAGTGCAGTTTCGTTTCAGCATTCGAAACTGACGAAGTTAATGCGTTTGACTGAGAATTTAATGACGAATTAAAGTGCATTGAAGACGTTTAATGCAGTTTAATTCTCCCATTAAATTCGTTTTTCAGTTTCTTCAAGACCTGCAGTATAAATAGGAGGTTCCTGCTGCAGATTGAACACACCGAATTTCACAGCTTACTATCTTCTTCTCTCACAGAATTTTTCTCTCATCTTCAAGCAGTAAGGTACACCTTCGGGTTGGAGTCAAGACCGGCAGTGCAACTACTTCGGGCTGTTGTATCCTAGAAAGAAACGTGTTCTCCTGGGAGACACGATATTTGTTTTAAGGGACCCGTGTCTAACACGATCCTCAGCCAAGAACAGTTTTTTCTGTTCGATTTTCTGTTCTTGTATTTTCAAATTTTTCAGTTGTAATTGTAGAGTACTATTTCATTCTGTTTAATTCTTGTAATTCAAGTTAATAAAGATTTATTTAATTTTTATACGAACGGATTCCTACACTGAATGGCAGAAATGTCATGCTGCGCTTATTTCTCTTGCACAAATAGCTGAGGGATGTTCAAAGGTGACACTATATGAGCGTAATCTGCGCATTACCGGTTATATGCGCATATTGTTTGCTTTAGTGATCTTTTTGAATTTGGTGATGTAGGTAATGATCAAGAATTTGGAGCAAGTGGTGTCGATGGTTTTAAATTCATTCCAAGATCCACACCCACGTGTGAGATGGGCTGCAATTAATGGAATCAGGCAGTTGGATACAGATTTAGGGCCAAATTTGCAGGTTCAATATCACTAAAGAGTGCTTCCGAATTTAGCCGCTGCTATGGATGACTTTCAAAATCCACGAGTTCAGGTTAGTAGTGCTATTTATGTTGAATTGGACCATGATCATCCCTATAGTTATAGATAGTTTAAGAGTAAAAAATCAGGTTCTTTTTATATATAAATTTAGGAATTTAGCTTTTTTTAATATAATTAATGCATATGGCTGTAAAGATCTTGAATGGTAAGATCTCAAATTCTACAAATGGGCTATTGATCTTTCCCAAATACTTCAAAACGTTAGGGATAAGCTAAACAGAGTTGCCGAGGTTATTTCAAAGTCAAATAACAACTTTAAAGTTTGATATTTATAGAAAATGTTACATCTTTGTTCAACTTTAATTTGTTGTAATGAATTTTACACTAACTAATTCAAATTCGTCGCTGTATATGTTAAATTTTAGACGGAATTCATTCGGATTTTGAATCCAAAAATTACCAAGTTTGACCTTTAAAGTCAAAACCGTGGTTCTGCTATGATCTAGTTATATATATATATATTATATTTCATATTAAAGTTCAAAATATTAAAATAAAGTTTTGTGTGGAGTCTTTGCAGGCTCAAAATATTAAATTAAATAAATTTAACATGTTAAATGAGAGTTTGCGTTCGATTTTATTTGAACAATTATGTTAAAAGAAGTTTTGTACGATAAACTTTATCCTTCTTTAGGGAAGGATAACACTGGAGTGCTTTTGGACCAAAATGTCTAGCTCTTGTTGGTTGGACGCATCGGCAGTAGTTGTCTTTCAAAAGGCTAGTGAACAAGTATGGTTAGGTGGGCATTTTTTTTTTAAATTTTACATGATAGAACTTGGAAATATGGATTAACTGATTATAATTTTCTTAATGAAATTAATTGCTGCATTGATTGAGACGGGAGCTATGCACGTGAGGTCCATTGGATTTTGAGGCTGTTAGGTTGACAATTGCGTTGACCGTTGAGGTGGAAGTTGAAGGCTTGGTTTCACGCTTGCTACTGGATCGGAAGCGCAATCGCGGCTATCTTTATATCTCTGAAAGGTGAGACTCTTTTGTTTAAATGCCATTGCTTTAAGCTCACAGGAAAATTGCATATGGTGATGGAATTGTAAATGTTCAGAATCGTTGTATGTAAGTTTTGTCTACTTTAGACTGTATGTTGATGCACATAATATTTAGAACTTAACATATAGGATTGAACACAGGTACCAAGTCTAATAGAACTACTGGTTAACCCTTAGCCACCCCTAGGAATTTTAGACTCAGATGTGTGTCTATATCAGTTTGTAGCTAAGACTAAGTGAGTTGGTACAACAGATTGAGTGATAACTACTTCTTCCCCGCATTATTCTCCTCTCTTAATTCTCTTTATTTGTGTGGTCTGCCAGTTTGTTGGCTTGTAAGGGCTGTTCTCCACTTAACTTATACCTTTCAAGAGTTCAAGTTATTCAGCTTGGTGCTTGTCTATTGAATCTTTAATCTTAAATACCTTTCTATAATAAGCTGGGAATTCAGGTATTAGTTTGATGCATGTCTATTTCAGTTAGTTACTAAGTGAGTTGGTTTTGATCAGTTAAAGTTGGCTATTGATAGTTAAGTTAGTTAGTAAGTCAAATAACATATGTGTTTAGCTATAAATAGGAGAAGCAATGTACGGAAATCATCTTGCAAAGAGGTTTTAGTTTGAATTTGATTCATTACTCAGTTTGGGTTTATAGAACCATGGGTTGAATAGTCAACACCAAAAAAGTGTGAAATCGGGAAACCATGAATTTAATATCTTAAATATATCATAAAAATCAATTTAACTGTTAAGAATTATATTTTAAAAAAAAATCTGAGCTTTTATTTATAATTACGTCTAGAAAACTTTTTAATAAAAAAAATTTTTAAAAACAAAAAAAAAAACAATAAAAAATGCTTAAAAGCAGTTGAAAGAGGCTTTTTTTTTTTTTTTTTTTTACAAAAATGTGTTTTTGTTAGAATGGGTTCAACACATTTTTGCCTGCAAAAACTTCGAAAAAAACTTTTGAAAAAAAAATATATTTAAACATGTTAAATTGTTTTTTATGTATATTTTACATGTTAAATGTTTATAAGATTGAGGCAAGCTTGACTTACAACATTAGGTAAGATTTGATAAATTGAAATCAAGTGTTTCATATGACAACAAGTTATTGTATCTTACAATAAAAGTTAGATTTGAAAAACTGTATATTTGTGCAGAAACTCGGCACAACCAAGGTTTACAGCTAATTCGACTTGAATACGATTCAAGAACTCTATGGTTAACCACTATTGTCAATGGTGTAACTCAGCTAATATATGAACCAACTTGCATCAACGTGACGGAACAACTAACTGGAATAACAGAGTTTTGAACATGTATTTTGAATTTTTATATTAAAATTTTAATTTTTGTTTTAGTCAATATTTTGTTTCAGTTCAATTCTTTTTGTGTAAATTACACTTTTCGTCATTTATATTTGTAACAGAATGCAATAGAAGCCTTTTAACTTTAATAATTACAGTCACAATCTTTTTTTTTTTTTTTTTGTAAAACCTATTACACCATATGTCCTTTAGCATTAACCTGCTTAGATTTTTCAGTTAAGTTATATCATGTACATCTCACTGTGAGGCCATTTATGTCTTTTTCACACCTTATAATTTTTTCAGTTTATTTATATAAAAACCAAAACTTTGTCTCTCTTAAACACTCTTTCTATCACAACTCCTCAATCATTAACGTTTTTCAATAGCTCTTAATTCTCTCTTGTCTCAGATCTGAGGCAGGTTTAGATCTAAACATCCATTAGAGAGGGGGTCTAAATATTTGGGTGTTTCCATCAGAATCGAACACTAATGCATCTTCCGACTCCTAACAATAATGACTGGTGGCGAGGCATTTAGGTGGTGGCCAACGGCAGAAGTGGTGGCGGTGAGGGCATAAGGGATTTTAGAGAGAGAGATGAGAATAACTTAATATGTGAAAAGTGCTGAACATTTTTTTATAAACTTCTACATGTATTTATAAAAAAAAAGAACTGAAAGTTTCCTTGATTGATATTTAAGGTGTTAACTTGAATTTTTAAGATAAACTAGTGGGAATGCCCGCGCGTTGCCGCGGGTATTTATGTTTTTTTGTCGCATGTTGCATGACGGGTTTCACGGATTTTATTTATACGAATAATATGTTAGTAAAGCTATTATATCAATTCACGAGGAGCAATTGAATATCAATAAAATAATTGACATAAAAAACAATAATATAATAGATGGTAGATGATATTTTAAATCCTTTGACTTTAATAAAAAAAATTGACTTTTCAACATCTATTTCTTATTACACATTTACACCTTTTCAACATGTAAAAATGCGCCGAGTAGAAACCTATGAGGCAAAGCTTTGACAAAATGCTATTTGTAATATGTTGATCAAATTAACTTGCTTGTGGTGTGTTGTTATGTCATAAGTGCCAGTTTTAGAACGCAACACTGAAGTCCAAGGAGAAAGTCTTGATTTCACCAAGTATATTGACACCAACTTTGAAGGATCGTCACTTTATCCAGATGTAAAATTTCATATCATGGTTTTAAGCTTGAAAGGAATTAATATATGGACTTAATTGTAATTATAGAACTACAATATATAGGATACTATCAAGCAAGAGTTTGGAGACGAGTTACTTTATACACTGATACATTCTATAAATCTGTCATCACCTCATTAAAGAAGACGGGTTTGATGATGCTGGTATCTCAACCATCACTTTATTTATCATCTTTAAAAAAAACAATCATCCAAGCTTTAAAATTAAAAACCACACATGAAATAGGGCTTTCAATTTATCAAAAAAAAAATAACTTAGATTTTAACCTCCACTATTGTTGTTACAGTCAAAATCGACACTAAGTAGAATTTGAGCACCAACGCAAAAAACCATTACTTCCCATAAGTTTTACAACAACGAAATCCAGGGGACTACACCATATCATTTACTTAAGAGCATATCAATTTTAGTTGTTGTCTTTTTATAAAGGGTCAAATGTAAAAAAAAACAAGATAAAATGAAACAACTTGAACATGTTAAATGCGTCAAAACTGCCATGTATTAAAAAAAATTAAACGACCAATGAATGCTCCAAATTTAATAGCTAAGTCTCACTGTAGACGTGTATATTGAAAAAAAAAATACCTCTTTTGCAATGATTAATACATCATTTTTGGTCAGATCATTATCCTCTTCATCACAAGATAAAGCTTGATTATTCATAACGTATCTTACTCTTCTTTCTTAAAGAGTCGGATTCTTGAACTTCTTGATCAGGATCTTGTACATCAACCCCATCTTTGCCAGTCTTGAATTTCTCCTGGCAATGATCTCAGCGGCCTAACTCTTGCCGATTTCGGTCTGAAACTTCCCTGCAGTACAAACATCAGTGCAAACATTACAAGGACATGTATAATAAGCTAAGAATGCAGAGAGCATGCACAAGATAAACAAATACATTTTTTTGTAAGCCTGGCAAAAAAAAGGTGGGGCGGGTAACGGGTCAAAATGAACCGTTTCATAAATAATTCATTTCGGTTCGGGTCAAAACGTGTTTTGACCAAACTGGTCAAGGGCTATGCAGTTATAGCGATCCAAAATCAAATAGCGTTCAAGGGCCGAAATTTGAGATATAGGTTATCGCGGTGGGATATCGGTAATTTTATATCATGCAGAATTTATATCTATACATATATAAAATGTAAAACATATATAACAAGATAAACAGATGCATTTATTTAAAAAAAAGCTGAAGAAATTTGCCCACATCAACAATATTTAGGCCAGACCATTGATTCTAACTATTTACTTCAAATGTTTTCCAAATGAGTTAAATGGGTTGAAAGTCGTCCAATATTACTGTAAGCAATAATACGATCGTGACCTAAACGTACCAGTTTCATATTCAAGTGCTTGCAGAATCATCTCAATCTGTTTATATCAAGAATAAATGTCACAAAAAGATAACATTTTTATTAATTGTTATACAATGAGCTAAGGAAAAGATTAATAAAAAGAGTACTTTATCAAAATCTTTAACAAGATTAGCCTCAAGGGAGGCGTTATCCTCGTATTCCCTCCAAAGTTCCTTTATTTCTTCGGCTTTAGGTTATAAAAAAAATAAATGGTTCAAACCCATTTCATAAAAATATAAATATATCGATCTTTGATAACAAGTAATGAAAACTTAAAAGTACCCCTCTTTCCACCACCAAGAACCTCGCACATCTCGTTTAAAGCCGCTTGCTCAAGTCTGCTCTTTTCTACTTTAGGTACACCATCCGATGGTGTTATATCGCCCACGATAGCTATAAAATGCAGATTAGTATATCATTTATAAGCTCAAATATGACAAAAAAAATTATACAAGTAATAAACATGTACCTTCGGCAATGTCATGCACAAGGGCAATCTTGATGCACCTATTTAAAGTAAACGAAGCTTATGACTTTATTTTGTAAGTAGGTTCAATGGTAATAAAACAATAGCAAAGATTAATAAAAATAAGACCTTTCTCTGTTAATACCGGGAAGATCATCAGCAATTAAAGCCATTAATGCCATTCGATACATATGATCGGCAATAGACTCTTTGAATTCATTATAAACTCTTCTCTTCCTATAATTCCAGCCGTGGATATCACTACGTTTCCACCAAATCTGTAGGTTATTTGATTCATTACTTTCTTCACGTAGACAAGCAACAAATTTTAGTAAAAAAAGAAAAATCGAAAACAAAGTAAACCTCTTTGAATTCATTATAAACTCTTCTCTTCCTAGTTTTGGAGCCTAGTTTTGCAGTAATCTGCAATTCATCCGTGAAATCGATAAAAAATAATTAATCAATGGAGAGAAAACCATTCATGATTATCTTCTTTTTTCAATAGTTTTGAAGTCCAAATAACATACGAGTTGGTGAGCCTCTTGCAAACCGAAAAAAGGACCAACATAAGCAATGGCAAAGTGAGGACGAATTGGCTCTGATAGTACTTTATTCACCACACCTTCTATAGCAACGTAATGAATATTAAGGCATAAATAATAGAGAATGGTTGAATACTCGAATAACACAATTCCTGATATAATTTATGATTGATGTAAACGTAAGGGCCCGGAATAACCTACTTGAAGGGAAGGGTTGACCAAGCAGGCGGAGGGGAGCTTGGGGCAACAAAGGATGTGATTGCAAACAAGGTTCCACGAGCGGCTAACGCAAGCAGCGGAGGTAAAAGACAAGGCCGGAAGTCTGCCAAATATGTTTTGAAGAAGGTCTTCACCGACATGATCAATAGTTGTTGCGATTCTGGTTGACAGGAGTTCCAGCCACAACGATGTCATTTCGGTGTTTTGAGGGTGTTATTTTATGATGGTAGTGGCAGGAGCGGCTCAACCTTTTTGTACTTCAGGGTAGCCTGGTCTTATTCAGACGAGTATTATTGCTACTTCTGCACAAAGTACAACTTATTGTCTTTCAAAGATTGTTAAAGTCAATATTAGTTGGCTAAAAATGATAAAAATTAACTTAAAAAAGAGTAAACTAAAGTTTATATTCCAGATTTGGTGCGTTCTTTTCAAAAATTGCATATGTAGTGTCCGCTATCCACTCTCAGAAGAACGCATTTGATTCTTTTGATAACTGCTCGGTTTTTATCAGACGCATGTGATTTGGTTTTTTAAGCTAACATCAAAAGATCACCCTGCCAGTGCAGAGATGTTATGAGTGGCATGAACGAATTAGATTTGTCGTTCATCGACGTATTTTATCCCAGCCTTTAATCCACCCATCCACACGCCAATTAGTTCAACGGAGACTTACATTAACCTGTTTGTCCACCATATACAAACCCTAATTCTAAAAAAACAAATGTAGTTAACTTATAAAGGCAACACAAACCAAAAATGTTAAAACAGAAAAAAAATAACATAAGCCTCAATGAAATGACCCGTACCAATATGAACAACAATCTTCTCAGAACACCAAAATAGAGTCATCGGGCGATTGTAATATCAACAAAAACTTTAAGCGACATTTATACGAGACATTTACGGACCGTTCAAATTAGGTTACACTCGCAAGTCTTAATTAAAACAAAAATTAACATGTATCTTGAATTCGAATCATTCAGAAGAACATAACAATGAAGTAAATCAGGTGGTGAATACTTTACCAGAGTATAAACCTCATGAAAAGGAAAAATAGGGTTCTGATGAGGTTTTATGAAAGAGATGATACTCGTAATCTAGCCGCAATCCTCTTCCTGGCACCACCATCTTCATCAGAACAGAGAGGGGAAACCTAACAGATGTAATCGTCTGGTTCAAGTTGTGATCTGTTGATTTCAATTGATAATGAGATATTTAATCGGCCGTTTCAATTGTGGGATTGAAGAAAACAAAAGCAAATACAAACCAGAGAGTGATGGTTTCTTGAAGGGGCAAGTCATGCGATTGAAGGACTGCCATGATGAATCAACATTCCGGGAACACCAGGCATCCTCTTACACTCCGACGGTTTTGACTATTGGGATTCTTGATTCTAAATGCAGGAGAAGGATTTCACGAGTTTACCCCTGGAGCGCGTCTTAAAAAGTTGTTTCATTTTCTGTTCTATTTGCTTGGACTTATTTGTACATACTGTATCAAAACTTGTACACATGACAAAATTACATTTTTGTACCTCACTTCTCCTTTTTATAGTATTATAGATTATAGATATAATATATTAAATGCACCCACTTTTTTAGTCTCCCCCAATGAACATCACACTAAAAAAGTGAGGGAATTGACAAACTATGCATTTAATATCTTTTCAATTTAACATGTTAAAAATCATTTGGTTTAAAACTATTTCTCTGTTTTTCATTATAAATACATTTAGAAGCATTTTATTAAGAAAAAGTAAAAAAAGTCAAATATTTTTTTTACTTAACATGTTAAATGTCATTTTTTTAAATCCTTTTTTTCAGAAACACATGTAGAAGTATTTAAAATAAAATGGAAAACTGAAAATATATAAAAAAAAGTTAAAAAAAAGTTATTATATTTTTTTTACAAAATTGTTTTTTTTTATTTGAATAGGAAAAGTGTAAACAAAAACAGTTTATGAAAATTGATTTTTAACATGTTGTAAGTTCAAAACTTAAAATATACAGTAAACTTCTGTTTTGCTCTATGTGGTTTGGTCGTTTTAACAGGTTTGCTCAAATCATTTAAAAATAGCCATTTTCCTCCAATAGTTTGGTATGTTGTTTTCATTTTGCTCCTTAACACTTAATTCAGCTAAATCATACACTTAAAGGAAGGGTATTTTGGTAATTATATATACAAGTATTAAATTATTTATTATTAATTCCTTAAATATGTTGTATTTTTATTTATTGATATTGAATAAAAAAAATACATAACCGATCTCTCTCTACGTAATTAAAACCCACCTCTCTCTCACTACAAACCCTCTCTCTACTCCTCTCCACCAAATATTACCACCGCCAGCCACCATCTCCAGCAATCACCACCTGCCAAACACTTCCACCACCACCACCACCGTCCAGCCGCCACCACTACTATATCATAAAAAATACCCCCAAATCTTCGAATCTGCATCAATTTCGTTGAAAATCGGAATGCTTATAAGATCCAACAATGAATCCAATGTTTGAGAAAGTTGCATCCTAAAATCTGCGTTTTTTGAAATCGTTATCCGTGACATGGAGTTGAGAGGAGGTGACATCCAACTGCAAAAGAGCACCAAAATACCCAAACGTCGATGTGTATTCTTACAGTTTAGTTCAAACAGGCTAACATAAAGTGTTGTACAAGGCCATCAGACCATTTCGACCAACGGTTGCACACGCTTTTCCGTCAAGTTCAACTTGTGGTTTTTGGAGGTCAGCAAAACCACAGTAATAAATTATCAGCAGGGATAACAAACTAACAAACAGAGGTTAACAATTATGTAATCAATAAATTTCCAGATATCATAAGAAATAGATAAGGACCTGCTCTTTTTCCCCAAAACCTATCTTCATAAAAAAGAAACCTGAAACCAATCACCACTTCACCTTCAAAATCATCACAACCATGACAGCCGAAGATCTTAGATCTGAGCAAGGTGGGTAGGTGGTGCTTGATGTAACGCTCCGCATTTCCGCACTTTCTTATTTTAGCAATTCATGTTGTACTTTCCATATTTAGATGCTTGTACTCTCTTTGTAATCTACTTCCGTTCCGCTTGTAATTCGAAACTACTGATCGTAATGAAAACGAAACGATTTTGTGTAATCATATTATGTGCAACTGATAATCGGTTTCTCGTTTGAACGAAATATTATTCCTGGATTCTTGATTCTATATTTATCGACACTTGATACTCGTTAAACTAGTTGAAACTATTAAAAAGATGAGATTCGGACCCTAAATCTCGAAACTCGAAAGCTTTGTGAAACGAATAAATGTTTAAAGATTTTTATTGGTTTAAAATATGGTCATTATTCAAATTTAAACTAATTAAATTAATTAATTTTGTTATTTAAAAGTTTACTTTTATTAATAACCTAGTTAATCTCATTAAATTATAAAGTTAGTAAATATAAACTAACTTAGTTTGAACTTCAAAGTTAATTCTTTTAGAAACTATATAAACATAGTTAAATAAAGTCAAGGGACAGATTATACAATTCCTGAAAGTGTAAAGTGTAGGGACTGTTATTGCTTTTGTTGAAAATTTATGTTATATTAACAAAAAAAAAGAAACAAAACTAAAGACCCCAAGGATCGAACCCGGGTCTCAAGCAAACCAACCGCTCACCAAACCAACTGACTTGTGGCTATCGTTTGATAAAACCCGGGCTCCTAAATCATTTAACATCTCGCCCAGACAAGCCCACCAGCAAGCCTAGTGCGCAGAAAGGTGGCCAGGTCCATTTTTGAGCGCGATTTTTGTGATTTTTTTGAGTTTTTAACAACTTTTAACATTAATTAACCAACCACCAACAAACCTAAACCTTCCCTATAAATACCACACATAATCCAAGCTTCTTACACTTTTCTGAACACTCCAAACTCTCCTAAATTCATCATTAATCAGCTGCAAATATCAAGTTCGATCAGAATCATATCAAGTTACAAAAGTATGCATAACTTTCTCATTTCTTATCCGATTCACTCGATTCTTTTTTCTACTTCTTTGGTTTGACCTTAGCTACGTTTCCATTGGTTTTCCATGGAAAACCAGGCCCTGAAACGTCACCAAAAAGGCTACAAACTTGACTGATTTTTCTGTTTTCATCTAAAACTTTGCTAAACTTTGTAAACTTGAGTTAATCTCATCTCAAACCTATGTCCTAATGCTCATAATCAATTGAATGGTTAGTTGGGCTTAAAAACAAGGTTGAGAAATGTTAAATCAGAGGTTAAAACCTCACAAACATTCTGTTTTAGTTAGGGTTTTACCCACAAGAAGTGTTCAAGCTTGAAGCTTGATGAATGTGTGATTGTTAGACTAGCTTGGGCTATCTTACATAAAAATCCACTCACTTCTTGATGTTTTCTCATAGATTAGTTATTGTATTTCATTTTTCTTGTAAGTTCATGACCCTCCTTGTTGTTTATAACAACAAGTGTAGTGGTGAACATTAAAGGTACCTAAATGGAAGTTTTGTTCTTCCTACCTCATGTATGAATTCTATGATATTTAGAGGTGCCTAAATGAAGACATTGATCTTCTACCTCATTCTTGACATATATGATATAGCATACTCTATATAATACTTATGTAATATTCAAACAAACCGAACCCTTGATGATGAACAAGTGGACATTGTCAAATTAGTAAGTATTTCATCTAAACGTCATATGTGATGGATGATTACTTTCATATGGCTATGTTCATGTTATTTTAAATTCCGAAATCCATAATCTTCCGTTATTCCCTAAACTCATACATCTATGTTCCTTTGTGTAGAAGGAAAAGGTGCTCCAAACTAAACAACCAACACCACTCGCGGGATTCAAGTAGGAAAGCTTGCAAAAACCGTGAGCATACTCGATCCTTTTTACCTTTATATCACTTTGGGTGCAACATGTATATTATACAAACTACACTTCACTTTGAAACTATTTTTAAATGAACTCTATCCATTGTTGAAACATGAAAATATGTGTGATGCTTGTTAATCTCGTATTCCATGTAAACTATTTGTGTTGATATATGCTCATTAACTTTGCTTGCCTACCTTAACAATTATAGCTCTATAGGATTAACGCACCGCCCACGAAACTTGGGGTATTGTTAAGTTAAACATGTTAACCTCCTGCGATACTATGGGATAGGCAAAATTAAACGCGTTAGAAACTTGGGTTTGAACATATTGTTACACAATCTAGGCATACTAGTAACTCGCATATTATGATTCATGTGGATATGACCAACTTTTTAGACTATATTATGCTATGTAAAAAAACTTGTATTCTCGCCAACTTTTTTGTTGATATATTTTAATACATGTTGCAAGTTGATAGTTTGATGATGATGCGATGAAGAACAAAGATTAGGTGGACTTGGATACACACCTAAATTTAAATTATCTTTTGATGTTATGTTTTGTTGAACAATGTTGTATTTCTTTGGAATATTGTATGACATTTAGTCCATTTATGAAATTCGAATTTTAATTATATTGTTACATAGTGTTATGATGTCTCTTGCAATCTATTTCGTCTCATCCCGATGTTTCCACCATCGGTTGGGGTGTGATAGATTGGTATCAGAGCCATAACTATAGGGGATTAGGAATAAGTAGGAATGCATTGCCCTAGTCTATAGTTTTAGAAACTTTGTCTCTTATTTGTTGTTTAAAACTTATGCATTCTACCTTACATGCTTCCTAGCAATACTTCTTGTTTGTTAAACTTACATGCCTTTCCTAAGGCTAACATAAATACACTTTTGATTCTTTTAAGACACTCGTAACATAAACGAGACGACTTTACCAAAATAGGCGTGAAACCCACAATTTGGTAAACGACTCTCATTCTACCTTAAACTATTTTTGCACGAAATTAAACCATTAAGCTAGGAGTGAAATCCACATCTTAATGGTAATTTTCATTTTAACTCTAGTGGACCCTCGTCAAAGTGTCGAAATTTTATTTTGACCCGACAAGTACCAACCACATTTAGGGTACGAAATCGTCAAGTTAGGGGTGAAACCCGCATCTCGTCGATTAAGTCCTATTCCTCGATTTTCGATCTCGCCAAAGTCCCGATTGTTTTAATCGATTAGAGACGTGTAGTAACTGGAAGGGTAAGATACCGTTAATCGCTTCTCGACGAGAGTATCTTACCTATAGGCCAAAGCACGATTTCTCTAATTCGAAATGTCTTTCGACCCATGTAGGACCGGTTTTGACACCGTTCGATTGCGTAACGAACGTTCGACGTGCGGAATCCGTGAACGTGCGTGACCGAACACACAATAATGTACTAGAAACGTGATTTTATTGATGAAGATGACGTGTACAAGCAAAAATCACGTGGAGAGTACTTTCTCTCTCTAGACTTTCTCTCTCTAAACTTGAATCTCCAAATCTCCAAAATGAGCAAAAGTCTTCTAACTTATGTCATAACTCTCCTATTTATAGGTCAAGGCTTTAATGAAATTTTTCATTAATTACAAGATTGCCACCTTGCCTTTTGACTAGATATAACACTATAAAGACTTGATTTCTTCGGTTTCTCGCTACGGCTCGGATTGACGAAGGCGATAGACATTAATGCACTAACAATCTCCCCCTTGGATATTGCCGCAGTCAATCTCGTAGCGTCTTGTCTTTCTCTTTCTTGAACAAAATCCTCGTGGATCTGTCTTCGAGCTTATGTTGCTCCCCCTCTCTGTAGTCTCTTTCTTCAGGCTCCCCCTTTCGTCAAGCTTCTGTGCTTTTAGGATCAACGCCTGGCTTTCCGTAGCAACAGAATCAGAAACCTACACATCTCAAACTCTCGTAAGAGAAAATAATTTTGACTCTAAAAGAATTCACTCAAAAATTCTCAAACATATAACACACAAAATTGTGATTCAAATTAATGAATCATCTAAAAATTTGAGGATTATCTTCCAACTTCTCATCATCTTAACCAAACCAATTGTTCATTTTGTTTAGCCTTTGAGATTTTGAATATCAGCTTTTCAACATCAGTTGTCGAAAATCTTTTTGGATTTTTCAAAAATTAGGCTAAAACACACTAAAATCTTTTTGGATTTTGTAATAAGAGAAATGTAATGCAGAAATGAAATATGTACAAACATATTCTTGTGAGTTTGTGCAAGAGGATCATATCAGTTTTTGAGACATATCACCAACACCGTTAAGCTTTTAAACATTTCAAGTTTTAAACAATTTACCTAGATTGTCAGTATATTGGTCCACTTTAAATTTTCACACAAATTTCAATTGATTCGAGATACGCTATTAATGTTTTAGAATCTTGAACTTAAATGTGTATCACTCCACTTGAATATACTCTCGTATCCAGATCCCAATGTTCAGTCTTACAGGTGAGTATACCACAGATGATATCTGTTAAGGGGTAAATTGTGAGGGCCGTGAGAGCTCAGGTCGATACTTCCGTATACGCAGAGAGATGACGGCTTCGACTTTCGGTGGGTCCCCTTTAGAGGATCTTTTGTTACAACAGCAGTGACTATCAATTTTATTGTTTTATCAACTTGCTGAGGGCTGCGCTTATATTTCAAAGCATTTTGCAGAAAGTATTATTCGGGGACTAGGTCAGTATTTCCATACAGCAGAAGTCCCGGAATAATACCCCAGATATCACTGAGTATTAAGACCTAGTATCTCAGAAAGAGGGATCTTTCAAACAAGATTTCGGGGGTTACCCATATATCCAAGAATAGTTACCCACGAATTAAGCAAGTTTGAATTTAGGTTTATATCTCATTTCAATTTACTAAATGTGCAAAAATCTACCGACACATCCATAGTAAGATTGTTTATCACTTTTAAACATTACATATCTTTAGCGTGTTGTGATAGACCACTGATGTACTATCATTTCCTCTTTTATGCAACAAAAACTCATTTTTGTTTTTTCAATGTTTTTGACATTTTCAAATTTTCTAATTTTTTAAAAATTTTTCTCCCCCTAAAATCAAAATATGTTTCAATTTTGATTTTCTGGGAAAATTTGAAAACAAACTGTACAAGAACATGACAACATGATATTGAATCACTTCAATTCGCCATCCTTGGCGTAAACAATCAGAACTCCCCCTGACAACAAACTATTTTCCCATTATGATTTCAAAACACTTAAGTTTGTTTTAATCAAAATGGTTTTTCCGAAAAATTAGTTTTGTATGTCATTTTATAAACTCTGGGTTTCATCACCTTGTTTTTCAAATTATCACTTGTAGAAAAGATGAATCAAGTACAACTTAATGTCCTTAATTTATCCTTTGAAAGTCGAAATATCACCAAAGTGAATTTCTCAAGAAATATGCCGATTCCTACTCCCCAATTACCAACCTGGAAGTTCCGGCAAGTCAGGTTTTTCAGTTAAAGAGATTCACCCAAGCCTGACAGTCCTTGGGTGCTTTTGAATTCTTGTTCAACAATGGTGGAAAGTTTGCATCATCCATTGTTAAACCTGAATTCTCCATTTTTACCTCAACCAATGGCTCCTCTGGCTTTGACGAACCAGAATTATTGCCTGCACATGGCTTGTCTGACTTTGACCTATCAGATTCATCACCTGAAGGTGGCTTGTCTGACTTTGATCTGTCAGATTCATTGCCGACAACTTCCTTTTTCTCCTTTTTCTCTTTTGTCCTCAAATTTGTATCTGATGAAACCGTCTTGCTTGACTTTGCAATCGAGAAATTCGATTCATCAGAACTCTTATTCTTACCAACGGATGAACCCGAGGACAAAATTCTTTCGAGATACTCTCGTGCTTTCTTCCTCTTTTTCCTCAGTCTGTCTTTCTGCCCCTGAGAAAGCTTCATTTTCTTTTCTAGAACTTTAGGTTCTTGAACCTTTTGTTCTTTGGGCTTGACGTTGACTGGAATCTTTGCCAATTTTTGAGAATTAGCCCTAAATCTTTCATTTGATCTCCTTGGGCAATCTCTGGCAATATGACCTTTGATTTGACAATTATAACATCTTCTCATCTCATAGCTCCAACTCTGGCAGTTAACAGCAATGTGTCCTTGATGACCGCATTGGTAACACACTCTGTTATCATACCAATCACCACTTTCACACCAGATGCTCAGATCATAGCATTGTTTGGCTTGGTGATATTCCTTTCTCCTCTTGATTGCTGGTTTTGACTTTTGAGCACTATGGTCTGACCTGCACCACTTATTGCCAACAATTTTTGAATTATCATTTTTTAATTTTTGTAATTTTTGATTTTGAATGGATGATTGATCTGATGAGCTGTTATTTTCTTTTTGAACATTTTTCTCATTTTTAATTTTTTGTTTCTGTTCCACTTTCTTCTTCAAAGGTTTTTGCTTGGAGCATTCTCCCTTTTCAGTCGATTGTAGAACAGTTTTCTGAAAATTTTCTTTTAATTTCAAAAACAATTTTTGTTTTTCAATTTTTTCATTTTCATCATCAGATTTCTCATTGCAATCTTCAACTTTGACATTGTCAAAGTTTGTGACATCGTCACTTATTGGAATTTCATTGATCGGTTCTGGACACACATATGGTGCAGAAGTCACAAAACCTTTCAACTTATTTTCTAACTCAGCAATTTTATTCCGATCACTTTCAGCTTCTTTTTCAAGCTGAATGATTTTAGCAAGATGAGAATTTATTGCAATCTGTTTTTCAAGATTATTTTTACCAAAAATATCTTTCTCATCTTCTAAAATCTTTATTTGACTTTGAAAATCTTTTTCAATTTTTACTTTTTCAT
This sequence comes from Helianthus annuus, assembly GCF_002127325.2. Classification (NCBI taxonomy): domain Eukaryota; kingdom Viridiplantae; phylum Streptophyta; class Magnoliopsida; order Asterales; family Asteraceae; genus Helianthus; species Helianthus annuus. The sequence continues at coordinate 71,297,640 of NC_035436.2, forward strand.
TTTCTAAATTTTTTATTTGAATTTTCAAATCATTTTCTGAATTTTTTAAATTTTCATTTTCTAATGACAAACTCTCTAAATCCCTCAAGAGTTTGGCATTTTCAGATTTCAGATTTTCACAATTTAAGCCTTTCTCGATCATCTTTACAGCTTCAGTCTTCTTCTCAACCTTAATAGCTGAAATTTCGTCAACTTGCTTCTCTACCACTTGATCATTTTCTTCAGATTTGACTTTTACTTCAACAGTTGCTGATTTCTGATTCTTTTCTCCTGAATCAGACTTCAATTTTCTAATCTTTTGGAATTCAATTTCTTGAACTTGAATCTTCTCAACGAATGAGCTCAAATTGAAACTATAATATTCACGCTCTTCTTCCAAGCTAACAAATACGTTCCCCACACATCCTTTGGTAGAGCATTTGCCAACTTATTAACCCACGTCTCATCCATTTGGTTAATGTTCAAACGCCTCATCTCTAAATACAACTCGACATACCTATCGATCAATTCTTTTGTAGACTCTCCCTTAATACCTGTAAAACTATCAAACTTGTTCAGTGCAATATAAAACTCATAACCCATGTTTTGGATTTAAAAGATTTACAAAGACGGATTTTCACACGATACGAAAATTCACACAATCTAAAATCCGTTCAATCACTTTTTCAAACCAAATGAATCAGATGAATATCCGATTGAGTGACGAAAATTCGGCGACAACAGATATATTGAGTGTGGATTCGCTCGAGTGAGTGTGCGAACTAATGATGATTTTCAAACGACTTGGATCAAAATTTGTTTTTATCTCAAAGTTCACAAAATTTCAATTTCCACAAATCCCGCTAAACGTTTGTTTCCCAATTTAAATCCAAAAGCTAGCAGCCCACTAATCCAAAACTGGTTTAAATCAATAAGCCCAAATTCTAACCATCTTGGTCCAAAAAAGAATTTGATTACTAGCCCAACAAGCAAGTGAATATCCAAACCTTGGGCTGTTAATGTTAATACTTTGATTTTGTGATTGGGCCGGTATAAGGTGACAGATGATCATAGGACCGATTATTTATCAAGTCACCTAAAAAAGTTGCCGACAAAAACAGATATGCACAACTATGATAGGGCCGGAACTATTTTTGTGGGCTAGATTATGATTGGACCGTAAACTCTGTAGTGGACTAACAACAATCTTCTTAACCGACAACTAACAAATCATCTTGAATTCAACAGGGCCGTCAATTCTCGCTGATTGGACCAAACAATGTCACCAATACTTTGACTTTATCTTGTGAATTAATCAAGTGGCCGACAAACTGAATTCCTATTCAATTCTCATTGGGCCTTTCAATTCTTGTTGGTTTTATATCAATATCTCGGTCACATGGGCCTTTAATATACATGTGATACAGCCGACAAATTTAATGTGATGCCAGATCCAATTTCCGACAACTCAAATCGGATTTTGTGATTGGGCCTTCACTTGATTGTGGCCGACAACACTTAATGTTCACAAATTGAAGTCTCAGGTTTTCATTTACAAAGTCCGACAATCACCAATCACTTTTTAATTCAATTGGACAGTCACATTTAAAGCCGAATCATGATTTGTTCACAAGAACGGAATTAAGATCGAAACCACCGTGATGACTAATAAGCGAAACCTATTGGACCATATGAGCGGAACCAATATTGTTCACAAAAGCGAACAACACATGTCACAATAAGCAAACCAGACATGTCACAATAAGCAAACCACACATGTCACAATAAGCGAACCTTACAAGCGAAACATCAAGGTTCGTATAAGCGGACCTGAATTTTAACGCAAAAAACGAACCGAAAATATTCGATAGTTATAGATCAGGTATTTTCGCACAACATATCAAAAATTCATCCGATTTGGACCGTAAAAACCCGTTCAATTTTGTCGAATTTCAGCAAAAAAACGTGAAAAATGAGTAGAAGATGAAGAAATGATGAAATTCGGATCTGAAATGGCTGAAATCTGGTACGAATCAATGCGTTTGATCGGTGCAATCGAGCTCCTAGCTCTGATACCACTTGTAGGACCAGTTTTGACACCGTTCGATTGCGTAACGAACGTTCGATGTGCGGAATCCGTGAACGTGCGTGACCGAACACACAATAACGTACTAGAACCGTGATTTTATTGAAGAATATGACAAGAACGATACAAAAATCACGTGGAGAGAGCTTTCTCTCTCTAGACTTTCTCTCTCTAAACCTTAATCTCCAAATCTCCAAAATGAGCAAAAGTCTTCTAACTTATGTCATAACTCTCCTATTTATAGGTCAAGGCTTTAATGAAATTTTTCATTAATTACAAGATTGCCACCTTGCCTTTTGACTAGATATAACACTATAAAGACTTGATTTCTTCGGTTTTTCGCTACGGCTCGGATTGACGAAGGCGATAGACATTAATGCACTAACAACCCACTTTGGAAAAGGCGACGTTTCTCTACCCGAAACAATCCAATGTTTTAATTGAGCCTCTCTTTTATGTATCTCAATTTATATGTGATTTTATACTTAAACGTTCGTTCGTTTCAAACTTTTTACTCATTTCGTACGTTTATCGCAATCAAAAACAATAATAATCCCTCGTGAACAAACTAAATTTAAGATGCTTTCATTATTCATGATTATGCTATGTGAAATTCATGTTATGCTAGGTGGAATCTATGATTATGCTATGTGATACAACTTGAACATTTTAATCTATGTGAAAACAATTGAACATTTTATGCTGTGTGACACTTTATGCTATGTGATTCATTTTATGAAAACGATTTTTCTTAAACAAGCATTATGATCAAGTCTCACCTATTCTTTATTTTGAATTCTCTAGATGTCGTCTTCTCATCTCTGCAACTCGACTAAGAAGTCAAAGACCAGCTCTCAAAAGAAGATGATGTCATTCATGGCCAATCAAATTGCGCGTATCGTCCTTAAAATCGTCACTGATATTCGAGCTTCTGATACTCTAAACTCCTCTGTTGATTCAAAGGTTGAACCATGCAAGCCTGTGTCGTTTAACTACAAGCACTTTTCGTCTTGCAACCCCAAACTATTCACTGGTAACGATGGGGTGACCGCTATGCTTGAGTGGTTTGACAGCATAGAAGTCACGTTCATCAACAGCGATTGTCCCGACGAGCTCAAAACGCGTAGTGTGACTGGGGTATTCAAGCCCGAGCTCTCGAATGGTGGACAAACGAAAGGAATCTTCGTTCTAACGAAGTTGCTTATGCCCTGCCTTGGGAGGAAGTTAAGACAATGATGATGGAAGAATTTTGCCCGCCGCATGAGCAACAAAGGTTGGAAGAAGAATTCTGGGCTTTAAAAAAAGTTGATGATGATAACCAAGCCTATACTACCCGCTTCAAATAGCTTAGCTTCATTGTTCCCCATCTCGTCATGACCATCGACCGTAAGATAAGGAAATACATCAATGGGTTACCTCCTGGCATGCGCGATGCGATCGAGGCAGCCAAACTCGACAAGATCGAAGTCGTTTACTATTTGGCCGCTTCCTTGAATAACAATCGCATTCGCGATAAACAAGCTGCAAAACCTGTTTCATCCAAACCAGCCAACCAAATTACCCAGCAGTCGAGTGGCAATAGGGGAAAGAAGCGAAAGCATCAGAACCCTGTTTGCAACGCGATTGTACCAGCTGCAAACCCAAACCCTGTTGCTCCCGTTAGCACTCAAAAGTCGTACGTCGGACCTCATCCCAAATGTACCACTTGTAACTATCATCACCCAACCAATGTCAATTGTCGCCATTGTACCATTTGTAACTGTTATGGGCATAATACCACTCACTGTCGTAACGATCCACAACAGCACGCCCAACAAGCTCAACCCGCTCCTCAAAACGCCAAACTAGTCAGAGCCTATTTCAAATGTGGTGACACCAATCATCTTCGTCCTCAATGCCCGCAATGGAACCAAGAGTAACAACAACCTGCTAGAGGTCGAGCTTTCAACATTAATGCGAACCAAGCGCGCAATGACAATGAAGTCGTTAATGGTACGTTTCTTGTTAACAACCTTTATGCTTCATTTTTATTTGATATTAGTGCGGACAAAAGCTTTGTGTCCGTTGAATTTGAACCATTGTTAAATGTTACACTCTCTAAACTGCCTAAGTCATTCTCTGTCGAAGTTGCCAATGGCAAATCCGTTTTAGTCGATCCCATTCTTTGCGATTGTCTTCTTACTCTTAAAAATCATACTTTCACTATGGACTTTATACCCATGCGATTGGGTAGTTTCGACATCATCGTAGGCATGGATTGGCTTCGTGAAAACCATGCTGAAATTGCTTGCTACGAGAAGTATGTTCGTCTACCTCTTCCATCTGGTGACACTTTGCGCGTCAATGGAGACCTACCTTCAAAAGGACTAAGGTTAATGTCCTGCACACAAGCGAACAAATATTTACGTAAACTGTACTTTGCCTTTTTAGCCCACATTGTGGAAGAAAAGGGCAAGGGAAAGAGCATAAATGATGTTCCAGTGGTGCGCGACTTCCTTAATGTGTTTCCTGAAGATTTACTTGGTCCTCCTCCACCTCGATCTGTTGATTTTCGTATTGACCTCGTACCTAGTTCAACTCCTGTTGCAAAAGCTCCGTACCGTCTTGCACCTTCTGAGATGCAAGAGTTATCTAGTTAACTCCAAGAACTCCTCGAGAAGGGATTCATTCGTCCAAGTACCTCGCCTTGGGGTGCTCCTGTGCTTTTTGTCAAGAAGAAGGATGACTCGTTTCACATGTGTATCGACTATCGTGAGCTTAATAAACTCACAATCAAAAATCGTTATCCTCTTCCATGCATCGATAATCTTTTTGTTCAACTTCAAGGCGCTACTTGCTTCTCCAAGATCGATCTTCGATCTGGTTATCACCAACGTCCTGTTCTTGAAGAGGACATTCCCAAAACCGCATTTCGCACTCGCTATGGACACTACGAGTTCGTGGTTATGCCTTTTGGGTTGACCAATACACCTGCTGTGTTTAAGGATCATATGAATCGTGTTTGTAAACCCTATTTGGATCATTTTTCGATCATCTTCATTGATGACATTCTTATTTATTCTAAATCTCAAGCCGATCACGAACGTCATCTATGTGTTATACTTGAGCTTTTACCTACCAAACGTGTAGGATCGTTTTGACGACCAAAACGAGTCGTTCAGAGGTGTTCATGTCAATACGAGAGGCGGAAACTAACGTATTGAATTCGAAACAGCTTGATATTCACTTTAATTGTCTATTTGATTGATTTGACAAAGTTTTACAGCGAGTAGACACTTCAGCAGCACTTCGGCTCTGGAATCGGAAAGTTACAAACGAAATGGCACATCAGGTATTTATAGGCATGGTGATTTCGCACGAAATGGTTCGTACGAAATGAACTTGCTATTTCGTACGAAATAGCCATCGCTATTTCGTGCGAAATGAGCATTTCTCATTTCATGCGAAACCAAGGTTTCCTATATTTTCCCGGTTTTCTCTTACTACGTGCCCTAATCTATACAATCTAGCACAATTCTCGATACAAGACGAAGTCGACAGACGTATGCACCAACAGAACGTCTATACGCGAAGTTTTCCAAATGCAAGTTCTAGATCAAAGAAGTCAAATTCCTTGGGCACGTTGTTAGTGAAAAAGGAATCCATGTTGATCCTTCCAAAATCGAAGCAGTGAAGAATTGGACCCCGCCTAGAAACCCTTCTGAAATCCGTTCCTTCTTAGGATTGGCGGGTTATTACCGCCGATTCATCTTGAACTTTTCTAAAATCGTCGTTCCTCTCACTTCGTTGCCTCAATAGGAGAAACCTTTTGCTTGGGGTCCTGAGTAAGAGGAATCTTTTCAAACCCTCAAGGATTTGCTTTGTAACGCTCCTATTCTTGCCCTCCCTGATGGGAACGAATGACTTCGTGGTATATTGTGATGCCTCGAATCGTGGTCTTCATTGCGTTCTCATTCAACTTAATTCAACGAGACAAAAAGTCATCGCTTACGCCTCTCACCAACTCAAAATACACGAGAAAAACTATACTACCCACGATCTCGAGCTTGGCGCAGGTGTTTTTGCGGTAAAGATTTGGCGACACTACCTATATGGTACGAAGTGTGTGGTTTTCACTGACCACAAGAGCCTACAACACATCTTTAACCAGAAAGAGCTTAGCATGCGAAAACATCGATGGGTGGAATTGCTTAACGACTACGACTGCGAGATTCGCTATCATCCTGGAAAAGCGAATTTCGTGGCCGACGCTCTTAGTCGTAAGACTCATATTAATAGTAATCGTTGTTTTCATATCTCAATCGACCTTCACACTTGCATTCGTGAAGCGCAATACTCGTCTACCAATGAAGGAACCATGTTCGTCGAAATACGTGGTGCAACTGAAGATCAACTTGTGACTAAATCCGATGGTCTTTCAATACTGTCGTGATCGCATCTGGGTTCCAGATCGTGACAATCTTCGTGAACTCATCATGAACGAAGCACACAAATCCAAGTACTCGATTCATCCTGGTGCTGGCAAGATGTACCACGATTTACGTACATCCTATTGGTGTCCTGGTATGAAGAGAGATATTGCTACGTACGTCTCCAAGTGTCTCACCTGCTCGAAGGTCAAAACTGAGCATCAACGACCTTCTGGAATGCTTGAGCAACTTAAAATCCCTGTTTAGAAGTGGGATAGCATCGCTATCGACTTCATAACCAAACTCCCTTGCACACCTTCAGGTCATGATAGCATCTGGGTAATCATCGATCGTTTGACTAAATCGGCTCACTTTATTCCTATTTGCGAAGACTTCAAAGTTGAGAAACTCGCTCGAATATATACTGATGAGATTATATGTCGTCATGGTATTCCTCTCGATATAATTTCTGATCGTGATGGTCGTTTCACTTCGCATCTTTGGCAAACTTTCAAGTCCGCTATGGGTTCTCATTTGAATCTCAGTACGGCCTTTCATCCTCAAACGGATGGATAGACTGAGCGTACTATCCAAACCCTAGAAGACATGCTCCATTCTTGTGTCATCGACTTTGGTGGTAGTTGGGATGTGCATTTACCATTGATCGAATTCTCGTACAATTATAGCTACCACTCTAGTATTCAAATGACTCCTTTTGAAGCTTTGTATGGTTGCAAATGTCGATCTCCTTTAAGCTGGCACGAGATTGGTGACAAACAATTTACTGGTCCTGAGATCATACAAGAAACAACGGATAAGATCCTTCAAATCCGTGATAATCTACTCAAGGCACGAAGTCGACAAAAGAGCTATGCTGATAAGAGACGCAAACCATTAGAGTTTAAGGTTGGTGACCGTGTTCTACTTAAAGTATCTCCTTGGAAAGGAGTGGTTCATTTTGGTAAAAAGGGAAAACTTACCCCTCGCTATGTTGGTCCTTTCAAGATACTCGAAAGGAATGGCAAGGTGGCTTATTGACTCGATTTACCTCAAGAACTCAACAACGTTCATCCAACGTTTCATCTCTCGAACCTAAAGAAGTGTCTCGATAAAGAAGGACTTCAAGTTCCCCTCGAAGATCTTCAAGTCAACGAAAACTTGCATTTTGTGGAAAAACCCTATAACACCCCGTGTTTCCGAATGTCAAAGTCAAAGTCAAAGTCAAAAGTTAAGTTTGACTTCTTTGACTGACCCTAGTCTTTTTATGTTTTAATTGTATTATGTGGAGTAAGTGTTGTTAATTAAAAGAATCGAAGTAATCGAATGTGTAATCGACTCGAAACGCTTTACGACTATGAATAGTAGGAAGTAACATTGCGATAAAGTTAATCAATCAATAGTCAAGCTAATCGAATCACCATCGAACTCGAAACTCGAATTATGCGACCTTGGTATTATTTATACGTGTGTGTGTGCCATATGTGTTACCTGTGCGTGTTACTTTATGTTATGTGTGGTGATCAATCGAATCGAAACTCGAAACTCAATCGAACTCAATCGCAATCGAAACCGAAATCGAAGTGTGTAATATAGATGCTTGTATGTAGATATAGAAGTTGGGACTAAAAGTAATTTGAATAGAACTCAATCGTATTCGTATCGTCTTCAATCGAAATCGAAATATCAGAAATCGTCGCCCGAACAACCAAAACAGGCTGTTGATCGATCAGGCTTTCAGCCGATCGAACAACCCAGCCGATCGGACAGACTGTCCGATCAAGCAGGCTGTCCGATCGGGATGCCTGGCCGACCGGCCAGCCCTTTCCCCTTTTGGAAGCCTATAAATAGCCCTGTCATTATCATTCTATCCACTTTTGGAAACTTTCTGACCGACCAGCTCGTGTTCTTCACTATTCCTCAGATTTCTCTCAATCCCGGTAATATTTGATCCTAAATCTTGTAGGTTTTTTATCTATGCACACTTCTACACCTTTCTATCTTTCAAATCTTGATTTCTAACCGTGAAATCATCAAGATCTAAGTATTCTAGGATGATGTCATCCTGGTGTTCTTCAAGAACTTCGTGTTTTGGCCTCAATCCACCAAGAATCACTTGGATCTAACCGATTTCCACATAAACAAACGAAGATCTATCCTAGATCAAAACATTTTCACGATGTAAAGGATTGAAAGATGGATTTTCCAACTCCCTTTCAACTCTTTTACACTCAATGCCTTCAAACCGTTAGAAACGGAGCTTGAGCCAACTCACTAATCATTCTAGTAGTTGTGTGGTTCAAGATTCAGATTCTATCTATGAGGTTCACCGATTTCAGGTTAAACGTTAAACTACCGTTCTGAACCGTTCACCGGCCGGACTTGGGTGATTCCTATCCGAGCAGGGGAAACAAGTAAGAACGAAGGTCCTATGGTTCAACTCGTAGTCAAAATATCTCGATAAAATGTCAAAAAATTAAAAATAGCCAAGTGTTAGACGAACAGGATGACCAGGTCAGGATGCTGACTATCGAACAGGCTGTTCGAACGAACAGCCCAACCGATCGGACATGTCAGCCGATCGACCAGGCCAGCCAAACGGCTAGCACATGGTCCCACACTTTGACAATTTCATGAAGTATAGTATTGAACGAAGTGATGTTCGATAGAACGAGCTGTTTGATAACATTACTCATCGGATCATGAGATACTATGCTTCAGCACTTAATCAATTTTCAACTCGTTCGATGTATTGGAGAGCCATCCGATCGAACATGTCGTTCGATCAGGTGATATTCTGTTGAGGACTCATTACTGAAGTACCTAACCGATCGGATAAACTGGCCGATCGAACAGACCGTTCGATCGATCGACCCGAAAGGTAAGGACACTTCAGTGTTCTCAAATACTACAACGAAAACTTCAAAAGGTCAAGCCATCATACACAAACACATCCTACTCAGAGGAAGAAACAATCCACTCGAACAGTCCAACCGATCGAGCCTATCGGCCGATCGAACAGACTCTCCGAATAGACTGTCAAACAGAACGAACAACCTGTTCGATCGAACTTACCGTCCGATCGAACAGGCTGTTCGACCCATTTACACTTGTTTCCTTTTAACGCGCTACTCATTGCTATGCTATCTAACTACTTAAGCTAATCCTACTCTCAAGCGCTCCCTTCAATCCATCAATCAATCGCTGTGAGTATACTCGAACCCTTTTTGCTTTAGCACTTTTGGGTGTTACATACGTTACATTTCTAAATCACAATCGAACACACTACTCAATTACTTAAACGCTAACTGTTCTGCATGTATTACGTGACTAAATGAATGTTTGTTGTTATGTTTACCCGTGGAATGGTGTCTACCTGCCTTAACGACGTAGTACTATAGTTTGGACTCAGCACCCGTTCACATGGGGGTTGTTAAGGACAATTACTTGCATGGATTACGGTGGCAATCATGTATTGCGAACTGTCTCGGACAGTCAACCCGCAGTCATTGGTATCGATAGATCCATGTCGATAATTAACATGCTTCGTTTTCCTCTGTGTACGTGCTGGTTATGCGTAAACTATTTCAAACTCTATATGCTATTATCAAACTTGTATGCTCACCTTTACATTATAAGTATTGACTTTATTTTAACGTATGTGACAGGTGTTTAAGGTGTTTACTTGCTAGGGAAGCGAGGCTAGAATAAAGCTCTAGAGCCCCCCAACAAATAGTTGTCTGTAGCGGTCGAGCTAGGGGTCTTTAGAAACAAACAAACAATATTTATATTTATATTTGAATCTGAGTTTTCGGAACAGAGTATTTGACTAGTTGTATTCTGTAATAATTTGTTATAATGTTTGGGATACGGTATGGGACGTATTATTTAAACTAAATGGTAATAATAGTTGTTGTGGAAACTTCTGGACAATCTGTTTCGCTCAGTGCCATGCCCCGATGATTTCGCCATCGGTTGGGGTGTGACAGATTGGTATCAGAGCCATAACTATAGGGAATTAGGCTAGATACAACCTAGTCTGGGTCGCTGTCTTAGAGACCTAGACTATAGTTAGGAACCAACAGACCAAGTTTATGTTTTACCTATCGCCATTTCCTGCACTATCACTGCACTCGAGTTTTCAAAATGAATTCAAGTGATTTAGTCAAGACTAGGTGTGAAAACCGCAAACTCTCGACTAAATCACCTGATCAATACTGATTTTATCAATTTATCAATGATTTCCTTGTTATTTTCGATAACGAACGAGGAGAATTATACCAAATCAGGAGTGAAATCCATATTTTGATGAATAATCTCCTCAATTTTACTAAAACAAGGAGGAAGTTGCTAAGCTAGAGGTGAAGCCCTAACCTTGACAACTTGTTCCGATTTTCATTTTATCTCACCAAAGCCTCGACGGACTCCAACGACCTGAACTCACAAGTATGACCTAGGGAGTGCGTGTTGAATGCCCGAGAATCGAGGCAGAAACGTGATCCCGAAAGTCAAAAAGTGACAAAAAGTCTACTGCGAATAGTCGAATTGCTTTGGGTAGTCGACGTCTAATAGCCGCAGACAATCTATTTCTCGATTTTATGAGTTTCAATTCTGAGCCCGCAACCGCAGACTCTGATAATTTGTCGATTTTATGTGCTTTATGTGTATTTATCTGTTTAAAATTTTGGAAGGTTCCTCGATTTTTGCTATCACTTCGATCGACACGCACAACTCGTATCGATATTCTATCTCAAGACGATAACAAGTCGCTGCAAACCTAGACAACATTATGCTACAATATGCGTTTATACTAAACTCGACATGCTATACGATTATACTATACTACTCGACATGCTATTCACAATCACTACATTCGAACGACACGCGAACTTTGAACGATAGGTTTCTGTATTCTGACTACCTCTGTGATTAAATGCGTATGTGTTTGTGTGCTTCTATGATTTTGTGCCCTATGTGCTTATGTGTTTATGTCATTCGTGTTTATCGTGTTCCTGAGCTTTAGTAAGTAGTAGACGTGTGAGGTGAGAATTTGATTTGTTGTGTCTGAGACCTACGACGATGTCTATTGCAGACCATGTCGTCATCTGGACACCGAACCCCTCTTACCCGCCAAGAAAAGTGAGAACGTCATCTTGCTGCTATCATCGCCAAGCAAGTGGCCAAAGCTGTGAGCGATGTTTATTAAAACGTCAGCAAATTGTCTGAGGAGTCGAGAATCGAAGCTCCTAAAGATGCTAACAAGACTATTTTCAGCTTCAAACAGTTTAAGGCATGCGGACCAAAGGAATTCACCGGAGAAGATGGCCCTACCGCTATGTTCCAATGGTTCGACTAAGTTGAAGTCACTCTGCACCAAAGCGGCTGTCCGGAAAATCTCCGTACCCTCAATGCGACCGGCGTCTTCCAGTCCCGAGCTCTAGACTGGTGGACGGCCGAACGAAACAAACGCGGAAATGATGCAGCTTACGAGCTGACTTGGGAAGAGCTGAAGGCCATTATGATGGACGAATTCTGCCCTCCCCATGAACGCCAAAAGCTGGAGGATGAGTTTTGGAACATCAAGCAGAAGGACGGAGACAATGCTGCCTTGACTGCTCGCTTCAAGCAACTTAGTATTATCTGTCCCGATCAAGTCAAGACGCCAGACATGGCCATCAAGAAGTATATTCGAGCTCTACCTGATTGTGTTGCCGACTTTGTTCACGCCGCCAAGACATCATCAATTGAGAATACTTACTTGCTTGCTGCCGAGATCAATGACAAGCGAGTAAAATCCGGTGTATGGGATAAGCCCTCCAAGTCTTTGCATCAAGCTACCACTGCAGCAACCACTGACTCCAATGCTCAGCCCTCCAAGTCATCACGTCGAAGGAAGAAGCACAACAACAACAGCAGCTCCAGCAACAAGAATTGTGTTGTCACAACTACTACTGCCCTTCTGCAAGCCGTACAGGCTCAGCAGCAGTTGCATCACCGACCAGCTCCAGTGACCAATGTACCGCCAGCAAAGCGTGCATACACAGGTCCCCACCGGCTCTGCCCGACATGCTCATATCATCATCCGGTGGGACTTGCCTGTCGTTTCTGCGCTCACTGCAATCTTTACTGTCATTTTACTGCGAATTGTCGCTATGGTCCCCGAAACACCGCAGCTCCTGCCGCCGCTCATCAAGCTCTACTCCTAACCCCTCAAGGCCAGCAAGCAACTCAAGCGCCCGTGGTCAATGCTCGAGTCTGCTTCGCATGTGGTGATCCTAACCACTTTGCGAATGTGTGCCCGAATCGGGTTATGAAGCAAGAGCCCCAACAGCAGCAGCAGCAGCCTCAGCAGCAGCAGCAAGCAGCCCGTGCCAGAACCTTCAACATCAACGCCTGTCAAGCCCAGGCTAACAACAATGTGGTTAATGGTACGTTCCTTGTGAATGGTATTTATGCATCGTGTTTGTTTGATACTGGAGCCGATAACTGCTTTGTGTCGTTTGAATTCGAGAAGCTCCTTAGTCGTAAGCGCTCTTATCTTCCCTCGTCATTCGAAGTCGAAGTCGCTACTGGAAGAACTGTCGCCATCAATTCTGTTCTCCGTGATTGTACTCTCGAGCTCAACAATCACATCTTCCCAATCGACCTTATTCCGATGCAACTCGGAAGCTTCGACGTCATAGTAGGCATGGACTTTCTTCGCGAAAAACATGCTGAAGTTGTGTGCTTTGATAAAATGATTTGATTTTTGCTCGCAAATGGTGATTTGCTATGTGTGTACGGTGAAACAGCTTCGAAAGGTCTCAAGCTCATGTCATGTGTCCAAGCTAGCAAATATCTCCGCAAGGAATACAGAGCTTTCTTGGCCAACATTGTAGTAGCGGAGAAGGAAAAGAAAAAGAAGGCCGAAGTCAAAGACGTTCCAGTGGTTCGTGAATTTCCTCAGGTGTTCCCTAATGATCTTCCTAGACTACCGCCAAGTCGTGATATCGACTTTCGTATCGACCTCATTCCTGGAGCTAACCCTGTTGCCAAAGCCCCTTATTGACTCGCGCCAACCGAAATGAGGGAACTCTCGAACTAACTTCAAGAGTTACTTGAAGAAGGCTTTATTCGCCTGAGCACCTCTCCTTGGGGCGCACCAGTCCTTTTCGTTAAAAAGAAGGACGGGTCGTTCAGGATGTGCATCGACTATCGGGAGTTGAATAAACTAACCATCAAGAACCGTTATCCTCTACCTCGAATCGATAACTTGTTTGATCAGCTGCAAGGTGCAAAGTGTTTCTCGAAGATTGATCTACATTCAGGCTATCATCAATTGCGCATTCAAGAGGAAGACATCCCTAAAACCGCTTTTCGCACTAGATACGGCCACTACGAGTTCGTTGTTATGCCTTTTGGTTTAACTAACGCACCCGCGGTTTTCATGGATCTAATGAATCGCGTGTGTAAGCCATTTCTAGACCGTTTCGTCATCGTGTTTATCGACAATGTCTTGATCTATTCTAAGTCGAAAGCCAAACACGCGCAACATCTACGTTTGATTCTCAAACTACTCCAGGGAAACGAACTCTATGCCAAGTTCTCCAAGTTTGAATTCTGGTTGGAGGAGGTTCAGTTTCTGGGTCACATCGTTAATAGTCAAGGAATTCATGTCGATCCCGCGAAGATTGAAGCAGTTAAGAGCTGGATTACGCCTAAGAACCCGTCTGAAGTTCGTTCTTTTCTCGGACTAGCGGGCTATTACCGACGATTTATCGAAGGATTCTCTAAGATCGCTGTGCCGCTTACCGTCCTTACTCATAAAGACAAGCCTTTTTTTTAGGGTACTAAACAAGAGTCTGACTTTCAAACCCTCAAGCATATGCTTTGCAATGCTCCCGTTCTCACATTGCCCCACGGAAACAACGATTTCATTGTCTATTGTGACACTTCCAACCTTAGTCTCGGTTATGTTCTTATGCAACGGGACAAGGTTATAGCTTACGTATCTCGTTAGCTCAAAATCCACGAGAAGAACTATACAACCCATGATCTCGAGCTAGGCGCAGTTGTCTTTGCATTAAAGATTTGGCGACACTACCTGTATGGTACCAAGTGTATGATCTTCAACGATCACAGGAGTTTACAACACATCTTTAATCAGAGGGAACTTAATATGCGTCAACGCCGATGGGTAGAACTTCTTAATGATTACGACTGTGAGATTCGTTATCACCTAGGCAAAGCAAATGTTGTTGCCGACGCGCTCAGCAGACGGAGTTATCTGCTCAGTATACGCAATACCCAAGCCCAGCATGATCTCGAAACCCTCATCCACGAAGCCCAACATGCTTGCTTTAATGAACGCACTTTGAAAAAGGAGAGGATTTATCACGATTGAGCTCAGCTTGTAAGCAAAGCGAATGGGATCTTCTATTATCTGGACCGAATTTGGATCCCTAAGCGAACCGATTTGCGAAAGATTATAATGGACGAAGCCCACAAATCCCGATATTCTATTCATCCCGGTGCCGATAAAATGTACCAGGACCTTCGCTACAAGTACTGGTGGCCGGGCACGAAACGGGATATCGCTCTTTATGTTGGAAGTTGCCTGACTTGTGCAAGAGTTAAGGCTGAACATCAACGACCTTCTAGCTTACTCGAACAACCGCCGATCCCTATATGGAAGTGGGAGAGTATAGCTATGGATTTCATAACCAAACTTCTGCCCACGCCATCAGGTCACGACAACATTTGGGTTATAGTTGATCGTCTGACCAAATCAGCCCACTTTTTGCCAATACGAGAAGACTACAAAGTAGAACACTAGCCCAAATCTACACCGACGAGATCATTTGTAATCATGGTACGCCTCGTGACATCATTTCAGACCGTGACGCTCGGTTTACCTCGTGATTGTGGGAAACGTTTCAAGCAGCTCTTGGTACGTCGCTTAACTTAAGTACCGCTTTCCATCCTCAAACCGACGGGCAGACTGAAAGAACGATCCATACTCTTGAGGACATGCTTTGTGCGTGTGTCATAGACTTCGGTGGTAGTTGGAACAAATACCTGCCGTTAGTCGAATTCTCGTACAACAACAGTTATCATGCCAGCATCCAAATGGCACCATTCGAGGCCTTATATGGAAGAAGATGTCGATCGCCAATTGTGTGGCACGTCCACACGCGGAGTACTACCGCTTGGAGGCGTGACTGACCAGGATTAAGCCACCAATCATATGAAACAATGTATATAGTAAATATAATTCAACCAAACCATATGAAAGGTGTTCCAAAAAAAAAGTATAGTTTCAATGTTTAGCGGAAGCATAAATGTAAAACCCAACTTAAGTAGTAAGTTTGAAATGTCATAAATGTATAACATGGCATCCACCATCCATGTCCCACAACGACCGCGCCTCCCAGTGCAAGCTCCATGAGTACCTAACGACCTGCAAGGCATGTAACAACAAGTCAACAACAAAGCTGAGCGAGTACATAGTTAGTTGATTAGTTATGGTATTCGTTCGTAAAGCATATACTTGATTGGTAAACCATGTTTCGTATTAGTTTGTATCGTGGTCTCCCAGACATGTCTGCGAAGATTAGTGGGGGTTTCCCATGTATCCTAGACTAGTTGTATTTGTTTTTGTATCGCGGTCTCCCAGACATGTTTGCGAAGATTAGTATTCGTATCGCGGTCTCACAGACATGTTTGCGAAGATTAGTGTTCGTATCGCGGTCTCACAGACAAGTTTGCGAAGATTAGTGGGGGCTTCCCATGGATTACTAGTCTAGTCGTATCTATAGGTGTCCTTCCCCAACCCGAGGACAGTGGTGCGTAAACCAGTAGCTATAAAAGTACGAGTAATCATTCAATTCCATTCCCAACCCACCGGGAATCCCATGCCTTGGTAAGGGTGTGAACTCACCTTGGTTTGCTCGGTATGCTAAGGTATGTGCTCACAACCAATCAGTCAAGTCCTAAAGTACGCACGTGTACGTAATCAGTTTGTATTCACGAAGTTCACGTATAAGCACAATTCCAGTGGATATTGAAGCAATGATCACCAAATAGCACTAAACACGTATTCAAGCTCATGCAAGTCATGCTTTACACTTAACGGCAGTTAACTAACTTGGTTAACTCTTAAAAGAATCAAATCAGGCTACTGTGCAGTTTTCCCATTTGGCGAAACACCCTTGTTTCGCCATGAACCCCTTCGATGAAACACCCCTGTTTCGTCGTGATATCCCTCGACGAAACACACTTGTTTGGTCATGCCCGTTTCGTCATAATTGATTTTGGCGAAACACATTTGTTTCGTCGAGATCGGCGTTTCGTGAAAACATCTGTTTCGTCATGTCTGTTTCGCCGAGAGTAGCGTTTCGTCACGAATGTCAGTTACGTCAACCAGTTAACATCTTTCAACAGTTACGCAATATTACAGAAACCCTAATCATCTACAGCCATTTCATACTGACATGAAATCATCATACAATACAGTAATTATCGATACTAGTCGTGGCTGAGTCATGTGTTAACCTAACGAATCTAGCATGCAAATATCACATCGCAAATTCATCATTCAACAACATACTTATACCGTTCATGAACAATGGCATAGACAATTGAAGTTATGAACATCAACTCTAATCTATTTACTGATTTAACAACAAACAATTCAATCCGACACCCGGAACCGTAACCGACAATAGATCCTATTATAGTCAATTCAACAACCAAACATGAACATAACCATTACTTAGCATCGATCCCTAACGATTTCAAGCAACAGTTAACTATGACATACATCAAACAATCACGCAAGGGGTTAAACACTAACCACGATGAACGGATTAATAAGTTGATCGATTCGGAGGCTTCGGGGACACAAGATCGCCGTTAACAGAGAAGGAGAGCTTTAGGGTTTCGATTCTTTTGTTAAAAGGTGTGAAACTGAAACCGTTTCACGTTTTAATACTCGAATTAACGTATTGGGCTTGGGCCCTTAATGGGCTTCGCGAATCACTGGGCTGGCGAAACACGTCGGTTTCGTCGAGATGAGGACGACGAAACGCTATTGTTTCGTCGAGATGGTCTAATGGCGAAACGCCCGTTTCGTTGTGGTTGTTATTGGCGAAACACTTGTGTTTCGTCGGGCCTTCTAATTCTTAAACAGTTTACAAGTTCATGTTCATGCAACCAAATACTTTACTCATATTAAACACATAGTATATCAAACAATCATCTCAACTTATAATTCAGTGTGTACAATTACAAGGCAAGCAAGCAAACAACTAAACAGTCAACATGCAATAAATGCGAAAGTGGAATCTTGGAAACTCGAGTTGTCACATTATCCCCAACTTGAAAGAAATTTCGTCCTGAAATTTGGCATGCGGTTACTGAGGAAGCTAGTTGTGTTGTTTAGTTTACTGGTTTTCCTGGGGTGTCACATCATTCCTCCGTTGGTTTGGAATTTCATCCCGAATTTCTGTAGTAGCTTCAGCCTCAAAAGAGGTTGCATTGTTTTTGAACAATTGGGGGTATTTGAGTTTCATTTGATCTTCTCGTTCCTAGGTGAACTCTGGGCCACGACGGGAGTTCCAACGAACCCGAACAAGAGGTATTCTGGTGTGCTTGAGGACCTTAACATCCCGGTCCGTGATTTCAACAGGTTCCTCGACGAATCACAACTGATCGTCGATAGTGAGCTCCTTCAAAGGAACTATGAGGGTCTCATCTGACAGACACTTCTTCAGATTCGACACGTGAAAAACGTTGTGAACTCCACCGAGTTCTGCTGGTAGGTTCAGTTTGTAGGCCACTTTGCCTATTTTCTCGATGATTTTGAACGGTCCGACATATCGCGGATTGAGCTTGCCTCGCTTACCAAAGCGAACCACACCCTTCCAGGGTGAGACTTTAAGTAGAACCCGGTCCCCGACCTGAAATTCCAACGGTTTCCTACGCTTATCAGCGTAGCTTTTCTGACGGTCACGAGCTGCCGCCATTCGTTGTTGTATCTGCACAATTCTTTCCGTTGCGTCTACTACCATTTATGGACCCGTGATGTGACTATCACCCACCTCTGCCCAACAAAGAGGTGATCGGCATTTACGCCCGTACAATGCCTCAAATGGAGCGGCTTGAATGCTGGTGTGGTAACTGTTGTTATACGAAAACTCTACCAAAGGGAGATGTTTTTCCCAGCTGTTGCCGAAATCAATAACACATGACCGAAGCATGTCTTCTAGTGTTTGAATAGTGCGCTCAGACTGCCCATCCGTCTGAGGGTGATAAGCTGTGCTCATGTCTAAACGAGAGCCAAAAGATTTGTGCATCGCTTGCCATAGTTCGGAAGTAAATCGTGCATCACGATCCGAAATAATGGAAGTTGGCACCACGTGCCTCGATACCACTTCTTTCAAGTAGATGTCTGCTAACGTAGAGAACTTGTCTGTTTCTTTGATAGCCAAGAAGTGTGCAGACTTTGTCAGTCGATCCACGATCACCCAAATGGTATCGTTTCCATGCTGGGATCTAGGCAGGCCAGTAACAAAATCCATGGAAATTTCTTCCCATTTCCATTGTGGTATCCTTGGTTGCTGAAGTAGGCCTGATGGTTTCTGATATTCTGTCTTGACTCTCGCACAAGTCAAACATTTGCCGACGTAAGTTCCGTTCGTGAATCTTGAGTTGGCGCGAAGCCTAAGCAATGACCTTATCCCGTTGCATCAATACACAACCAAGACCCTGTATCGATGCGTCACAATAAACCATGAAATCGTCTGTGCCCTCTGGCAATGAAAGAATAGGCGCGCTGCAGAGTCTATCCTTTAAGTGCTGAAATGCTGTTTCCTGTGTATTACCCCAACGATAAGTAACACCTTTCTGCGTCAGCAGTGTAAGCGGTTGTGCAATCTTTGAGAAGTCTTTTATAAACCTCCTGTAATAACCCGCCAAACCCAAGAATTGACGTATTTCCGTCAGTGTGCGCGGTGTAGGCCAGTTCTTAATCGAATCTACCTTGGATGGATCAACATGTATCCCATCGTTGTTTACCACGTGGCCTAGAAAGTGGACTTCACGAAGCCAGAAGTCGCATTTTGAAAACTTGGCGTACAGTTGTTCTGCTCGAAGAAGTTCCAAAATAAGTCATAAGTGCTGCTCGTGCTCTTCCTGACTCTTAGAATAGATCAAGATGTCGTCGATGAAGACCATAACAAATATATCTAGGTAGGGCTTGCACACTCTATTCATAAGATCCATGAAACTGCAGGCGCGTTTGTTAGCCCGAATGGCATGACCAGAAACTCGTAGTGGCCGTAGCGAGTTCCGAATGCTGTTTTGGAGAGGTCCTCGTCCCGGACTCTCAGTTGATGGTAACCTGACCTTAGATCAATCTTGGAGTAGTAACTCGACCCTTGCAACTGGTCGAATAAGTCGTCAATACATGTAAGAGGATAGCGATTCTTCACTATCACCTTGTTGAGTTCGTGATAATCTATGCACATCCTAAAGGTTCCGTCTTTCTTTTTCACAAATAACACTGGAGCTCCCCAAGGCGAAGAGCTAGGACGAATGAAACCCTTATCCAAGAGTTCTTGTAGCTGTGAGGACAATTCTTCCAGTTCCGATGGAGCTAAGCGATACGGTGCTCGAGCTATGGGTGCTGCTCCCGGAGCTAGCTCGATTTGAAATTCGACCTGGCGATGAGGCGGTAGCCCAGGTAAATCCTCTGAAAAGACTTAAGGAAAGTCGCGTACTATAGGAATATCCTCGATCTTCTTCTCTTTTGTTGATGCATCCGTAACAAGTGCTAAAATAGCGGTGTGGCCATTCTCAAACACTTCTGAGTCTTAAGAAAGGAGATGAAGCCTACCACAGCACCACTCTTGTCGCCTTGAACTTCGAGAGGTTCTTTACCCGAACGGGAAAACAAACAATCTTTTCCTTGCATAGGATCTCTGCTTGTTGTTGGGATAACCAATCCATACCAATGACGATATCGAAACTACCCAAAACTATAGGAATGAGATCAATAGAGAAAGTTTGACCAGCTAAAATGATGTTACAACCCTTGACTATGTGTGTGGCCTCTAACCTTTTACCATTGGCTAATTCTACGACATGTTTAGTGTTCAAAAGTGTTGGTGTGCGCTTGAGCATTTGACTAACTTTCAAAGAAATATAACTTGTATCCGCACCCGAATCAAATAATACAGAAACATAAAAGTCGTCGAGAAGAAACTTACCCATCACCACGTTAGGATCATTCCTTGCATCACCCTGACCCAGCACAAATGCACGACCCCTAGCGCCGTTGTTATCATTGTTTCCCCCGTTGTTGTTCCCATTGCCTTGATTATTGTTGTTATTGCGATTCTGGTTTAACTGGGGACAACTCGAGTTTCCAAGATTCCACTTTCGCATTTATTGCACGTTGACTATTTAGTTGTTTGCTTGCTTGCCTTGTAATTGTACACACTGAATTATAAGTTGAGATGATTGTTTGATATACTATGTGTTTAATATAAGTAAAGTATTTGGTTGCATGAACATGAACTTGTAAACTGTCTAAGAATTAGAAGGCCCGACGAAACACAAGTGTTTCGCCAATAACAACCACAACGAAACAGGCGTTTTGCCATTAGACCATCTCGACGAAACAATAGCGTTTCGTCGTCCTCATCTCGACGAAACCGACGTGTTTTGCCAGCCCAGTGATTCGCGAAGCCCATTAAGGGCCCAAGCCCAATACATTAATTCGAGTATTAAAACGTGAAACGGTTTCAGTTTCACACCTTTTAACAAAAGAATCAAAACCCTAAAGCTCTCCTTCTCTGTTAACGGCGATGTTGTGTCCCCGAAGCCCCCGAATCGATCAAGTTATCAATCAGTTCATCGTGGTTAGTTTTAACCCCTTGCGTGATTGTTTGATGTATGTCATAGTTAACTGTTGCTTGAAATCGTTAGGGATCGATGCTAAGTAATGGTTATGTTCATGTTTGGTTGTTGAATTGACTATAATAGGATCTATTGTCGGTTATGGTTCCGGGTGTCGGATTGAATTGTTTGTTGTTAAATCAGTAAATAGATTAGAGTTGATGTTCATAACTTCAATTGTCTATGCCATTGTTCATGAACGGTATAAGTATGTTGTTGAATGATGAATTTGCGATGTGATATTTGCATGCTAGATTCGTTAGGTTAACACATGACTCAGCCACGACTAGTATCGATAATTACTGTATGATTACTGTATTGTATGATGATTTCATGTCAGTATGAAACGGTTATAGATGATTAGGGTTTCTGTAATATTGCGTAACTGTTGAAAGATGTTTACTGGTTGACGTAACTGACATTCGTGACGAAACGCTACTCTCGGCGAAACAGACACGACGAAACAAATGTTTTCACAAAACGCCGATCTCGACGAAACAAATGTGTTTCGCCAAAATCAATTATGACGAAACGGGCATGACGAAACAAGTGTGTTTCGCCGAGGGATATCACGACGAAACAGGGGTGTTTCATCGAAGGGGTTCATGGCGAAACAAAGGTGTTTCGCCAAATGGGTAAACTGCACAGTAACCTGATTTGATTCTGTTAAGAGTTAACCAAGTTAGTTAACTGCCAATAAGTGTAAAGCATGACTTGCATGAGCTTGAATACGTGTTTAGTGCTATTTGGTGATCATTGCTTCAATATCCACTGGAATTGTGCTTATACGTGAACTTCGTGAATACAAACTGATTACGTACACGTGCGTACTTTAGGACTTGACTGATTGGTTGTGAGCACATACCTTAGCATACCGAGCAAACCAAGGTGAGTTCACACCCTTACCAAGGCATGGGATTCCCGGTGGGTTGGGAATGGAATTGAATGATTACTCGTACTTTTATAGCTACTGGTTTACGCACCACTGTCCTCGGGTTGGGGAAGGACACCTATAGATACGACTAGACTAGTAATCCATGGGAAGCCCCACTAATCTTTGCAAACATGTCTGTGAGACCGCGATACGAACACTAATCTTCGCAAACATGTCTGTGAGACTGCGATACGAATACTAATCTTTGCAAACATGTCTGGGAGACCGCGATACAAACTAATACGATACATGGTTTACCAAACGAGTATATGCTTTACGAACGAATACCATAACTAATCAACCAACTGTGTACTCGCTCAACATTGTTGTTAACTTGTTGTTACATGCCTTGCAGGTCGTTAGGTACTCATGGGGCTTGCACTGGGAGGCGCGGTTGTTGTGGGACATGGATCGTGGATGCCATGTTATACATTTATGACATTTCAAACTTACTACTTAAGTTGGGTTTTACATTTATGCTTCCGCTAAACATTGAAACTATACTTTTGTTTTGGAACACCTTTCATATGGTTTGGTTGAATTATATTTACTATTTACATTGTTTCATATGATTGTCAGTCACGCCTCCAAGCGGTAGTACTCCGCGTGTGGATTTTGGGGGTGTGACAGATTGGTATCAGAGCCATTGGTTATAGAGAACTTGGTTTTAATAAAGGGAAAAAGTTTTCGTTAAAACCAGACTATAACCAGAACAGTGCTCAACGATCCACAACGACGCTTCGCTCCACGTGCAAGACTCAACATTCTAGGTGATATGGTTTATGTTTTATTGCCAACTTGCTAGTTACATAGAACTTTGCTCCTGGTATGCTTAGATTAACGTAACACTATTGCGTGAGAACCCTTGTGTGCTTACTCTCTTCTGTCATCGCACTTTCGTGAACCTCTCTCATTCATGTTTCCTTTTGGTATGAAGATCATGAGTGGACGCATTAACATGACTCAAGCCCAGTTGACAGCTCTGATTAACGAACAAGTTGCTGCGGCACTTGCAGCCGCACAAGCAGGAGGTATACCCTGTAGTCGTAACTCACTCTAGGATCTTTAGATCCTACACTCCTGAACTAACTCTTGTGTTTAACCTTGTCTTGTTCTTATACACAACAGGTCAACATGCTTAGCAACCTATTTGCACCTTCAAGACTTTCATGGACTGTCGTCCTAGCACTTTCAGTGGCACGGAGGGAGCCGTTGGACTCCTCCACTGGTTCGAGAAGCTCGAATCGGTCTTCGAGATGTGTGAATGCCCTGAGGCTCACATGGTGAAGTATGCCACTGGTACTCTCGAAGGCATTGCGCTGACATGGTGGAATGCGCAAGTCCAGATGCTGGGGTTGGCGGCTGCTAATGCCACCCCATGGAATTATTTTAAGGAACTGATCAAGAGGGAATACTGCACTCGTGATGACATCCACAAGTTGGAAGTGGAGTTCTTCAATTTGAAAATGACAGGGTCAGAGATAGAAGCGTATTCGAAAAGGTCAAATGAGTTGGCCATCTTGTGCCCAACTATGGTGGACCCTCCTATCAAGCGCATTGAGTTGTACCTCAAAGGCTTAGTACCAGAGATTCAAAGCCATGTGACGGCTGCTAACCTTGCTACTATTCAAGATGTTACCCGTCTAGCTCATCATCTCACAGACCAGGCAGTGGAACAGAACAGACTGCCTAAACGTATCAGTGCTACTAGTACTGCTACCACTTCAGCTACTCCCAGTGATAACAAGAGAAAATGGGATGGGGATTCCAGCAAGGGTTCAACTACAGTTCAGTCCCAGGCATAGCAGCAGCGAAAGACTGAAAACTACCAGAGTCCTAATCAGCAATCTTCTGGTGGTCAAAGACAAGGTGGATACCGAGGAAACCTTCCTAAGTACAACACATTAGTGGTCAGTGCAACCGGGGTCGTTGTCAGAGGTGTCTCAAAATGGGTCATGAAGCTAAAGATTGCAGGAGTTCACGACCTCCGAATCAGAACCAGCAACAACAACCCCCAGCTCCACAAAACCAACAGCATCAGCGTGGCAACAGGGGATGCTTCCAGTGTGGTGCTGAAGGCCACTTCAACCTGGATTGCCCCCAGTCAAACCAGAATCGCAACAACAACAATAATCAACTCAATGGGAACAACAACGAGGGAAACAATGATAACAACGGCGCTAGGGGTCGTGCATTTGTGCTGGGTCAGGGTGATGCAAGGAATGATCCTAACGTGGTGATGGGTAAGTTTCTTCTCGACGACTTTTATGTTTCTGTATTATTTGATTCGAGTATGGATACAAGTTATATATCTTTGAAAGTTAGTCAAATGCTCAAGCGCACACCAACACTTTTGAACACTAAACATGTCGTAGAATTAGCCAATGGTAAAAGTTTAGAGGCCACACACATAGTCAAGGGTTGTAACATCGTTTTAGTTGGTCAAACTTTCTCTATTGATCTCATTCCTATAGTTTTGGGTAGTTTCGATATCGTCATTGGTATGGATTGGTTATCCCAACAACAAGCAGAGATCCTATGCAAGGAAAAGATTGTTCGTATTCCCCGTTCGGGTAAAGAACCTCTCGAAGTTCAAGGCGACAAGAGTGGTGCTGTGGTAGGCATCATCTCCTTACTTAAGGCTCAGAAGTGTTTGCGCAAGGGCCACACCGCTATTTAAGAACTTGTTATGGATGCATCAACGAAAGAGAAGAAGATCGAGGATATTCCTATAGTACGCGACTTTCCTCAAGTCTTTCCAGGGGATTTACCTGGGCTACTGCCTCATCGCCAGGTCGAATTTCAAATCGAGCTAGCTCCGGGAGCAGCACCCATAGCTCGAGCACCGTATCGCTTAGCTCCATCGGAACTGGAAGAACTGTCCTCACAGCTACAAGAACTCTTGGATAAGGGTTTCATTCGTCCTAGCTCTTCGCCTTGGGGAGCTCCAGTGTTATTTGTGAAAAAGAAAGACGGAACCTTCAGGATGTGCATAGATTATCGCGAACTCAACAAGGTGACAGTGAAGAATCGCTTTCCTCTTCCACGTATTGACGACTTATTTGACCAGTTGCAAGGGTCGAGTTACTACTCCAAGATTGATCTAAGGTCAGGTTACCATCAACTGAGAGTCCGGGACGAGGACGTCTCCAAAACAGCATTCGGAACTCGCTACGGCCACTACGAGTTTCTGGTCATGCCATTCGGGCTAACAAACGCGCCCGCAGTTTTCATGGATCTTATGAATCGAGTGTGCAAGCCCTACCTAGATAAATTTGTTATTGTCTTCATCGACGACATCCTGATCTATTCTAAGAGTCAGGAAGAGCACGAGCAACACTTACGACTTATTTTGGAACTTCTTCGAGCAGAACAACTGTACGCCAAGTTTTCAAAATACGACTTCTGGCTTCGTGAAGTCCACTTTCTAGGCCACGTGGTAAACAAGGATGGGATACATGTTGATCCATCCAAGGTAGATTCGATTAAGAACTGGCCTGCACCGCGCACACCGACGGAAATACGCCAATTCTTGGGTTTGGCCGGGTTACTACAGGAGGTTTATCAAAGATTTCTCAAAGATTGCACAGCCGCTTATACTGCTGACGCAGAAAGGTGTTACTTATCGTTGGGGTAATACACAGGAAACAACGTTTCGGCACTTAAAGGATAGACTCTGCAGCGCACCTATTCTTTCATTGCAAGAGGGCACAGACGATTTCGTGGTTTATTGTGATGCATCGATACAGGGTCTTGGTTGTGTATTGATGCGACGGGATAAGGTCATTGCTTACGCTTCGCGCCAACTCAAGATTCACGAACGGAACTACACTACACATGATCTAGAGCTGGGAGGTATTATTTTCGCACTTAAGATTTGGAGACATTATCTGTACGGTACCAAGTGCACCATCTACACCGATCACAGGAGTCTCGAGCATATCTTCAAGCAGAAGGAATTGAACATGCGTCAACGTCGATGGGTTGAACTACTGAATGACTATGAATGTGCCATCAAGTACCATCCAGGCAAAGCCAATGTCGTGGCCGACGCCCTCAGTCGAAAGGATTCCGCGCCAAAACGCGTGCGAGCGTTACAACTTACCATCCAGTCTAGTCTTCCTGCACAGATACGAGATGCTCAAGTAGAAGCATTGAAACCAGAAAACGTCAGGGCTGAAGCTTTACGCGGCTCAAGGCAACGGTTAGAACAAAGGGAAGACGGCGCCTACTACGTAACAGGACGTATTTGGGTCCCACATTATGGAAACTTACGCGAGCTGGTGATGGATGAAGCACATAAGTCTCGCTACTCAGTACATTCGGGTTCAGATAAGATGTACCACGATATCAGAACTACGTATTGGTGGCCTAGCATGAAGGCCCACATAGCAACTTACGTCGGCACATGTTTGACTTGTGCGAGAGTCAAGACAGAATATCAGAAACCATCAGGCGTACTTCAGCAACCAAGGATACCACAATAGAAATGGGAAGAAATTTCCATGGATTTTGTTACTGGCCTGCCTAGATCCCAGCGTGGAAACGATACCATTTGAGTGATCGTGGATCGACTCACAAAGTTTGCACACTTCTTGGCTATCAAAGAAACAGACAAGTTCTCTACCTTAGTAGACATCTACTTGAAAGAAGTGGTTTCGAGGCACGGGGTGCCAACCTCCATTATTTCGGATCGTGATGCACGATTTACTTCCGAACTTTGGAAAGCGATGCACAAATCTTTTGGCTCTCGTTTAGACATGAGCACAGCTTATCACCCTCAGACGGATGGGCAGTCTGAGCGCACTATTCAAACACTAGAAGACATGCTTCGGGCATGTGTTATTGATTTCGGCAACAGCTGGGAAAAACATCTCCCTTTGGTAGAGTTTTCGTATAACAACAGTTACCACACCAGCATTTAAGCCGCTCCATTTGAGGCATTGTACGGGCGTAAATGCCGATCACCTCTTTGTTGGGCAGAGGTGGGTGATAGTCAGATCACGGGTCCAGAAATGGTAGTAGACGCAACGGAAAGAATTGTGCAGATACGACAACGAATGGCGACAGCTCGTGACCGTCTGAAAAGCTACGCTGATAAGCGTAGGAAACCGTTGGAATTTCAGGTCGGGAACCGGGTTCTACTTAAAGTCTCACCCTGGAAGGGTGTGGTTCGCTTTTGTAAGCGAGGCAAGCTCAATCCGTGATATGTCGGACCGTTTGAAATCATCGAGAAAATAGGCAAAGTGGCCTACAAACTGAACCTACCAGCAGAACTTGGTGGAGTTCACAACGTTTTTCACGTGTCGAATCTGAAGAAGTGTCTGTCAGATGAGACCCTCATAGTTCCTTTGAAGAAGCTCACTATCGACGATCAGTTGCGATTCGTCGAGGAACCTGTTGAAATCACGGACCAGGATGTTAATGTCCTCAAGCACACCAGAATACCTCTTGTTCGGGTTCGTTGGAACTCCCATCGTGGCCCAGAGTTCACCTGGGAACGAGAAGATCAAATGAAACTCAAATACCCCCAATTGTTCGAAAACAATGCAACCACTACTGAGGCTGAAGCTACTACAGAATTTCGGGACGAAATTCCAAACCAACGGGGGGATGATGTGACACCCCAGGAAAACCAGTAAACTAAACAACACAACTAGCTTCCTCAGTAACCGCATGCCAAATTTCGGGACGAAATTTCTTTCAAGTTGGGGATAATGTGACAACTCGAGTTTCTAAGATTCCACTTTCGCATTTATTGCACGTTGACTGTTTAGTTGTTTGCTTGCTTGCCTTGTAATTGTACACACTGAATTATAAGTTGAGATGATTATTTGATATACTATGTGTTTAATATGAGTAAAGTATTTGGTTGCATGAACATGAACTTGTAAACTGTTTAAGAATTAGAAGGCTCGACGAAACACAAGTGTTTCGCCAACAACAACCACAACGAAACGGGCGTTTCGCCATTAGACATCTCGACGAAACAATAGCGTTTCGTCGTCCTCATCTCGACGAAACCGACGTGTTTCGCCGGCCCAGTGATTCGCGAAGCCCATTAAGGGCCCAATACGTTAATTCGAGTATTAAAACGTGAAATGGTTTCAGTTTCACACCTTTTAACAAAAGAATCGAAACCGTAAAGCTCTCCTTCTCTGTTAACGGCGATCTGGTGTCCCCGAAGCCCCCGAATCGATCAAGTTATTAATTCGTTCATCGTGGTTAGTGTTTAACCCCTTGCGTGATTGTTTGATATATGTCATAGTTAACTGTTGCTTGAAATCGTTAGGGATCGATGCTAAGTAATGGTTATGTTCATGTTTGGTTGTTGAATTGACTATAATAGGATCTATTGTCGGTTACGGTTCCGGGTGTCAGATTGAATTGTTTGTTGTTAAATCAGTAAAAAGATTAGAGTTGATGTTCATAACTTCAATTGTCTATGCCATTGTTCATGAACCGTATAAGTATGTTGTTGAATGATGAATTTGTGATGTGATATTTGCATGCTAGATTCTTTAGGTTAACACATGACTCAGCCACGACTAGTATCGATAATTACTGTATGATTACTGTATTGTATGATGATTTCATGTCAGTATGAAACGGCTGTAGATGATTAGGGTTTCTGTAATATTGCGTAACTGTTGAAAGATGTTAACTGGTTGACATAACTAACATTCGTGACGAAACGCTACTCTCGGCGAAACAGACATGACAAAACAGATGTTTTCACGAAACGCCGATCTCGACGAAACAAATGTGTTTCGCCAAAATCAATTATGATGAAACGGGCATGACGAAACAAGTGTGTTTCGCCGAGGGATATCATGACGAAACAGGGGTGTTTCGTCGAAGGGGTTCATGGCGACCATGATCTGATTGTACCTCTCGACGATCTGGAGGAACTTAGTAACGTCCACCCGACTTTCCATGTGTCAAACCTCTGAAAATGCCTAGCTGACCATGATCTGATTGTACCTCTCGACGATCTTCAAGTCAACGAAACGCTACACTTCGTGGAAAAGCCTGTCGAAATCATGGATCGCCAAACCAAGCAACTCGGACGCTCGCGCATCCCTATCGTGAAAGTCCGACGGGAAGGCAAACGAGGCGCAGAATTCACTTGGGAACTCGAAAGCGACATGAAGGCTAAGTACCCGTAGTTGTTTAAATAAAGATCTGAAACGAGAAATTGGCAAGACCATTCACGGTGCTGTGCAGCTTTCAGCCTAATTTCGGGACGAAATTCCCTAAACAAGAGGAGGCTGTAACACCCCGTGTTTCCGAATGTCAAAGTCAAAGTCAAAGTCAAAAGTTAAGTTTGACTTCTTTGACTGACCCTAGTCTTTTTATGTTTTAATTGTATTATGTGGAGTAAGTGTTATTAATTAAAACAATCGAAGTAATCGAGTGTGTAATCGACTCGAAACGCTTTACGACTGTGAATAGTAGGAAGTAACAATGCGATAAAGTTAATCAATCAATAGTCAAGCTAATCGAATCACCATCGAACTCGAAACTCGAATTATGCGACCTTGGTATTATTTATACGTGTGTGTGCCTTATGTGTTACCTGTGCGTGTTACTTTATGTTATGTGTGGTGATCAATCGAATCGAAACTCGAAACTCAATCGAACTCAATCGCAATCGAAACCGAAATCGAAGTGTGTAATATAGATGCTTGTATGTAGATATAGTAGTTGGGACTAAAAGTAATTTGAATAGGAACTCAATCGTATTCGTATCGTCTTCAATCGAAATCGAAATATCAGAAATCGTCGCCCGAACAACCAAAACAGGCTGTTGATCGATCAGGCTTTCAGCCGATCGAACAGCCCAGCCGATCGAACAGACTGTTCGATCGAGCAGGCTGTCCGATCGGGATGCCTGGCCGATCGGCCAGCCCTTTCCCCTTTTGGAAGCCTATAAATAGCCCTCTCATTGTCATTCTTTCCACTTTTGGAAACTTTCTGACCGACCAGCTCGTGTTCTTCACTATTCCTCAGATTTCTCTCAATCCCGGTAAGATTTGATCCTAAATCTTGTACGTTTTTTATCTATGCACACTTCTACACCTTTCTATCTTTCAAATCTTGATTTCTAACCGTGAAATCATCAAGATCTAAGTATTCTAGGATGATGTCATCATGGTGTTCTTCAAGAACTTCGTGTTTTGGCCTCAATCCACCAAGAATCACTTGGATCTAACTGATTTCCACATAAACAAACGAAGATCTATCCTAGATCTAAACATTTTCACGATGTAAAGGATTGAAAGATGGATTTTCCAACTCCCTTTCAACTCTTTTACACTCAATGCCTTCAAACCGGTAGAAACGGAGCTTGAGCCAACTCACTAATCATTCTAGTAGTTGTGTGGTTCAAGATTCAAATTCTATCTATGAGGTTCACCGATTTCGGGTTAAACGTTAAACTACCGTTCTGAACCATTCACCGGCCGGACTTGGGTGATTCCTGTCCGAGCAGGGGAAACAAATAAGAACGAAGGTCCTATGGTTCAACTCGTAGTCAAAATATCTCGATAAAATGTCAAACAATTAAAAATAGCCAAGTGTTAGACGAACAGGCCGACCAGGTCAGGATGCTGACCGATCAAACAGGCTGTTCGAACGAACAGCCCAACCGATCGGACATGTCAGCCGATCGACCAGGCCAGCCGATTGGCTAGCACATGGTCCCACACTTTGACAATTTCATGAAGTATAGCATTGAACGAAGTGATGTTCGATCGAACGAGCTGTTTGATAACATTACTCATCGGATCATGAGATACTATGCTTCAGCACTTAATCAATTTTCAACTCGTACGATGCATTGGAGAGCCATCTGATTGACCATGCCGTTCGAGCAGGTGACATTCTGTTGAGGACTCATTACTGAAGTACCTAACCGATCGGATAAACCGGCTGATCGAACAGACCGTTCGATCGATCGACCCGAAAGGTAAGGACACTTCAGTGTTCTCAAATACTACAACGAAAACTTCAAAAGGTCAAGCCATCACACACAAACACATCCTACTCAGAGGAAGAAACAATCCACTCGAACAGTCCAACCAATCGAGCTTACCGGCCGATCGAACAGACTGTCCGAACAGACTGTCAAACGGAACGAACAACCCGTTCGATCGAACTTACCGTCCGATCGACCAGGCTGTTCGACCCATCTACACTTGTTTCCTTTTAACGCACTACTCATTGCTATGCTATCGAACTACTCAGGCTAATCCTACTCTCAAGCTCCCCCTTCAATCCATCAATCAATCGTTGTGAGTATACTCGAACCCTTTTTGCTTTAGCACTTTTAGGTGTTACATACGTTACTTATCTAAATCACAATCGAACACACTACTCAATTACTTAAACGCTAACCGTTCTGCATGTATTACGTGACTAAATGAATGCTTGTTGTTATGTTTACACGTGGGATGCTGTCTAACTGCCTTAACTGTCACACCCTGGCTTTGCGGAAGCGTGGTTAATTTGGTGTGACTTCTTAATACCATAGCTTAATCATAACAAGCTATATGAATTTAAAAATATGCAAGATCATCCATTAAAATAAAAATACCAAAACATTGTCTTACGGGATAACACCCTAACAACCAAGAACTTGTTCAAACATTACATCACAAACTTAACATAAACATGATTCAAGGACTGTGACTTGTCCAGGAAAGAGTCACATTCCCCGAACCCTGGATGACCTTGAGCCTAATGCAGCGGAAAACAAGCCATACCGCGCCAGATCGTTAGTTTCCTGAAATACATGTAAGTTGAAAAATCAACAATAATGTTGAGCGAGTTCATGCGAAAGTGAGTATATAAACCTTTATCTTTATCAAAAACCTGGTATGTAGCAAATAAGGAAAAGGAGATCACCAATGGTTTGCAAGGCCATTGATATGTGTGAAGTGCAAGTAGGGATGACTCAAACCTAGCGGATTTATGCGTCGGGCACTAAGTCACCCCGAGGTCCGTTCAGCTGGACCTGGGGCTGGGCTCGCTACACCCAGATAGATCTACCGCTCCTGTCCCTCGGTCCTACTACGAGGATTAATGGCCTCAAGTTGCGCCTACCCACTCACATGATCTAAGTAGTAACCCTCCTTACGCTAACCATACCATGTATCAAGTATTCATAATCATAGTAACATGTATTTCACCCCCGCAGTTTATAAAACTGAAAACAGTTAAGAGAAAAGGGGGACATGAACTCACAGTGAGTGCGTCACAATACCAAGTAATCCAAATATCCAATTGCTGCGCAACGACCTACATGTGCTAATTCTATTAGACGGATGGCCGTGCCTTAGCTTTATAGTTTACATTTTCGGGAAACAGTTAGACAACTGTTCCTTGTACATACTTGGTAGTAAATCTCATTCCCAAGGATGGGGGAATTAATACATGTGCATTTATAATATTAAGTCTCACTTAATATATTTTACTTCTCATCCCAAAATATAATTATTTTTCTCAAAAATAATATATTTTCTTTTTACATAATACTTTCCAAAATAATATGTTGACAACATACGCGTTTATGAATATTTCCGTATAAGGCGTAAGTTACGTTTTGGCGATTTAGTGGTAATAATAATTACCGTTGTAACTTATATGTTTGTCGTATAAGCGTTGGTATTATTTTGGGTTCGACAAAGTTTGTAAATATTATTTTTACACTAAAAATAACATTTATACATTTTCACAAAATAATCATAAACAGTGTTGTGAAAAATATATTTACCGAATATATATTTATCACGTTTAGTTTTTGTGAAAATCCCACCTCCGAATATTTGTGATAAAGTCATGGCGAAATATATTTTGTAAATATTTCAAAAATAACTCTAACACTTGTAAATAATTCTAAGTGTTAGATTTTAGAAAAATTTCGCCAGAGTTTCCCCTGTAACTGGAGGTGGCCACGCTTTCAAGCGTATCATTTTCTTTTACAAAATCACTTCAACACTCCTTTTAAATCA
This sequence comes from Helianthus annuus, assembly GCF_002127325.2. Taxonomy (NCBI): domain Eukaryota; kingdom Viridiplantae; phylum Streptophyta; class Magnoliopsida; order Asterales; family Asteraceae; genus Helianthus; species Helianthus annuus. The sequence continues at coordinate 71,331,000 of NC_035436.2, forward strand.
ACCAATCAATTTCCAACACATTAAACAAGTTCCAACACTTCAAACTTGTAGACTAGTATGTAAAATCGCATTATTACATGAACTTGTAATTTTTCCGAAAGTTGTAATGTAGATCACCTTATATTTAGTGGATCTATGTATAAAATAATTTAGTCTTGTAAAAACCCCGTTTTTGGAACAAATCATACTTTACAACTTCCCGACAATTTTTATAAAAATTGTTATTTTGTCGGATCTTTCGTTTCACAAGTGTTTATACTATTGTAGTTTGTAAAATATCATATTTGTTAACATGTTATCCGACTTTTATAAAACATGATTTTCTCGACACTTGGTCCTACGAATATACCACTTGTACATACGTAGATCGGCTCGTTTTAAATACTATTTTACATGTCAAAACACTTTTACACAAGTTCATGTTTCCCGTGTGGTGGAGTTTCATCTTTTAACCCTCGTACCGCTAGAAACAAGCTTATGTTAAGATACATGATCTTAACAAAGTCGGGTTAAACGATGATAAGAGCCACCACATCGTAGATCGGGTCTCTACAACCAACATATTCGAATACTACGACTTTTACACGCGTTATATGCTTTTAACCAACAATATTCGAGTTTTAGTAGCCTTTAAAGATTTAAAAGATGGGTTTCCGACTTTGAACCGTTAAAAATCCTTTTAACCACTTTAGATACGATCAAGAGCGAGTTTTAAATGTTATACCTCTAGCTCGGGGCTAGGGAAGATCTTTGGCGAAAATGGCGTGGATAAAAGCAAATGAACGAGGTCCTCCAACTTCCGCTTGCTTCAAAGCTCCTAATACGTGATCCCCGACACTTGTATATACTTGGAATGGCAAGGCAAGAACTCGAAAATGGATGTGTGGGTGTGGGTAGTTTCGGCCGAGAGAGAGGAGAGCAAGAGAGAGAGTGAAGTTGGTGAATGTGTGTGTGTAATCTTGTGTGTGTGAGAGGTATTTATAGAGAAAACAAGATCATCGTCCAACGGTTTCATGCTCTCTAGATACCCACAATCTAATATAATATTAAAAAGTTGTACCCTTAGTTACAAAGGGACCAAACCGGCCCAAAGGGGGGGGGGGTACCCGGTTGGATCTTGATTGTTCAGTTAGTGTTCAGTTAAGTTAAGTTGGTTGAGTTTAGAGATTAACCCCGTTAGTCGTTTGATGCGCTATAAGGCGGGTGTTAGGGTAATCAGGGACCCTAACTGGCTCAGAAAAATACCAATAATATTTCTGGCAATATTTTTATGTTCCGGGTATAGTCCGGTTGTTCGGTTGGATAGTAATCCGTTAAAGTGCTTAAGTAACCTTTAAGCGTCGTAAATAATATTTTTAGCGACACAATTTATTCTGCAAAGCGTCAGGAATATTTTCTCATGTTTTGGCACTTTATTAATTAGCTAGAAGCTAGTGTGTTGATAAAAGTGCTGTGTTTTGTGCTTAGAGTACGTTTTAGGCACATCCAATCTCTATATCTTATTCCTAGAGACGCAATTATACAACCCTTGTATCCCTACACACTATGGGTGCAGTAAAATATTTCTAGCTCATTCAGGCCTTTAGAGGCAGTGTCTGCCTGATGCTGGCTATATCAGCATGTCAAATAGGTTATCCGTTCAAGTGCTACTGTGCTTTTGTGCATCATGTTTGTCACTAGAGTTCAGTAAGTAAATAATGTAGTGACGGAAAAATCAAAGTATGATGCAGATATGTACAAGTATCAACAATCAAGTAGCAGTTTATCAGAAACCTCAGTTAAGCACAGTAATTAGGCAACAATTAATAGTTAATTAAGTCGTACGGATACCTGGTTTTGTGAGGGTTGTCACATTCTCCCCCCGTTAAATAAATTTCGTCCCGAAATTTTAAATTCTGCTTGTAGGAGCAGGGTTCTCAGGAAATAAGTGGGGGTATTTCTCTTTCATTCGGTCTTCACGCTCCCAGGTGAACTCAGGACCATGTCTAGCATTCCAGCGAACTTTGACGAGCTTGACACTGCTCCGGCGGGTCTTGTTAACTTTCCAATCCGTGACCTCGACAGGTTCTTCAACGAAGTGGAGCGTGTCATCAATATGAATTTCGTCGGTAGGAATGGCAACGTTAACTTGAGTTGGACTTCTCTTTAGATTGGATACATGAAATGTATCATGAACATTATTCAGTTCGGCAGGTAGATCCAACTTGTATGCTACGGTCCCAATTCTTTCCAAAACCTTGAAAAGGACCAATGTAGCGCGGATTCAACTTCCCACGCTTCCCAAAGCGTGCCAACCCTTCCAGGGTGATACCTTCAACAAAACCATATCCCCAACCTCAAACTCCTGAGGTTTCCTTTTCAGATCTGCGTAGGTCTTCTGACGGTCACGAGCCGCACTAATGCGATCTCGGATTTGCGCGATCTTATCTGTAGTTTCCTGAACTACGTGGGGACCTACCAATTGTCTATCACCTGCGTCAGACCAACAGAGCGGCGACCTGCACTTGCGCCCATATAACGCTTCGAATGGCGCGGCACCAATACTGGTGTGGTAGCTGTTGTTGTATGAAAATTCAACCAGGGGTAAATGCTTATCTCAGCTACCGCCTAAATCCATAACACATGCTCTCAGCATGTCCTCCAATGTCTGAATCGTCCGCTCGCTTTGTCCGTCGGTCTGCGGGTGAAAAGCAGTGCTCATATTCAACTTTGAGCCAAAAGCTTCCTGGAAGGATTGCCATATCCTCGATACGAACCTCCCGTCTCTATCAGAAATAATTGAGAGAGGTACTCCATGGCGTGTAACAATCTCTCTCATGTAGATTTCAGCCAATTTGCTTGTGTTATCCTTCTCGCGGATAGGTAAGAAGTGTGCTGACTTCGTTAAGCGGTCCACTATCACCCAGATAGTGTCATGGCCTTTTGGCGTTCTTGGCAACTTCGTATTAAAATCCATGGAGATTTCTTCCCACTTCCACTGGGGAATTTTTTTTTTGGTTGCTGCAGAAGTCCCGAAGGCTTCTGGTATTCCGCCTTAACTTTGGCGCAAGTTAAACATCTGCTCACGTAAATAGCAACATCGCCTTTCATCCTAGGCCACCAGTAATAATCCTTAAGATCCTGGTACATCTTATCCGCTCCAGGGTGGAGAGAGTACCGCGACTTGTGAGCTTCATCAAAGATAACCTCTCTTAAACCACCAAACAGAGGAACCCAAATCCTTTTCTCAAAACATAACGTTCCTTCCCTGTTTGGCACCAAAATCTTCTCCATCCCACGGAGATATTCTTCCTCAAGGTTTCCCTCCTTGAGAGCTTCCTTCTGTGCTGCACGAACGCGTGAGGAAAGGTCGGTTTGAATTATCATTTCCATAGCCCTAACCCTTATGGGCTTGATTCTCTCCTTACGACTTAGGGCATCAGCGACCACATTCGCCTTCCCTGGATGATACTTGATCTCGCAGTCGTAATCGTTCAACAACTCGACCCATCGCCTTTGCCTCATATTCAACTCCTTCTGATTGAATATATGCTGGAGGCTCTTGTGATCTGTGAAGATTGTACACTTTGTACCGTAAAGGTAGTGTCTCCAGATCTTCAAGGCAAAAACCACTGCACCAAGCTCCAAATCATGTGTGGTATAGTTCTTTTCATGCACTTTCAGTTGGCGTGATGCGTAGGCTATAACCTTTTGACGTTGCATCAACACACAACCCAATCCTTGACGCGATGCGTCGCAGTATACCACGAAATCGTCAGTGCCTTCTGGTAGAGCTAAGATTGGCGCGTTGCAAAGCTTATCCTTCAATGTCTGAAACGCTTCATCCTGTTTGATTCCCCAATCAAACTTCTTATCTTTCTGCGTGAGGAGTGTCAACGGTTGAGCGATCTTTGAAAAGTTCTCGATGAACCTTCGATAATAGCCAGTCAAACCCAAGAATTGCCGAATCTCGGTTGGCGTCTTTGGCGTTTCCCAATCTTTGATCGCCTCGATCTTGGTTGGATCCACGTGGATTCCATCTCCATTTACCACGTGTCCAAGGAATTGCACTTCTCTTAGCCAAAACTCACACTTAGAGAACTTGGCATACAACTGTTCCTTCTTTAGCAGCTCCAGAATGGCTCTAAGATGCTGCTCGTGCTCAGCCTTTGTCTTCGAATAAATCAAGATGTCATCGATGAATACAATCACGAACTTATCCAGGTATGGCTTACAAACTCGGTTCATCAAATCCATGAACACTGCAGGTGCGTTTGTTAATCCAAACGGCATAACGAGGAACTCGTAGTGTCCATATCGAGTTCTGAAAGCTGTCTTCGGAATACTCTCTTCCTGTATCCGTAGTTGATGGTACCCAGATCGAAGATCGATCTTTGAATAGAAGCTTGAACCTTGAAGCTGGTCGAATAGATCATCGATTCTTGGCAGGGGATACCTATTCTTGATCGTCAGCTTGTTCAACTCTCTGTAGTCAATGCACATACGGAAACTACCATCCTTCTTCTTCACAAACAAAACTGGAGCTCCCCAAGGCGAGAAGCTTGGTCGGATAAAACCCTTGTCTAACAACTCTTGATGTTGTGTCGACAGCTCTTGCATCTCAGACGGAGCAAGTCTGTAGGGTGCCTTAGCCACAGGCGCGGCGCCTGGAACTAAGTCGATGCGAAACTCCACTTGCCTTTGAGGCGGCAAGCCAGGCAAGTCTTCTGGAAAGATTTCTGGGTATTCCCTCACGACAGGGATGTCTTCGATCTTCGGCCCAACAGCCTTTTTATCCATAATGTGTGCCAGAAAAGCAACACATCCTTTCTGCAGACACTTCCCTGCTTTCAGGCAGCTAATCATCCTTAACGGCGTCTCACGCTTCTCTCCATGAACAACAATGGTCTCACCATCATCGGTCGGGATACGAATTATCTTCTCGTGACAAACTATCTCTGCTTTGTTACTCGATAACCAATCCATCCCTACTACTACGTCGAAGCTTTCCAACTGGACTGGTAGTAGATCGAGAGCAAACTCACGCTCTCCCAACTCGATTACGCAACCTCGAGTCGCCTCGTTAGTTTCTACTAACTTCCCATTCGCCAATTCAATTGAGTATCTAATTTACTAGCAGTTAAACCAAACATATTCTTAAATTCTAATGATACGAAGCTATAATCGGCACCAGTTTCACACAAGATAGATGCGAAAGTTTTGGTTGTTAAAGAACGTACCAGTAATCATGCCTGGATCCTGGCATGCTTCACATTCTCCGATGCTGGGTGTTCTCTCACGGTCTTGTTTCAACTCTGGGCCTCTTAAGATGTCCAATGTCCCCACAATGGAAGCATCCTAGCATTCGGCCATTTCCTTTCCTGCTTCCACCTTGAGCGTTGTTACGGTTTTCTCCTTGTTTGGGACTCTTCATCCCACAACCATCTTTGTTAAGCCTTTTCCTCCCGCACCTAGGCTTCCGACATCCACATTCATGGTGATATTTGCACCCAGCACGTCTTGCTTTAGTTTCTAAGCAAATCTTATCATTGGCATGTCTGTTGTTAGGGCAATCTTTCTTGAAATGCCCTTTGTCTCTGCAGTCAAAACAACCTCGAATAGATCTTTGTTCATCATTATTTGTTCGGGTATCTTCGGTAAGCTTCCTTTTGTTCTTTCCAGATGACTCTACCTGAGTCCCCCTATCAGGGTTTGCAAGTTTTTCTAGTCTAATGGCTTCCGTAACGAGTGCCAAACCCATCTTGCTTGCAGCAATAGTTGTTGGTGGCGTAGATGCTGCCATTAAGCTCATGACTTCTGGTTCCAGTTCCCAAATGAACTGTCCCAATTTCCTCATTTCTGGTTCCGCTAAGTGGGGAATAACTCGTGCCAAGTCATGAAGTCTTTGCATGTATCCCAACATTTTTGGACCTTCCATTATCAGGCTCTGGAATTCCCCTTCCAACTTCTGGGTTTCCTCTTTGGAGCAATACTTCTCATGCATCATTCCCTTCAGTTCATCCCATGATAATGCATCTGCTGCGGTTTCGCCCTTCATTTGAACCTGAAGGTACCACCATAGTCGAGCTCCATCTTGAAACAACCCAGAAACGTATAGGACTTGTTGTTCTGGCGTACAACCACTCATTCGAAAGATGGAATCCATACTTTCAATCCATTTCACAAAAGCTATGGCACCTCCAGTGCCGTCGAACTTCGGAGGCTTGTAGTTGAGGAAGTGCCAGTAGGGACAACCGTTATTTTCCGAGGTACCTCCGTTGCGCTCGGAGTGATGGGCCTCGTATTGTGCGATGACTGCAGCAATGATTTCCTGAAGTTCCGCCTCGTTGGTGGGTATGCGCATTTCGCGTCTTGGTGGCATCTTCTAAAAGATGTTTCACATAGGTTAGGTCGTAGCAGGTAAAATGTATGTATTCAACAATATCAGCACATAACATCTCATGCTATCAATAAATCAGCCATATAACATCTCATGTCATAGAACATAAACCATAGATCAAACATCACAAGTGATGAGAATACTGCGATTGCATTACCACAAATCGAGACCACAATGTAAAGCTTATATGTACATAACTGTATCGTACAACAATAATGACTTAGTAGGGGACGACCCTAGGCAAGTCGTGCGATTTCTGGACATGTTAAGGAATCTCGGGTCTCTCCATTTTCAAATTCCAGAACTCCACCTTAAGCTTCTGAATTCCAGTCCTAGAACAACATTTCTTCTCAATCATTTCCTTGAGCTCGTCCCAGCTCAGTGCATAAGTAACATCCGTGCTAAGGGCCTGAACATGATGGTCCCACCATGAGAGTGTGCCGTCTAGTAATGACCTTGAGGTAAAGGTATCACTCCATTTGGGGCGAACAGTTTGTCTTTCTTAGAATGGAGTCAATCTTTTCGGGCCAACGAACAAATGCAATGGCGCTTTCTGTTTCGTCGAAGTTCAAAGGCTTGCAGTTTAGGAACTGCTTATAGGTGCGGTCAGCTAGGGATTATTTCCAATAGTGCCATTGCTGTGCTAAAAGCGGAGAGCTTCATGTCGTGCAATTGCCTGTGAGTTGCGTTTTTGCAGCTCGGCTCCTATCCTTGGCAACATACTGGTGTTTGTGTCACGCCTGGGTGGCATTCTCTTCTGCCGGAATGGCATGAAGTGGGTTAGACAACTTTCCAATTGTCTATGAGATACATAGCACCGTAAGCCATCATGTACTCACCCAATTTTACACATAAATATACTCAATGAGTAGATGTTCTGAGCCTTCTCATAGGCTTGCCAATGGCTTGTTGCTTGAAATAGAATGAACTCGAGGCTTCATCGCCTTGGTCATTCGTGTTCGAGTTATTTCCTGCTACATTGGTTGTCATTAGCTTGTCCCGCAGAGTCAACCAGGATTTCTGTGCACTACAAGCCGTTATTACGTGGGCCCCCGTAATAATAAATTGTCTTGCACAGTTACCCCACATTTTCTCTCGTCCAAGCAGATGATCAACCAAGGAGCGACAGCAGGTGCATTGGCATGAACAAGGTCATGCTCTAATGCGGGGTCAAGAGCAATGCCTGGCTCAGGGCCATGGCTGGCTCTGGATCAACAAACTCTATCTCAAAATCAGCTGGATCAACCATCACAGGGGGTTACAGGATCCTCCAAGGGCTGGCCTAAGCGTATGAACTCAAGGTCATGGTCTGGATCAAAACCAGATGGAAGAACAGGATTACCCTCAATACTGTGATCAAACTCCAAGCTATGTGCGGGAACCGGTGCAGCTGATGATGCCGTATCAGGGTCGGCGTCGTGTAAATGGTGCTGCACTCCCAGCAGCAATAGGGTCTCGCCCTCGAATGGGTTCACTTCTAGTAGATCGTTATCGTCGACAGAGGCCACGTCGGGGGGGGGGCATATCAACAATGGGATAAGCGGCAAAGGGCACAGGAACAGGGATCACCTCGAGTGACAAATTCCCAACAAGATGGCCATCAGTAGGCTCTGCTACGACATCAGGCATCGCAAAAGGGGCTGAAAGTCGTCATCGTCTGTACCGGTAGTATCGGAAATGTACACCTCGTGCTCCGATGAAACTATGTCGTCTGATACTATGGCCATGGGATTCGTAGTGTCCATCCTTCTAGTACATGATGAAGGCATGATGTTTGTAACACAAACACACATACGTATAATAATCAATCATATATTCATATAAACATGTAAGTCAACAATAATCAATCAAATAATTCTCCTAGTCCCACTAGCCTCCCAGTCTCCTAGACTGACATTCCTAGTCCCACTAGCCAAATTCCTCCCAGTCTCTAAGACTGCTCTATCATCCACCTCGACCTCTTAGATTAAGCCTCGGCCTCCAAGACCGAGCCTCAGCCTCCAAGACTGAGCCTAAAACAACAAACATCTACCTCGATCTCTAAGATCGAGCCTCGGCCTCCAAGACCGAGCCTCAGCCTCCAAGACTGAGCCTAACATAAATAACATCTACCTCGATCTCTAAGATCGAGCCTCGGCCTCCAAGACCGAGCCTCAGTCTTCAGGACTGAGCCTAATAATGAATAAATGAAATGTGCTCAACATTTGTTTGTAAAAACGTTTTGGATCTGGACTTAAGTGGTATGCAGAAAATGTTTTCGTGAGAGCCCTAGTGATCATAGTCTAGACTCGAGAAGGAATCCTAGTTCGCTATGATCAGAGCTCTGATACCAAGCTGTCACACCCTGGCTTTGCGGAAGCGTGGTTAATTTGGTGTGACTTCTTAATACCATAGCTTAATCATAACAAGCTATATGAATTTAAAAATATGCAAGATCATCCATTAAAATAAAAATACCAAAACATTGTCTTACGGGATAACACCCTAACAACCAAGAACTTGTTCAAACATTACATCACAAACTTAACATAAACATGATTCAAGGACTGTGACTTGTCCAGGAAAGAGTCACATTCCCCGAACCCTGGATGACCTTGAGCCTAATGCAGCGGAAAACAAGCCATACCGCGCCAGATCGTTAGTTTCCTGAAATACATGTAAGTTGAAAAATCAACAATAATGTTGAGCGAGTTCATGCGAAAGTGAGTATATAAACCTTTATCTTTATCAAAAACCTGGTATGTAGCAAATAAGGAAAAAGAGATCACCAATGGTTTGCAAGGCCATTGATATGTGTGAAGTGCAAGTAGGGATGACTCAAACCTAGCGGATTTATGCGTCGGGCACTAAGTCACCCCGAGGTCCGTTCAGCTGGACCTGGGGCTGGGCTCGCTACACCCAGATAGATCTACCGCTCCTGTCCCTCGGTCCTACTACGAGGATTAATGGCCTCAAGTTGCGCCTACCCACTCACATGATCTAAGTAGTAACCCTCCTTACGCTAACCATACCATGTATCAAGTATTCATAATCATAGTAACATGTATTTCACCCCCGCAGTTTATAAAACTGAAAACAGTTAAGAGAAAAGGGGGACATGAACTCACAGTGAGTGCGTCACAATACCAAGTAATCTAAATATCCAATTGCTGCGCAACGACCTACATGTGCTAATTCTATTAGACGGATGGCCGTGCCTTAGCTTTATAGTTTACATTTTCGGGAAACAGTTAGACAACTGTTCCTTGTACATACTTGGTAGTAAATCTCCTTCCCAAGGATGGGGGAATTAATACATGTGCATTTATAATATTAAGTCTCACTTAATATATTTTACTTCTCATCCCAAAATATAATTATTTTCTCAAAAATAATATATTTTCTTTTTACATAATACTTTCCAAAATAATATGTTGACAACATACGCGTTTATGAATATTTCCGTATAAGGCGTAAGTTACGTTTTGGCGATTTAGTGGTAATAATAATTACCGTTGTAACTTATATGTTTGTCGTATAAGCGTTGGTATTATTTTGGGTTCGACAAAGTTTGTAAATATTATTTTTACACTAAAAATAACATTTATACATTTTCACAAAATAATCATAAACAGTGTTGTGAAAAATATATTTACCGAATATATATTTATCACGTTTAGTTTTTGTGAAAATCCCACCTCCGAATATTTGTGATAAAGTCATGGCGAAATATATTTTGTAAATATTTCAAAAATAACTCTAACACTTGTAAATAATTCTAAGTGTTAGATTTTAGAAAAATTTCGCCAGAGTTTCCCCTGTAACTGGAGGTGGCCACGCTTTCAAGCGTATCATTTTCTTTTACAAAATCACTTCAACACTCCTTTTAAATCAACCAATCAATTTCCAACACATTAAACAAGTTTCAACACTTCAAACTTGTAGACTAGTATGTAAAATCGCATTATTACATGAACTTGTAATTTTTCCGAAAGTTGTAATGTAGATCACCTTATATTTAGTGGATCTATGTATAAAATAATTTAGTCTTGTAAAAACCCCGTTTTTGGAACAAATCATACTTTACAACTTCCCGACAATTTTTATAAAAATTGTTATTTTGTCGGATCTTTCGTTTCACAAGTGTTTATACTATTGTAGTTTGTAAAATATCATATTTGTTAACATGTTATCCGACTTTTATAAAACATGATTTTCTCGACACTTGGTCCTACGAATATACCACTTGTACATACGTAGATCGGCTCGTTTTAAATACTATTTTACATGTCAAAACACTTTTACACAAGTTCATGTTTCCCGTGTGGTGGAGTTTCATCTTTTAACCCTCGTACCGCTAGAAACAAGCTTATGTTAAGATACATGATCTTAACAAAGTCGGGTTAAACGATGATAAGAGCCACCACATCGTAGATCGGGTCTCTACAACCAACATATTCGAATACTACGACTTTTACACGCGTTATATGCTTTTAACCAACAATATTCGAGTTTTAGTAGCCTTCAAAGATTTAAAAGATGGGTTTCCGACTTTTAACCGTTAAAAATCCTTTTAACCACTTTAGATACGATCAAGAGCGAGTTTTAAATGTTATACCTCTAGCTCGGGGCTAGGGAAGATCTTTGGCGAAAATGGCGTGGATAAAAGCAAATGAACGAGGTCCTCCAACTTCCGCTTGCTTCAAAGCTCCTAATACGTGATCCCCGACACTTGTATATACTTGGAATGGCAAGGCAAGAACTCGAAAATGGATGTGTGGGTGTGGGTAGTTTCGACCGAGAGAGAGGAGAGCAAGAGAGAGAGTGAAGTTGGTGAATGTGTGTGTGTAATCTTGTGTGTGTGAGAGGTATTTATAGAGAAAACAAGATCATCGTCCAACGGTTTCATGCTCTCTAGATACCCACAATCTAATATAATATTAAAAAGTTGTACCCTTAGTTACAAAGGGACCAAACCGGCCCAAAGGGGGGGGGGGGTACCCGGTTGGATCTTGATTGTTCAGTTAGTGTTCAGTTAAGTTAAGTTGGTTGAGTTTAGAGATTAACCCCGTTAGTCGTTTGATGCGCTATAAGGCGGGTGTTAGGGTAATCAGGGACCCTAACTGGCTCAGAAAAATACCAATAATATTTCTGGCAATATTTTTATGTTCCGGGTATAGTCCGGTTGTTCGGTTGGATAGTAATCCGTTAAAGTGCTTAAGTAACCTTTAAGCGTCGTAAATAATATTTTTAGCGACACAATTTATTCTGCAAAGCGTCAGGAATATTTTCTCATGTTTTGGCACTTTATTAATTAGCTAGAAGCTAGTGTGTTGATAAAAGTGCTGTGTTTTGTGCTTAGAGTACGTTTTAGGCACATCCAATCTCTATATCTTATTCCTAGAGACGCAATTATACAACCCTTGTATCCCTACACACACTATGGGTGTAGTAAAATATTTCTGGCTCATTCAGGCCTTTAGAGGCAGTGTCTGCCTGATGCTGGCTATATCAGCATGTCAAATAGGTTATCCGTTCAAGTGCTACTGTGCTTTTGTGCATCATGTTTGTCACTAGAGTTCAGTAAGTAAATAATGTAGTGACGGAAAAATCAAAGTATGATGCAGATATGTACAAGTATCAACAATCAAGTAGCAGTTTATCAGAAACCTCAGTTAAGCACAGTAATTAGGCAACAATTAATAGTTAATTAAGTCGTACGGATACCTGGTTTTGTGAGGGTTGTCACATTAACGACGTAGTACTATAGTTTGGACTCAGCACCCATTCACACGGGGGTTGTTAAGGACAATTACTTGCATGGATTACGGTGGCAATCATGTATTGCGAACTGTCTCGGACAGTCAACCCGTAGTCATTGGTATCGATAGATCCATGTCGATAATTAACATGCTTCGTTTTCCTCTGTGTACGTGCTGGTTATGCGTAAACTATTTCGAACTCTATATGCTAAATTATCAAACTTGTATGCTCACCTTTACATTATATGTGTTGACTTTATTTTAACGTATTTGACAGGTGTTTAAGGTGTTTATTTGCTAGGGAAGCGAGGCTAGAATAAAGCTCTAGAGCCCCCCAACAAATAGTTGTCTATAGCGGTCGAGCTAGGGGTCTTTAGAAACAAACAAACAATATTTATATTTATATTTGAATCTGAGTTGTCGGAACAGAGTATTTCACTAGTTGTATTCTGTAATAATTTGTTATACTGTTTGGGATACGGTATGGGACGTATTACTTAAACTAAATGGTAATAATAGTTGTTGTGGAAACTTCTGGACAATCTGTTTCGCTCAGTGCCATGCCCCGATTATTCCGCCATCGGTTGGGGAGTGACAAACCCGTCGAAATCATGGACCAGGGAGTCAAAATGTTGAGGCGTAGTAAAATTCCTATCGTTAAGGTTCGATGGGAGGAGAACGTGGCGCCGAATACACTTGGGAACTCAAGAGCGATATGAAGACGAAGTGTCCATATCTTTTCTCTACTTCTTCCTAAATTTCGGGACGAAATTCCCTAAAGGTGTGGAGACTGTAACACTCCGCATTTCGACACTTTCTTATTTTAGCAATTCATGTTGTACTTTCCATATTTAGATGCTTGTACTCTCTTTGTAATCTACTTTCGTTCCGCTTGTAATTCGAAACTATTGATCATAATGAAAACGAAACAATTTTGTGTAATCATATTATGTGCAACTGATAATCGGTTTCTCGTTTGAACGAAATATTATTCATGGATTCTTGATTCTATATTTATCGACACTTGATACTCGTTAAACTAGTTGAAACTATTAAGAAGATGAGATTCGGATCCTAAATCTCGAAACTCGAAAGCTTTGTGAAACGAATAAATGTTTAAAGATTTTTATTCGTTAAAAATATGGTCATTATTCAAATTTAAACTAATAAATTTAATTAAATTGATTAATTTTGTTATTTAAAAGTTTACTTTTATTAATAACCTAGTTAGTCTCATTAAATTATAAAGTTAGTAAATATAAACTAACTTAGTTAGTTTAAACTTTAAAGTTAATTCTTTTAGAAACTATATAAACATAGTTAAATAAAGTCAAAGGACTGATTATGCAATTCCTGAAAGTTTAAAGTGCAGGGACTATAATTGCATTTGTTGAAAATTTGTGTTATAAAAACAAAAAATAAAGAAACAAAATTGAAGACCCCAGGGATCAAACCCGGGTCTCCAGCCAAACCAACCGCGCACCAAACCAACTGAGTCGTGGCTCTCTTTTGATCAAACCCGGGCTCCTAAATCATTTTAGATCTCGCCCAGACAAGCCCACCAGCAAGCCCAACGCGTAGAAAGGTGGCCAGATCCATTTTTTAGCGCGATTTTATGATTTTTTGAGTTTTAAACAACTTTTAACATTAATTAACCAACCGCCAACTAACCTGAACCTTCCCTATAAATACCACACATAATCCAAACTTCTTACACTTTTCTAAACACTCCAAACTCTCCAAAATTCATCATTAATCAGTTGCAAATATCAAGTTCGAGCAGAAGCATACCAAGTTACAAAAGTATGCATAACTTTCTCATTTCTTATCCGATTCAATTGATTCTTTTTCCTACTTCTTTGGTTTGACTTTAGCTACATTTCCATTGGTTTTCCATGGAAAACCAGGCCCTGAAACGTCACCAAAAAGGCTCCAAATTTGACTAATTTTTCTGTTTTCATCTAAAACTTTGCTAAACTTTGTAACCTGAGTTAATCTCATCTCACACCTATGTCTAAATGATCATAATCAATAGAATGGTTAGTTGGGCTTAAAAACAAGGCTGAGAAATGTTAAATCAGAGGTTAAAACCTCACAAACATTTTGTTTTAGTTAGGGTTTTACCCACAAGAAGTGTTCAAGCTTGAAGCTTGATGAATGTGTGATTTTTAGACTAGCTTGGGCTATCTTACATAAAAATCCACTCACTTCTTGATGTTTTCTCATAGATTAGTTGTTGTATTTCATTTTTCTTGTAAGTTCATAACCCTCGTTGTTGTTTATAACAAGTGTAGTGGTGAACATTAAAGGTGCCTATATGGAAGTTTTGTTCTTCCTACCTCATGTATGAATTTTATGATACTTAGAGGTGCCTAAATGAAGACTTTGATCTTCTACCCCATGCTTGATGTCACAGCCCCCGATCCCTAGTTCCCGGGAACGAGCGGCCGCGAGCCAGTTTCGGTGGTATCACGTTTATTTATTCAATTTGGCAGCGGAAATTTTCATCAGGATCGTAGTTAGGAAATGTTAAATCAGAGTAAACCACCTCGTTTAATAATATTAAACATATGGGTAAAACCCAAGTTTTCAGTACACACATTTTATAGAAATAAATCCTATTTATTTAATAAAAACATCTATTTTATTCTTAGGTAACTTTATTGCCACTTTTCCAAGCCTTCAGTGCTGTCCAGCTGGCTTCTATTTGGCTTTCACATTTTGTTACCTGAAACGCGTTTTAAAAACATTTTTGTCAGTGGGAAATACTGGTGAGTGAATCCCAGTTTAATCAAGTTTAAGTAAAAACCAATTTGCAGTATTGAGGGCACATCCGCAATTACATTTGTATCCAAGACATCACAATTAACATCAGTGGTACGGTCATACTCAACTTATGGGATGTTACCACGCCAGTAACCAATTTTGTATACAAAACCCCAACATACCCACTATAATTGTATTCTTTACAAATACTCAATAACTGCTTTATATGTATTTAATTAAGTGAGGTTTTGTAAAAACATTTAACAAAAAGAGGATTATTCACAAAAATGAGTACATAAAAAGAAGGATCACTCACATTGCTGTTTTAGGTTATTCTTTAGGGTTTCCTGGTGAATATCTATAATTTACACAAATGCACGTGTGTTAGTGTGACAACTGTGTTCTGTAAGCACCGTATAATGTAAAACAATGTGCTCTGGTGTTATTATATGTGTTTTTGTGCTATTATGTGTGTATTTGTGTTTGACAATTTTACAATTTGATTCGATTCCGATTTCAAGCTTTAGATCACCTTCTGGAAGGTTATACGCAAACTGGTGCTTAAACGCAATCAGTTTAACGCAACATACACTCTGGAACTGTGACGTAAGCCAAACATACCCTAAATATCCTTTACATAACTTAGAAATAAGTTTTGAAAGATTCGGTATGGCAAAAACATGACTATTTGAACTAAAGAACTAATTACAACAAAACTGCGAAACGAGCGTTGGTGACCGCCCGGATAATATTTAAATCCAGAAGATATTCTGTTATGATTAAAATCTTATTTTAATCAGGTTCGTGTTGAAAAATAAATTAAAACGCTTAAAAACGTTATTTTCCAAGTTTAAGCACGTGCCGCGTGTTTCTGCGCGACACAGTGCTTTTACTGCGAAACGCGGACAACGCAGCCAGTCTCAGCAACTGAAATTTATTTTAGTAATATTTTTTTTGGCGAGTTTATTTTTATAAAAAAAAAATAAAAATAATTTAGAACGCCATAAACCGGGATTTATACGCTAGATAAAATACCCGGTACCCGATTAAACACCTACTTCTATCTAATTTACCATCGAATTTACACTTTACCCCCCCCCCCCCTTCAAATTTACGGTCACATTGATGTGGCCCCACCATATATTTTACCAAGATCTTTCATGATCTATTTTGATCTTTCTTGATTTCTTTAGATTTCCCTTGGATTCTTTAGATATTATAAGATCTTGTATATCCCTATATAATCTACCAAAGATCACAATCTTCACTACACTTCAACAACACTCAAATTTCTCCTCTCTCTCCCCTCCATGACCGTAACCCCCCTCCCATCACCTCCATCTTCATCTTCAACCTTGTTCTTGAAGAATCCAACTCCATTTCAAGCTAGTTTCAAGTTGGGTGAAGATACAAAGGGGTTTCCAAGGTGTATTGAAGTGATTTCAAGCTTCTATCATTAAAATCTCATCCCACAACCTACTTGAATCTTGAAGGTATAACACTTATGTTAAAATCATTCTTTTGATTCTTGGTTGTTCTTGATGATTTGAAGTTTCTCTTGAATCTTGGAATTTTCACTAAACTTGAAATCTAAAAAAAAATGGTGGTGATATATATGTATGTATAACCGTATATATATATATGTGTGTATGAGTCTTGAAGTTTGATTTTCTTGTTAAGTACTTGTTTATGTTGTTGCATGTTCTTGAATATAGTTAAAAATGCAAGTATTTGATGATTTGTGCAAGATATGATAAATGATCAATTAAATCAGCAAGTAAACATGAATAAATCACATGTTTGATGCATCTAAACTCATATGAAAAGATGATGATATGATAGTGTGCTTTAGACACTTGTACATGAAGGAATATGTTGATTTAAAGCTCAAGAAGTGATAAAAAAATGGTTGTATGACAAAAGTGATTTTGAACAGATTATAAACACTAAAAATAACATTATTTGGTGTAATATAATGGCATAAAACTTTGACAAAGGTTTGGTAGCATTGCATGTTGTACATATAGCTTAAAAAGTGATAAAATATGTGAAATTTGCATGATTTATATGCTCTATTTAAGACCTGCACTATTGTGAGTATAACCATTATTTTATTCAGTAAATAACATGGGTTGTGTCAAAATTTCAAGTCGTTTCGATTTGGGATGGTTCGGGTAACGTTTGATGCAAAACTATGCGGTAAAACGGTTAAAAATCGCCTTTTCGGAGGATTTTTATTAAACTGTTTTTGATCAGTAACCAAACTGATATTTTTGA
The DNA here is from genome assembly GCF_002127325.2 of Helianthus annuus. Taxonomy (NCBI): domain Eukaryota; kingdom Viridiplantae; phylum Streptophyta; class Magnoliopsida; order Asterales; family Asteraceae; genus Helianthus; species Helianthus annuus. Next base: position 71,348,163 of record NC_035436.2, read on the forward strand.
TATAAAAACAAGTATTTTAACGTATACTAAGTTTACTTGGTGTTCGGTTAGTCATACGTGGCTTCCGACGCTCAAAAATGTTACCAAAACGCTAAAATAAGTGTTTTTCGACATAACTATAATGGGTTGTTCATGAGTAAATTTAATGTGTCACAATGTGCTATGTGTTTTACAATATGTGTATGATAATGTGTTAGTGTTGACAAGATTATGCGTGTTACGCTTGAGTATATGTATATATACAAATACACCAAAATAATCAAAAATAATAACTTTTCGAGAAAACTCAAAGTTATGTGAAAACTCTAAGTATCGGAGAAACTTCGGTATTTATGTGAATTTTGATTATTAAAAATCATCCTTACTTTATTTAGGACGCATAAACAATTTGAGGGATTGTGTTAACATTTAAAAACGCACCCAAGGTGAGTACATAGTTCCCCTATTTTACTGTTTTCAATTGTTTTGGGGTGATTCATATGTATCAAAACGATTTCGATGTTTTCACGATGGTTTCAAAAACGATTAAGGTGGTTTATACAAAACTAATAACGATTTCGATGTTTTCACGATGGTTTCAAAAACGATTAAGGTGGTTTATACAAAACTAATAACGATTTCGATGTTTTAACGATGGTTTCAAAAACGATTAAGGTGGTTTATACAAAACTACTAACGATTTCGATAAGGTGTACACGACTTGTTGGTTGTAATTACATAACGAATGACATTCATTAACATTGATCAAGCCGACCAGTATTAGGTTATGGTACCATAGGATCTGACAAATCCCGTTATTGCACTACACCCATGGTTATGTGTGGGGGTTGTGGGTAACGACTGAATCTGATAATTTTTAACTTACCCTTTGGAGGTTTGTTAATGCGAAAACGAGTTGAACAATAATCGAGTCACACAGGTTTGAATGTTGTTAGCGAGACGACCAAAACTAGTTTCACTATTAAAACGAATATGATTTTGAGACGAGTTAAACGATTTGAAACGAGATACACGAGGTGAAACGAGTAAACGATTTGGGGACGACTTGGAAACGATGTCAAACGATTATGATAAGCGATTGGTTTTTGGTTAAGTGTTTAGATAACGAGACGGGTGTAATGTGGTGAAAACATGGTAGATACGCCGTTGGTACTTCTTATATATAAGTGTTTTCATCATATTACATATCGTGGCGTTATTTAGTTCACTTGGGTAAACGATTTTGAAACGATATCACACAACGATGTTTTTCTAAGAGGTATAAACTATACGAGCTTTTAACGAGTTATTGCAAGATGTTTTACAAGTTGGTGTTCTAAAGCAAAGGTTTTGGGTTAAGAATCATGGCTACGAGGTTTTATAAACTATAACCCGCTTGATTCGAGTTGGTCAATTAAGTTGCAATATTATACTCTTTTCAAAACAAAGTTTTTAGTAAAGTATTGCAACACTTAAACTAGCCATGAATTCGACACACCTATAAAACCTGTGTACTCGCCAGCATTTCTTTGCTGACTAAGTTTTTACATATGTTTCAGGTGTTGATACTTGAATGACTGCTAGGATGCATGCGTCACATAGGATCTGGACGAGGCCTTAGTGACATAATAACTATGATAGACAATATAAAACTTGTTTATTCTATGTTAAGACCATGAAATGCTTAATATTATCAATAAAACGAAACACTTTTTGTATCCATGGTTGTGAAACGATTGCTTCTGTTACAACACTCCCCGATGTTTCCGCCACGGTTTGCTGTCCTACGTGGTCGGGGTGTGACAGAAGAAGTTGGTATCAGAGCCAATGGTTATAGGGAATTAGGTTATTAGTAATGCTTGACCTAGACTATAACTTTAGGACCCTAACACAAGTTTACTTGTGTTTAGATTTTAAAACAATACCGTCACCTATCCTTAGGTGATAACCACAACGAGAACACAAATCTGAATATGCTTCGAAAATTAATCATCTGTTCTAGGATGATTGATTACTAGGTTTTGAACCCTCTGTTTTATGGTTTTGAACCCTTCCAGTTTGATTCATATTTGGCTTAGTGCCTTTTGAATTTTCAAAATCTCGTCAAAGTTTGGGTTAAAATAATGTGAACACGTGCAAACTGGAAGAGTTAATGCCTGTACCCTGAGTTTTCTGTCTAAGGCTAGAGTGTTCGTACAAATCCACATAATCGGACCAGTCACTCTTACCTGGGAACTCTTGGGGTGAGTGTTCACTTATAGGCGAGCATGTCTTCGCGATGCATTATTTTGATTCATTTACTTTGATTAGTCACTGCGTGTCATTTGTTTGTTTAAGGTAACGAACTAATGATCGCTTTTATTGTGTTTTGTCGATGTTTTCAATGCCTCTTTTGTTTTTCCAATGATCGATCCCGCTCGTGGACGAGCATTCAATCTGAATGCAAACGAGGCTAGAGTTGACAACCTCGTTGTCAATGGTACCTTCGTTGTCAACGCTACGTTTCTTGTTAATAATCAACCCGCATCTATTCTTTTTTATTCTGGTGCCGATCGAAGTTTTGATTCGTTATCTTTTGAACCTTTGCTTGCGATACCTAGAACTAAATTAAGGAAACCCTTATCTGTCGAAGTTGCTACTGGTAAACCTCTTGTTCTCGATTCTGTTATTCGTGATTGTCAGTTAAACCTTGATAACCATCTTTTTCCCATCGACCTCACGCCGATGCAACTTGGGAGTTTCGATATTGTCGTGGGGATGGATTAGCTAACCAAACATCACGCTGAGGTGGTTTGTTTCGATAAGATTGTTCGTATTCCTCTTCCGTCTGGCGATGTTTTGGAAGTTCGTGGAGAGAAGCCACCTGGCGGTTTGAAGCTTATGTCGTGTACGAAGGCTCAAAGTTATTTGCGAAAAGGATATGTCGCTTTCCTGGCACATATCACCGAGGAGAAAGGCGAGAGCAAGAATATTCAGGATATTCCGATTGTTCGAGATTATCCAGAGGTGTTTCCCGATGAACTGCCTGGTTTGCCTCCAGTTCGTCAAGTCGAGTTTCATATCGACCTTGTACCTAATGCCAACCCGATTGCGAAAGCACCTTATCGTCTTGCACCGTTAGAAATGCAAGAGTTATCGAAACAGCTTCAAGATTTGTCTGATAAAGGATTCATCCGTCCGATCTTTTCGCCTTGGGGAGCTTCTGTCCTCTTTGTCAAAAAGAAAGATGGATCTTTTCGAATGTGTATCGATTATCGTGAGCTTAATAAGCTTACCATCAAGAATCGATATCCCCTACCTCGAATTGATGATCTCTTTGACCAGCTGCAAGGTGCTTCATGTTTTTCTAAGATCGATCTGCGTTCTGGGTATCATCAACTTCGTGTTCTCGAAGAAGATATTCCCAAAACTGCCTTCCGCACGAGATATGGGCACTACGAGTTCACAGTCATGCCTTTTGGCTTGACGAATGCTCCAGCTATCTTTATGGACTTAATGAATAGGGTCTGTAAACCTTATTTAGATAGGTTCATTATTGGGTTCATCGACGATATCCTCATTTATTCGAAGACTCGAGCCGATCACGAGCAACACCTTCGCTTAACGTTGGAACTCCTTAAGAAGGAACAACTTTTCGCTAAATTCTCCAAGTGTGAATTCTGGCTTAAAGAAGTTCAGTTTCTAGGTCATATAGTCAACGAGCAGGGTATTCATGTGGATCCATCCAAGATTGCTGCTATTAAGGAGTGGAATACACCGAAAACGCCGACAGAGATTCGATCTTTTCTTGGTCTTGCCGGTTATTATCGTCGATTCATTTCTAATTTCTCGAAGATTGCGGTTCCACTCACAGCTTTGATTCAGAAGAATAAGCCTTTTGAGTGGGGACCCAAGCAAGAAGAAGCGTTCCAAACGCTGAAGCAGAAGTTATGTAATGCTCCTGTTCTATCTCTGCCCGAGGGAAACGATGATTTCGTTGTCTATTGCGATGCATCCAACTTAGGCCTTGGTTGCGTCCTCATGCAACGAGGTAAAGTTATTGCATATGCATCTCGACAGCTGAAAATCCACGAGAAGAACTATACGACTCATGATCTCGAGTTAGGAGCTGTGGTTTTCGCACTTAAAATTTGGAGACACTACCTCTATGGAACGAAGTGTGTGGTTTTCATAGACCACAAAAGTCTCCAGCATATTCTCAATCAGAAGGAGCTGAACATGAGACAACGACGTTGGGTTGAACTCTTGAACGATTACGATTGCGAGATTCGCTACCATCCTGGTAAGGCGAATGTCGTAGCCGATGCGCTTAGTCGAAAGGAACGCGTCAAGCTTCATTCTATTCGAACTCTATCTGATATTCAATCTCGTGTCCTTCAAGCTCAACGATCTTGTGTGATCAAAGGCTTATTGAAATATGAGCTACCGCTTCAACTTGAGCTTAAACTCGAAAGGAAAGACGATGGTTTACTCTATTTCAAGGATCGCTTGTGGATTCCGAAACAAGACGATCTTCGCACCTTGGTAATGGACGAATCTCACAAGTCCCGATATTCTATCCATCCTGGTGCTGATAAAATGTACAAGGATCTTCGTACTAAGTTCTGATGGCCTGGTATGAAGAAAGATGTTGCCTTGTACGTATCGAAATGCCTAACTTGTCTTAAAGTCAAGGCTGAACATCAACGACCTTCTGGTTTGCTTGTACAACCAGAGATACCGGTTTGGAAGTGGGATAGCATGGCAATGGATCTCATCACCAAGCTACCGCGTACTTCTAAAGGTCATGATGCTATCTGGGTTGTTATCGATCGATTAACGAAGTCAGCTCATTTTCTCCCGATTCGCAAGGACCTATCTGCTGATAAACTTGCAAAGATTTATGTTGATGAGATTGTTCCACGACATGGTGTTCCTTTGGATATCATTTCTGATCGTGATGCTCGATTTTCATCTCATTTCTGGAAAACCATGCAATCTGCTATGGGAACCCAACTAAATCTAAGCACTGCTTATCATCCCCAAACAGATGGTCAATCCGAGAGGACAATTCAAACTTTGGAGGATATGCTTAGAGCATGCGTGATAGACTTTGGTGGTAATTGGGATTCTCATCTGCCAATGATCGAGTTCTCTTACAACAATAGTTATCATGCTAGCATTAAAATGGCACCATTCGATGCTCTCTATGGTCGAAAATGTCGTTCACCTGTCTGTTGGAACGAGGCCAGTGAAGCTCAGCTTACTGGACCTGAGCTCGTTCTGGAAACAACGGACAAAATCAAGAAAATTCGCGATAATCTTGTGACAGCTAGAAGCCGTCAAAAGAGTTATGCGAATTTAGGACGCAAGCCCTTAGACTTTCAAGTCGGAGACCGTGTCCTGCTCAAGGTTTCACCTTGGAAAGGAGTCGTGAGATTTGGAAAGAAAGGAAAACTTGCACCTCGATATGTGGGACCATTCAAGATTGTGGAAAGAATTGGGAAAGTTGCCTATCGACTAGAGCTACCTCCAGAGCTTGGAAATATTCATCCGACTTTTCACGTGTCCAAAGATAACAAATTAAAGGTCAAGTTAAACGATTAATGCGGTTATGTGTTTAGGTGTTCTCTTTTATTATGAGATCCGATTTTCGTTATCCAAATCCTCATAGAATCTTCCATAATATCCTCATATGAGGGATTCATAATAGGATATCAAAAGGTACTATCTTAAATCCTTAATGGGTTCCTAGGTGGTAGTTAAGATCCTTGGATTATATAGTACAATTCCATGATCCGAAAATAGACCCTTAAGTGGTCTAGTTAAAGACTGATTCAGAATCTGGTTAAGAGTGGCATGTGATGATACAGCTGAAAGGACCCTATGGTGGCCCAGTCACACTCATCACAGGTTCATTCATTTGGTTTTTCCCCTACACATTATTAAATGCACTGTGTGGACTATGCAAGGAATTATGTAATTATGGACGCGTACATAATTATAAAAATTCAGTGCACGGAAACCACAGTAAGATTTATCATGTGTAAGAACCAATAGTGACAACAATAACGAAATGTGAACAATGTAATGAAGGTACGGTGGACGCACCAATGACGCTTCATATACTTGTATATAAGTGTCCCTCTTTCCTTGCAAGCATAATGTTATTTAAAGTTACAAGAAGTTCGGAACCCTAACCGGTGTTGTTTTATCTTTTCGACTTCATGTTTCAAGCTTTCACAAGTTTCCTCTAAATAAAATTTCGGGACGAAATTTCCTAAAGTAGGGGAGACTGTGACAACTGTGTTCTGTAAGCACCGTATAATGTAAAACAATGTGCTCTGGTGTTATTATATGTGTTTTTGTGCTATTATGTGTGTATTTGTGTTTGACAATTTTACAATTTGATTCGATTCCGATTTCAAGCTTTAGATCACCTTCTGGAAGGTTATACGCAAACTGGTGCTTAAACGCAATCAGTTTAACGCAACATACACTCCGGAACTGTGACGTAAGCCAAACATACCCTAAATATCCTTTACATAACTTAGAAATAAGTTTTGAAAGATTCGGTATGGCAAAAACATGACTATTTGAACTAAAGAACTAATTACAACAAAACTGCGAAACGAGCGTTGGTGACCGCCCGGATAATATTTAAATCCAGAAGATATTCTGTTATGATTAAAATCTTATTTTAATCAGGTTCGTCTTGAAAAATAAATTAAAACGCTTAAAAACGTTATTTTCCAAGTTTAAGCACGTGCCGCGTGTTTCTGCGCGACACAGTGCTTTTACTGCGAAACGCGGACAACGCAGCCAGTCTCAGCAACTGAAATTTATTTCAGTAATATTTTTTTTGGCGAGTTTATTTTTATAAAAAAAATAAAAATAATTTAGAACGCCATAAACCGGGATTTATACACTAGATAAAATACCCGGTACCCGATTAAACACCTACTTCTATCTAATTTACCATCGAATTTACACTTTACCCCCCCCCCTTCAAATTTACGGTCACATTGATGTGGCCCCACCATATATTTTACCAAGATCTTTCATGATCTATTTTGATCTTTCTTGATTTCTTTAGATTTCCCTTGGATTCTTTAGATATTATAAGATCTTGTATATCCCTATATAATCTACCAAAGATCACAATCTTCACTACACTTCAACAACACTCAAATTTCTCCTCTCTCTCCCCTCCATGACCGTAACCCCCCTCCCATCACCTCCATCTTCATCTTCAACCTTGTTCTTGAAGAATCCAACTCCATTTCAAGCTAGTTTCAAGTTGGGTGAAGATACAAAGGGGTTTCCAAGGTGTATTCAAGTGATTTCAAGCTTCTATCATTAAAATCTCATCCCACAACCTACTTGAATCTTGAAGGTATAACACTTATGTTAAAATCATTCTTTTGATTCTTGGTTGTTCTTGATGATTTGAAGTTTCTCTTGAATCTTGGAATTTTCACTAAACTTGAAATCTAAAAAAAATGGTGGTGATATATATGTATGTATAACCGTACATATATATATGTGTGTATGAGTCTTGAAGTTTGATTTTCTTGTTAAGTACTTGTTTATGTTGTTGCATGTTCTTGAATATAGTTAAAAATGCAAGTATTTGATGATTTGTGCAAGATATGATAAATGATCAATTAAATCAGCAAGTAAACATGAATAAATCACATGTTTGATGCATCTAAACTCATATGAAAAGATGATGATATGATAGTGTGCTTTAGACACTTGTACATGAAGGAATATGTTGATTTAAAGCTCAAGAAGTGATAAAAAAATGGTTGTATGACAAAAGTGATTTTGAACAGATTATAAACACTAAAAATAACATTATTTGGTGTAATATAATGGCATAAAACTTTGACAAAGGTTTGGTAGCATTGCATGTTGTACATATAGCTTAAAAAGTGATAAAATATGTGAAATTTGCATGATTTATATGCTCTATTTAAGACCTGCACTATTGTGAGTATAACCATTATTTTATTCAGTAAATAACATGGGTTGTGTCAAAATTTCAAGTCGTTTCGATTTGGGATGGTTCGGGTAACGTTTGATGCAAAACTATGCGGTAAAACGGTTAAAAATCGCCTTTTCGGAGGATTTTTATTAAACTGTTTTTGATCAGTAACCAAACTGATATTTTTGATATAAAAACAAGTATTTTAACGTATACTAAGTTTACTTGGTGTTCGGTTAGTCATACGTGGCTTCCGACGCTCAAAAATGTTACCAAAACGCTAAAATAAGTGTTTTTCGACATAACTATAATGGGTTGTTCATGAGTAAATTTAATGTGTCACAATGTGCTATGTGTTTTACAATATGTGTATGATGATGTGTTAGTGTTGACAAGATTATGCGTGTTACGCTTGAGTATATGTATATATACAAATACACCAAAATAATCAAAAATAATAACTTTTCGAGAAAACTCAAAGTTATGTGAAAATTCTAAGTATCGGAGAAACTTCGGTATTTATGTGAATTTTGATTATTAAAAATCATCCTTACTTTATTTAGGACGCATAAACAATTTGAGGGATTGTGTTAACATTTAAAAACGCACCCAAGGTGAGTACATAGTTCCCCTATTTTACTGTTTTCAATTGTTTTGGGGTGATTCATATGTATCAAAACGATTTCGATGTTTTCACGATGGTTTCAAAAACGATTAAGGTGGTTTATACAAAACTAATAACGATTTCGATGTTTTCACGATGGTTTCAAAAACGATTAAGGTGGTTTATACAAAACTAATAACGACTTCGATGTTTTCACGATGGTTTCAAAAACGATTAAGGTGGTTTATACAAAACTAATAACGATTTCGATGTTTTAACGATGGTTTCAAAAACGATTAAGGTGGTTTATACAAAACTACTAACGATTTCGATAAGGTGTACACGACTTGTTGGTTGTAATTACATAACGAATGACATTCATTAACATTGATCAAGCCGACCAGTATTAGGTTATGGTACCATAGGATCTGACAAATCCCGTTATTGCACTACACCCATGGTTATGTGTGGGGGTTGTGGGTAACGACTGAATCTGATAATTTTTAACTTACCCTTTGGAGGTTTGTTAATGCGAAAACGAGTTGAACAATAATCGAGTCACACAGGTTTGAATGTTGTTAGCGAGACGACCAAAAGTAGTTTCACTATTAAAACGAATACGATTTTGAGACGAGTTAAACGATTTGAAACGAGATACACGAGGTGAAACGAGTAAACGATTTAGGGACGACTTGGAAACGATGTCAAACGATTACGATAAGCGATTGGTTTTTGGTTAAGTGTTTAGATAACGAGACGGGTGTAATGTGGTGAAAACATGGTAGATACGCCGTTGGTACTTCTTATATATAAGTGTTTTCATCATATTACATATCGTGGCGTTATTTAGTTCACTTGGGTAAACGATTTTGAAACGATATCACACAACGATGTTTTTCTAAGAGGTATAAACTATACGAGCTTTTAACGAGTTATTGCAAGATGTTTTACAAGTTGGTGTTCTAAAGCAAAGGTTTTGGGTTAAGAATCATGGCTACGAGGTTTTATAAACTATAACCCGCTTGATTCGAGTTGGTCAATTAAATTGCAATATTATACTCTTTTCAAAACAAAGTTTTTAGTAAAGTATTGCAACACTTAAACTAGCCATGAATTCGACACACCTATAAAACCTATGTACTCGCCAGCATTTCTTTGCTGACTAAGTTTTTACATATGTTTCAGGTGTTGATACTTGAATGACTGCTAGGATGCATGCGTCACATAGGATCTGGACGAGGCCTTAGTGACATAATAACTATGATAGACAATATAAAACTTGTTTATTCTATGTTAAGACCATGAAATGCTTAATATTATCAATAAAACGAAACACTTTTTGTATCCATGGTTGTGAAACGATTGCTTCTGTTACAACACTCCCCGATGTTTCCGCCACGGTTTGCTGTCCTACGTGGTCGGGGTGTGACAGTTAGTATAATAACCCATTTTAACATTAGTAATACCCTCCCCGAGACGGCATTCCAACGACTACGTCGGGCAGAACCACGACAACCGTTATGGAACCCTAGATCAATCGGGCAGCGTATCTAATACGTCTCCAGGGGTTATAATACTTACATCGTAGCAGAACCTCGCTAATTAGGGGGTATAATGCCCGGGTATAATAACGCCACTACAGAAAATTTTAGAAAGAAAAAAGAAAGTTGAACGAGCAGACTGAAGGCCCGTTGCCTTCTATTTATAGGGCTGCAATCGCACCCTCTCGCGGCCCGCGTGGGATATGGGCAGGGCTTACGCGGCCCGCATGGCCTAGGGGTCTAGGCGTAGCTGATCCGGGTCACCACCTAGGTTCAACACGCGTTATGACACGTGTCATCACCGGGCTGTGCCACAACTTGGGTCGCTCGCGGCCCGCATTAACTTAGACCAACACATACGCGGCCCGCATGAACTAAAGATTTCAGCGGAGTCCATTTACATATTAATGCGGCCCGCCTTATGTTGAGGTGAGGTCATACGCGGCCCGCCTCAACTTAAGATTTAGGGTTTTTAATTTATTTTATGTATTATATTCTACTTTGGGCTCGGTTTTCATATACGGGGTACATATAAAGACATGTTGAGATATTTTAAGATATATTAGGGTGTCAGAAATATTATGAGGGTGTCGGTTTTACCGAGGGTTGTTATATCCTCTCCACCTTGTTTTAGAGCTCGTCCTTGAGATCTACTGGAATAAGTGTGGATATTTCTTTTGCATTTCTGATTCAAGTTCCCATGTGTACTCAGGTCCTCTTTTGGAGTCCCACTTTACTTTGACCAGAACTAATCTCTTATGCTTGAGATTTTTAATTTTTCTATCTTCAATCTGTAGAGGCCTCTCTACAAATTTAAGGTGTTCATTTACCTCTATATCCTTGAGAGGTATTATGAGTGATTCATCAGCTAAACACTTTTTGAGATTAGATACATGAAATACATCATGTACTCCTGCCATTTCCTCTGGCAGTTGTAGCTGATAGGCTACAGATCCTATTCTTTTAAGAATCTTAAAAGGTCCAATATACCTGGGACTAAGCTTTCCTCTCTTGATGAATCTTACCACTCCTTTCCAAGGAGAGACTTTTAACAATACTTTATCTCCTACTTAAAATTCTAATGGTTTGCGTCTGTTATTAGCGTAGCTCTTTTGTCGATCACGTGCTGCTTTCAGTCGTTCTTTGACTTGAATGACTTTATCAGTTGTTTCTTGAACTATCTCGGGTCCAGATAGTTGCTTTTCCCCAATTTCTGCCCAACAGACTGGGGTTCTGCACTTTCGTCCATAAAGTACTTCGAATGGTGCAGCATTGATACTTGTGTGATAACTATTATTATAAGAAAATTCTATTAAAGGTAAGTGTTCATCCCAATTACCACCAAAATCAATTACACAAGCTCTAAGCATGTCTTCCATTGTCTGGATTGTCCTTTCGCTTTGTCCGTCTGTTTGAGGATGATAAGCTGTGCTTAGTTTTAACTTGGTTCCCATTGCTTTTTGGAAACTTCACCAAAAATGAGAGGTAAAGCGGCTATCCCTATCAGAAACAATTGATAAAGGAATTCCATGTAATGAAACAATTTCATTTACATATAATTTGGCTAATTGTTCCATACTAAAGGTTTCCTTCATTGGTAGGAAATGAGCTGACTTGGTTAGCCTATCTACAATCACCCAGATTGTATCATTTCCTTTTCTTGTTTTGGGTAATTTGGTAACAAACCATTGTTATTAATTCCCATTTCCAAACTGGCATTTCTAATTGTTGTAATAAACCTGAGGGTTTCTGATGTTCAGCTTTAACTTGTGAGCAAGTTAAACATTTAGAAACATAAGCTGCTACATCCTTTTTCATTCCTATCCACCAGAAATTTTTCCTTAAATCCTGGTACATTTTATCACTTCCTGGATGCATCGTATATTTAGACTTATGAGCTTCTTCTAATATACGGTGACGTAAATTTCCTAATTTAGGTATCCACATTCTCTTTTTATGGAACCTCCAAATTCCATCTGTTCCTTGTTCTAATTCCTTAATCATTCCTTTTAATTTTTCAGTATCCTCCTTGATTACTGATTCTTGTGCTTTTCTAATTTGATCATTTAAATCTACTTATAGATTTAATTTAAGAGAACGTACCCTTTTTGGCTTTTCATGATACTTTCGACTTAAAGCATCAGCCACCACATTGGCTTTTCCTGCATGATACTGGATATCACAATCATAATCACTAAGTAACTCCATCCAGCGTCTTTGTCTCATATTCAACTCTTTTTGCCTGAAGACATATCTTAAACTTTTATGATCTGTAAAAACGGTAAACTTACTACCATAAAGATAATGTCTCCAAATCTTAAGGGCAAAAATTATAGCTCCTAATTCCAAATCATGGGTTGAATAATTTTCTTCATGATTCTTAAGCTGTCTAGAGGCGTAAGCTATAACCTTGTGACGTTGCATTAATACACATCCATATCCTAACTTAGAAGCGTCACAAAAGACTACAAAGTCTTCAGTTCCTTCTGGTAACGCTAGTATGGGTGTATGGGTTAATCTTTGCTTAAGGATTCTAAAAGCTTCTTCTTGTTTTGGTCCCCATTCAAACTTAACAGATTTACAGGTTAACTTAGTTAAAGGAATGGCTATTCTAGAAAAATCTCGGATAAATCTTCTATAATAACCGGCCAATCCTAAGAAACTTCTAACCTCGGTTGGAGACTCAGGGGTTTTCCAATTGGTTATTGCCTCGATCTTTGTTGGATCCACATGAATTCCTTCATGGTTAACTAAATGTCCGAGAAATTGTACCTGTTCTAACCAAAATTCACATTTTGAAAACTTAGCATAAAGTTGTTCCTTTCTCAATAAACTTAAAAGTAATTGCAAGTGCTTTGCATGCTCTTCTTTACCTTTAGAGTAAATTAGAATATCATCTATGAAGACAATTATGAATTTATCCAAATATGGTTTACATATTCGGTTCATCATGTCCATAAATGCGGCTGGGGCATTGGTTAAACCAAAGGGCATGACAGTAAATTCATAATGACCATACCTCGTTCTGAATGCGGTTTTAGGAATGTCCTCTTCCTGTACCTTTAATTGATGATATCCTGATCTTAAATCGATTTTAGAGAAAAATCGAGCTCCTTGAAGTTGATCAAACAAATCATCGATCCTCGGTAATGCATACCGATTCTTAATCGTGACTTTGTTCAATTCACGGTAGTCAATGCACATACGCATTGATCCGTCCTTCTTTTTAACAAATAAAATCGGCGCTCCCCATGGCGATGAGCTTGGCTGTATGAATCCTTTCTCTAACAATTCGTCTAGTTGTTTCTTCAGTTCTTGCATTTCCGCGGGTGCCAAATGGTAAGGTGCTTTGGCAATTGGTGCTATCCCTGGTAACAGGTGAATTCTGAATTCAACTTCCCTGTCTGGCGGTAGTCCTGGCAATTCTTCTGGAAAGACATCTGAAAATTGGGACACTACTGGAATGTCTTTTAACTCTTTTCCTTTAGTGTTAGTGATTATAGAAATCAAATACACTATAGATCCTTTTCTTATATAGCTTGCAGTTTTCATCATAGAGATGAATTTAGTGGATCTAAATGGTTTATCTCCTTTAATTGTGATCTTTTCACCTTTTGGTGACTTTACTTGAATCGACTTTTGATCACATAAGATATTAGCTTTATTGGCTATTAACCAATCCATTCCTAATACGACATCAAATCCTACCAGATTCATTGGGTAAAGGTTTGCAATAAATTTTTGATTGAAAATTTCTATTCTTGCTCCTTGCAAGATTTCAGAAATCTTAACGGTTTCTCCATTTGCGGTTTCTACTAGACATTCTTGTGGTAGTTTAGTTAATGATTGATTTAGAAGTTTGCAAAATGAAGTATTAATAAAACTTTGGTTTGCACCAGAGTCAAATAATACTTTAGCAAAAATATCATTAACTAAAAACGTACCAGCTATGACGTCTGGAATCAGTCTAGCTTCATCTGCAGTTAGAACAAATGCTCTAGCATTTTTAGGATTCTTGTTATTTGCAGCTGGAGCCAATTTCGGACAGTTTGTCCTGATGTGACCTTTTTCTCCACAATTGAAACACATTCCATTACTGGATTTCTTCTTGCAATTCTCTTCCTTGTGTCCTGGGGCCTTGCAAAAATTACAGTAAGTAGAGCATCTTCCGGAATGCTTCTTTCTGCAGGCTTTGCAGTATGGTGCAGAGGTAGAACCTACGTTCCTACGGTTAAAATTCCCCGAATGGAATTCTTGAGTAAGCTTTTGGGATAGGTTTCTTCTCTGGTCTTCTTCTCTAGTACGGATTAATTCATCTATCAAGGTATTGGCTAGTTCTACAGTTTCTTCTATGGTTTGAGGTCTAGCTGCCTTGGCTACATGTCTAATTTCTCCAATTAATCCCCAGATATAACGGGAGATTAACACTGGTTCAGGTGAAGCAAGGGTTGGTACTATCCTAGCATATTCAAAGAATGTGGTAGTGTAACCCTTACTGTCTTCCCCGACCATTCTAAGATTCAGAAACTTATTTGCTATCTGTTCCTTTTCATTGGGAGGACAGAATTTCCTTTCTACCATATTTTTGAATTCTTCCCATTCTATATTATAAATCCTATCACTTCCTCTTGACTGGAGGATAGTGTTCCACCATTCTAGGGTTGCATTTTTAAACAGATTTGAAGCAAACATTATTTTATCTTCTTCAGCACATTTGCTTATTTTTAGAACAACCTCAGTTTTCTCTATCCAGCGTAGGGCTGCAATGGGTCCTTCATTGCCCTATTGGTTTACAGGACCAGAATTCCTTGTAAGAACAACCATATGGCATGGTTCTTCTTCTTTTGGGAATGGGTGCTTGAAGTATGGGTCCATTGTTCACGCTGTGTTCAAGTTCACTTGGTCGTTTACTGCTATGCTTACTTTTATTATTTGCTTCTTGAACCGTTTGAATAATAAATGGCATTGCATCTATAATTCCTTGTGCCACTATGTGTTGAACATCACTATTATCCATTTGGTTTCCATTGTTATTGTTGTCCGGATTCTCGTTAACCACGTTATTGTTACTCTGGTTATCGTTATTCAGATTATCTTGATTTTCCTCGTCGGCCATCTGAATTTTAAACATTTACCAAATATTAATATTACAAATAATATTTGAATATAGCCAATCACATGACAAGCACTTTTTGGTCAAAAGCGTCGAGCATTGCGACTTTTACTCTATTTATATAGTATGCATCATTACACACTAGTACTGAAATTTAAATTACAATACCGACTGAAATGTAAAGCTACAATACTAATAGTAGGCATCCGTAGTGTTTTTTTTTCTAACACATACACACATATATTATTATATTATTTTATATTATTACTATATTATTACTACTACCGTTCCTGCCATCACATTCACTGATATGGATTCATCCAAAAATCCATATTACGCTCGTCGTATTTCCATACGAGGCGTTCTCCCACCTGTCGCATTCTCTCACTGCTTTCTAAAATTTCCTCCCCAAAAGTCCTAAGTTCTTGGACATTTTCTGCACTCATTGGGGGTGCAGGTTCTAGGACTGGGTTTGGAATCTGTGGTACGGGTTCCTGGTATGGAGGGATAGGGACCTGGTACGGGTATGGATTCTCTAAAATTTCCCTAACATATGCATCACTAATATTGTAGGGATCTTGAGGATCTAACCCTGGGTAAGCTCCTAAGTTGGGCATTGGCACATTTTCCTGTATTGGGTTTTGTTGCACGTAGTCCCTAACATCGTCCCACCAGCGGTCGTAGTTGTTTGGGTCTAGAGGATTTGGTGCAGGTACCCTAGGTATCTCCTCCGGGTTGTAATCAGGCATTTCTATTTGATTTTCTACCTCCATGGGTTGGTCAGGATTTTGTGGTTGTGGTTGGGGTGCTAGCATTTGTTCCAGGTTTGGGTCAGCAGCAGTGGTTGCTAAAATATGGATATTAGCTATACCCCTATTGAGCATATCCTGATTGTAGGCATCAGTTTCTCTTTTTGCTGCGGCTAACACTCGCTGTTCCTGCAACTTTTTCATTCGTTTCCTACGCTCGTGCGCTCCCCTACTGAACCATCCCCTCTTTTTCTGAGGAAATGGCTCTTCAGATTGCGCCTTAAACACAAAGATTCCTTCTTCCGTGTCAGCAGAATACCCCGAGAGGGCAGGCTGAGAAGAGGAGGTGCCTTCGCTCCTAGGCGAACCAGACAATTGACGATACGCGTCAGAAGGTCCTTGGTCGCTCATACTGTAAACTAACAAATAGTCAGATAACACATAGCAAGTAAATACAATTATACACGTATTCCCGTAATTTATTTCCTAACACTTTTGAATTTTGATGTCAGCAGAACACTTCTGTGGCTGAATCAGTGGCATAGCTCTGATACCACCTTCTGTCACAGCCCCCGATCCCTAGTTCCCGGGAACGGGCGGCCGCGAGCCAGTTTCGGTGGTATCACGTTTATTTATTCAATTTGGCAGCGGAAATTTTCATCAGGATCGTAGTTAGGAAATGTTAAATCAGAGTAAACCACCTCGTTTAATAATATTAAACATATGGGTAAAACCCAAGTTTTCAGTACACACATTTTATAGGAATAAATCCTATTTATTTAATAAAAACATCCATTTTATTCTTAGGTAACTTTATTGCCATTTTTCCAAGCCTTCAGTGCTGTCCAGCTAGCTTCTATTTGGCTTTCACATTTTGTTACCTGAAACGCGTTTTAAAAACATTTTTGTCAGTGGGAAATACTGGTGAGTGAATCCCAGTTTAATCAAGTTTAAGTAAAAACCAATTTGCAGTATTGAGGGCACATCCGCAATTACATTTGTATCCAAGACATCACAATTAACATCAGTGGTACGGTCATACTCAACTTATGGGATGTTACCACGCCAGTAACCAATTTTGTATACAAAACCCCAACATACCCACTATAATTGTATTCTTTACAAATACTCAATAACTGCTTTATATGTATTTAATTAAGTGAGGTTTTGTAAAAACATTTAACAAAAAGAGGATTACTCACAAAAATGAGTATATAAAAAGAAGGATCACTCACATTGCTGTTTTAGGTTATTCTTTAGGGTTTCCTGGTGAATATCTATAATTTACACAAATGCACGTGTGTTAGTATAATAACCCATTTTAACATTAGTAATACCCTCCCCGAGACGGCATTCCAACGACTACGTCGGGCAGAACCACGACAGCCGTTACGGAACCCTAGATCAATCGGGCAGCATATCTAATACGTCTCCAGGGGTTATAATACTTACATCGTAGCAGAACCTTGCTAATTAGGGGGTATAATGCCCGGGTATAATAAAGCCACTACAGAAAATTTTAGAAAGAAAAAAGAAAGTTGAACGAGCAGACTGAAGGCCCGTTGCCTTCTATTTATAGGGCTGCAATCGCACCCTCTCGCGGCCCGCCTGGGATATGGGCAGGGCTTACGCGGCTCGCATGGCCTAGGGGTCTAGGCGTAGCTGATCCGGGTCACCACCTAGGTTCAACACGCGTTATGACACGTGTCATCACCGGGCTGTGCCACAACTTGGGTCGCTCGCGGCCCGCATTAACTTAGACCAACACATACGCGGCCCGCATGAACTAAAGATTTCAGCGGAGTCCATTTACATATTAATGCAGCCCGCCTTATGTTGAGGTGAGGTCATACGCGGCCCGCCTCAACTTAAGATTTAGGGTTTTTAATTTATTTTATGTATTATATTCTACTTTGGGCTCGGTTTTCATATACGGGGTACATATAAAGACATGTTGAGATATTTTAAGATATATTAGGGTGTCAGAAATATTATGAGGGTGTCGGTTTTACCGAGGGTTGTTATACTTGACATATATGATATAGTATACTCTATATAATATTTATGTAATATTCAAACAAACCGAACCCTTGATGATTAACAAGTGGATATTGTCAAGTTAGTAAGTATTTCATCTAAACGTCATATGTGATGGATGATTACTTTCATATGGCTATGTTCATGTTATTTTAAATTCCGAAATCCATAATCTTTTGTTATTCCCCAAACTCATACATCTATGTTCCTTTGTGTAGAAGGACAAGGTGCTCCAAACTAAACAACCAACACCAATCGCGGGATTCAAGTAGGAAAGCTTGCAAAAACCGTGAGCATACTCGATCCCTTTTACCTTTATATCACTTTTGGTACAACATGTATATTATACAAACTACACTTCACTTTGAAACTATTTTTAAATGAACTCTATCCATTGTTGAAACATGAAACTATGTGTGATGCTTGTTAATCTTGTATGCGATGTAAACTATTTGTGTTGATATATGCTCATTAACCTTGCTAGCCTACCTTAACAATTATAGCGATATAGGATTAACGCACCACCCACGATAGTTGGTGTATTGTTAAGTGAAGCATGTTAACCTCCCGCGATACTATGGGATAGGCAAAATTAAACGCGTTGGAAACTTGGGTTTGAACATATTGTTACACAATCTAGGCATACTAGTAACTCGCATATTATGATTCATGTGGATATGAGCAGCTTTTTAGACTATATTATGCTATGTAAACAAACTTGTATGCTCGCCAACTTTTTTGTTATATTTTAATACATGTTGCAGGTTGATAGTTTGGTGATGATGCGATAAAGAACAAAGATTAGGTGGACTTAGATACATAGCTAAATTTAAATTATCTTTTGATGTTATGATTTGTTGAATAATGTTGTATTTCTTTGGAATCTTGTATGACATTTAGTCTATTTATGGAATTCAAATTTTAATTATATTGTCACATAATGTTATGATGTCTCTTGCAGTCTATTTCGTCTCATCCCGATGTTTCCGCCATCGGTTGGGGTGTGACACTTGAACCGCCATTTAGATCTAAGCAAAACAGGTGGGTGGGGGGTCCGATGGTGGTGAATGTTTGGATCTGAGATTTCGGGATGATGATGAGGGAAGGCTTTTTCAAAACAGGTGGGTTGGGCAGTGTGATGGTGGCAGGTGGATTCTAGAGGAGGGTAGCCTTCGATCTGAGATGGGTTCATGGGTGTGAGATGGTGACGGTTGGTTGTTTGGTGGGGGTGTGAGGTGGTTGAAAGGTGTTGGTGGTCGGGTAAGGGTGGTGGTGGTGGTGGTCCGATGGAGCCGGTGCAAGGTGGTGGTCGGGTGGGGGTTGTGAATGGTGGTGGTGGTGGTAGTGGTGGTGGAGAAGAGGGACAATGTAGAAAGAAGAGAAGAGAGAGGGCATAGAAAGAGAAAGATAGTGCAGGGTTTTCTTATTCTTATATTATATATATAATAATATAATCTTTATTTGTAATTTTACTAAAATACCCTTAGTTTTAATTTGTAGTTACCTAAATACATTTCCAGCTAACAAACATTTTAGATGGAGTTAATGTTAGGGAGCAAAATAAAAAAAAAAAAAACATATCAAACTATTGGAGGAAAATTACTATTTTTAAATGATTGGGGAAAAACCATTAAAACGACCAAACCACAAGGAGCAAAACAGAAGTTTGCTCTTAAATATATATAGCATTCACATGATTTATATAAGAAAAAAATAAACAGATTGCTAATTATGTAAACAAATTTGATATACAAGTCGGGTTCTTGCTTTGCAACACAACACAAGACACCAACTAATTATGTAATTTAATTTAGTTTTCTTCTAGATTTAGTAAGGAATTGTAATTAGACCTATTTATATATTTATTTATATGTATTATGTATGTATGTTAGTAACACGAACAACGACCCGTTTGACCCGAATCCCCACAAAAAGATGGAAATAGTTATGTATTGTTGCTATTATTGCATAATTTGGGAAACTATTTTGTTGATGCATGGAATGTCTGTTGACTTCGTATGCATTACGTCTTAGGTCAAGATAGGTCAACATAGGAGCTTAAAAGTCAAAATTATGTTTTATATAAGTAGTTTCGCTTTTATGAACATGTATTGTAGAGGTTCCGCTTTTGTGTCAATATGGTTTCGCTCTTGTATTTTAGCAGGTAGTTTCGCTTATACGGCATGTCGTATAAGCGAAAGCACGTGGACTATATATAGGTATTAGGAGCGAAACCTGATCATTGATTCGTGTATGTTGGGGCGGAACTGTTTCATGCTTGCGGTAGCAAAACGTTGTCAAATTGTAATCAGAAAGCATCAATAGAGAGGGAATTGAAAGGGAAAAGCTGTGTAAATTCATTTACGTTGATTCCGCCTTCGTACGTGAAGATGAACGTTCTCAACTGACTGTTTAGGGTCGGAACACGGTCCAATAAGTGGTATCAGAGCTCAGGACGAGGAGTTCATACTACTACAGCTTGATTCTACTGAATTATCTCATTTCTACTCACTTTCTCTCATACTTTTTCGATTTGAACTGGTTCCTACGGTTGAAATGGCCTAAAAATAGAGTATAACGTGTAAAACAGACAATTAACAAACCCTAGAAAGTTTCAGGTTAAAACACGACTTAAAAATGGTTAAAATCAGTTAAAAACTAGGTTCCGCTTTTACGGACATCGCTAGTTTCGCTCGAAAATACATAGGTTTCGCTCGTAATATCTTGATAGTTTCGCTTATTCGATCAAGTGAGTTCCGCTCATACGGACTTGAGGGTTTCGCTTGAACGGACATTTGACTTTCTCTCATACGAACTATATAGTTTCGCTCTTACTGACAAGCATAGTTTCGCTCATTCGATCAATTTGTTACTTTCGCTTATACAGACAAGTGTGGTTTCGCTTATCTGTCACAATAGTTGATAGTTTCGCTCATTTGTCACATTTAAAAAAAAAATTCGAAAATTTTTCTAAGTGTTGGCTGATTTTGCAGGTATACTCAAGATGGATGATATATTCTTGAACCCGTTTAGTGACATGTACGCCTTCACGGGAAATTCCGGAAACGATGATACTTCATCAAGCAAAGAAAATGAGAATCCGCCGAAAGAAAAGAAAAAGGAAGCTTGGGAATCGGAAAGTGCTTTTGGAACCTTCAATAAACCTCCAAAGCTAATGGCTATCGAGGAATACAGTCGGTGGTCAAGAAAGTTTGAAGATTGGTTGATGGCATTTGCATTTCCCAGCTGGGAAAGTTTGAAAAACGGTTATGAAAATGGAAACAAAAATGGTGAAACGTTAAGATCAGCTGAAGAGATTGATGCATTTGTAGTTGAGCAAAAATGTGTGGCATTGTTATTTCAATCCGTTCGGGAAGACATAATCTCATTGATCAATTATTCAAATGCAAAAGATCTCTGGAATAAGCTAGAAAAAAAATGTCTAGGAAGTGCTGAAATTGTAAAAAGTAAAAAGAAACTTCTTAAGAAAGAGTTTGATATGTTTGGTTGTCTAAAGAATGAGTCAGTCTGTAAAATGATAGAAAGGTTTGGTCATCTGAAGCTGGAATTAGCAAGACATGATATCAGATTTCCTGATGAAGAGCTTGTCGACAAACTGTTCGATTCATTACCAGACGAGATGGATTAGAGATATTATGCGCTTATGCTGAAAAACACTATCGAGCCTGCAAAGTTGACTATGGATTTGGTGATTGAGAGACTTGAAAGTCACGAGTTGGAACTGAAGAAGACATATAAAGTCAATCACTCATCTTACCAGCAGAAATTGGATTTGTATTATCCGAAAAGCATGATGCAAAAAGCAACTTCACCCAAAACTGCTTTTTCTGCTGAGAATGTGTCTACATCAAACAAAGAAAGTCAAAGTGGTTAAATCAGTGGAAATCACAGTGGTTATCATAGTGGATCTTCATCATCTGCAAGTCATTCTGATGCAATCGTTTTCAATGCAACATTGCAATAGACTTGAAGAATGCTCAGAATTTTGATGAGGAGTCGGCTAAACAGCAGATGATCTTCCTAGCATCGGTATTGGAATCATATGAAGGGTTAGTAGCTGGGAAGATAGGCAATACCAACTTAACGAAGGAAGATTATGATCAGATAGTTCCTGAAGAAATGGAGCTGATCGATATTCGTTGGGCTATGGCCAGTGCTGTTCGTCGAGCACAGCGTTTCATGGAAATTACCGGCAGGAAGACAATTGGTGGTCCATCTACCAAGCTGGGGTTCGATAAATCCAAAGTGACGTGTTTCAAGTGTAAGCATAAAGGTCACTTCAAACAAGAATGCAGAAACGCATATGCTGATGAATCGGAAAATCCTTTCAGAGATGATTATTACAAGAAGGCAATTTATCATCAGAATAAATCCGAGCCGCCTAGATTGAAGCAGGTTGAAGACAACAAAGAGAAATCTAGAGCTCTTGCGGTGATTTATGATGATGAAGGGTATGATTGGAGTCAAGAGGTTCTACCAGAAGAAGATGCGATTGGTTACGCATTCATGGCGAAAAACGATGAACCTATTCCTTGGAAAGATAACCGAACTGAAGAGCAGAAGTATAGATACAGAAAAATGATTGCTGAGAATAGAATCATTAGAATTTCTGGTATCTATCTGGAAGCGAGGATACCGAAAAGATGGGATCCGGACAGGGAGTGTTATCTTGACCCATATGGAAACATTGCGATCGATGACAAAACGCTTGATATCGAAGCCATAATCAAGGAGTTAAAAGAAGAAGATGAGTATTGGCAGAATAAATGGTGGGGAACTGGAGACGAGAAAGAGAAAGAAGAGAAAGAGAAAAAGGAGAAAGAAGAGAAAGGAGAAAGGAGAAAGAAGAAATGGAAAAATCAAAGAAGATTGATACTGGGGTTATTGATACAACGCAGGAGTTGACTGCTGAGAACTTGGGAAAAATGGCTAACAAACTGCTGGCTGCTAAGGTACTTGAGGTAGACTCTAACTCCGTGTCTGAGTCAAAAAGCCAGGTCAGTTCAAACGTGTCAACAAATGCGTCAGGTAAGAAAATTGATGGAAATGTTGATTGCAAAAATTGCAACAAAGAGTGCAAATTTTGTAATACAGTCACGTATCCCAACGGAAAGAAAGTTGATGATCTGACAGCAAAGGTCAGAAGCGTTGAGAATCAAATTCTCAATCGTGACAAAACAGTTAAAGCTTCAACTGAACGGATAAGAGAATTAACTAGCCAAATTGAAAATGATAAAATTGATCATGAAAAAGTTAAAAAATAAAATGAAAAGTTAATTCTTGAAAACCGTCAAATTTCTGAAAAGTTTGAAAAACTCAAAAGCACAGCGAAAGATAGTGATGATCGAAATGGTAAAACTTTTAAAGAAAACAAGCATTTAAAAGCAGTGCTGAGAGTAAAAGAAGAATCAATCAACAAACAACTGGATGAAATCGCTAAATTGAAACTTAAATTTCAAGAGGCTGAAATTGAAAATGAGCGAATCCAGTTGAAGCTTAATAGTTACAGCTCTGCAAGCTTTGTTTTGCAACACATTGTTCCCAAACCCATAGGGAAAAACAAAGTTGGCGAAGATGTTTATTCTGATGGAACCGGGGTGGGTTTTCATAGAGTTCCACCACCTGTTCTTGATAACTATACGAAAAAACAATCT
Organism: Helianthus annuus; assembly: GCF_002127325.2. Lineage (NCBI taxonomy): Eukaryota > Viridiplantae > Streptophyta > Magnoliopsida > Asterales > Asteraceae > Helianthus > Helianthus annuus. The sequence continues at coordinate 71,371,830 of NC_035436.2, forward strand.
GGGTTGGTTAAAATTGAGGAAGAAAGTGAAGTTAAACTTCCAGAGAACATTGATGTCACGTTCACATCTTCCAATGACGATAGTGTTCAAAATGATATTGTAAAAGGTGTTGTTGAAAATGTGCTAAAAACGGATAGTGACACTGCTGAGGAAGATGGGTGTTCCTTGGACAAATACATTCCGAAACAAAAGTCCAAGAACAACTTAAATGAAGAATCAAATCTTGTCATGTACAAGATGTTGGGTTCGGATAAGTTGTTTTTGGATTCTGAGTTTCCGATAGAGAATGTTAACATGAACAAATTGACAAATGTTTTCAAGTTGGTCGAAGTTGAGTTGTCAGCAGTGAACAATCTGAGTCAAAAGAAAAGTAAAATGAGGTTTGAGAAAGAAAAAGTTTACAACAAGAAATCTGTTAATCCACCTCGTGTTTATAATAATAACCAAAACAATTGTTCGGGTGGTTATCAGGGGGGTAAGTCTTATCAGAAAAGAAATGTTCCAAACAAGAGGTTTGTTGAGAAGAAAAAGTTTATAAACAGTTCAAGTTCACTTGCTGATGAAGAGAAAGAATTTTTTTCAAAATCAAACAAAGAGTTCTTTGAGAAAAGAGCTTCTCAGTCTCAATCTGAAGGCACAAGTCGAGTGGCTGATACTCGAACTTGTTTCATATGTAATCAAGTTGGTCACATTGCACGAAAGTGTACCAACGTGAAGTCTTAGACTGAAACTGTGAAGACTCAACAGAAGAAAGTTGATGTGAAGGGAAAAACACCAATCGTTGTTGAGAAAAGGAGTTTGAAAAATGATAACATCAAAGTGAAAAATGAACCCGTAAAGAAGTCGGTAACTAAAAATGACAAATTTTACAAACGGGTTGCATTATCTCAACAAGTTTGGAAACTGAAAACAGAGAAAAAGGTTTCACCTTCTGAGGAATCAATTCAAGTTGATTATGATCGAATTCACAAGAAGAGGCGTCAGGTTACTCTTAGAGTCCCTTCGGAAACTAGAGATAAAAGGAAGACTCAAGTATCTACCTTCGTCAATTTCATTCACCAAAAGGATGCGAATTTTCCACCTCTGAAGGCTGAAAACTTTAAAATTCAAATTGCGAAAGTTAAAACAGTCAAGGTTACACCTAAGGCTGATGAGACCTGGTGGACACCATGTTTGACTAAGCAGTTTGAATTGCCAGAGCTTCCTTGATCGTGAAGCATGAATCAGCATCTTTATTGAAGTTGGTTAAGTCAAAGTTTGTTATGTGCAGGATCTTCCAAAACTTGTATCCAGATGGATCATGGATAGTGGAGCTTCAAGACATATGACAGGGAAGACAGCGTTGCTGTATGATGTGAGAAACATAAATGGAGCATACGTAGGTTTTGCGGGTAATCAAGGAGGAAGGATTATTGGTGAAGGAACGTTATCCAACGGGATTGTGACGTTTGAGAGAGTCAACTACATCGCTGAGCTGGAGAACAATCTGCTGAGTATCTCGCAGATCTGTGACATGATGTATACCACTCACTTCACTGATAAAGAATGTTTGATCTTGAAACCAGGATTTATTATCCCTGAGGAATGGATTATCATGAGGGCACCGAGAGTTAATGATCTGTACGTGTTGGATATGAGCGTAGCTACTACAACCACGGGTCAGGCTCACTGTTTCGTGTCCAGAGCAACTGAAAAAGAATCAAGATTGTGGCACCGGAAGATGGGGCATATACATCTTAGAAAAATGAATCATTTGGTGCATAATGATTTGGTTACAGGAGTTCATGTCAAAGGTTTTCATCTGGAAGGGGAGTGCATTAGTTGTGTCAAAGGCAAGCAGAAGAAAAAGTCACACCCTACAAAACAAGTCAATTCAGTCTCAAGACCCCTGGAGAGACGTCACATGGATTTGTTTGGTCCGATGAATGTCAAGAGCATTACAGGAGATAAATATTGTCTTGTGGTTACTGATGATTATTCCAGATTTTCGTGGGTTTCTTTCTTGAAGACGAAAGACGAAACGTTTGACAGTTTAATGGCGTTGTTCAAGAAGATTGAGAATCTGTACCAACGGCGTATCAAAAGAATTCGAAGTGATAATGGTACTGAATTCAAGAACAGCAGAATGGAAGAATTTTCTGATGAAAGAGGTATATTGCATGAGTTTAGTGCTCCGTACACTCCACAGCAGAATGGAGTTGCAGCACGTAAAAATCGGACGCTAATCGAGACGGCTAGAACGATGCTCACAGATTCAAAGTTACCAATTAATTTTTGGGCTGAAGCTGTTTCCGCCGCATGCTATACGCTCAACAGGGTTCTTACTGTCAAAAAGTTCAACAAAACATGCTTTGAGCTGATCAATAATCGTAAACCGAATTTGAAGTATCTAGAACTGTTCGGGTCACCCTGTACAGTTATAGAGCCATATGGAAAGTTTGGTCCGAAGTGCATTGAGGGTATATTTGTTGGATATTCAAGTCCTACAAGACGTGTCTTCGTTCCAAGTGAGAAGCGGATTATTGAAGCTGCAAATGTTGAATGTCAAGGTTATACTATGCCGCAACAAAGTCCAGGAGATTCATGGCGATATCATTACGACAAGTTGTGGGAATCATTTGACATGATGGAAGAAGAAGAAGAAGAAGAAGAAGATTTCTTTGATGAGTTGGATATTTTGCGTGAGTACGAGTCACAGCAAAGGTTCCCAGCTGAGTATTCAAGACGACCACGGGAAACTTCAAATGATGATGAAGCAGGTTCGAGTAATGCTGGTGAACACAATGATGTCCAACAGAATGAAGTTGCTCAAGATAATCAGTCAGATCAGGATGATAATCAAGAATCAGAGAACATGCCGATCTTTGATCATGGAGATTCAAATTCTGAGGGGCAGCAGATTCAGGATTCAAGTCAAATAAACCAAATTGGTGAACAAAGTGCAAATCAAAATGTTATTAGTCTGGAAGGTGATGTGGATGTTCCAAGCGAAATGATGCCGCGAACTCTTTCTTATCATCCAGAGGAGTTGATCATAGGAGAATTGCATTCAGGCGTTCGCACGAGACGTCAAATAGACCAGGGCTTAACATGTTTCTATTCTACAGTAGCACCTTTACAAACTGAATTTTCATTAAGTTGTTTCATTTCGCAGATCGAACCGAGAACGTATAAAGAGGCGCTTACTCTTGGGTCATTGCAATGCAAGAAGAGTTAAGTCAGTTTGAAAAGTTGGGAGTGTGGAAGTTAGTGGATTTACCGGATGGTGAAAGGAAATCAATACAAAATGGGTTTTTAAGTGTAAGAGAGACGACAAAGGAGTTGTTGTAAGGAACAAAGCTCGACTCGTTGTTCAGGGCTTTAGTCAACAGGAAGGGATTGATTTTACAGAAGTCTACGCTCCTGTGGCACGACTAGAGGCAATCAGAATTTTCCTAGCATTTGCGTCTTGGAAGAACTTCAAAGTATATCAGTTGGATGTAAAATCGGCGTTTCTTTATGGGAAGGTTAAAGAGGAGGTTTATGTCGGTCAGCCGCCGGGCTTTACTGACCCAATCCACAAAAACAAGGTTTACTTATTGGACAAAGCGCTGTATGGTTTACACCAGGTCCCGAGAGCTTGGTACGAGACTTTGTCTCAACACCTACTAGCCAACAGTTTCATACGTGGAAAAGTGGATGCCACTCTCTTCACTAAAGAGGTCGACGGTCATCTTCTGATAGTACAGACTTATGTAGACGATATAAATTTTGGGTCGACAAATGAAAGTCTGTGTAAAGACTTTGAATCAGTGATGAAGCAAAAATTCGAAATGTCATCAATGGGGGAGATGAAATTCTTTCTGGGTCTACAAGTTGAACAACTACCTGAGGGAATTTTCATTCATCAGACGAAGTACGTGCATGATATTCTAGAGAAATTTGGAATGTCAAGTTCTACTCCAGCTGCTACCCCACTTGCAACAAATCATGGAATTCACCCAGATCTCACCGGAGACAGGGCTGGTGAAACGTTCTACCGTTCCATGATAGGTTCTTTGATGTATCTAACTGCTTCACGTCCTGATATCATGTACCCAACGTGCCTCGCAGCAAGATATCAATCTAACCCGAGAGCTTCGCACATGATTATTGTGAAGAGGATATAGTGCTACTTGAAAGGAACACCTACATTGGGGTTGTGGTATCCTAGAAAAGGCGACTTTACGCTCGAAAGGTATCCCGATTCGGATTTCGGATGCTGCAAAGTCAATACCAAATCAACAACTGCAGGATGCCAGTTCTTTGGACCTAGATTGGTTACCTGGCAGTGTAAGAAACAAACGTCTGTGGCGTTATCTACATGTGAAGCAGAGTACGTATCTGCTAGCAGTTGCTGCTCTCAGATCCTGTGGATACAGCAACAGATGCGCGACTACGGTTTGCAGTTTCTTAACACACCTCTTTTTGTTGATAATGAGGCCGCCATAAATATAACAAAGAATCCAGTACATCACGCTAAAACTAAACATATAGAGATTCGTCATCACTTTATTCGTGATTGCTTCGAGAAAAAATTGATACGAATTGAGAAAATCCACACTGACGAACAGAAAGCTGATTTACATACCAAAGCTTTTGATAAAAATCGGTTTAAATATTTGTTAAAACTGAATGGTATGAAGCTTCTTTCGGTGTCGGACTGTGACAACCCTCACTAAACCAGGTATCCGTACGATTTAATTAATAATTAATTGCTGCTTAATTACTGTGCTTACTTGAAATTACTGATGAACTGCTACTTGATTTCTGATACTTGTACATACCTGCATCATACTTTACATACCATCACTACATTATTTACATACTGAACTCTAGTGACAAACATGATGCACAAAAGCACAGTAGCACTATGAACGGATAACCTATTGAACATGCTGACAAAGCCAGCATCAGGCAGATATTGCCTCTAAGGCCTGTATGAGCCAGAAATATTTTACTACACCCATAGTGAGTGTAGGGATACAAGGGTTGTAGAACTGCGTCTCTAGGAATAAGTTACAGTGATCGGGTGTGCCTAAAACATGCACTAAGCACAAGATTCAGCATTTTAACTAACAATTCAGCAATTGGTTAGCTAATAAAGTGCCAAAACATGGGAAAAATATTACTAGACACTTTCCAAAGTGTCGGGAATAAGTTGTGTCACTAAAAATGGTATTAACGACACTTAAAAGCTTTGTTAAGCACTTTAACGGATTACTATCCAACCGAACAACCGGACTTTACCCGGGACATGAAAATATTGTCATAAACATTATTGGACTTTTTCTGAGCCAGTTAGGATCCCTGAACACCCTAACACCCGCTTTAAAACACAACACACAACTAACCGAGTTAATCCCTAAACTTAACTAAGTTAACCTAACTTAACCTAACTAATTTGGTTGCAAACGAACTAGAACCCACCCCCCCCCCCTCCTAACCGTCCCCAACTAAGGGGGGACACACTTGTACACTTTTGATTATTTTAATCAAGATTGTTTGATATCTAAAGGACATATGATCCATTGGTTTATAAACTCCATTTTGTCTATAAGAACAAGCTAGAGCACAAGTGATCATAACACAACTCAACACCCACCAAAAACTCTCTCCATCTTGCTCTATATTCTCGGCCGAACATCCCCCATATACATCCATCATTTTTCGAGTTTGATCACCACATTCCAAGATCATTCTAGCATCAAGGGTCACGTATTAGGAGGCTTGGTGCACTCGGAGCTCGAAGGACCTCTTTCTCTAGCTTTTATCCTCTCATTTTGCGCTTAGATTCTTCCCTAGCCTCGAGCTAGTGGTATGATGATTATATCCCTTACTCGAACTATTTTGAAGTGGTTAATATGTTGTGTAACGATTAAAACTCGAAATCTTACAAAATGATGCATTAAAGTCTACTAAAAACATGAATAATGATGGTTAAAAGCTTACAAGTTGTGTAAATGTTGTAGTATTTATTTAGTGTGGTTATTTGGACCCGATCTATGTTGTGGTAGCTCGGATCATCGTTTAACCCGGTTTGGTCATGATCATGGATCATGACATAAGGATGTGTTGAATGGAACAAGGGTTAAAAGGTGAAACTCTACCACACACGAATCATGAACTTGTGTAAAAGCGTTTTACTTGTGAAATGGTATTTAAAACTAGCAGATCTATATATCTGCAAGCGGTATTTTCAAAGACACACGTATCAAAGAAATCTTGTTTTCTAAAAACGGATCTTACACTAACAAGTATGATTTTTAGAAACACACAAGTGTGTAAGCACTTGTGTAGCACAAAAGTTTCGACAAAATAACAATTTTTGTAAAGATAACGAGAAGTTGTAAAGACGGATTTTCTCTAAAAACGAGGTTTTTACGGGATCGGACTAATATATATAAAGATCCGCTAAAAATGATGAGATTTACACTATAATTTTTGAAAACTACAAGTTCATGAAATTTATGCGAATTACATTTTTGTTAACTAGTTTGTTGTATTGAAAATTGTTTTGATCGAATAAAGAAGTTGTTGAATTGTTTTGTAAAAGAAAATGATACGCTTGAAAGCGTGGCCACCTCCAGTTACAAAGGAAACTCTGGCGAAATTTTTCTAAAAACCTAACACTTAGAAATATTTTCACTATAAGTGTTAGAAATACTTTTTGACATGTTTTCAAAATATATAAATTTCGCCATGACCTTATTTACAAAATATCGGAGGTGGGATTTTCACAAAATTAAACGTGATAAATATATATTTAGTAAATATATTTTCACAACATTAATTGTGATTATTTTGTGAAGTATAATATTATTTTTAGGGTAAAAATAATATTATCGAACGTTAACGAATCCAAAATAATACGAACGCTTTCACGATAATCATATAAGTTACACCGGTAATTATTATTACCACTTGATCGCTAAAACGTAACTTACGCATTATACGGAAATATTTATGAACGCGTATTTTGTCAACGTATTATTTTTGGGGAAAATTATGTGAAATGAAAATATAATATTTTTGAGAAAAATATTTACATTTTGGAATTAGAAGTGAATATATGTTAAGTAAGACTTAATAATATATTTTCAAGATATACGAGCACACATGTATTAAATCCCCCATCCTTGGGAAGGAAATAATTACCAAGTATGCACAGCATGTAAACACGAAATAGTTGTCTAACTATTTCCAAAAACCTAAACCATAAAGCCAAGGCACGGCCGTCCGTCTAATAGAGTTAGAACTTGTAGGTCGTTGCCCAGCTACTTGCTTTCAGAGACATACTTGGTAGAGACGCACCGACTGTGAGTTCATGTCCCCCTTTTCTCTTAACTGTTTTCAGTTTTCTAAACTGTGGGGGTGAAATACATGTTACTTTGATTATGAATACTTTATACATGGTATGGTTAGCGTAAGGAGGGTTACTATTTAGATCATGTGAATGGGTAGGCGGAAACTTGAGGTCATTAATCCTCAGGGTAGGACCGAGGGGCAGGAGCGATAGATCTATTTGGGTGTAGCGAGCCCAGTCCCAGGCCCAGCATAACGGACCTCGGGATGACTTTGTACCCGACGCATAAATCTGCTAGGTTTGAGCCTTCCTACTTGCATTTCACACATATCAATGGCCTTGCAAACCATTGGTGGTCTCTTTTTTCCTTATTTGCTACATACCAGGGTTTTGTTAAATACAAAGGTTTATTTACTCACTTATGCATGAACTCGCTCAACATTATTGTTGATTTTTCAACTTACATATTTTTCAGGGAACTAAGGGATCTGGCACGGTATGGCACGTTTTCCCGCTGCACTAGTACGAGGTCATCCGGGGTTTAGGGAATGTGACTCTTTCCTGGACAAGTCACAGTCCTTAAACTGTGTTTATGTTGTGTTTGTATTGTAGAACAATGTTATGATCGTTAGGGTGTTTTCCCGTTAAGACAATGGTATTGTATTTGGTTTTCAAAACTTAATGGATGACCTTGCATGTTTTTAATTCATATAGCTTTGTTATGATTAAGCTATGGTATTAAGAAGTCACACCAAAATAACCACGCTTCCGCAAAGCCAGGGTGTGACAGATTGGTATCAGAGCTCTGATCATAGCGAACTAGGATTCCTTCTCGAGTCTAGACTATGATCACTAGGGCTCTCACGAAAACATTTTTACTGCATACCACTTAAGTCCAGATCCAAAACGTTTTTACAAACAAATGTTGAGCACATTTCATTTATTTATTTTTAGGCTCAGTCTTGGAGGCTGAGGCTCGGTCTTGGAGGCCGAGGCTCAGTCTTGGAGGCCGAGGCTCGATCTAGGAGATCGAGGTAGATGGCTAGTGAGACTAGGATGAGTAGGCTCAGTCTTGGAGGCTGAGGCTCGATCTTGGAGATCGAGGCTCGATCTAAGAGATCGAGGTAGATGGCTAGCGAGGCTAGGAAGAGTAGGCTCAGTCTTGGAGGCTGAGGCTCGGTCTTGGAAGCCGAGGCTCGATCTAAGAGGTCGAGGTAGATGATAGAGAAGTCTTAGAGGCTGGGAGAATTTGGCTAGTGGGACTAGGAGTATCAGTCTAGGAGACTGGAATGCTAGTGGGACTAGGAGTATCAGTCTAGGAGACTGGAAGGCTAGTGGGACTAGGAGTATCAGTCTAGGAGACTGGAAGGCTAGTGGGACTAGGAGAATTATTTGATTGCTTATTGACTAACATGTTTATATGATTATATGATTTATTATTATACGTATGTGTGTTTGTGTTACAAACGTCATGCTTTCATCATGTACTAGAAAGATGGACACTACGAATCCCATGGCCATAGTATCAGACGACATAGTTTCATCGGAGCACGGGGTGTACATTTCCGATACTACCGGCACAGACAATGACGACCTTCAGCCCTTTTGCGCTGCCTGATGTCGTAACAGAGCCTACTGATGGCCATCTTGTTGGGAATTTGCCACTCGCGGTAATCCCTGCTCCTGTGCCCCTTGCCGCTTATCCTGTTGTTGATATGCCCCCCCCCCCGACGTGGCCTCTGACGACGATAACGATCTACTAGAGGAGGACCCATTCGAGGGCGAGGCCCTATTGCTGCTGGTATTAGCCTACTGCTTGCGGACGCTCCTGCAGGGGAAACTCATGCCCATTCTCCTGTCCCAGACTCATTTAAGTTCCTGACATCCGCATTTTCGCATATACAGGGAGTGCAGCACCATTCACACGACGCCGACCCTGATACGGCATCATCAGCTGCACCGGTTCCCGCACACAGCTTTGAGTTTGATCACAGTATTGAGGGTGATCCTGTTCTTCGACCTGGTTTTGATCCAGACCATGACCTTGAGTTCATACACTTAGACCAGCCCTTGGAGGAGCCTGTAACCCTCTGTGATGGTTGATCCAGCTGATTTTGAGATGGAGTTTGTTGATCCGGAGCCAGCCGTGGCCCCTGAGCCAGGCGTTGCTCCTAACACCGCATTGGAACATGACCCTGTTCATGCCGATGCACCTGCTGTTGCTCCTTGATTGATCATCTGCTTGGACGAGAGAAAATTTGGGGTAACTATGCAAGACAATTTATTATTACGGGGGCCCACGTAATAACGACTTGTAGTGCACAGAAATCCTGGTGGACTCTGTGGGTCAAGCTAATGAAAACCAATGTAGCAGGGAATAACTCGAACACGAATGACCAAGGCGATGAAGCCTCGAGTTCATTCTATTTCAAGCAACAAGCCAAATTGGCAAGCCTATGTGAAGGCTCAGAAATTTATTTCCCCACCCATACATTGAGTATATTTACGTGTAAAATTGGGTGAGTACATGATGGCTTATGGTGCTATGTATCTCATAGACAATTGGAAAATTGTCTAACCCACTTCATGCCATTTCGGCAGAAGAGAATGCCACCCAGGCGTGACACAACCACCAGTATGTTGCCAAGGATAGAAGCCGAGCTGCAAAAACGCAACTCACAGGCAAATGCATGACATGAAGCACTCCGCTCTAAGCACAGCGATGGCACTACTGGAAATAACCCCCCCCCCCCAACTGACCGCACCTATAAGCAGTTCTTGAGCTGCAAGCCTCTGAACCACGATGAAACAGGAAGCGCCATTGCATTTGTTCGTTGGACCAAAAAGATTGACTCCATTCTAAGAATGACTAATTGTTCGCCCCAACAGAGTGTTACCTTTACCTCGGGGTCATTTCTAGATGGCACACTCCCATGATAGGATCTTCAGATTCAGACCCCTGGTACAGATGCTGCTTATGTACTGAGCAGGGACGAGCTCAAGGAAATGATTAAGGAAGAATGTGGATCTAAGACTGGAATAACAGAAGCTTGAGATGGAGTCCTGGAATTTGAAAATGGACGAACCAGAGATTCCCGAACATGTCCAGCGATCGCACGACTTGCTTAGGGTCGTCCCCTACTAAGTCATTGATGTTGTATGATACAGTTGGGTACCTGTAAACCTTACATTCTGGTCTCGATTTGTGGCAATGCAATCGCAGTGATCTATTGTTTATATTCTATGACATGGGATGTTATGTGGCTGATTTATTTATAACATGAGATGTTATGTGCTGATATTGTTGAATACATACGTACGTTTCACCTGCTATGACCTAACCTACGTGAAACATCTTTTAGAAAATGCCACCAAGACGCGAAATGCACATGCCCACCTCAGAGTCGGAACTTCAAAAGATAATTGCTGCAGCTATCGCACAGCACGAGGCCCTACGCTCCGGACCTAGCAGAGGCACCTCAGAAAATAACGGTTGTTCCTACCGGCACTTCCTCAATTACAAGCCTCCGAAGTTCGACGGCACTGGGGGTGCCATAGCTGTTGTGAAATGGATTGAGAGCATGGAATCCATCTTTCGAATGAGTGGTTGTATGCCAGAACAACAAGTCCCATACGTTACTGAGTTGTTTCAAGATGGAGCTCGATTATGGTGGAATCTTCAGGTTCGAATAATGGGCCTAACTACAGCATACGCGTTAACTTGGGATGAGTTGAAAGGAATAATGCGTAAGAAGTATTGCACCCAAACAGAAACACAGAGGTTGGAAGGTGAATTCCAGAGCCTGATAGTGGAAGGCCCGAAAATGTTGGAATTCATGCAAAGACTTCATGATTTGGCACGAGTCGTTCCGTACTTGGTAGAACCAGAATTGAGGAAATTAGGACATTTCATTTGGGAACTGGCACCTCAAGTCCTGAGCTTAATGACAGCATCCACGCCACCAACATCTATGGCTGCAAGTAAGATGGGCTTGGCACTCGCTACGGAAGTCATTAGACTAGAAAAACTTGCAACCCCTGGCAAGGAGACCCACGTCGAGTCATCCGGAGGTAACAAACGGAAGTTCTCGAACTTCAAGCAAGGCACCAGTGTGGTGGTTAAGAAAGGAGAAGCAAGCATGCCAGCTCAGGTTACAGTTGGTAGTGGGAAGAAAGGAAAAGGATACATAGGCACCCAGCCCAAGTGTAACACCTGCCGGCACCACCATTCTGGCCGTTGTGGTTTGAAAGTTTGTGAAGCTTGTGGAAAGACTGGCCACTTGAAGGATTCTTGTTGGGCCATAGCTGGCTAGAGAGGCCAGGGAGGATTCGGAAACAGAAATACCAACCGGGGCGTAAATGGAAATCGCCCACAAGGGAATAATGGAGGTGATGGAAATAGAGTCAACAATGCTAATCAGGCGGGCGCTGTAAATCGTAATCAGAGGAATAACCAAGCTGGTGGAAATGGGCAAAGACCCGGATGCTTCAACTGTGGTGATCTTGGGCATTACAAGAGGAACTGCCCGGAATTAAACCAAGCCCGTGGTAGAGTGTTTAACATTGAAGCAAGGGAAGCACGCCAGGACCCCAACATTGTTACTGGTACGTTCCCTGTAAACCAACGCTATGCATCCGTTTTATTTGATACTGACGCCGATTATAGCTTCGTGTCGTTAGAGTTTAAGAATATGCTTGGTTTAGCCGCTAGTAAATTAGATGTTCCGTACTCGATCGAATTGGCTAATGGAAAGTTGGTAGAAGCCAATGAGGTTATCAGAGGATGTGTGATCGAATTGGGAGAGCGTGAGTTTGCTCTGGATCTACTACCAGTCCAGTTTGGAAGCTTCGACGTGGTGGTAGGAATGGATTGGTTATCTGGCAACAAGGCTGAGATAGTTTGTCACGAAAAGGTAGTTCGTATTCCAACTGAGGCTGGTGAGACCATTGTGGTTCACGGAGAGAAGCGTGATACGCCGTTAAGGATTATCAGCTGCCTCAAAGCGCGAAAATGTTTACAGAAGGGATGTGCTGCCTTTCTGGCACACATTGTAGATAAGAAAGCTGAAGAACCGAAGATCGGAGACATCCCTGTCGTGAGGGAATATCCAGAAGTCTTCCCAGAGGACTTGCCTGGATTGCCGCCTCAGAGACAAGTGGAGTTTCACATCGACTTAGTTCCAGGCGCCGCGCCTGTGGCTAAGGCACCTTATAGACTTGCTCCGTCTGAGATGCAAGAACTGTCGACACAACTTCAAGAGTTGTTAGACAAGGGATTTATCCGACCAAGCTTCTCGCCTTGGGGAGCTCCAGTTTTGTTTGTCAAGAAGAAGGACGGTAGTTTCCGTATGTGCATTGATTACAGAGAGCTGAACAAGTTGACGATCAAGAATAGATACCCTCTGCTAAGGATTGATGATCTATTCGACCAACTGCAAGGTTCAAGCTTTTATTCAAAGATTGATCTTCGATCTGGATACCATCAGTTAAGGATACAAGAGGAGAGTATCCCGAAGACAGCCTTCCGGACTCGTTATGGACACTACGAGTTCCTCGTTATGCCGTTTGGGTTAACAAACGCACCTGCAGTGTTCATGGATTTGATGAACAGAGTTTGCAAGCCGTATTTGGATAAGTTCGTGATTGTGTTTATATATGATATCTTGATTTATTCAAAGACGAAGGCCGAACACGAACAGCATCTTAGAGCTATTCTGGAGTTGCTAAAGAAGGAACAGCTGTATGCCAAGTTCTCTAAGTGCGAGTTTTGGTTACGAGAAGTCCAGTTCCTTGGACACGTGGTAAATGGAGATGGAATCCACGTGGATCCAACCAAGATCGAGGCGATCAAGAATTGGGAAACGCCAAAGACGCCAACCGAGATTCGGCAATTCTTGGGTTTGGCTGGCTATTATCGAAGGTTCATTGAGAATTTTTCCAAGATCGCTCAACCATTGACGCTCCTCACGCAGAAAGATAAGAAGTTTGATTGGGGAATCAAACAGGAAGAAGCATTCCAGATATTGAAGGATAAGCTCTGCAACGCGCTAATATTAGCACTACCGGAAGGTACAGATGATTTTGTGGTATACTGCGACGCTTCGCGTCAAGGATTGGGTTGCGTGTTGATGCAACGCCAAAAGGTTATTGCTTATGCGTCACGACAGCTGAAAGTGCACGAAAAGAACTATACCACACATGATTTGGAACTTGGCGCAGTGATTTTCACTTTAAAGATCTGGAGACACTACCTTTATGGTACGAAGTGTACAATATTTACAGATCACAAGAGCCTCCAGCACATATTCAACCAGAAGGAGTTGAATATGGGACAAAGACGATGGGTTAAACTGTTGAATGACTACGACTGTGAGATAAAGTATCACCCAGGGAAGGCGAATGTGGTCGCCGATGCCCTAAGTCGAAAGGAGAGGATCAAGGCCATAAGGGTTAGGGATTTGGAAATGATTATTCAGACCGATCTTTCCTTGCGCATTCGTGCCGCGCAAAAAGAAGCTCTCAAGGAAGGGAACCTTGAAGAGGAATATCTCCGTGGGATGGAGAAGCTATTGGTACCAAACAGGGAAGGAACGTTATGTTTTGAGAAAAGGATTTGGGTTCCTTTGTTTGGAGGTTTAAGGAAGGTTATTTTTGATGAAGCTCACAAATCGCGGTACTCTATCCACCCTGGAGCGGATAAGATGTACCAAGATCTTAAGGATTACTATTGGTGACCTAGGATGAAAGGCGATGTGGCTGTTTATGTGGGCAAGTGTCTAACGTGCGCAAAAGTGAAAGCGGAATACCAGAAGCCTTCAGGACTTCTGCAACAACCAGAGATTCCCAAGTGGAAATGGGAACAAATCTCCATGGATTTTATTACGAAGTTGCCAAGGACGCCAAGAGGTCATGACACTATTTGGGTAATAGTGGATCGCTTAACGAAGTCAGCGCACTTCTTACCTATCAGAGAGAAGGATAACACGAGCAAGTTGGCCGAAATTTACATGAAAGAAATTGTTACGCGCCATGGAGTACCTCTCTCGATCATCTCTGATAGAGATGGAAGGTTCATATCAAGGATTTGGCAATCCTTCCAAGAAGCTTTTGGCTCGCAATTGAATATGAGCACCGCGTTTCACCCACAGACCGACGGTCAAAGTGAACGGACGATACAGACTTTGGAAGACATGCTGAGAGCATGTGTGATGGATTTGGGCGGTAGCTGGGATAAGCATTTACCTTTGGTTGAATTTTCATACAACAACAGCTATCACGCCAGTATTGGGGCTGCACCATTTGAAGCTCTTTATGGCCGCAAGTGCAGATCACCGCTCTGTTGGTCTGACGCAGGTGACAGGCAATTGGTTGGTCCTGATGTGGTCCAGGAAACCACCGATAAGATTGCACAGATCCGAGATCGCATTAGTGCGGCTCGTGACCGTCAGAAAGCCTACGCGGATCGAAAAAGGAAGCCTCTGGAATTTGAGGTAGGAGATATGGTTTTGTTGAAGGTATCACCCTGGAAGGGTGTGGCACGCTTCGGGAAGCGTGGGAAGTTGAATCCGCGATATATTGGCCCGTTCAGAATTCTGGAAAGAATTGGGTCCGTAGCATACAAGTTGGATCTACCTGCCGAGCCGAATGGAGTTCACGATACGTTCCACGTATCAAATTTGAGAAAGAGTCCAACGCAAGATACCATTGTCATTCCTACCGACGAAATTCATGTTGATGACACGCTCCACTTCGTTGAAGAACCCGTTGAGGTTACGGATTGGAAAGTGAACAAGACCCGCCGGAGCAGTGTCAAGCTTGTCAAGGTTCGTTGGAATGCCAGACATGGTCCTGAATACACCTGGGAACGTGAGAACCGAATGAAAGAGAAATACTCCCACTTATTTACCAAGAACCCTGCTTCTACAAGCAGAACCTAAAATTTCGGGACGAAATTTTTCTAACGGGGGGAGAATGTGACAACCCTCACTAAACCAGGTATCCGTACGATTTAATTAATAATTAATTGCTGCTTAATTACTGTGCTTACTTGAAATTACTGATGAACTGCTACTTGATTTCTGATACTTGTACATACCTGCATCATACTTTACATACCGTCACTACATTATTTACATACTGAACTCTAGTGACAAACATGATGCACAAAAGCACAGTAGCACTATGAACGGATAACCTATTGAACATGCTGACAAAGTCAGCATCAGGCAGATATTGCCTCTAAGGCCTGTATGAGCCAGAAATATTTTACTACACCCATAGTGAGTGTAGGGATACAAGGGTTGTAGAACTGCGTCTCTAGGAATAAGTTACAGTGATCGGATGTGCCTAAAACATGCACTAAGCACAAGATTCAGCATTTTAACTAACAATTCAGCAATTGGTTACCTAATAAAGTGCCAAAACATGGGAAAAATATTACTAGACACTTTCCAAAGTGTCGGGAATAAGTTGTGTCACTAAAAATGGTATTAACGACACTTAAAAGCTTTGTTAAGCACTTTAACGGATTACTATCCAACCGAACAACCGGACTTTACCCGGGACATGAAAATATTGTCATAAACATTATTGGACTTTTTCTGAGCCAGTTAGGATCCCTGAACACCCTAACACCCGCTTTAAAACACAACACACAACTAACCGAGTTAATCCCTAAACTTAACTAAGTTAACCTAACTTAACCTAACTAATTTGGTTGCAAACGAACTAGAACCCCCCCCCTCCTAACCGTCCCCAACTAAGGGGGGACACACTTGTACACTTTTGATTATTTTAATCAAGATTGTTTGATATCTAAAGGACATATGATCCATTGGTTTATAAACTCCATTTTGTCTATAAGAACAAGCTAGAGCACAAGTGATCATAACACAACTCAACACCCACCAAAAACTTTCTCCCTCTTGCTCTATATTCTTGGCCGAACATCCCCCATATACATCCATCATTTTTCGAGTTTGATCACCACATTCCAAGATCATTCTAGCATCAAGGGTCACGTATTAGGAGGCTTGGTGCACTCGGAGCTCGAAGGACCTCTTTCTCTAGCTTTTATCCTCTCATTTTGCGCTTAGATTCTTCCCTAGCCTCGAGCTAGTGGTATGATGATTATATCCCTTACTCGAACTATTTTGAAGTGGTTAATATGTTGTGTAACGATTAAAACTCGAAATCTTACAAAATGATGCATTAAAGTCTACTAAAAACATGAATAATGATGGTTAAAAGCTTACAAGTTGTGTAAATGTTGTAGTATTTATTTAGTGTGGTTATTTGGACCCGATCTATGTTGTGGTAGCTCGGATCATCGTTTGACCTGGTTTGGTCAGGATCATGGATCATGACATAAGGATGTGTTGAATGGAACAAGGGTTAAAAGGTGAAACTCTACCACACACGAATCATGAACTTGTGTAAAAGCGTTTTACTTGTGAAATGGTATTTAAAACTAGCAGATCTATGTATCTGCAAGCGGTATTTTCAAAGAACCACGTATCAAAGAAATCATATTTTCTAAAAACGGATCTTACACTAACAAGTATGATTTTTAGAAACACACAAGTGTGTAAGCACTTGTGTAGCACAAAAGTTTTGACAAAATAACAATTTTTGTAAAGATAACGAGAAGTTGTAAAGACAGATTTTCTCTAAAAACGAGGTTTTTACGGGATCGGACTAATATATATAAAGATCCGCTAAAAATGATGAGATTTACACTATAATTTTTTAAAACTACATATCCCACTCCCAAGACTCGAACCCGGTACCTCTGGGAAGACGTGGGTGTCGGTGGCCAACTGGGCTACCCCAGTTGGTTAAGTTCATGAAATTTATGCGAATTACATTTTTGTTAACTAGTTTGTTGTGTTGAAAATTGTTTTGATCGAATAAAGAAGTTGTTGAATTGTTTTGTAAAAGAAAATGATACGCTTGAAAGCGTGGCCACCTCCAGTTACAGAGGAAACTCTGGCGAAATTTTTCTAAAAACCTAACACTTAGAAATATTTTCACTATAAGTGTTAGAAATACTTTTTGACATGTTTTCAAAATATATAAATTTCGCCATGACCTTATTTACAAAATATCGGAGGTGGGATTTTCACAAAATTAAACGTGATAAATATATATTTAGTAAATATATTTTCACAACATTAATTGTGATTATTTTGTGAAGTATAATATTATTTTTAGGGTAAAAATAATATTATCGAACGTTAACGAATCCAAAATAATACGAACGCTTTCACGATAATCATATAAGTTACACCGGTAATTATTATTACCACTTGATCGCTAAAACGTAACTTACGCATTATACGGAAATATTTATGAACGCGTATTTTGTCAACGTATTATTTTTGGGGAAAATTATGTGAAATGAAAATATAATATTTTTGAGAAAAATATTTACATTTTGGAATTAGAAGTGAATATATGTTAAGTAAGACTTAATAATATATTTTCAAGATATACGAGCACACATGTATTAAATCCCCCATCCTTGGGAAGGAAATAATTACCAAGTATGCACAGCATGTAAACACGAAATAGTTGCCTAACTATTTCCAAAAACCTAAACCATAAAGCCAAGGCACGGCCGTCCGTCTAATAGAGTTAGAACTTGTAGGTCGTTGCCCAGCTGCTTGCTTTCAGGGACATACTTGGTAGAGACGCACCGACTGTGAGTTCATGTCCCCCTTTTCTCTTAACTGTTTTCAGTTTTCTAAACTGCGGGGGTGAAATACATTTTACTTTGATTATGAATACTTTATACATGGTATGGTTAGCGTAAGGAGGGTTACTATTTAGATCATGTGAATGGGTAGGCGGAAACTTGAGGTCATTAATCCTCAGGGTAGGACCGAGGGGCAGGAGCGATAGATCTATTTGGGTGTAGCGAGCCCAGTCCCAGGCCCAGCATAACGGACCTCGGGATGACTTTGTACCCGACGCATAAATCTGCTAGGTTTGAGCCTTCCTACTTGCATTTCACACATATCAATGGCCTTGCAAACCATTGGTGATCTCTTTTTTCCTTATTTGCTACATACCAGGGTTTTGTTAAATACAAAGGTTTATTTACTCACTTACGCATGAACTCGCTCAACATTATTGTTGATTTTTCAACTTACATGTTTTTCAGGGAACTAAGGGATCTGGCACGGTATGGCACGTTTTCCCGCTGCACTAGTACGAGGTCATCCGGGGTTTAGGGAATGTGACTCTTTCCTGGACAAGTCACAGTCCTTAAACTGTGTTTATGTTGTGTTTGTATTGTAGAACAATGTTATGATCGTTAGGGTGTTTTCCCATTAAGACAATGGTATTGTATTTGGTTTTCAAAACTTAATGGATGACCTTGCATATTTTTAATTCATATAGCTTTGTTATGATTAAGCTATGGTATTAAGAAGTCACACCAAAATAACCACGCTTCCGCAAAGCCAGGGTGTGACACGGATGGCATAATTAGCGTTGATAAGAGTACTGTTGTGGATGATGATGAGAAACAATCTGCAATGGTTTGTCGATTTTTTACTTGTTTTGGTATTTAGGGGGAGTAGGTAGATAGATGTATATAGTTTATATTTTCAGAAAATACAAAAACAATAAAAAATTGCAAAAATACAAAAACGTGATAAAATTGAAAAAGAGCTTTTGTATATAGGGAAAATGATAGTACATCGGCTAGACAATTACAGTATGCTAAAGATTTGTAAAGTCTAAATGAGTTAAACAGTCTCACTAATGATGTGTCGATAGGTTTTCGCACTTTAGTAAATTTATTCAGGATATAAACCTAAAATTTCAAACTTGTGAAATTCGTGGGGAACACTACTTGGATATATAGGTAACCCCTGAAATCTCGTTTGAAAGGTCCCATATTCTGAGATACTAGGTCTTTATACTCAATGATATCTGGGGTATTATTCCGGGACTTCTTCTGTATGGAAGTACTGACCTAGTCCCCGAATAATACTTTCTACAAATGCTTGAAATATAGCATCGCCCTCAGCAAGCTGATGAAACAATAAAATTGACAGTCGCTGCTGTTGTAACTAAAAGTTCCTCTAAAGGGGACACACCAGAAAGTCAAAGCCGTTATCTCTCTGCATATACGGAAGTATCGACCTGAGCTCTCACGGCCCTCGCATTTAACCCCTGACAGATATCATTTGTGGTATACTCACCTGTAAGACTGAATATCTGGGATTCTGGATACGGGAGTATATTCAAGAGGTGGGACACATGAATTGAGCTAAGTTCATAAGTCATCTAAATCGTATCCTGAATAGATTGAAATCTGTGTGAGAATTTTAGATGGATCAGTATATCGACAATCGAGGTGAATTGTTTAAGTCTGAGTATGATATATAGCTTAACGGTACTAGTAATTTGTCTGAAAAGCTGATATGATTCCCTGACACGCTCGACAAAAATAAGTTTGTAAATAGTTCAATTTCTTTATTTTCTGCAATTTAAGTCTTCTGTATTTCATTTCTTAGTTTAGAACACTTTATAAAATCCAAAAAGATTTTATTTCTGCTTTATTTTTTACAAACCAAAGTGGAGAGTTGATCGTTGGATTCTCGAAGATTGAAGCAGATGCAGGAAAGTTCTGAGCTGAAGAATGAGGAGAGCTTACTTTGTCAGAGATTGAGATGTTTTCAAAGATAAAACGAGTTTATTAAATTGATACTTGTTATCTTCAGGAAACTGTGAAAATTGTTGTTTTAAAATCAGTTTGATTCGTCAAAAGATCAACCAAGGTCATTAAGTTGGACTTGGTAGATTAATTAAGTAATCAGGGTCATTAACTTGGACCTGAATATTTGAGTGGATTTCTAGAGCTGATTAAGTTTGTGATTTGTTGAAAAGATAGTTTGTAATGTTATTGGTTGAGTAACAGGTTTTTGGACTTCATTATTCCCAACGGAAGTTAACTGTCAAAGTTTGAACCAGATCAAGACCTCAGATTCTAGCATATCGAGAGGGGGAGTCTGTGAAAGGGGGAGTCTGGATCAACAGTCAAAGGGGAGTTTGAAGATAGAGCAAGGATGTGATCCTAAACCTGTGAAGATAGAGTGCTTATGATGTGAAGACAGAAAATTGAAGTAAAGACCAAGACTGAAGACTCGGAGCTGAAGACTTCGTCAACATCCAAGGGGGAGTCTGTTGATGCATGGAATGTCTGTTGACTTCGTCTGCATTACGTCTTAGGTCAAGATAGGTCAACATAGGAGCTTAAAAGTCAAAATTATGTTTTATATAAGTAGTTTCGCTTTTATGAACATGTATTGTAGAGGTTCCTTTGTGTCAATATGGTTTCGCTCTTGTATTTTAGCAGGTAGTTTCGCTTATACGGCATGTCGTATAAGCGAAAGCACGTGGACTATATATAGGTATTAGGAGCGAAACCTGATCATTGATTCGTGTTTGTTGGAGCGGAACTGTTTCATGCTTGTGGTAGCAAAACGTTGTCAAATTGTAATCAGAAAGCATCAATAGAGAGGGAATTGAAAGGAAAAAGCTGTGTAACTTCATTTACGTTGATTCTGCCTTCGTACGTGAAGATGAACGTTCTCAACTGACTGTTTAGGGTCGGAACACGGTCCAACATATTTCGTTTATTGTATATAGTTGAACATGTTAGTTATCTATTTTATGTCAGAAAGGAGAAAATATATAGTATAGAGGCTAGTGTGTAATGTGGTGTCCTATATAAACCAATCTTTGTAACCCTAGCTTGTAATATACAGAAAACAGTTTCAATACAATTTCAATAAGATTCAAACCCCAAAATCAGTTCATTCTCTATACCGAATAACATGGTATCAGAGCAGAGTTTATGAATCTTGAAAACTCTATTCGTCAACCTCAAACCAGCAAGACCAAAAACAAAAATTAGTTCAAAACCAAATCTCAAACCAAAACCAAAACAAAAACCAAAATCAAACATCAAACCTGTCATTTTTTATTCTTCGAACAATCCGTATCAAAACAACAACAGCAGCAACCGCCAACCCAATCTTTGTCGGTAAACCCTAATTCACCGATCAAAAATGCAGAACCAAGACCCCCAACGAAACTGTTTTTTCAATCTTCGTCAAACCCCCACTAACCTTTCGGCAATTCCTTGATACCCACGAACAATCACAAACAATTTAGACGAACAATCTATCCCACGAACCTTGACCCCCAACGACGAACCCTTTGAATCCCACGAACCTTTGTTTCCCACGAAGAATATCCCACGAACAATCAATTCCATCGACGAACCATCATTTGTTTCGCGAACCTTTATCTTCAAAGCTCAAAAAAACAAAGCTCAAAAAATCAAAACCAAAAGTTGAATAGTCAAAGCTAAAAAAAAGCTCAAAAAATCAAAGCTTCAACCAGCCTTCAATCCACGAACACTTTCAAACTTCGACGAACCATTCCTTTCACGAACCCTCATTTGCCAACGAACTTTTGCTTCTTCATCAAACCTTCAAGCCCACAATGATTTATTCTTCGTCAAAACAGTTCAAGCCCACGAACCTTCATTCTCCGGTCGCTGGTGGCTCGACGAAGATGAGAAGACAGGCTTAGTGTGCGAGGGTCGTTATCTCTCCCGGCTTGACCTCTCGCCCTAAGTCGATCTTTCGATCCTTCCATTCGCTTCTGGGATTCGGTTCTGTTCGGCCTTTCGGATCTATTGCTAGCCGGTTCCTCTTCTCGATTGCTTAGTAGGCCTGATATTAGTCGTGTCTATTGTTATAGTGCAGCTTGACTGATTCGAATCCTATTAACCTTTCATAGAGTTGGTTCCTCGGCTAGGTGTTCCTCGGTTCCTTATTCGCCAATTCCTTCTTGCCCACCTATCAGTCTTCCGCAAACTCCACAGAAGCGTCAAACAGCTCCTGTTTCAACTTAAAAAAGTCAAAAATATCAAAATGGAAATCAATCATGGGAAGAACAGTTCTTGGATATTCGATTCTGGTGCCACTGACACCATGACGTTTGAACCGTTAGACATACGGTCAATGTCCAATCCTCAAAAAACTCAATCCACACCGCAAACAACGGAACAATGCAAGTGAAAGGAGGAGGAACAATTGAAATTTCACCAACTATGAAATTATCAAATTGCCTTTATGTTCCATCATTATCGCACAAACTGCTTTCAATAAGCCATATTACCAAAGAGCTAAATTGCATGGTACTAATGCATCCTACTTTCTGCCTTCTACAGGATATCAGGACGGGTGTGAGTTTTGGATGTGGTACTGAGCGCCAAGTATTGTACTATGTGGATGAAGTGGCTTAACCACTGTGATGTTGGCTCATGGAACCGAAAACCGGGAAGCCTGGCTATGGCATAGACGTTTGGGACACCCATCCCATGGTTATTCGCGCCTTTTGTTTCCAAAACTCTTCCCTTCAATTGGGAAAATAGATTGTGAAACTGTAACACCCCAAAAACGGCTTTGGAAATCAAACCACGTTAATAGTGAAAATGAGTAAAATACCATTAGTGGTAAAAATTAACCCGGTAAAAAAATTAGGATTTAAATAAATAAACTTGATATTAATTAAAAGGAGGATAAATACTTTGAAAAAAAAAACAAAGTATGTAAAAGGCCCGAGTTAACGGGACTTAAAATAAAATGGATTATGACTTCTCGAACCCACTAAGTTAACTAGGAGTGTTTAACCCAGTTAACAAGACGAAATATTATTAGAAATAAGTACGTTGTATCCTACTAAATAAATTAACCAAATAAGAGGGGCCAATGTGGGATAACTTAAAAAGTTAATTAATAAAACAAAAAAAAAAATATACACACACAGTGTGTGCGTAGAGATCGACCAGGGGAAGCTCCCATGGAGCTCTAACCCTAATTTCAACAAATGCTCCAAATTGAAGCTCAAATCAAGGCCCAAATCAATGCATGAACACAAATCCGTGATCACCTAGACATGGGGATCACAAGGTATGTTGAATTTTGTCATTTTGTGATACTTTAAAATTATGGTGAACAATCATAATCGAAATTCTGGAATGAATGATGAATCTATGAACATAGTTGTGATGAAATTCATGTTTAGAAACAAACCCTAGTTGAAAACTTGATGAATTAGTGTTAAAAACTAGGGATTTGATAATTACCCTATTATGTGCTAAGTGGGTTTTATGACAATATGATGAACACTCGGATTAGAGTGTTAAATTGATGAATATTGATGTGATGTTATAAGTTCTAGTTGTAGTTCATGAACACTAGACATAGAGGTTTGATTTTTGATGTAAATCTTGGTAGAAATAACTAGTTGTGAACTAGTTAGTAGATATGTAAAATTATACACATAAGGTGTTTGTTAAAATGCCTAAATGAGAACTAAAGTGTTAAAATTTAGAGTGAAAACGCGTATTTAAATAATATGACAAATTGTGCGAAGTATGAACCGATAAGGGTTCAAAGCATAAAGTTAATCTAGACTTAATTGTGTAAATCATGTGATCAAAAGTAGTTAACTTTTGATAAGTTGAATTAATAAATAATAAGGTCGAACGGTAGTTTCGACAAAGAAAATACGTAAGGTGGAAAAGTCGTGATTATTAATGACTAATCTAACCACCTGTGAATGATGACGATAGTTTGACACTTAACGAGCAAGGTGGAGGCTTGGGAAGAAATGGGTCAAACGAATCAAGAAGGAAAAGAAAAGCGTAGCTCGGATACGAGGTAAGTTAAGCTTACGCCCTTTTTACTTTTATTACAAAATGCTTATTTGTGAACATGGAATACGATTTATATTAAGTAAATGAAACATGATGTTCCGGCGCGAATAATGCTAGTCGGAACAAGTGAAAATGGTAGAAACCATAAATTATGGTAGAAAGGGGTAAAAATGGTGAAATGGTAATCCGGACATGGGTTAACGAATAGATAAAGGGATTTAAAACGACACCATTTGGCATAAGTCATAATGGGTCAAATAAAACAGGAAACGACTTTCAAGTTGGATGATTTCAAAAAGTAAACCGGGATAGGTTAAAGGGGTGAAATGGTAATTAAGTGCCATCTTATAATGACAATTGGTCTTTTCGACTAAACGGGTTAAACGGTGTTGTTAACACCATTTGTCAATAATATTTGATGAGTGCTTGTTAAGTTTTGTGATCACAGGAATTAACACATGGTTAGCATTGCTATTAACTAGATATTAATAGCGAAAGGTATTTAAACGGGTCAATCTTATGACCCGAGTCAGGTAAGCATGTTTAGAATTATAGCTAAAAGTGATATTTTTGGTCAAATAATATCGGAAGTCCTTCGTCGCGCAAATGAAGGGCTAAAATTGACCAAAAAGCCCTTGAGGGGTAAATAGGGTAAACAACCTTTAAAGAGTTGTTTTGAAATAAGTGTCTTGTTAAATTGAGTCCTTGGAATTCGTATAAAAATGGTGATAGGATGTAAACCAATAGAAGCATGATTTAAGTCTAAAATGTAAAATACTCGTAACGGGTCAAAACGAGTATATATGTATAACGGGTTAAAACTTCTTAAGGAACCCGTAAAGTTAAACCTTGAAAATTAGTAAACGGATATAACATGATGACCATGGGATTTTGAAGGAAAATAACAAATTAGTTTGGTAAAAGCATGAACGGGTCAAAAGTGTCATAATTGAATATCAAGCCAAGAGCTTGAAATGTAAATTTTTGTGAATTCAGATGTTGGATTTTAACTCCATGTGATGGAGAATTAAATTACGAACGCGTAGGAAAAAGAATCGTGTAAAACGGATCAATAACGAATAAGTTATGTCCGTTTTCGTGAAACTTGGGTTGGCTAGGAACTATGCAGCAACAATTAAATAGTTTGCTGTCAAAAAGGGGGCTAGGTGGGGCGTCTAGCCCCCCCTGAATTCCAAAAATGTTTAATTTTGTTTGTTTGACCCATATAACTTGTTTAAACTTGTTATTTAACAATCAAAACTAACTTTTAAGTTGGTTTTGATCATAGGTGATCGCCAAGAGTGCCCGGATGAAGATCAAGCTCGATGAGGAACCGAACACGATAAATTACAAGCTTCCGCGTGGCGTTTCGTCGTATCTTTTAAACGACGAATTCAATTATATTAAATTGTATATTCTTTTAAATTGTAAAAGTTTTAACTAACCTTATTTATCAAAATTACATGTTTGTTTTCGTAAACTATACGAAAACCGTAAAATAATAACAAGGGTGTTACAGAAACATGTTTCCGTGCTAAAAGCCATCGACAACCATTTAAACCTAGCAATACGAAAGTTGCTTCACCCTTTTCACTAATCCATTCTGATGTGTGGGGTCCTGCTCCAGTGATGGGGGACAGGGTCTTCGGTACTTTCTACTATTCGTGGATGATTGCACTCGCATGACATGGGTATATTTTTTAAAAAACAAAGCCGAAGTTTACAAGAAATTTATCACATTTTATGCTATGATTCACACTCAATTCCGAACCCAAATCCAAATCCTTCGATCTGACAATGGGGGAAATTTGTCAACACTTCAGTGAAACAATTCTTTAAAACCAAAGGATTAATTCATCAAATCTCTTGTTCTCATACCCCCGAACAAAACAGTGTTTCCGAACGGAAAAACCGTATTATTCTTGAAATGACTCGAGCTCTTTTAATTGAGTCTCAGGTACCTAAATCTTTCTGGCCGGAGGCAGTTGCAACCTCCGTGTATCGCCTAAATCGGCTCCCCACCAAAGCTCTGAAGTTTAAGACTCCTGATGTGTGTAAAATGCAACATATAAAACACATCAATTAAGGCATAAAACTAACCCTTTTTTAGTACTAATGTTGGAAAAAGAGTGTTTTTGTCTTCCTTTTGTATTTTCAGGATGAAATGAGCTCAAAATCACAAAAGAAGCAAAAAGACCACTAATTCTACCATAAATACAAGAAAAGGAACAAAAGTTGACTGCCCGGACCCTCAACGGCACCTCCCAAAGCAAAAAGGAAGAAACAGAGTCTGAACACGCCCCGTGTCCAGCGAACACGGGGGCGTGCCCAGGAAGCAGCAGAAAAGACAAACCAGTAGAAGCTTCCATTGCCCACCACGGGGCCGTGTCCAGCGAGCACGGGGGCGTGGTGAAAGTACAGCAGGCGCATTAATTGTAATTCGCAATTACAATTAATGAGGAGAGAGAGTGTCAGGCGGGCACGGGGCCGTGTCCAGCGGACAAGGGGCCGTGTCCAGCCTTCTGTTCAGCCTATAAATAGAGGAGCTTGGCTTCATTCTCTCTCATCCCTTGGCACACCACCTCTCTCACACTTCATCCACCACCCACCACCATCATAACACCATCATCCACCACCATCATCCATTGTCCATCGTAGAGTGTGTGAGTCGTCTCGGGATCCAAGATTGATCGTAAGAGTTCTTGACAATCAAGGCCATGTTTGCCTAAGTCTCTTACATCACTTGGTGAAGACAAGTGTTTAGTATAATACTTTTTATTTTTAATCTTTTGCACTTTTTATTTGGTTTTGTATTAATGACTTTAATAACTAGTTACTTATGTTGAAGGTGATCTTTCCTTATCGTTTGTCCGTGGTGTCTTGGCGTTATTTTACTGTCTATATAAAATAAAAGATTTTCACCATTCATATCTCCACGGTCTATATGGAGGTATGTTGGCTACCTGGTCGGGGGTTAAGGGAACGGTTTGGTAAGGGTCTTGCCCTTGTTCAGCGTTTAGAGGTCCTGCTTGGGACCTGGGTCAAATTTAGTAGGATCTCCTTCAATGCCCATAGGTATTGGATGGCGGGGATCCAAACTCTTTGACCCCCTCATAAGTTAACTACTATTAATACTATAACCCGGTTATTTAGGACTGTATCCCTGCTGACTCAGACTACTTAGCCGAGGGTAACGTCACCGCCAGAAGCGGGGCCTACCACAATTTGCATTAATAACTTAATTCATTATCTTTCAATAATCCGACCCTTTAGGATTGTATCCTTGCTGACTCAAACTACTGGGTTGAGGGTAACGTCGCCTTCAAAAGAGGGGCCTACTACAATAACTAAGATAATCTCTTAAACAAGTGCAAAAGTGCGAAAAATAATCAAAGGTTATACTAATACACGTGTCGGATCCAAGTGATTCATCTTGTCTATCTGTTTTTTATTTTATTTTTATTTTCAGCATTTAGTTAGTTTTTATTTTTCTTAGTTTAAAACATTTTTCTAACCTTTTTGATTTGATTAGACGTTGAGGATAAACCGGTATTAAAAGCTCTTGTGTCCTTGGACGACCTCGGTATCTTACCAACACTATACTACGTCCACGATGGGTGCACTTGCCCATATGTGTGTTTAGTGTTAGTAAATATCGTGTTTTATAAATTTAAAACTTGGCTAAAAGTGTAAAAAGGGCTTAAATATACATCTAAAAATATAACACACTTCACGCACATCAAGTTTTTGGCGCCGCTGCCGGGGACACAAGGATTTTAAGAAAGTTAGGAATCAACGGCCTAATCGTATTTTTATTTTTCTTTAATTTTCTAGGATTTTTTTTTAGATTTTTAGCTTCTGCAGAGCTTAACACGGGGCTGTGCCTGCTGAACACGCCCCGTGCTCAATCATTGGAACTGGCAATCCTGTTTTAAGTCAGACAGTAGGCTGAACACGGGGCCGTGTCCACTCAACACGCCCCCGTGCCCAAGATTCAGTTACTGAAAACAGAACCGTTAGATCCCAGCGGTTGGTAATTTCTGACACAAACATGAGTGATAGTAATTCTTTTTACTTTCGGCAATCTTATGGTTTGTGGTGTCGAATATGTGGAGGCGAACATGAGGAATTAAAATGTTTCTTCCTCACTTATAGGCCCCACTATATAGACCCACCGATTCCTTGTAACCTTAAGAGGGGCGAAAGTAAAAATAAGCACTATTTCTCCCTCGAATGCGCCCAGCCAGATATTCTAGGAGAAATGCTCCTTGACGAGCTATTTCAACTAGAAGAACTACTTCTCAATTGGTCAAAAGAACTTAGGAAGGATTTTTTAGATCCATCCCAAGATGATGACCATGAGGAAATGTTGGAACCGCATTCCGACAACCTCGTTGCTCCCGAAAAAACCTTCTTACCTAGAAAAGACGCGGACGATAGTCGTCCCTGTGTCGATTGTGCCGTGAAGGACTCCCCATCGACTTCGTTCGATGCATACATAGACCTGAGCGATTCGGCATACACCTTCTTTAACGAGAGCCCGGGAAAGGGTTGGACTTGTCCACCTAGAATGAAAATAGGAATTACCCTCACCGACAACCTCTTGCGTTCTCGCCTTAGTATAGGACAATTAAGGTATCTTAGGCACTATGGGGTTGTTCCTACAAGTCAAGAGCCACCCGATATAGATTAGCTCCTTAGTAAAGACAAAACTTCATAAGACAGCTTTCCGACACGGGGCCGTGCCCGGCCAACACGCCCCCGTGTCCATCAAAAGATTCCCCTCTGATCAGAACGTCAGAATACGGACAAACTGTGTCAGAATTTCATCTGCACACGGGGCCGTGTCCAGCGGACACGGGGCCGTGTCCAGCAGGCTGTCGTTTTCTATAAATGCAGCCAAAAATCCTGCACATTTGGACCAACTTGGGGACAGAGATTTGAAGGAATCTTCTCTCAAACAATCCTAGGTAAGTCTAAAAGAAGTTTCCAACAACCCATCTTGTCCCTTCCTCTTCTAGACATTTCCTTCTTCTTCATCTTTCTTCAAGAACTACCATGAAAAGCTTGAATTTTCAATCTTTGTGGTAGGGAACAATGGGTTTTGATCATAGAATCTTGGTAAAAACATGTTATGTAACACTGTTTAAAGTTATTTACTGTCAAAAAGCTTGCATAAACTCAGAAAATAACTTAAAAACCCAAGATTCCTTGCTCCAAAATCCTGCAGAAAGATGAACACGGGGCCGTGCTCAATGAGCACGGGGCCGTGTCCAGAAACTGTTTCGTCATATAAACTACTTTTGGTTTATTTTTCGTAGAATGGCGAGTGAAAACAGCGAAACATCATCCGTTCATTCCTCAAACAGCCGAAGGGGAAGGAGGCCTTCCGTTGAAGCTACACTTGTGCACTACGTGATAGCGCTAAGGGAAGCTCTCGATGAAATGACGTCAGTAGAGGAGGTCCTCATTGACCGTATTAACGATCTTACAATGGGACTTGAAAGCAGCTTCCAAGAGATTAACCTTTTGCACCAAAGGTTAAACATTTTGGTAGCACCCCCTATGGAACCAGTCCTTCCACAACAAGACTGGAACTTGGCACTCGGTATTAACAACCCTACCGGGTGGGGAGACTTTCCCGCAGAACCTCCTATGGAAAACCCACAAGAAGTTCCAGCGGAAGTTGAAACTCCTCAAACCAATGCAAGCGAGCCCTCTTTTCTCCTTCCAAGGGAGGTAGAGGAGTGGCTTGCCGACATATGAGGAGAACCGCACTCGAAAGGAGGAGTTCTACAAAGCCTTATCTAACCAAGACTAGTATCTTCTTGGAAATTTTGCTAAATTAAAATAAAACGTAGGGCTAGAACTCCATAAGTTTAATATCTATGTAATTTTTATCTTTATGTAATGTCTTTCTATGATTTGCAATGTTATGATGGTTTTTATGATTGATGGTTGTAAAACACACTCATGGTGGTAATGGATGAAAAAGGGAACGAGAAAAAATGGAACCATGCACGAAGAACAGAGCAACTCGACAAAAATCTCCATTACAGAAGGCTCAACACGGGCCGTGCCCAACCAACACGGCCCCGTGCTGAGCCCCTGCAGAAAAATCACCCAGTTCAGGTAACTGGACACGGGCCGTGTTCAGCGGACACGCCCCCGTGTCCAGGCTTCTGTTTCAATTCTGTAATTTTTGTTACTGGCACTTCACCACGGGGCCGTGTCCAGGATGCCAGTAACAAAAATCTTTGCTTTTTAACATACTTTTATACATTCTAATCAACCAAAAATATTATTTTTGGACACATTGAGGACAATGTGTAATTTAAGTGTGGGGGGGATGCTAAAACCTTGAAATTTTGCAAAATCCTAAACACAAGCCTTACACAAAACTCTATTGGAACCGCTAAACACCCCAAATTTTTTCAAAAACTTTTTCATTTTTTTTTATTTACTTGTCTTAGTTTAAGTTGGGAATAACAAGTTCTAAAAAGGTTATATTTTTACAAGTTTACAACCGATAGCGTCGTGATAAAAAGGAACCAACATAAGAAAATTATGAAACGGCATAACAAGTCTAGTTTAAAATTCGATTATATATGCTTGATCACATTAAAAACCCATTCCCACAAAAGTGAGTTTTGAGCCTTTATTGAGCATAAAAATACACATATTTAGATTAAATGCTCATTTTTCGTTTCTTGTGTGAATAGCCGCTCGGTCCTTACAAATCTAGAACTTGCCACGACGATACATTCCCGGTCCTTACCAACTTAAACCCAAGTAAGTAAATGATGGAGGCATTAGGACTAACTATTTTTTTTCAAAACCATTATTTTTCAATTTTTTTTTACCTACCCAAAATCCCCCTAGAAAACCCCTTTGAGCCTAAACCTTTCATTTCATTACCCCAAAAACCATTTTTACCCACCAAAAACCTTTTTCATTTTTTTTCTTTATTTTAGTAACAAGCTCGGTTTTTCGTCAACTTGCCCTTTCATGTGACAAAAAAAAAATGATGATGAAGTCAAAAACAAACAAAAGCTACAAAAGCTTGTTTGGAGAAATACTTCAAAAATAATAGGTCACTAAAAACAAGGTATTTTACGAAAACCGACACTTGTTACGATTTTCGCCCTTTTTACTAACCACTAACCAACCACCCACCTTTAAACCCAAGCCTTCACCCAAAAAGTCCTCTTGATATTTACAAAGGTAAAAAGTTAAAAAGGAGGAGGATTGATTGCTTGGCAAGCCTATGGAAAGACGTAAGTTCCGTGCCGCTCTCGAGTGATTCACTAAAATATACACCTTCGGCCGAGTGTTGAGTGATCTCCCGTGAGGTATGTGAACTTGTATATAAATGGAATTTTAATAAGGCATGCTATGCCCAAATAAGTAATTTATCTTATGAAAAGTTCAAAATAAATCATAACGAATAGGATTGTAAATAAATAAAAATAAAGCCTACAAAAACCTTGGATTCCCGACACTCTAGGACAAGCTAAAAAACTTCTTTTCTACCTATTCCATTTGGGAGTGTAAGCCACATTTAAAGAGTTTTGCTTGAGGACAAGCAAAAGTTCAAGTGTGGGGGTATTTGATGTGTGTAAAATGCAACATATAAAACACATCAATTAAGGCATAAAACTAACCCTTTTTTAGTACTAATGTTGGAAAAAGAGTGTTTTTGTCTTCCTTTTGTATTTTCAGGA
The DNA here is from genome assembly GCF_002127325.2 of Helianthus annuus. NCBI lineage: Eukaryota > Viridiplantae > Streptophyta > Magnoliopsida > Asterales > Asteraceae > Helianthus > Helianthus annuus. The sequence goes on from NC_035436.2 coordinate 71,403,625, forward strand.
TGAAATGAGCTCAAAATCACAAAAGAAGCAAAAAGACCACTAATTCTACCATAAATACAAGAAAAGGAACAAAAGTTGACGGCCCGGACCCTCAACGGCACCTCCCAAAGCAAAAAGGAAGAAACAGAGTCTGAACACGCCCCGTGTCCAGCGAACACGGGGGCGTGCCCAGGAAGCAGCAGAAAAGACAAACCAGTAGAAGCTTCCATTGCCCACCACGGGGCCGTGTCCAGCGAGCACGGGGGCGTGGTGAAAGTACAGCAGGCGCATTAATTGTAATTCGCAATTACAATTAATGAGGAGAGAGAGTGTCAGGCGGGCACGGGGCCGTGTCCAGCGGACACGGGGCCGTGTCCAGCCTTCTGTTCAGCCTATAAATAGAGGAGCTTGGCTTCATTCTCTCTCATCCCTTGGCACACCACCTCTCTCACACTTCATCCACCACCCACCACCACCATAACACCATCATCCACCACCATCATCCATTGTCCATCGTAGAGTGTGTGAGTCGTCTCGGGATCCAAGATTGATCGTAAGAGTTCTTGACAATCAAGGCCATGTTTGCCTAAGTCTCTTACATCACTTGGTGAAGACAAGTGTTTAGTATAATACTTTTTATTTTTAATCTTTTGCACTTTTTATTTGGTTTTGTATTAATGACTTTAATAACTAGTTACTTATGTTGAAGGTGATCTTTCCTTATCGTTTGTCCGTGGTGTCTTGGCGTTATTTTACTGTCTATATAAAATAAAAGATTTTCACCATTCATATCTCCACGGTCTATATGGAGGTATGTTGGCTACCTGGTCGGGGGTTAAGGGAACGGTTTGGTAAGGGTCTTGCCCTTGTTCAGCGTTTAGAGGTCCTGCTTGGGACCTGGGTCAAATTTAGTAGGATCTCCTTCAATTCCCATAGGTATTGGATGGCGGGGATCCAAACTCTTTGACCCCCTCATAAGTTAACTACTATTAATACTATAACTCGGTTATTTAGGACTGTATCCCTACTGACTCGGACTACTTAGCCGAGGGTAACGTCACCGCCAGAAGCGGGGCCTACCACAATTTGCATTAATAACTTAATTCATTATCTTTCAATAATCCGACCCTTTAGGATTGTATCCTTGCTGACTCAAACTACTGGGTTGAGGGTAACGTCGCCTTCAAAAGAGGGGCCTACTACAATAACTAAGATAATCTCTTAAACAAGTGCAAAAGTGCGAAAATAATCAAAGGTTATACTAATACACGTGTCGGATCCAAGTGATTCATCTTGTCTATCTGTTTTTTATTTTATTTTTATTTTCAGCATTTAGTTAGTTTTTATTTTTCTTAGTTTAAAACATTTTTCTAACCTTTTTGATTTGATTTGACGTTGAGGATAAACCGGTATTAAAAGCTCTTGTGTCCTTGGACGACCTCGGTATCTTACCAACACTATACTACGTCCACGATGGGTGCACTTGCCCATATGTGTGTTTAGTGTTAGTAAATATCGTGTTTTATAAATTTAAAACTTGGCTAAAAGTGTAAAAAGGGCTTAAATATACATCTAAAAATATAACACACTTCACGCACATCAACTCCCTTAGATTTTCTATCTAAGTCTGCTAATATTCCCCATCCTCTTACACTTGAACCTCGAATCTTCGGGTGTACAGCATTTGTCCACATACCCAAAACCAACTGAAACAAGCTTGGCTCGTGTGCTGAGAAATTTGTATTTGCCGGCTCTGGTATCGATCAAATATGTTACCGGTGTTATAATCCAAAAACTCATAAAATGTTCACCACAATGAATGTTGACTTCCTTGAAACAAAATACTTTTATAACACCCAACTCAGTGGTCAGGGGGAGAATGAACGTATAGACACTCTGAGTTGCTAACTCAACTGCCATCATCCGAAGAAGTAACAGTAGAAAACCATCACAGTAATCTGAGCCCTTCAAACACAACCACACAATCTGCGGAGCACAGTACCACTGAAGAGAGTCCATCCAACGTGATACCAGAGGTAAGAAATACTGAGAACCCTGAATCTGTGAACTCTGAATGTCCTGCGTTTTTTAATTATGAGACAACATGAGAACACATAGACCTGACAACAACAGAATCTACAGAACAAGTTGAACCAGATGTGGAAGAAGTTGAACCAGCCGTTGACCACGTTGAACCAGTTGCAGCAGAGACAGCCGGAAGATACTCTCTTCCCCCCAGACCCAATATAGGGGTTCCTCTAAAACGGTATTCCCCGGAGAGAGAAACCAGAAATTCAAGGTATCTTGTAGCTAATATGGTTAATGGGAACTTATCTAATAGTGCGAAATCATTTGTCACCTCACTATTCTCTGAACAAATACCTGATTCTGTAAAGGAAGCACAAAGTAAGAAGAGCTGGAAAGAAGCTATGGAAACGGAGATGCACGCTCTTATGAAAAACAATACATGGGAAAAGTGCATCCTCCCGAAAGGAAAAAAACAGTTGGTTGCAGGTGGGTGTATTCGATTAAATATAAACCAGATGGTTCCACTGAAAGATACAAAGCCCGACTTGTAGCCAAAGGATACACTCAGACGTATGGAATCGATTATTCTGAGACATTTTCTCCGGTTGCAAAAATGGGCACCATCAGATTCCTCTTCTTCATAGCAGCTAACTGAAGAAGTTTACATGGAAGCTCCTCCAGGTTTTTCAGGGGTTTTAAAGATAGGGAAGTTTGTAGGTTGAAGAAATCCCTCTACAGACTAAAACAGTCTCCTCGGGCATTGTTTGGAAAGTTCACCTTGGCTATGAAAGAATACGGGTATCACCAAAGTAACGCTGATCATACCTTGTTCCTCAAAAGGAGGAACGGCCTTGTAACTTGCTTGATCATATATGTAGATGACATGATTATCACCGGAGATGATGTAGAAGAAATAGCACGACTTAAAAGGAATTTGTTTTCAAAGTTTGAAATGAAAGACCTTGGGAATCTCAAGTATTTACTTGGAATAGAAATTCTCAGGTCTAAATGGGGGATTTTCATCTGCCAAAAGAAGTATATTCTTGATCTCCTGACGGAAACTGGGTTGATTGATTATAAAGCAGCAGATACGCCAATGGTGGTGAACCACAATCTTCACATGGAACTCAATGGAAATCTCGCAGACAAAGAAAGGTATCAACGACTCGTGGGCAAGTTAATTTATCTCTCTCACACTCGCCCTGATATAACTTATGTCGTTGTTATAAATAGTAGTAAATTTATGTTATTTGACATATATTTAATTTCCAAAAACTAATTTCTTTATAATTTGTCATCTCCGAGTACTCCCCGTGTACTCTTCGCCTAAGCCGAGTACTCTCAACTCCCCGGTCGACCGACTAGTGAGCGCCTAACGACTTTTACAACCACGATTAATGGTATTAGTTTTAACTGTCGATTTATATGTTTGCGTTTGATGAAAAAATTTAGAAAAAAATAATGTAGAAATTAGATTGACATTTAGCAACGACAAGTCGTCACTAAATTTTTAACAATCTTTTGAAAAGCAACCCTCTAGCAACGACTTGTCATCATGATAGGCTACCATTTATAAATAAAACAAACCTATGGCGACAACTTGTCTTCGAGAAAAGTTATATTTAATATTTATTTTGAATTATTTTTTACATAATTTTTACTTTCAACGACCCTATAGCGACAACTTGTCGTCATTAAAGGATCTCCAGTTCCGACGACTCTTTCCCAACGACATTCTGAGCTTTAGCGTCGCAGTTGTGGTGACAAAACATCCGACGACTAGTCGTCTGGTCTTCGGGATAGACTGCCCGACAACATGTCGATAGAAAAGCCTATGTATAGATTTCTTGTAGTGATGTATCAAATGCATCATTTATTGGACAATTCATTTCACTTTCAACTAAACTAGTTTTATACCCCCGCGCGTTGCGGCGTGCTAAACCGAATTGTCCCCGGTTTAATAACATGTAGGTTCTCGATGAAACGTATGTGTGAAAACTGGTGAATATGGGTTAAAATTTCTCGATCGTTCATCATCTGTCCCCTGTTTTCAAGAAAAACGTGACAACTTTAGTCGTTGGGTGTAACAAAAAGAAGTTATCTTTGTAGGTACTTACAACATTTTATGTATGTGGCTAGATTGATAAAACTACTTTGATAATCTCAATAGAGCATCTCAAAAGTAACTACAACAGCTAAGCAAATTCAAGAAGTTCACATGAAGCTTAAACCTAAAATTGTATCCAAGAAGTTCTAGTTATTAGAGGCAACCAGCCTTCATCAGTTGGCTTTAAAGGCAACAAACTGTTACTCAAGTGAAAGTTTAATTCTTTGAATGGAAGAATTAAGAGAAAATACTTATTAGACAACACCTAACCGTTTGACCTGTTCCCCCTCTAGCTAAACTTTTTGGATTCAGAGGAAATACTCATTGGACAACACCTAACCGTTTGACTCGTTCCCCCTCTAGCTAAACTTTTTGGTTAAACGCGTCAAAAATGTTATTTTTTTAGGACGAGTCGAGATGGGGTTGACTCACTGATGTGTATAAAACGCAACATATAAATTACATCAAATGAGGCATAAAACTAACCCTTTTTAAGTACTAATGTTGGAAAAAGAGTGTTTTTGTCTTCCTTTTGTATTTTCAGGATGAAATGAGCTCAAATACACAAAAGAAGCAAAAAGACAGCTAATTCTAGCATAAATACAAGAAAAGGAACAAAAGTAGATTGCCCGAATGTCACACCCCCAAAATCCACCCGCGGAGTACCACCGCTTGGGAGCGTGACTGACCAGGATCAAACCATCAATCATATCAAACATAGCATTTAATAATAATAAAAGTCATTAAAGTAGTTCATCAAAACATGATCGATGTTTCAAAACCAAGCATTGTTTAAGTAGCGGAAGCATTGTTGTAAACCCAAGTTAAAGATACTGGAATGTCATAAGTGTCTAACAAAGTAATACGATCCTTGTCCACAACGATCGGCTCATCTTTGTGCAAGCTCCATGTACCTAACGATCTGCAAGGCATGTAACAGAATGATCAACAGACTAGTTGAGCGAGTTCACAGTAAGTAAATGCGTAACAGTAAGTAACGGGTGGCTCTACTGGGCCGATAGTAAGTTATACAGGTGGGGGCTTCCCATGTTATGTGACCACTAGACTATTCGTATCAACTACTCGTCTCATCCCTGTTCTTCTTCCGAGAACAGTAGCGCGTATGGGGTGTACGTAGGTTTTACGTACGTATCCTTCACAACCGAGGATAGGAGACGCGGGAGTGTACGTGGGTTTCACGTACGTATCCTTTGTACCGTGGATAGAAGTAAATAATGCGTACACGTAGGTTTTACGTGCGTGCCTGACATCCGAGGCAGTAATTGGCATATGACCACGTAGGTGTTATCCTAACCTACGGAACCGTCCTGACATCCGAGGATCATGGTAGGTGATAGTCTAGGAAAAGCATATGTACGTTCTTAGTCAATTGTAACCTTTATCCCATTCCCACGACCCGGGAATCCCATGCCTTAGTAGGAGTGTGAACTCACCTGGGTTTGCTCGGCAGACAATAAAATGCTCAAGTATACAAGTAAGGGATCAACCACGTCCTATCATGGTTACTTATGCAAGTTAGGTTCGTATATAGCACGTTTGTATCACGTATGGTATCAAGTATGATCATGGCAAATCACATAAACGTATCAGCAGTTCATATCATGTAACGAGTCCAAGTAGTCGGCCCAAACAGATAAGCAGTCCAATAACATAAGTCATAAGATTGGGCCCGTGACAGAGTAGGCCCAAACAGTGTACGTGCAAAGGAGGTCTCGAGTCGCAACCAGCGATCTCGAGTCGCAACCGGTGGTTACGAGTCGCAACAGGTGGTCTCGGTTCATCATGGCCCGGTTACGAGTCACAGCCGGAGATTACGAGTCGCAACATGAGATTGCGAGTCGCAATAGTGATTTCGGTTCATCATGGTCCGGTTACGAGTCGCAACGGGACTCGCAACCATGGTCTCGACTTGTGCTGTTGTGGTCTCGAGTGGGGTTCCGACTCGCAATCCGAGTCGCAACCAAATGTAACTGGTTTCCATAAATCCTGTAACAATCTTTCCGTGATTCTAGCAAACAACTTAGGCAGTTTCGGAAATCAGATCAAACAATGATTATTCAGCATTCAATCATATTCATAACACCTTCAAAATCATCACCATTAGCATGTTCATACCGCATCAAACACTAATCGGATTAGCACACAAATCTAAACCGAGTCATAAACATATCATCGGACTAGCATGCAACCTATCCGATTATCATTCATACAGAACCTGATTATATCTATCATCATGCAATCAATCCGAAGACCAATCATAAACAACATAATCTAACCGGCCCTAGTTCATAATCATGCAGATTCTAATCGGTTTCATCTAAACATGAAATCATAAAATCACTTATCACAAAAGCATAAACAAAACACTAACCGATTACGAGTAAAGAAGGGTGATCCGAACAAGAGAATGATCGGATGGTCTTGTGCCGTCGGGTCCTAAGCAAGCCGAGAGAGAGAGGTAGAGAGCAAATAGGGTTTGTGTGTGTTATGAAAATTGTAACAATGAGAGAAATCAAACCCTTACCAAAGGATTTGTGTTTGCGAGTGGGGAGTGGGCCGAGCCCAACTCGGTTACCAAATGGAGTCCGATTTCAAAGTGTGGCCCAAACGGGCTTGTGTGACCGGTTTGTGTAATTTGGGCTCGTGCAACACATAACATACATACGCACATAACAAATATTCATTTAAAATCATACAATTCAGTTCTCATAAGCACGTAACGTTACATCAAAGCAAGTCGAAAGTTCGAGTTGTCACATTATCCCCAACTAATTGGAAATTTCGTCCCGAAATTTGGTATGCACTCACTGAGGAAGCTAGGTAAGTTATAGCGTTCACTGGTTTTCCTGGGGTGTCACATCCTCCCCCCGTTGATCTGGAATTTCGTCCCGAAATTCCGAAGTAGTAGCTTCAGTCTCAGCAGTGGTAGCATTGGTTTCGAATAACTGGGGGTACTTTTCTGTCATCCTGTCTTCGCATTCCCAGGTGTACTCTGGGCCACGTTTGGAGTTCCAACGAACCCGAACAAGAGGGATTCTCTTGTTTTTGAGGACCTTCACATCCCGGTCTGTGATTTCAACTGGTTCCTCGACGAACTGCAACCGCTCGTCGATAGTGAGTTCCTTAAAAGGAATGATGAGGGTTTCATCTGATAGGCACTTCTTTAAGTTCGATACATGAAAGACATTGTGAACTGCTCCGAGTTCAGCTGGTAGGTTCAACTTGTAGGCTACCTTGCCAATCTTTTCTAAGATTTCGAATGGTCCGACGTACCGCGGATTCAGTTTGCCCCGTTTGCCAAAACGTACCACACCTTTCCAGGGTGAAACTTTTAGTAAAACCCGGTCTCCGACCTGAAATTCCAAAGGCTTTCTACGCTTGTCCGCGTAGGCTTTCTGACGGTCGCGTGCTGCCGCCATGCGTTGTCGTATCTGTGCTATCTTTTCGGTGGCGTCCACTACAATCTCTGGACCCGTAATTTGACTATCCCCCACCTCTGCCCAACAGAGAGGTGACCGGCATTTACGTCCGTACAATGCCTCGAATGGTGCGGCTTGGATGCTGGTATGATAACTATTATTATACGAGAACTCCACCAAAGGGAGATGCTTTTCCCAGCCGTTGCCGAAATCGATAACGCATGCCCGAAGCATGTCTTCAAGTGTTTGAATCGTTCGCTCAGACTGCCCATCCGTCTGAGGGTGATATGCTGTGCTCATGTCTAATCGTGAGCCGAAAGATTTATGCATTGCTTGCCATAGCTCTGACGTGAATCGTGCATCGCGATCCGAAATAATAGAGGTGGGCACTCCGTGCCTCGAAACAACTTCTTTAAGATAGACGTCTGCGAGAGTGGAGAACTTGTCCGTTTCCTTAATCGGTAGGAAGTGTGCAGACTTGGTGAGTCGATCAACTATGACCCATATTGTATCGTTCCCACGCTGAGATCTAGGTAAGCCTGTAACAAAATCCATGGAAATTTCTTCCCATTTCCATTGAGGTATCTTAGGCTGCTGAAGTAGACCAGCTGGTTTCTGGTATTCGACCTTGACTCTCGCACAGGTCAAACATTTTCCAACGTACGTAGCGATGTGGGCCTTCATGCTAGGCCACCAATAAGTAGTGCTGATGTCGTGGTACATTTTATCTGACCCTGGATGTACCGAGTAGCGAGACTTGTGAGCTTCATCCATTACAAGTTCGCGTAAACCGCCATAGAGAGGGACCCAAATCCGGCCCGTTACGTAGTAGGCGCCGTCTTCCTTTTGTTCCATTTGTTGTCGTGAGCCGCGTAAGGCTTCGGCCTTGACGTTTTCGGGCTTCAATGCTTCTACCTGAGCATTTCGTATCTGTGCTGGAAGGTTAGACTGAATCGTAAGCTGTAGCGCTCGCACGCGCTTCGGTAAGGTGTCCTTTCGACTTAGAGCGTCAGCCACAACATTGGCTTTGCCTGGATGGTACTTGATGGCGCATTCGTAGTCGTTAAGTAACTCGACCCATCGTCGTTGACGCATGTTCAAATCCTCCTGCTTAAGAATATGCTCGAGACTCCTGTGATCGGTGTAAATCGTGCACCTGGTACCGTACAGGTAGTGTCGCCATATCTTAAGCACGAAAACAACAGCTCCCTGCTCTAAGTCGTGCGTTGTGTAGTTTCGTTCATGAACCTTTAGTTGACGAGAAGCGTAGGCTATCACTTTATCACGTTGCATCAACACACATCCAAGACCCTGGATGGATGCATCACAATATACTACGAAGTCTTCGGTGCCCTCTGGTAATGAAAGAATAGGGGCGCTGCAAAGCCTATCCTTTAGATACTGAAAAGCAGTCTCCTGCGTTTTGCCCCAACGGTAGGTGACACCCTTCTGTGTCAGTAGTGTAAGTGGTTGCGCGATCTTTGAAAAGTCTTTGATAAACCGTCTGTAGTAGCCTGCCAAACCCAAGAATTGGCGTATTTCTGTCGGTGTACGCGGTGCAGGCCAATTTCTGATCGAATCTACCTTGGATGGATCGACGTGGATCCCATCCTTGTTCACTACATGGCCTAAGAAGTGGACTTCACGAAGCCAGAAGTCGCATTTAGAAAGCTTGGCGTACAGCTGTTCCTTCCGAAGGAGTTCCAAAATAAGACGAAGATGCTGCTCGTGTTCCTCCTGACCCTTGGAGTAGATTAGAATGTCGTCGATGAAAACAATGACGAACTTGTCGAGATAGGGTTTGCATACCCTGTTCATAAGGTCCATAAATACAGCAGGCGCGTTCGTTAACCCAAATGGCATGACAAGGAACTCGTAGTGACCGTAACGAGTTCTGAAGGCTGTCTTGGAGACGTCCTCCTCCCGGACTCTCAACTGATGGTACCCCGACCTCAAGTCTATCTTCGAATAGTAACACGACCCTTGCAACTGGTCGAATAAGTCGTCGATGCGCGGAAGAGGATAACGGTTCTTCACCGTCACCTTGTTCAGTTCACGGTAGTCGATGCACATCCTGAACGTACCGTCTTTCTTTTTCACGAAGAGCACTGGAGCTCCCCAAGGCGAAGAGCTTGGACGAATAAAGCCCTTTTCCAAGAGCTCTTGTAGCTGCTTTGACAATTCTTCCAATTCCGATGGGGCTAGACGATATGGTGCGCGAGCTATGGGTGCTGCTCCTGGAGCGAGCTCGATTTGAAATTCGACCTGACGATGAGGCGGTAAGCCAGGTAAATCTTCAGGAAACACCTGAGGGAAGTTACGTACGACTGGTATATCCTCCAATTTCTTTTCCTTTGCTGATGCGTCTGTAACGAGAGCCAGAATGGCTGTGTGACCTTTACGTAAGCACTTCTGAGCTTTCAAGAATGAGATGATGCCAACCACAGCACCACTCTTGTCGCCTTGGACTTCGAGAGGTTCTTGACCAGAACGTGGAATACGAATGATCTTCTCACTGCATAAGATTTCTGCCTGGTGTTGGGATAACCAATCCATCCCAACCACAACGTCGAAGCTACCCAAAACTATGGGAATGAGATCAATAGAGAAGGCTTGACCAGCTAGGATAAGATTACAACCCTGAACTACGTGCGTGGCTTCTAGACTTTTACCGTTCGCTAACTCTACTACATGTTTGGTGGGTAAAAGTGTTGGTGCACGTTTTAGCAGTTGACACATTTTCACAGACATATAGCTTGTATCCGCACCCGAATCAAACAAAACAGTAAGTAAATATTGTCGAGGAGAAACTTACCCATAACAACGTTGGGATCGTTCACTGCGTCGCCTCGACCTAGTACGAATGCACGACCACGAGTTTCATTGCCGTTGTTATTTCCTCCGTTGTTGTTGTTGCCGTTGCCCTGGTTGTTGTTGTTGTTGTTGTTCTGGTTCCTGTTGAGCTGTGGGCAGTGTCTCTTGATGTGGCCTTCAGCACCACAATTGTAGCATCCCTTGTTGCCCTGTTGTTGGTTAGGCTGAGCGTGAGGCTGCTGCTGATTTTGGTTCGCAGGACGAAGGCTTCTACAATCTTTGGCCTCGTGACCCATCTTGAGGCATCTTTGGCAACGACCCTTGGTACACTGGCCGTTGTGGTGCCTGTTGCAGTTGTTGCACTTTGGAAGATTTCCGCGATATCTACCCTGCCTGTGGCTACCTGACGACTGCTGGTTAGGGCTTTGATAGTTGTCGGTCTTTCGCTGCTGATTCTGGGACTGAACCGAAACTAATGCTTTGCTTGAATCCCCCTCCCATTTCCTCTTGTTGTCACTTAGAGTAACGGGAGTAGCTGAAGGAGTGACTGTAGCAGTAGCGTTGACACGCTTAGGCAGTTTATTCTGTTCCACTGCCTGATCGGTGATGCGATGAGCGAGACGCTGGATTTCCTGGATGTTGTCGAGGTTAGCCGAGGTAACGTGGCTCTGGATTTCTGGTGCCAACCCCTTGAGATACATCTCGATACGCTTGTATGGAGGGTCCACCATAGTTGGACATAGCACGGCCAGCTCGTTTGACCGCTTGGTATACGCTTCAATCTCCGACCCAACCATTTTCAGATTATACAGCTCGTCTTCTAGCTTGTGAATATCTTCACGCGTACAATACTCACGCTTGATGAGTTCCTTAAAATCGTTCCATGGGGTGGCGTTAGCAGCTGCCAACCCAAGAATCTGCACCTGCGCGTTCCACCAGGTTAGCGCGATTCCTTCCAAGGTGCCAGTAGCAAACTTGACCTTGCGAGCCTCAGGGCACTCGCACATCTCGAATACTGATTCTAGCTTCTCGAACCAATGGAGGAGTCCAACCGCTCCTTCTGTGCCGCTGAAAGAGTTTGGACGACAGTCCATGAAGTTCTTGAAAGTGCAGACAGGCTGCTGCGCGTGTTGACCTATTGTGTACGAATAGGGCAAAGTTAAATACAAGAGTGAATGTAGGATCTAGGGATCCTAGTGTGTGCCTATACTGCAGGATATACTACCTGCTTGAGCTGCTGCAACTGCCGCAGCAACTTGGGCTTGAACAAGAGCCTCTAACTGGGCTTGTGTCATGTTAATTCTTCCAGCCATTGATCTTCATGTCAAAGGCGAAATAGGTGAGAAAAGTTCGCGAATAGTGCGATGACAGAAAAGTGTAAGCACGTAAAGGGTTCTTAAGCAATAGCAAATAGTGAGCATTGTAGTCTAAGCATACCGCGAGCAAAGTTCTAAGTAATTCTAGCAAGTAGGCAATAAACATAAACCTTATTACCTAAAATGTCAAGTCTTGCACGTGGAGCGAAGCGTCGTTGTGGATCGTTGAGAGCACTGTTCGGGTTATAGTCCGGTTTTAATAAAAACGTTTTCCCATATTAAAACCAAGTTCTCTATAACCAATGGCTCTGATACCAATCTGTCACACCCCCAAAATCCACCCGCGGAGTACCACCGCTTGGGAGCGTGACTGACCAGGATCAAACCATCAATCATATCAAACATAGCATTTAATAATAATAAAAGTCATTAAAGTAGTTCATCAAAACATGATCGATGTTTCAAAACCAAGCATTGTTTAAGTAGCGGAAGCATTGTTGTAAACCCAAGTTAAAGATACTGGAATGTCATAAGTGTCTAACAAAGTAATACGATCCTTGTCCACAACGATCGGCTCATCTTTGTGCAAGCTCCATGTACCTAACGATCTGCAAGGCATGTAACAGAATGATCAACAGACTAGTTGAGCGAGTTCACAGTAAGTAAATGCGTAACAGTAAGTAACGGGTGGCTCTACTGGGCCGATAGTAAGTTATACAGGTGGGGGCTTCCCATGTTATGTGACCACTAGACTATTCGTATCAACTACTCGTCTCATCCCTGTTCTTCTTCCGAGAACAGTAGCGCGTATGGGGTGTACGTAGGTTTTACGTACGTATCCTTCACAACCGAGGATAGGAGACGCGGGAGTGTACGTGGGTTTCACGTACGTATCCTTTGTACCGTGGATAGAAGTAAATAATGCGTACACGTAGGTTTTACGTGCGTGCCTGACATCCGAGGCAGTAATTGGCATATGACCACGTAGGTGTTATCCTAACCTACGGAACCGTCCTGACATCCGAGGATCATGGTAGGTGATAGTCTAGGAAAAGCATATGTACGTTCTTAGTCAATTGTAACCTTTATCCCATTCCCACGACCCGGGAATCCCATGCCTTAGTAGGAGTGTGAACTCACCTGGGTTTGCTCGGCAGACAATAAAATGCTCAAGTATACAAGTAAGGGATCAACCACGTCCTATCATGGTTACTTATGCAAGTTAGGTTCGTATATAGCACGTTTGTATCACGTATGGTATCAAGTATGATCATGGCAAATCACATAAACGTATCAGCAGTTCATATCATGTAACGAGTCCAAGTAGTCGGCCCAAACAGATAAGCAGTCCAATAACATAAGTCATAAGATTGGGCCCGTGACAGAGTAGGCCCAAACAGTGTACGTGCAAAGGAGGTCTCGAGTCGCAACCGGTGGTTACGAGTCGCAACAGGTGGTCTCGGTTCATCATGGCCCGGTTACGAGTCACAGCCGGAGATTACGAGTCGCAACATGAGATTGCGAGTCGCAATAGTGATTTCGGTTCATCATGGTCCGGTTACGAGTCGCAACGGGACTCGCAACCATGGTCTCGACTTGTGCTGTTGTGGTCTCGAGTGGGGTTCCGACTCGCAATCCGAGTCGCAACCAAATGTAACTGGTTTCCATAAATCCTGTAACAATCTTTCCGTGATTCTAGCAAACAACTTAGGCAGTTTCGGAAATCAGATCAAACAATGATTATTCAGCATTCAATCATATTCATAACACCTTCAAAATCATCACCATTAGCATGTTCATACCGCATCAAACACTAATCGGATTAGCACACAAATCTAAACCGAGTCATAAACATATCATCGGACTAGCATGCAACCTATCCGATTATCATTCATACAGAACCTGATTATATCTATCATCATGCAATCAATCCGAAGACCAATCATAAACAACATAATCTAACCGGCCCTAGTTCATAATCATGCAGATTCTAATCGGTTTCATCTAAACATGAAATCATAAAATCACTTATCACAAAAGCATAAACAAAACACTAACCGATTACGAGTAAAGAAGGGTGATCCGAACAAGAGAATGATCGGATGGTCTTGTGCCGTCGGGTCCTAAGCAAGCCGAGAGAGAGAGGTAGAGAGCAAATAGGGTTTGTGTGTGTTATGAAAATTGTAACAATGAGAGAAATCAAACCCTTACCAAAGGATTTGTGTTTGCGAGTGGGGAGTGGGCCGAGCCCAACTCGGTTACCAAATGGAGTCCGATTTCAAAGTGTGGCCCAAACGGGCTTGTGTGACCGGTTTGTGTAATTTGGGCTCGTGCAACACATAACATACATACGCACATAACAAATATTCATTTAAAATCATACAATTCAGTTCTCATAAGCACGTAACGTTACATCAAAGCAAGTCGAAAATTCGAGTTGTCACACCGAACCCTCAACGGCATCCTCCCAAGCAAAGAAGAGAAAACAGAAGACTGAACACGCCCCGTGCTCAGCCAGCACGGGGCCGTGCCCAAGAAGCAGCAGAAAAGACAAACCTGTAGAAGCTTCTATTGCCCACCACGGGGCCGTGTCCAGTGAGCACGGGGGCGTGGCGAAAGTACAGCAGGCGCATTAATTGTAATTGCGAATTACAATTAATGAAGAGAGAGAGTGTCAGACGGGCACGGGGGCGTGTCCGGCGGACAGGGGGCCGTGCCCAGCCTTCTGTTCAGCCTATAAATAGGAGTGCTTGGTTTCATTCCAACTCATCCCTTGGCACACCACCTCTCTCACACTTCATCCACCACCCACCACCACCATAACACCATCATCCACCACCATCATCCATTGTCCATCGTAGAGTGTGTGAGTCGTATCGGGATCCAAGATTGATAGTAAGAGTTCTTGACAATCAAGGCCATGTTTGCCTAAGTCTCTTACATTACTTGGTGAAGACAAGTGTTTAGTATAATACTTTTTATTTTTAATCTTTTGCACTTTTTATTTGGTTTTGTATTAATGACTTTATTAACTAGTTACTTATGTTGAAGGTGATCTTTCCTTATCGTTTGTCCGTGGTGTCTTGGCATTATTTTACTGTCTATATAAAATAAAAGATTTTCACCATTCATATCTCCACGGTCTATATGGAGGTATGTTGGCTACCTGGTCGGGGGTTAAGGGAACGGTTTGGTAAGGGTCTTGCCCTTGTTCAGCGTTTAGAGGTCCTGCAAGGGACCTAGGTCAAATTTAGTAGGATCTCCTTCAATGCCCATAGGTATTGGATGGCGGGGATCCAAACTCTTTGACCCCCTCATAAGTTAACTACTATTAATACTATAACCCGGCTATTTAGGACTGTATCCCTGCTGACTCAGACTACTTAGCCGAGGGTAACGTCACCGCCAAAAGCGGGGCCTACCATAATTTGCATTAATAACTTAATTCATTATCTTCCAATAATCCAACCCTTTAGGATTGTATCCTTGCTGACTCAAACTACTGGGTTGAGGGTAACGTCGCCTCCAAAAGAGGGGCCTACTACAATAACTAAGATAATCTCTTAAACAAGTGCAAAAGTGCAAAAATAATCAAAGGTTATACTAATACACGAGTCGGATCCAAGTGATTCATCTTGTCTATCTGTTTTTATTTTATTTTTATTTTTTCAGCATTTAGTTAGTTTTTATTTTTCTAGTTTAAAAACCTTTTCTAACCTTTTTGATTTGATTAGACGTTGAGGATAAACCGGTACTAAAAGCTCTTGTGTCCTTGGACGACCTCGGTATCTTACCAACACTATACTACGTCCATGATGGGTGCACTTGCCCATATGTGTGTTTAGTGTTAGTGAATATCGTGTTTTATAAATTTAAAACTTGGCTAAAAGTGTAAAAAGGGCTTAAAAATATACATCAAAAATATATCACACTTCACGCACATCAAGTTTTTGGCGCCGCTGCCGGGGACACAAGGATTTTAAGAAAGCTTAAAATCGACGGCCTAATCAGTTTTTCAAAACCTTTTTAAAACGCGCGCACATTTTTCTGCATTTTAGTTTAGTTTGCATTTACAATAGCCTGAACACGGGGCCGTGCTCACTGAACACGCCCCCGTGCTGCATATTTTTAGTTAGATACCCAGATACAGAGTCTGAACACGGGGCTGTGCTCACTGAACACGCCCCCGTGCTCAACGTGACAAGTAACTTTAATTAAAACGCCCAGATACAAACCCTGAACACGGGGCCGTGTCCAGCCTCTGTTTTCGTCTTTGTTTTTGTTTTCTGGTCCCGAGACTCAGTTGTGGTCTGCTGAGTGATTCTTATGGATCAATACTCAGGAGATTACAACTACACCTATGATGAGGATGATTATAGGGGTAATTGTTGCACTAATTGTCGTAACACACGCTCAGTTCAATATAATAACTCATATCAACCATCCAATTCATACAACTACTATGAGGAGCCCAGGTACGAGCCATCAACTTCATACACATCCTATGAAGACCAAAGGTATGGACCTCCTTCCTCATACTCATATTTTGATGAACCAAGGTATGAACCTTCATATTCATACTTTGAAGATTCAAGATATGAGCCACCACCTTCATACACTTATTATGAGGAACCATGGCGTGAACAACCCACCTCATATGAGTACTATGAAGAACAAAGTTTCGACCATTATCCATCATATACTTACAATGAAGAACAATGGTGTGAACCATCTACTTCATATGAGTACTATGAGGAGCCAAGGATCGAACAACCGGATTCAAGCTTTGAGGATCCAAATTCTTTTTCTCTCACCGAAGTGACCAATAGGATATTAGAACACATTAAAACTATCGAACGTTACATGAATGAATCTCGCGCAAGGGAAGAGGAGCCCCGCGCAAGAGAAGAATTAAATTGTAATAATAACGTAGAGATAGTTGAAAATGTAAAAATGGAAGAACAAGAAAGTGAAAAACTGACACATGAGTTAAACAACGAAAAAGGTGAGTCCGATAACGTTAAATTACAAAAAGAGTCTAATTTTGAAGAAATTAATCTCTTGTCACCTACTTTCGAAAATCATTGTTTAGTAACCCCTCATGCCAAGTTTTTAAAAGAGTTAAACACTAGTGCTAAAATCAAAGAAATAGTAAGTGTTAAGTTAACTAATGATCAAACCTCGCTAATAAAAGAAGATCCTTTTGAAATTAACATTACACCGGTTCCATGTTTCTTTCAAAATTCATTTATTAGTAATATCACCATTGATAAAGATCTTTGTGTTAACATAATGCCTAACTACATTTTTGAAAAATTAAGTATTAGTGACTTTACTCCACTTCAAATACCCATTTTTCTATCCGATCGAAAAGTGATAAAATCAATCGGTGTAGTTGAAGATGTTTTGGTTCAAACAAATCAAATGGTAATCCCAACCGACTTTGTCATCCTTGATGACGCTCCTTTAGTCTTGGGAAAACCTTTTGCACAAACTCATAAAGCTTTGAAAAACCGGAAATTCAACAATCTACCTCTTCAGTTAGGGGCATTCAAAAGGAGCATAGATCTTGAGCGTTCAATGAAATATCCTTTTGGTAATAATGACCCCCTAATTGAAGATGAAGCTGAACCACCTGATACAACTAAAGAAGATGACCACTTTGTTGAAGAAGAAATCGCCATAGAACAAACCTTTAAGGTTCTTGATCTAGATGAGCCACAAAATAAGGTGTCTCCTAAAGACCCACCCATTGAGCTCAAAGAACTTCCTAAAGGTTTGGAATATGCTTTTCTAGACAAAGATGGTAGTTTACCTGTAATTATTTCTTCTAAATTAAGTAAAATAGAAAAAGAAAAATTAGTTAATCTTCTTAAAAAACACAAAAACGCGATCGCTTGGAAGCTTGTAGATATTAAAGGAATAAGTCCTTCCATGTGCACGCATAAAATTTTAATGAATGATGACTACAAAACATTAATTCAACCACAACGAAGAGTGAATCCCAATGTACAAGAAGTGGTTAAAAATGAAGTCATCAAGCTACTTGACGCCGGACTAATCTACCCTATCTCCGATAGTCCGTGGGTGAGTCCCGTCCAAGTAGTCCCAAAGAAAGGAGGTATGACGGTAATAACTAATGAAAAAAATGAATTAATACTAACAAGAACCGTCACAGGATGGAGAGTTTGTATAGACTATAGACGATTAAATGAAGCAACAAAGAAAGACCACTTTCCTTTGCCCTTCATTGATCAAATGTTAGAACGACTATCCGGTCATAAATTTTATTGTTTCTTAGATGGTTTTTCAGGTTACTTTCAAATACCAATAGCACCAGAAGACCAAGAGAAAACAACTTTCACATGCCCCTACGGAACTTTCGCATATCGACGCATGCCATTCGGTCTATGTAATGCACCTGCAACATTCCAACGTTGTATGGTAGCCATTTTCCATGATATGATAGAAAAGACAATGGAAGTCTTCATGGACGACTTTTCTATCTTTGGAGACTCATATGACCAATGCCTCGATAATCTTGAACGAATGCTATCCCGATGTGAGGAAACTAACCTCGCCCTTAACTGGGAAAAATGCCATTTCATGGTAACAGAGGGAATAGTACCCGGTCACAAAATCTCAAGCGAAGGAATGGAAGTAGATCGAGCAAAAATAGAAACTATTTCTCGATTGCCTCCACCATCCTCCGTAAGAGCAATCAGAAGTTTCTTAGGGCATGCCGGATTTTATAGAAGATTTATCAAGGACTTTTCAAAAATTTAAAGACCTCTAACAAAATTACTTGAAAAAGATGCACCTTTCATCTTTGACAAGGAATGCAATCAAGCATTTCTAACCCTCAAGGAAATGCTAGTCAATGCACCTATCATGATAGCGCCCGATTGGAAATTTCCTTTCAAAATCATGTGTGATGCAAGTGACTTTGCCGTTGGAGCAGTCTTGGGACAAAGAAAAGAAAGGCATTTCCACCCAATTTATTATGCTAGTAAAACGCTTAACGATGCACAAGAAAATTATACAACTACAGAAAAAGAATTACTAGCAGTGGTGTTTGCTTTTGATAAATTCCGTTCTTACCTTGTTCTTTCTAAAACTGTAGTCTATACAGACCATGCAGCTATCAGGTACCTCTTCAAGAAACAAGACGCAAAACCCCGTTTGATCAGATGGATTCTACTCCTCCAAGAGTTCGACATCGAAATCAAGGACAAAAGAGGAGCAGAAAACACTGCTGCAGATCATCTCTCACGCCTAGAAGACCCAACTTTGGAAGCGACCAGGGACGAGCAAATCAACGAAAGATTTCCCACATAGTCCTTGGAAATGATGGAGAGTAGACAAGAACCATGGTATGCCGACTACGCTAATTATCTAGCTAGCGGTATAGTCACCAAAGGATGGCCGCATCACCAAAGAAAGAAATTCTTTGCTGATGTAAAGCATTACTTTTGGGAAGACCCTTATCTTTTCAAAATGTGTGCCGACCAGCTCATCCGAAGGTGTGTCCATGGTAATGAAGCACGAAGAATTCTCCGTCACTGTCATGAAGGTCCATACGGAGGACATCATTGTGCCGCGAGTACCGCACGAAAGGTATTTGATTCAGGATTTTATTGGCCAACCATTTACAAGGATGCACAAAACCTTGTAAAGACATGTGATGCTTGCCAAAGATCAGGTAATATTTCTTCCAAAAACGAAATGCCTCAAAATGGCATTCTCGTTTGTGAAATCTTTGATGTGTGGGGACTCGATTTCATGGGACCTTTCCCACCGTCAAAAGGAAACAAATATATACTTGTGGCAGTCGATTATTTGTCTAAATGGGCGGAGGCCGAAGCTCTTCAACAAATGATGGAAGAGTAGTGGTAAAATTTCTGAAAAAATCATTTTCTCGTTTCGGAACACCAAAAGCCTTGATAAGTGATAGAGGTACTCATTTTTGCAATCATCAACTCGAAAAAATATTAACAAGGTATGGGGCTATCACCGGTCTCACAGCGTATCACCCCTCAAACAAATGGGCAAGCCGAAGTGACTAATCGAGGTTTAATTGCGAATTACAATTAATGAAGAGAGAGAGTGTCAGACGGGCACGGGGGCGTGTCCAGCGGACACGGGGCCGTGCCCAGCCTTCTGTTCAGCCTATAAATAGGAGTGCTTGGTTTCATTCCAACTCATCCCTTGGCACACCACCTCTCTCACACTTCATCCACCACCCACCACCACCATAACACCATCATCCACCACCATCATCCATTGTCCATCGTAGAGTGTGTGAGTCGTCTCGGGATCCAAGATTGATCGTAAGAGTTCTTGACAATCAAGGCCATGTTTGCCTAAGTCTCTTACATCACTTGGTGAAGACAAGTGTTTAGTATAATACTTTTTATTTTTAATCTTTTGCACTTTTTATTTGGTTTTGTATTAATGACTTTAATAACTAGTTACTTATGTTGAAGGTGATCTTTCCTTATCGTTTGTCCGTGGTGTCTTGGCATTATTTTACTGTCTATATAAAATAAAAGATTTTCACCATTCATATCTCCACGGTCTATATGGAGGTATGTTGGCTACCTGGTCGGGGGTTAAGGGAACGGTTTGGTAAGGGTCTTGCCCTTGTTCAGCGTTTAGAGGTCCTGCAAGGGACCTAGGTCAAATTTAGTAGGATCTCCTTCAATGCCCATAGGTATTGGATGGCGGGGATCCAAACTCTTTGACCCCCTCATAAGTTAACTACTATTAATACTATAACCCGGCTATTTAGGACTGTATCCCTGCTGACTCAGACTACTTAGCCGAGGGTAACGTCACCGCCAAAAGCGGGGCCTACCATAATTTGCATTAATAACTTAATTCATTATCTTCCAATAATCCAACCCTTTAGGATTGTATCCTTGCTGACTCAAACTACTGGGTTGAGGGTAACGTCGCCTCCAAAAGAGGGGCCTACTACAATAACTAAGATAATCTCTTTAAACAAGTGCAAAAGTGCAAAAAATAATCAAAGGTTTATACTAATACACGAGTCGGATCCAAGTGATTCATCTTGTCTATCTGTTTTTATTTTATTTTTATTTTTTCAGCATTTAGTTAGTTTTTATTTTTCTAGTTTAAAAACCTTTTCTAACCTTTTTGATTTGATTAGACGTTGAGGATAAACCGGTACTAAAAGCTCTTGTGTCCTTGGACGACCTCGGTATCTTACCAACACTATACTACGTCCATGATGGGTGCACTTGCCCATATGTGTGTTTAGTGTTAGTGAATATCGTGTTTTATAAATTTAAAACTTGGCTAAAAGTGTAAAAAGGGCTTAAAAATATACATCAAAAATATATCACACTTCACGCACATCAAGTTTTTGGCGCCGCTGCCGGGGACACAAGGATTTTAAGAAAGCTTAAAATCGACGGCCTAATCAGTTTTTCAAAACCTTTTTAAAACGCGCGCACATTTTTCTGCATTTTAGTTTAGTTTGCATTTACAATAGCCTGAACACGGGGCCGTGCTCACTGAACACGCCCCCGTGCTGCATATTTTTAGTTAGATACCCAGATACAGAGTCTGAACACGGGGCTGTGCTCACTGAACACGCCCCCGTGCTCAACGTGACAAGTAACTTTAATTAAAACGCCCAGATACAAACCCTGAACACGGGGCCGTGTCCAGCCTCTGTTTTCGTCTTTGTTTTTGTTTTCTGGTCCCGAGACTCAGTTGTGGTCTGCTGAGTGATTCTTATGGATCAATACTCAGGAGATTACAACTACACCTATGATGAGGATGATTATAGGGGTAATTGTTGCACTAATTGTCGTAACACACGCTCAGTTCAATATAATAACTCATATCAACCATCCAATTCATACAACTACTATGAGGAGCCCAGGTACGAGCCATCAACTTCATACACATCCTATGAAGACCAAAGGTATGGACCTCCTTCCTCATACTCATATTTTGATGAACCAAGGTATGAACCTTCATATTCATACTTTGAAGATTCAAGATATGAGCCACCACCTTCATACACTTATTATGAGGAACCATGGCGTGAACAACCCACCTCATATGAGTACTATGAAGAACAAAGTTTCGACCATTATCCATCATATACTTACAATGAAGAACAATGGTGTGAACCATCTACTTCATATGAGTACTATGAGGAGCCAAGGATCGAACAACCGGATTCAAGCTTTGAGGATCCAAATTCTTTTTCTCTCACCGAAGTGACCAATAGGATATTAGAACACATTAAAACTATCGAACGTTACATGAATGAATCTCGCGCAAGGGAAGAGGAGCCCCGCGCAAGAGAAGAATTAAATTGTAATAATAACGTAGAGATAGTTGAAAATGTAAAAATGGAAGAACAAGAAAGTGAAAAACTGACACATGAGTTAAACAACGAAAAAGGTGAGTCCGATAACGTTAAATTACAAAAAGAGTCTAATTTTGAAGAAATTAATCTCTTGTCACCTACTTTCGAAAATCATTGTTTAGTAACCCCTCATGCCAAGTTTTTAAAAGAGTTAAACACTAGTGCTAAAATCAAAGAAATAGTAAGTGTTAAGTTAACTAATGATCAAACCTCGCTAATAAAAGAAGATCCTTTTGAAATTAACATTACACCGGTTCCATGTTTCTTTCAAAATTCATTTATTAGTAATATCACCATTGATAAAGATCTTTGTGTTAACATAATGCCTAACTACATTTTTGAAAAATTAAGTATTAGTGACTTTACTCCACTTCAAATACCCATTTTTCTATCCGATCGAAAAGTGATAAAATCAATCGGTGTAGTTGAAGATGTTTTGGTTCAAACAAATCAAATGGTAATCCCAACCGACTTTGTCATCCTTGATGACGCTCCTTTAGTCTTGGGAAAACCTTTTGCACAAACTCATAAAGCTTTGAAAAACCGGAAATTCAACAATCTACCTCTTCAGTTAGGGGCATTCAAAAGGAGCATAGATCTTGAGCGTTCAATGAAATATCCTTTTGGTAATAATGACCCCCTAATTGAAGATGAAGCTGAACCACCTGATACAACTAAAGAAGATGACCACTTTGTTGAAGAAGAAATCGCCATAGAACAAACCTTTAAGGTTCTTGATCTAGATGAGCCACAAAATAAGGTGTCTCCTAAAGACCCACCCATTGAGCTCAAAGAACTTCCTAAAGGTTTGGAATATGCTTTTCTAGACAAAGATGGTAGTTTACCTGTAATTATTTCTTCTAAATTAAGTAAAATAGAAAAAGAAAAATTAGTTAATCTTCTTAAAAAACACAAAAACGCGATCGCTTGGAAGCTTGTAGATATTAAAGGAATAAGTCCTTCCATGTGCACGCATAAAATTTTAATGAATGATGACTACAAAACATTAATTCAACCACAACGAAGAGTGAATCCCAATGTACAAGAAGTGGTTAAAAATGAAGTCATCAAGCTACTTGACGCCGGACTAATCTACCCTATCTCCGATAGTCCGTGGGTGAGTCCCGTCCAAGTAGTCCCAAAGAAAGGAGGTATGACGGTAATAACTAATGAAAAAAATGAATTAATACTAACAAGAACCGTCACAGGATGGAGAGTTTGTATAGACTATAGACGATTAAATGAAGCAACAAAGAAAGACCACTTTCCTTTGCCCTTCATTGATCAAATGTTAGAACGACTATCCGGTCATAAATTTTATTGTTTCTTAGATGGTTTTTCAGGTTACTTTCAAATACCAATAGCACCAGAAGACCAAGAGAAAACAACTTTCACATGCCCCTACGGAACTTTCGCATATCGACGCATGCCATTCGGTCTATGTAATGCACCTGCAACATTCCAACGTTGTATGGTAGCCATTTTCCATGATATGATAGAAAAGACAATGGAAGTCTTCATGGACGACTTTTCTATCTTTGGAGACTCATATGACCAATGCCTCGATAATCTTGAACGAATGCTATCCCGATGTGAGGAAACTAACCTCGCCCTTAACTGGGAAAAATGCCATTTCATGGTAACAGAGGGAATAGTACCCGGTCACAAAATCTCAAGCGAAGGAATGGAAGTAGATCGAGCAAAAATAGAAACTATTTCTCGATTGCCTCCACCATCCTCCGTAAGAGCAATCAGAAGTTTCTTAGGGCATGCCGGATTTTATAGAAGATTTATCAAGGACTTTTCAAAAATTTAAAGACCTCTAACAAAATTACTTGAAAAAGATGCACCTTTCATCTTTGACAAGGAATGCAATCAAGCATTTCTAACCCTCAAGGAAATGCTAGTCAATGCACCTATCATGATAGCGCCCGATTGGAAATTTCCTTTCAAAATCATGTGTGATGCAAGTGACTTTGCCGTTGGAGCAGTCTTGGGACAAAGAAAAGAAAGGCATTTCCACCCAATTTATTATGCTAGTAAAACGCTTAACGATGCACAAGAAAATTATACAACTACAGAAAAAGAATTACTAGCAGTGGTGTTTGCTTTTGATAAATTCCGTTCTTACCTTGTTCTTTCTAAAACTGTAGTCTATACAGACCATGCAGCTATCAGGTACCTCTTCAAGAAACAAGACGCAAAACCCCGTTTGATCAGATGGATTCTACTCCTCCAAGAGTTCGACATCGAAATCAAGGACAAAAGAGGAGCAGAAAACACTGCTGCAGATCATCTCTCACGCCTAGAAGACCCAACTTTGGAAGCGACCAGGGACGAGCAAATCAACGAAAGATTTCCCACATAGTCCTTGGAAATGATGGAGAGTAGACAAGAACCATGGTATGCCGACTACGCTAATTATCTAGCTAGCGGTATAGTCACCAAAGGATGGCCGCATCACCAAAGAAAGAAATTCTTTGCTGATGTAAAGCATTACTTTTGGGAAGACCCTTATCTTTTCAAAATGTGTGCCGACCAGCTCATCCGAAGGTGTGTCCATGGTAATGAAGCACGAAGAATTCTCCGTCACTGTCATGAAGGTCCATACGGAGGACATCATTGTGCCGCGAGTACCGCACGAAAGGTATTTGATTCAGGATTTTATTGGCCAACCATTTACAAGGATGCACAAAACCTTGTAAAGACATGTGATGCTTGCCAAAGATCAGGTAATATTTCTTCCAAAAACGAAATGCCTCAAAATGGCATTCTCGTTTGTGAAATCTTTGATGTGTGGGGACTCGATTTCATGGGACCTTTCCCACCGTCAAAAGGAAACAAATATATACTTGTGGCAGTCGATTATTTGTCTAAATGGGCGGAGGCCGAAGCTCTTCCAACAAATGATGGAAGAGTAGTGGTAAAATTTCTGAAAAAATCATTTTCTCGTTTCGGAACACCAAAAGCCTTGATAAGTGATAGAGGTACTCATTTTTGCAATCATCAACTCGAAAAAATATTAACAAGGTATGGGGTCTATCACCGGGTCTCAACAGCGTATCACCCTCAAACAAATGGGCAAGCCGAAGTGACTAATCGAGGTTTAAAACGAATACTTGAAAAAACCGTAGGACTAAATAAAAAGGAATGGGCTGACAAATTAGACGATGCTTTATGGGCCTTTCGAACTGCTTATAAAACCACTATAGGCACAACCCCATATAAGCTCGTCTATGGAAAAAGTTGCCACTTGCCGGTAGAAATAGCTCACAGAGCCTACTGGGCAATAAAAAATATAAACTTAGACTTAGAAACTGCAGGTAAAAATCGATTTTGTCAAATGAATGAATTAGACGAATTAAGGATCTATGCATATTCTAACTCCGAAATTTATAAAGAAAGGATGAAAAATTTACATGATAAATATATTAAGTCTAATGAATTTCGGGTAGGAGACCAAGTTCTATTGTTTAATTCACGACTTCGATTATTTCCTGGAAAACTAAAATCTAGGTGGTCAGGACCTTTTTCCGTCACCCATGTTTTTCCTCACGGTGCAGTAGAAATTAAAGCTCGAAATGGGATACCATTTAAAGTCAATGGCCAACGGCTAAAACTCTACCGAGGATCCATTGAGGATGAGGAAGAGGAGATCTCGCTTCAAACGGTTAACGAATAAAATCAACATCATACCCGACATGTTAAGAACAGGAAAGTGTACATCAAAAATCGGTAAGTCTTCTAACCATTTTCAGAAAAAAAAAAAAGGGGCATGCACACGAGCACAAAAAAAAATATATATATTTTGCTCGGCACGAGGCCGTGTCCGCTGGACACGGGGCCGTGTCGAGGCAACTGTCGAGATAAAACCCTCTTTTCATAACAGTTACCTCATTCCACACGCCCCGTTTAGCTGAAAACGCTCTGGTTCCAGGCGATTTTCCGCAGATTTTCGACGTCACTCCCACGTTTAACAACATCAAGGTATGATTCTATCATCTTTAGTAGTTAGATTAGTTACTTGCATGTAGTTAAAACATCAAAAATTGGGGAAAAATCTAGGGTTCTTCATGTTCATCCGGATCGAACTTCAAATTTTTGATGCAATTTGTTAGAAGTAGTTTAGATTAGTGTAGTAGGAAGTAAATAAACATGTATTGTTGATAGATTCGTCCGATTTCCTACTAAAACCTCAAACCCTTGTTTTTGAACCGAAAAAGACGAAATTGAAAGGGTAAACGGTTTATTTTGGGAAAAACGACACTTAGGGTTTCATTTTCGGGGGAAACCGCAACTACTTGGCTAAAAATTTTCAGGTTTTCGGAACCGGGACGAAAAATGAAGTTTTTGGGTTACAGACGCCTGGACACGGGGCCGTGCCCGCTGAACACGGGGCCGTGTCCAGTCCACTGTTTGCAGTTTCTTTAAAAATTTCTTTGTTTCGTACTAACTTTTGGTGTATTCTTTCAGATGTCAAAGTTCACAAGGTTCAATGCAAGCGAACTCGATGCTAGGGCGAGATATGAAATACTTCAAACAAGACCCGAGGAATACCCTAGGCGAGCATGTACGGACCTGTTAACCATGGTGAACCAGCTAGACCGATTCAACAACATCGTGACAGGACCACTAGCAGTTGCATTGAACACTCGGCTTCGGTCGGTGCATCAATGCACCATGGAGTTTTATAGTACTTTCGCTTTCACTTCGAGGTGTGACCCGTTTGACAATGAAGGGGTCGCATTTCGGTGTGGCGGGACAAAGTACTCGATCTCCATGGCATAGTTTGGAGCTATAATAGGACTGTACGGTGAAGAAGAATCGGGAAATGATGAACACACCAGGGGATTACGAGACTTGGATGAGAATGAACGTCAAGCCGCATGGGCCCAAATCGGTGAAGGAATCTACAACCCTAGCAGCACCAAGAGTACCAAACTGAGGGACCCGCTATACCGCTACATTCACAGGCTCCTCACCTACTCGCTAAACCAACGTCACGACAGTAGTGGCGTTGTAGGGTTGAAAGATTTGGTTGTCCTTCACTGCATCCACAACCGGAAGCCTCCCGATGTTCCATATCTCCTGTTACGAAACATGCATCTCAATCGCCTTGCTCGCGCTCCAACACCTATCTTCTTTGGCGGATGGGTGTACCGTCTTTTCAAGCATTTCACGAACATCCCAAGGTCCTTTGAAAGAAGTCCATGGTCGGGATGAGTTGACTACCACATTTGTCGAGCCATGAACTTACTTTATGAGGCGGAAGACGGGACGGTGAGCTTCCAAAGAGCACAAGGCTATGCATGGAACCCACAGGAGGCCCTAGTTCTTCATGCACCACCTCCCCAATACCAGTACCAACCCCATGGCGATCCGGGTCAATCCTCCTCATAAGGAGGCGGTTTTCCTAACTTTCAAAGCTTACATGATCTTTTGCAGGAAAACCTTATGTGTACCAGGAACACCTACAATCTCGCCAACAACACATACCACCGGGTCGGAGCTATTGAGCGCAACATCAACGATATACAAGATGATATCGGTAGCATCCGGGAGTATATGGCGGGACATGGGGGTGGAGGTGATGATAGCGATGAAGACATGGAGTAGGAGGTTTGAAGGAACAAGGAGCGGGTTGATGGTGAGCCCACAGGTTTAAGTACCCTTTTCTATCGAATAATTTATGGCCTGCGTGCCAAATGTTTAACAATTTACTTTCCTTGACTACTTTTTATTTCCGTTTTATTTTTCTTTTACTTTATGCTTGGAGACAATTAACTATGGTAATGTAGGATGTTTATGTTGCTTGGTGTGGTATTGAGTGATGAAACAGGTACAAACCAAGGGTTGGAGTGCTAAACCTTAGCACTTACAGGCCCAAAATGGAGAAACCGGGAGAAGAAACCTGTTTTTCAGGACTACAGACTGTCCACACGGGGACGTGTCCAGCCGACATGCCCCCGTGTTCACCTCCCAGACCTGCTGTTTGGTTACTGACCTGCAACTGTTTGCCAGACACGGGGCCGTGTCTAACCAACACGCCCCCATGTTCACCTTCTGTAAGTTTTCGTTACTGGCAGTTCACCACGGGGTCGTGTCCAGCGGACACAGGGCCGTGTCCAGACTGCCAGTAACATAAATCTTTGCTTTTTAACACCACATTACACATCCAATCAACCTAAAAATTTATTTTTGGGACACATTGAGGACAATGTGTAATTTAAGTGTGGGGGGGAAGCTAACACCTTGAAATTTTGCAAGTCCTAACAACAAGCCTTACACAAAACTCTATTGGAACCGCTAAACACCCCAAATTTTTTTCAAAATTTTTCATTTTTTTTTACTTGTCTAAAGTTTAAGTTAGGAATCCTAAGATTAATAAGGTTATATTTTTACAAGTTTTACAACCGAGAGCGTCGTGATAACAAGAACCAACATAAGAAAATTATGAAATGGCATAACAAGTCTAGTTAAAATTTGATTATATATACTTGATCACATTAAAAAAACCCCATTCCCACAAAAGTGAGTTTTGAGCCTTTATTGAGCATACAAATTTACATCCTTAGACTAAATGCTCATTTTTCGTTTCTTGTGTGAATAGCCGCTTGGTTCTTACAACTCTAGAACTTGCCACGACGATTCATTCCCGGTCCTTACCAACTTAAACCCAAGTAAGTAAATGATGGAGGCATTAGGACTAACCATTTTTCTTTCCACACCATTATTTTTCATTTTTTTTACCACCTACCCAAAATCCCCCTAGTTAACCCCTTTGAGCCTAAACCTTTCATTTCTTTACCCTTTTTCACCCACCAAAAACCCTTTTTATTTTTCACCCTTTATTTTAGTAACAAGCTCGGTTTTTCGTAAACTCGTTCTTTTTCGTGTGACAAAAAAAAAAAATTGATGAAGTTGAAAAAACAAACAAAGCTATGCAAACAAAAGCTTGTTTGGAGAAATACTTCAAAGAAAAAAGTCACCAAAAACAAAGTGTTTTACGAAAACCGACGCTTTTTACGCTTTTCGCCCTTTTACTAACCACTAACCCAACCACCCACCTTTAGCCCAAGCCTAACCCTTCACCCAAAAAAGTCCTCTTGATATCTACAAAGGTATAAAGTCAAAAAGGAGGAGGATTGATTGCTTGGCAAGCTTATGGTAGGAATAAGTTCCATGCCGCTCTCGAGTGATTCACTAAAAATACACCTTCGGCCGAGTGTTGAGTGATCCCCCGTGAGGTATGTGAACTTGTATATAAATGAAATTTTAAAAAAGACATGCTATGCCCTAATAAGTAATTTATCATATGAAACGTTCTAAATAAATCATAACGAATAGGATTGTAAATAAATAAAAATAAAACCCAAAAAAATCTTGGATTCCCGACACTCTATGACAAGCTAAAAACCTTCTCTTCTACCCATTCCATCTGGGAGTGTAAGCCACATATTTAAAGAGTTTTGCTTGAGGACAAGCAAAAGTTCAAGTGTGGGGGTATTTGATGTGTATAAAATGCAACATATAAATTACATCAAATGAGGCATAAAACTAACCCTTTTTAAGTACGAATGTTGGAAAAAGAGTGTTTTTGTCTTCCTTTTGTATTTTCAGGATGAAATGAGCTCAAATACACAAAAGAAGCAAAAAGACAGCTAATTCTAGCATAAATACAAGAAAAGGAACAAAAGTAGATTGCCCGAACCCTCAACGGCATCCTCCCAAGCAAAGAAGAGAAAACAGAAGACTGAACACGCCCCGTGCTCAGCCAGCACGGGGCCGTGCCCAAGAAGCAGCAGAAAAGACAAACCTGTAGAAGCTTCTATTGCCCACCACGGGGCCGTGTCCAGTGAGCACGGGGGCGTGGCGAAAGTACAGCAGGCGCATTAATTGTAATTGCGAATTACAATTAATGAAGAGAGAGAGTGTCAGACGGGCACGGGGGCGTGTCCAGCGGACACGGGGCCGTGCCCAGCCTTCTGTTCAGCCTATAAATAGGAGTGCTTGGTTTCATTCCAACTCATCCCTTGGCACACCACCTCTCTCACACTTCATCCACCACCCACCACCACCATAACACCATCATCCACCACCATCATCCATTGTCCATCGTAGAGTGTGTGAGTCGTCTCGGGATCCAAGATTGATAGTAAGAGTTCTTGACAATCAAGGCCATGTTTGCCTCAGTCTCTTACATCACTTGGTGAAGACAAGTGTTTAGTATAATACTTTTTATTTTTAATCTTTTGCACTTTTTATTTGGTTTTGTATTAATGACTTTAATAACTAGTCACTTATGTTGAAGGTGATCTTTCCTTATCGTTTGTCCGTGGTGTCTTGGCATTATTTTACTGTCTATATAAAATAAAAGATTTTCACCATTCATATCTCCACGGTCTATATGGAGGTATGTTGGCTACCTGGTCGGGGGTTAAGGGAACGGTTTGGTAAGGGTCTTGCCCTTGTTCAGCGTTTAGAGGTCCTGCAAGGGACCTGGGTCAAATTTAGTAGGATCTCCTTCAATGCCCATAGGTATTGGATGGCGGGGATCCAAACTCTTTGACCCCCTCATAAGTTAACTACTATTAATACTATAACCCGGCTATTTAGGACTGTATCCCTGCTGACTCAGACTACTTAGCCGAGAGTAACGTCACCGCCAAAAGCGGGGCCTACCATAATTTGCATTAATAACTTAATTCATTATCTTCCAATAATCCAACCCTTTAGGATTGTATCCTTGCTGACTCAAACTACTGGGTTGAGGGTAACGTCGCCTCCAAAAGAGGGGCCTACTACAATAACTAAGATAATCTCTTAAACAAGTGCAAAAGTGCAAAAATAATCAAAGGTTATACTAATACACGAGCCGGATCCAAGTGATTCATCTTGTCTATCTGTTTTTATTTTATTTTTATTTTTTCAGCATTTAGTTAGTTTTTATTTTTCTAGTTTAAAAACCTTTTCTAACCTTTTTGATTTGATTAGACGTTGAGGATAAACCGGTACTAAAAGCTCTTGTGTCCTTGGACGACCTCGGTATCTTACCAACACTATACTACGTCCACGATGGGTGCACTTGCCCATATGTGTGTTTAGTGTTAGTGAATATCGTGTTTTATAAATTTAAAACTTGGCTAAAAGTGTAAAAAGGGCTTAAAAATATACATCAAAAATATATCACACTTCACGCACATCACTCA
This sequence comes from Helianthus annuus, assembly GCF_002127325.2. Lineage (NCBI taxonomy): Eukaryota > Viridiplantae > Streptophyta > Magnoliopsida > Asterales > Asteraceae > Helianthus > Helianthus annuus. The sequence goes on from NC_035436.2 coordinate 71,434,926, forward strand.
CTAACATTAGAAAGCTTCTACTCAGAAAATGATAATTACTTGCAACTTACTTTGAAGTTATCTTAGTAAAATTCGAGAGAATTACTTACCAGAGGTGACAATGGGTCCAACAAATGCCATTCCAAATAAGCTTGTGGTAGCCAAACCATAGTCATAAGAAACGCCATGCCACCAGGCCCACGAACTGCGATCCAGATCATTCGTACCAGATCACGGTATCGATCACCAGTGATCCGCGATCTGAATCACCAACATGCATAGTTCCCGCCAGTTTCAACAAAAGCGTCTTGATCGCGGAATTTTTGATTTATTCAAAAAACACGTTTCCGATTGTATGGGTTGGCGATTAGGAACGAAATTTACTATACCAAAATTTGAAAAGTCAAATAACTCATTAAATTAGAATGATGTATAGGTCTGTGATTCCTGTTGTCTGGTGAACCAACAACCGTATACACAGGAAGTGAACAAAAGAGAAACTCACCTCAACTCTGGACGATTTTACGAGAGCTGATGTATAGGTCTGTGATTCGCACGAAGTCTGAGAAGAATCAATCAAGAAAACGGACGATGAGCTGGTACATCGAGATAAAGGATTTAGGAGTGGACTGGGGCATACTGATCAATTAAAAAAAACAAAATTGATCTAAAATTCAACATCACAAATTCAGTTTAGCAATTCGTATCCATAGTTTACAAAAATTAAAAATGAGGTTTGAGTTACCAATCACAATCAAGTTCGATCGACCAAGAAGTGGTGAGTCCTCACAACACTTGGCCTGGCCAATATCAGCGAAATTGGTTCAAGTCAAAGACGATGACAACTACCACCGCCGTGAAACCACCTACAGTCACCGGAATTAGCTTTAGATGTATACATAACTTAATCCAAAGATCGGTGTCGAAAACTTACCTTGTTTGCCTCAGCCCTCTTTTGCTCCATGTCAAGCGACCTGGAGAAAGCCAAGCCAGACGTACCGCAATAACCTTGCAGATGGCCGGAAGTTATGGCAGATCGGCGCCAGGCAAGGATGCCGATCGCCCTTTTCTCTTTATTCTAGCCTCACTTTCTCTCTCCCTCTCTTAATGCGTTCAATGTTTGTTTTTTAATGTTTTTTAAGAATATGCTGGAAAGAGCCACACGTGGATCTGATAGTAATGTCAAAAGGCACAAAAAGGGATCGCCCAGAAAATCCAATGAGAAAACAACACCACGTTAAATTACTATTCATTCAACTTTCTTATTATCATATATAGATGTTATTTTTAACAAAACTATACCCATATTAAAGAATTCTTGATTTTAAAGTGTAATTTTTTTTTAAATGATAAAATTCATCAAAATTACATGATATTAAAATTTTAATATTCTAAAGAATTTTAGAAGTCTTTATACGCATTTCAGAAAAATAAATTTTATAACCGTCTTCAACTCGCAAGTAAACATAAGGATATATTAATTTCTTTTAACGAGAAAAATAATTCTTATATATTTATTTTCAACTTAGATGTAAACATTAATTAAGGGTATATACGTTAATGAGAGGAGATTTGCATTAAAAAAAGTTATCCTTTTAAATAAAGTTGGATAGAGTAGGGTAAATATTAAATTTCGAAATTAAACTGAACTTATATCTTATCAATAATTTACGAAGGAAATGTCACACACAGAATCTGAAAATTAATACTAAATCCCTAAACTAATGGATTTCTAACCGTTGAGATCAATTAATGAAAACAGAAACAACTCAAATCATCATAATCTCAACCCTCCCATTTATTTAACTCATCTTTTACTTGGATTCCAAGTTTAAAAAACAATATAATTACCCCACTACTCGATCAATCTTCTTCATTTTAATTTCACAAGCTCCGTCAATGGCGAAACTCACCAAAACCGAGTACTTGAAACAACAAAAGGGCAGACTACACATCGCCAACTTCTTGGCTGCGATGAACTATCATGATGATGATCTTCAAACAACCATCAAGATCATGCGCCACAAACTTCTTGAGATTCAACAAAGGGAATCATCTGCTGTCATCAACAAACCTCAAACAGTTCGAAAGATTATTTTCAAGTTCGGTGGATCAAAAACACTTCTTCATAAACACGATGACATGGAAAAAGATTCAAGAAACGCGTCACATTCGGAAACCCTAATGTGTAAGCGACAGAAGAAAAGCGAGGAGGGTGTGATGGATTTTATAAAAAGTGTGGGTGGGTCGGAGGCTGAGTTTGTGATCGAGAAGAGGCTCACGGTTTCGGATGTGACCCCGAACCAGGGGCGGCTGCTGATCCCGGTGTTACAACTCAAGAATAAGAAGGGTTTCTTGACGGCGGATGAGGAAACAATGATGGGAAAGAAAGAAGACGTAAGTGTGTGGGTGTTTGATCCCGAAAGGCGTAAATCGACATTGAATCTGGCAAAGTGGCAGATGAGTAAAGAATGCTATGTGTTGAAAACCAACTGGAACCATGTGGTCAAGACAAATGGGTTCAAGGAAGAGATGGTGATACGGGTTTTGTCCTTTAGAGTTGACCATCAACTTTGTTTTCTGCTTGATCGTGTTTGTAGAAATATATGACTTTAACACAATCACAAACAAAACAACAGAAATAGCGACAAAACCAGGTGACAAAATCTTATTAAACCAACCCAAAAGGATTTGCCCCCCAAATACCCAAAGATCTTACAACAGTAAGATCAGATCTTACAACAGTAAGATCAAATGTACAAACAATACAGAAATAAGAAAGAAGATCATCTACAGATGATGATCAACAACAGAACAAACTACCAGAACAATCTCTCAGATACAGATGAGAGATTGTTCGTATACAAGATGATGAAACCCTAGCAGAGCAAACAAGATAAAGCAAGTACAAGACTGATCAATAATGATCAACAAGACTGCTTAAATACAACGAAACTAAGGATATTTCACTCTGGCCCTCATAAGATGCACAACCATCCAAAGCAGCCCTTGAATTAACACTTAGCCCCCTGAGATATTTCCAGAACCTGAAACAGAATAACAACCTAACAACAACCAGACCCAACAGCAATGAATAACCCAATAGACAATTCTCAGTTATAAGCCCAATAAACATAAGGCCCAAATGAATGAAAGATAACAAGATAACAATAATTTCAACACCCCCCCTTCATTCATTTGGTTTAAACAGATCAACAAGAGTAAGTTTTTTGCAAAATTCCTCATGTTGAATTACACCAAGACCTTTGGTAAAAAGATCAGCAAGTTGACTTTCAGAGTCAACCTTTACAGTGCTAATAACACCATCTGCCACTTTTTCTCTTAAAAAATGTAGATCAAGCTCAAAATGCTTGGTTCTTTCATGAAATACAGGATTAGCTGCTATTGAAATAGCAGCCTGACTATCACAATTCAAAGGCATTGGTAAATTACACTGAACATTTAATTCAAACAGCAAGTTTTTTAGCCAGATAAGCTCACAAGTAGCAGAACACATTGCACGATATTCAGCTTCTGTAGTAGATCTAGAGACAGTACTTTGCTTCTTGCTTTTCCAAGAAACAAGACAATTCCCTAAAAATATACAAAAGCCAGTAACAGACTTTCTAGTAGAAAGACATTTACCCCAGTCAGAATCAGCAAATCCCAGCAAGTTAAGACTATCACTTTTCTTAAAACTTAGTCCTTTCCCTGGACTTTGTTTCAAGTACCTCAACAGTCTCAAAGCTAACTGTAAATTCATTTCATTTGGACTGTGCATAAATTGACTCAAAAACTGAACTGTATAGCTTATATCTGGTCTTGTTAAAGACAAGTATATAAGCTTTCCAATCAGTTTTTGAAAACTAGAAATATTTTTAAGCAATTTCTGATCTTTATCAAGTTTTGAAGAAACTAAGTAACTTTGTTCAATTGGTGTACTTACAGGTTTACATCCCAAATAACCAAATTCACTCAAAAGTTCTAAACAATATTTTCTTTGGCTAAGACAAATGGCATTTTTATCATAAAGAACTTCAATACCAAGAAAATACTTTAGCACACCTAAATCTTTAATCTTAAATGTTTCATTTAAAATATGTTTAACTTGGCTAATTTTATCAACAGAATTACCAGTTATCACAATGTCATCCACATATACTAACAAATAAACAGTAATTTCATCTTTTGAAAAAATAAACAAAGAATGGTCACATTTACTTTGCACAAAACCAAGACCTAACAAAACATTAGTTAACCTCTCATTCCACTTTCTTGGAGCTTGTTTTAGCCCATATAAAGACTTAACAAGTTTGCAAACTTTAGTCTCATTTTTTGAGTAATAACCAGGAGGTAACTTCATATACACATCCTCAGAAATAGTACCATGTAAGAATGCATTATCAACATCAAGTTGAAACAATTGCCAACCAAAATAAACAGCAACAGCTATAATAGACCTAACTGTAACCATTTTAACAACTGGTGAGAAGGTCTCTCCAAAATCAAGACCTTCTCTTTGATTGAACCCCTTAGCAACAAGTCTAGCTTTGAACCTTTCAACTTCACCATTTGATTTATATTTAACCCTAAAGACCCATTTACAGCCAATGGCCTTTCTGTTTTGAGGAAGGTCTGTTATAACCCAGGTATTGTTTCTGAACAAAGCTTCCATTTCTTTGTTCATAGCCTCAACCCATCTAGGATCAGAGGCAGCTTCCTCATAACAAGAAGGTTCAACAATTTTATTCAAAGAAGCAATAAAGCACAGATTTTCAGAAGACAAACAAGAATAGTTAACAACTTTATCCAAACTATATCTAGATGTACTATTTAACACAAAATGTTCAAATTTTTTTGGAACAACAACTTTCCTACTAGATCTTCTAAGAGAAGAACCTGTTCCCTCAGATGGGTTAATCTCATCAGTTGAGACACTAATGTCCTCTGCCCTACCATATCCTTCACTACTACTACTCTCATCTTCAGCTAATGACTGTTGTACATCAACATTAACAGGAGAGGCAGATGTAGAGGGGATAGGTTGCTGATCATCATCAGTAACCTCATGAGATTCAAGTCTCCCCTCTTCATCATTGGGAATTGTAGGACTATTGATTAACACTTCAACACTATCAAAGAAGTTTAAATGATTTAGAGTATCAGTTGACAAACCATTTTGTTTAAGTGATTTAAAAGGGAAAACATTTTCATAAAATTTGACATCTCTAGAATAAAACTCTTTTTTATTATCTAAACTCCAAAGTTTATAACCCTTTTTTACATTAGAATAACCAATTAGCACACATTTTTCAGCATTAAAAGACAATTTATCTAAATCATTTAAAATAGTGCTAAAACATAAACAACCAAAAGTCCTAAGATGTGAATAAGAGGGTTTAAAACCAAACATTAACTCATATGGACTTTTTCCTAGAAGCATAGAAGAGGGTAACCTGTTAATGATATAGACAGCAGTTAAAATACATTCAGACCAAAAATTAAGTGGCACGCCACTTTGGAACAACAGAGATCTTGCCAAGTTTAAAAGATGTCTATGTTTTCTCTCCACAACACCATTTTGTTGTGGTGTGTAAGAGCAGGATGTCTGATGCAAGACTCCTTTTTTACTACAAAATGTTTCCATTTTATTATTCACAAACTCAGTTCCATTATCACTTCTAAACACTTTAATTTTTTTCTTAAATTGAGTTAACACTAACTCATAAAACCTTTCAATATTTTCAAATACTTCCAATTTGCTTTTTAGTAAGTAACACCAAACAGCACGTGTATAATCATCAACAACAGTTAAGAAGTATTTAAATCCATCTTTACTAGTTATTTTATAAGGTCCCCAAACATCCAGATGAATTACATCACCTAACTGTTTGGTTTTATGCTCACTCAAAGGAAAAGGCACTCTAACTTGTTTAGCCCTATGACACACTTCACAAGGATTATGTTTTGTATTTTCAGTAATCCCTATATCACCTTTTAAAATTGACAAGACCTGATCAGCAGGGTGACCCAACCTGCTGTGCCACAGATTATTGTTATTCAAACTATTAAAACACAAGTTAACAGAACTATCACCTTTACTAACAAAATAAAGACCATTATCTTGTTTACCAATCACCAACACTTTCTTTGATTTCGAATCCTGAAGTAAACAATTATCTTCATTAAAAACAACATTAACTTTGTTATCTTTAGACAACTTATAAACAGATAACAAGTTTACACTATAAGATGGAACATAGAACACATCAGTTAAAATGACACCTTTAGTAAGTTCTAAATTACCAATTTTTGATACCTTAGCTTTTGTTCCATTTGGATGAGAAAACAGTTAAATCAAACTCAGACACATCAACACAATTGAACATATTCTTATCAGTTTTGACCATATGTTGATTTGCACCAGAATCACAAATCCAGTTATTATCAAAACCAGAATTTATAAGACTAGAACAACAAACAAATTTATCTAAAGAACCAAACACACAGTTTGACTCACCTCCCATATTAGAAGATTGACACTCAGTGCTAGCCTTTTCACCCAACAAACTTAACAGTTTAGCAACCTGCTCTGAAGAAAACTGAGCACCAGAAGGAACAGAAGATACATTTGACCTAGAACTAGAAATATTTTTCCCAGTCTGACCTCCAGGTTTCTTTTTGAAACTTGGAGGATACCCAACTAACTCAAAACATCTGTCAATGGTGTGACCAATTTTATTACAATGATTACATTTTAGATTAGGATTAGGACCTCTAACCTCTTTCCTTTTTTGATCAAATGTTTGATTTGTTTTAGAAGCAAAAGATACATTCTGAGTTTTAGACCCAACACTAGAATTCCTATGTGACTCTTCTCTTGAAACAATTGAAAAAGCAACTTTGACTGTAGGCAATGGCTCTCTAGTTAACAAGTTAGTTCTTACAGGCTGATAGACATCATCTAAGCCCATAAGAAACTGCATTAATTTGATTAAAGTAGAAAAATCATTGAAATCTTTTGCAGCTTGACATGAACATGTGGGCAGTTGAAGCACAGCATCAAACTGCTTCCACATTGTATTCAACTTATGATAATATTCAGAAACAGAACTCCCATTTTGAGTAATACAATTGATTTTTTTATACAAATCATAAACTATAGAGCCATCAACCTTGTCATAAGTTTCTTTTAGGTCAATCCAAACTTCTGAGGCTAACTTAGAGAACACTTGCCCTAAGTATAGTTCCTCAGAAACAGAGTTTAACAACCAACTAAGAACAACTGAATTACACCTGTCCCACTGACTACTTAAAACTTCATCATCAGAATTCTTTTTACATTTACCATCTATAAATCCAAACTTGTTTTTAGCTTCAAGAGCCAACTTCATAGCACTAGACCACACTCTATAATTTTCAGTTCCCTTTAGTTTTATACCAACTATAGTTAAGGAACTAGAATCACTAGGATGCAAAAACAATGGATCTCCTATATCCAACTTACTAATCAAAGTCTGAGAAGACCCAGCATTATCATCTTTACCAGTCATGGTCAACAACCAATAACAAAAAACAAACACAACAACAAATATACTCACAACAAGATAAGAACACAACAAACCCTAAGGCGAAGCTGTATCAGTGTCCAGATTCCAGGTTCGTCACTTATAGTGCCTGGACAGGTCTTAATACAGGAGCCAACCACTAAAAAACCAAGAACCAACAACAAACAATCAAATGCCGGTCCTCACTACCCCGACTTCAACTAATCAACCAACAACAAAAAATAAAGAGAGGAGAAAGGAAGATCTCACAGTGGGTGCAAGCTATCCAAAAAACACCAGATCTAAATAGATCTGAAGTTTCTATACAATATCAAGAACAAACAAACTGGTCAGTTTGCCCTAAACCTTTGAGGGTTTAGAGACCAACACAGTTCTTCAGCAAGATGTAAGAAACCCTAGCTAGGGTTTGAATATCACCAACCTCCCAAGATCCAGAAGATCTCACAACAATAGGCACAGATCTGCAACTTGAAGCAGACCTACACACCAAGAGCAATCAAATCAGATCAGAAAAACAGCGGAAACAAGATCGGATCAAGAGCTCAAAGGCTCTGATACCATGTAGAAATATATGACTTTAACACAATCACAAACAAAACAACAGAAATAGCGACAAAACCAGGTGACAAAATCTTATTAAACCAACCCAAAAGGATTTGCCCCCCAAATACCCAAAGATCTTACAACAGTAAGATCAGATCTTACAACAGTAAGATCAAATGTACAAACAATACAGAAATAAGAAAGAAGATCATCTACAGATGATGATCAACAACAGAACAAACTACCAGAACAATCTCTCAGATACAGATGAGAGATTGTTCGTATACAAGATGATGAAACCCTAGCAGAGCAAACAAGATAAAGCAAGTACAAGACTGATCAATAATGATCAACAAGACTGCTTAAATACAACGAAACTAAGGATATTTCACTCTGGCCCTCATAAGATGCACAACCATCCAAAGCAGCCCTTGAATTAACACTTAGCCCCCTGAGATATTTCCAGAACCTGAAACAGAATAACAACCTAACAACAACCAGGCCCAACAGCAATGAATAACCCAATAGACAATTCTCAGTTATAAGCCCAATAAACATAAGGCCCAAATGAATGAAAGATAACAAGATAACAATAATTTCAACAGTGTTGCATGATGACTTAATCAAATTAAGGTAGGTAGGTAGTATATACATAATTTTTGCTGTGGTTTAAGGTAGTATTATATATTGTCTTTTTGGGATTCTGGCAGGAAGCTAACACTTTCATTTGTTTATTCGAACAATTACCGGTTACGGAACAAGCATATATGAAAATCATTCTTTAACGTCGTTAAATGTATCTTGAATTGATCAAGTTACATTTTTCTTATTAAATTCGTGGTTCATTTACCCTTTTTTAACTCCATGTATTGAATAACTGATATAGGAAATATGTTTAAAAACAGTGCTCAACAGTCTATCATCGTCATCTACTTCTCTCCAACATCCCGATAATTCTCTCATCTGCAACTGATACATTTGATATTACTTATGTTTTTTTTTATCTGACACGTCAATCCTATCCTGACAACACCATGTCGTCGGTGTAGCGACTCTTTCCCGCCGACAATTCATCAGTACAAGCTCGAATATACATTTTTTTTTTGGTTTTTTACCATTCCTGACGACCTATTGTGGGGAAAGGTTCGGCAGGAAATTCCAAATTTTCAGCGCCATTATGAATTGTTATTCCCGACGACACGTCGTCGGGATAGGTCAATAATTTTTTTTTCCATTTTCTTTTAACAAGTAACAAGAAATTCTTTTTATACAAACCCTTTCGAAGACATGTCGTCGGGATAGGTTATTTGTTTTGTTTTCTCAATTATCATTAATAAGTAAATAAGTACCAGTGGGAATGCTAACGCGTTATAGCGGGTGCGTCTATTTTGTGTAACTAAATATATCAAATGCTAAACTGCACCATTGTGGTCGTTTTCCGGTGTTTTATCAACTGTTTCGTTTCATGTTAGGTTATGAAATATTGACTTTAAAGAATAAGATGCAGCCATTCAATTATCAACACGCAACACATTCTCCTAAACCGTTTTACAAAATAAGTGTTTTGCAAGAGGAAATTACCTTCTTGCCCAATCTAGTTTCTTGACAAGGTATATAGTGGGAATGCCCGCGCGTTGCGACGGGTGTTCCGACTGAATAAAAGAATCAATTATGATGTCTAATACAAACCACAGGCCATTCCAGGTTTTTAACGTTTTATTCCATTCAACAAAAGATAGCGGTAGAAGTTTCCACGAAATCCCCACGATGTTGCACGACGGCAATTTATATGGTGACTCATCTCGTGATATTTAGCGTGATATATAGCGTACGATGGATGTACAACAGCTACCTCCGATGTAGCAATTGGCGCAATCCTCTCACAACATGATCAGCAAATCCCTATTTTTAGCAAAAACCTATGCCCTCGTATGCAAGCTCAATCAACTTACATCCGTGAGCTATACGCCATAACAGAAGTTATCAAGAAGTGGCGACAATATTTGTTCGGATGAAAATTTTGGGTGTTCACTAACCATCACAGCTTGAAACAAATAAACCATTCAAACATCAGACTAGCAAAAATGGGTTACAAAGCTTATGGGTTAAGACTTCAAGTTGCATTTCAAAGTTCAAACCTGGTATGGAAAATCGTGTGGCCGATACCTTAAGCTGAGTCACGATCCAGTTTTTCCTACGTCACATTTATCGCCTACATAGGTTGCCAAAGAAAATCTTATCAGGTCACTGTTGGCCCGAAATGGATCTTGATCTCTAGAACGTGATAAACAAACTTGTATAACTTGAACATATAAACTGAGAATTTGTATAATGGAATGATCGAATGTAATGAACGAATTACAAATGAAACTATTTATCCCTATTTATAGTTTCTAAAGGGTGCGATTGTAGAGACGTGTCTCTTCACGAACGGGTGCGTCTCTTGAATATGTGGCTGTGAATAAACTTGAAGAGGTGCGTCTCTAAGATCAAAAGTCGCGTCCCTTCGTCTTCTCCTTGTGGCCGAAATTAAATGGCTGCCTCCCAAGGGGTTCCGCAACCCTTGGGGTGGTGGTTGTGAAGTTCTGGTTTGTCACAACTGCCCCCTGAACTTTGTAACCGCCATGTAACCGCCACTCTTCTCTTTAATTACCATAAAACCCTTGTAGTTTAGGATGTGTAGGGATTATAACTTTTATTCACCCCCCTAATCACGAACATCCTTAAGTTGTAGATCTTGAACTCCGAGTAGCTTTATCATCTCGAGTCTCCTCGGTATCTAACATTTCACATGGATCTTTTATTCTCGAACTTTGCTTCTCGCGAACTTGCTTCTCACTAACCATGTTCCTCACGAACCTTGCTTCACACGAACATTTTTGCCTCACACTTGTCTTGACCGCATTTGATTTGTATCACACGAACCTTTTCTTATGTAGTTGTCTCAACACGAACTCCACCGGTCTTGATTAACTTGCCCACCATCATATCACATGATTTGACTCGCATAGATTTTGGATAATCTAACTCACTTAGATTTCTCTTGCGGTTGTATCACACAACAATTTTTCTGACCCAGTCACAGGATACGCGCGTCTTCTTCTTGATCTATCACAGATTTAATCTCGTCATCACGGTTGTCTCTCACAACGAGTTCTTTTATCATTGACTGCTTCCCTCACGGATTCTTCACTTTTTCCAGATCCATTCACTAGATTGTTTTGTTGTACCTTTCACAGGTTATCTTCCTCCGTATCACAAGGTTTTTTTTCCCTTTGATCGTTTCACACGACCAAATTCCATGTTTCTACTTCTCTTCAACGTGTAGGCACATCAGAAGTGCCGGTTCATCATCATCTTCTGTTTCAACCAAGAGTGTCTCATTTTCCTTGGTTTTCTTGGTTGGGCATTCGTAGGCATAGTGCCTAAGTTTCTCACCTCTGTAGCAAGTGATTTTTGACTTATCTCTCATAGTCGGTGTCTCTTGCTTGCTATCATCCCTTTGTGGTTTATCGGTTCCTTCTGACTCGTAAGAGGTGTTTCCTTCACCCCTATGTTGATAATTGCCTCTCTCTCGGCCTCGTGATAGACGGAATCTCCCTCGTCCACGGTTTCCAACATGTTGTGCATGACCCGCATACAAGAGTTCTTCTAAATTGTTCACGGGGCTTTCCTTTTTCTTCAACTTTAACCTTTCTTCATACGTTTTTAATCTCCCGACCGCTTCTTCTAGCATCATAGTTTCTAGATCGGAGTATTGTTCCATGGAGGCAACGATTTGAGTAAACTTATCCGGTACGCCATTTAGAAGTTTGCGTACTAGAGTCGGTTGACTCAATGTCGTTCCTACTTCTGTTGCCCGGGTAACGATACTGTTAATCTTTGCGGTAAATGAATCAATAGTGTCGTCATCCTTCATTTGCAATAATTCGAATTCTGATAATAGCGTGTGCATACGCGCCTTTTGTACCCGATCAACACCAACGTGTCTAACCTTTAGATTATCCCAAATTTCCTTTGCTGTTTTACAACTTGCAACTTGCAATACAACATCTTCCGGTATTGCTTGAAACAGATATGCAATTGCAGACTTATCTTTCTTGGTGTCTACCGTTGCATTTTCTGCCGGTTCGATCGTTTCCCACAAACCATTCGCTTCAAGAATCGTCTTGATACGAATAGCCCAAACCGTATAGTTTGTTGGTTTCAGAATCGGACACTGAAACTGGGAAAGAGAATTTCCTTCTTTCTGTATTATTATCGGATTTTGTCCGGGTGTTCCTGACATATCTTCCTGCCGAACAATCTTCACTTCTAATAACCTTTTATTTTCTTGGTTTCAATAGATCTCAACAACCCACGATTACCCGAATTGTGTACTAATCAAACAACCAAAACAATCTAATTCTCACTAAACCCCGGAATCAAAACAAACCCTAGATTCCTAACCCTTCGGTTCAACCGATTATACAAGAACCGAAACTAAAAAAAATTCTGAAATGAACTTTTGCGAATTAAAACGAAAATGAAACCTGATCGCGAACTCCCTGCGATGCCTTGCGATTCCCACGCTTAGAGCCTGATGCTCTAATACCAATTGTTGTCCCGAAATGGATCTTGATCTCTAGAACGTGATAAACAAACTTGTATAACTTGAATATATAAACTGAGAATTTGTATAATGGAATGATCGAATGTAATGAACGAATTACAAATGAAACTATCTATCCCTATTTATAGTTTCTAAAGGGTGCGATTGTAGAGACGTGTCTCTTCACGAACGGGTGCGTCTCTTGAATATGTGGCTGTGAATAAACTTGAAGAGGTGCGTCTCTAAGATCAAAAGTCGCGTTCCTTCGTCTTCTCCTTGTGGCCGAAATCAAATGGCTGCCTCCCAGGGGGTTTCGCAACCCTTGGGGTGGTGGTTGTGAAGTTCTGGTTTGTCACAACTGCCCCCTGAACTTTGTAACCGCCATGTAACCGCCACTCTTCTCTTTAATTACCATAAAACCCTTGTAGTTTAGGATGTGTAGGGATTATAACTTTCAGTCGCGATCAAGTTTTTCTTAGCCGATTTTGGAAGCAACTTTCAAGAAGTTGGGCACAAAATTATTTCACTTAACTGCTTATCATCCACAGACGGATGGTGAAATAGAAGTGGTAAACTGTTGTTTGGAAGCTTATTTGAGAGATTTTGTTCATGATGAACCGAAAACGTGGCATCGATACATTTATCTTGCAGAATATTGGTACGACACAAGTTTCCATTTATCAATCGACATGACACCATTCAAAGCAATGTACAGAAGAGATGTTGCATAACTTCATGACTAACCTATTGCACATCATCCACAACTTCCATCGATGCCACTCTAATTGAGCATCAGGCCATCAACGGCTCATTACATTGTTAAAATTTTCACTCGAAGGTGCTAGAAAGAAGATGGTTTCACAAGTGAATAAGCACCATCTCAACAATGTCTTTGAAGCAGGAGATTCGTTATACCCCATGTTACGAAAATATCGCTAGACATCTAGAAACGCGAAAATCACAAGATTTAGAATCATCTTTATGGTCCATACCCACTTTAATGGAGACCTCGAGGACGTTGTCATTGTTTGGGAGGCCTTGACATCGACCCAAGTGCAGAGGAGAATGTCATCGACCCAAGTTCATTTACAAGACCCGCAAGAATCATTAAAAAGCCCAAAAATAAGAAGAATAGTTGTTCCTAATTTCCTTGCAGACATGCATATCCTTTTTTACTAAGGGGGCGTTTGGTTCATGGAATGTTTTGGAATTGGAATTGGAATTGGAATTTGTATAGGAATTAGAATTTGAAGGAATTGGATTTGGAATTTAAACGGAATTGGAAATTGTTGGAATTGTAATCTCAATTCCATTTTTTGTTGTGTTTAGTTGTCAAATGAATTGGAATTCCATCACCCCGGCACCACAACCCCCATTTCGGGTCTAAACGGTACGGGTAGAAACAATACGGATCGAAACGGTATGAGCCAAAACAGTTCGCATCGAAACGGTTCGATTCGAAACGGTGCGGGTCGAAATGCGCATCGAAACGGTATGGACCAAAACGGTTCGCGTCGAAACGGTTCGATTCGAAACGGTGCGGGTCAAAAAAGGCGTGGTTTCTAAATGAATTTGTTGATTATGAACATTATGCGCCATTCTAGATTTGTAATAGAAACCTTGATGTTGTTTTCCTCCAAACACTTGTTATGGGGTGTTAGTAACTTTGTACAAGATTAATTCTTATTGTGGGATTATATTCGCTTAGTGTATTGGCGGGCCAGTTCGTCCGATTTTAGCAAAATATTTGGGTTGAACCACTAACTATGATTTGGAGAAAAACAGTTGAATGGTCTTAGCGCTCTGATGGTTTGGCTTAAACTGATTTTTTTAACTTTCCAAATTGTTAGTTGGTTTTATAGTTTATACTAAAGAGGTCAGTAATAGCATTAGTCAATATTTGTATATATGGTTAATATCGCAATCTCGTATATTATCGAAAGTAGTTGTAACTCTCCCAAAATAGAGGAGAATTGTATCTTTATATTGGAATGAGAATGGAGGGAGGATCCATCGACCCTATTGCATACGTCTCCTTACATGGTATCAAGAGACCTACCCTAATCTTCCCTCCCCTCTCTCACTTCACCTTCTGCCGATCTCCCTGTCGCATCCTTTCCCCTCAATGGAGCCCAAGATCCACCCTGCTGCAACCGTTACAAACATCAAGAGACTGATTCCGGTTGTGCTCGAGATGGAATCCGGGCAATATGCTTCTTGGTCCGAACTGTTCAAGATTCAGTGTCGGACTAACCTTGTCATCGATCACCTCTCCCCCAAACCTGCTACATCCTCCTCATCCTCTGGAACAACCAAAGACACCGACAAAGCCAAAGAAAAAGAGACTGATGAATCTTGGGATCGGTTGGATGCCATTGTGCTCCAATGGATTTATGCAACCATCTCGAATGACCTCTTGCACACCATCCTCAAGCCAAACACCACTGCGTATGATGCTTGGAAGACACTCGAAAGCCTTTTTCAAGACAACAAAAGTTCTCGGGCCATCCATCTCATGCATAAATTCTCTAACACACGCCTTGACGGATTCTCTAGCGTCTCGGCGTATTGCCAACAACTGAAGGTGTTAGCCGACCAACTGGCTAACGATGGAAGTCCGGTTGATAATGAACGCTTAGTGCTTCAATTAATCGCGGGCCTCAATGAACAGTATGAAGGTATTGCCACCATTCTTCAGCAACAGGACCCCTTACCCTCGTTTTATGAAGCTCGGTCTAAAATCATGCTCGTTGAAACTCGCAAGGCGGAACAAGCTCTCCTCATAGCTCAAACCGCGGGCACCGCATTAAACGCAAACACGACCAAATCCCAGCCCCCGGTGAACAACACTGATTTCAGGCCGGAACCGGATCGATATCGTGGCCGGGGCCGCTCCTGTGGCCGTGGAAGGGGACGTGGTTCCTGGGGAAGAGGCTGCCACACCAACTACTCACAACAGCCGGCTCCTTGGTCCACTCAACAAGCATTCTGGCCCAACTCAGCACCGCAGCAACAGTGGGCCGGGTCCGGTTCACAGCAGCTCTTCTCCACTCCTTCTTGGACCACCCAGCAACCTCCATTATGGACGCCACATCCCTGCCCATACCCAACTGCCTCTCGGCCCACTTCAGCAACCAATCATGGCGGTAACGGGCTTCTTGGCCCACGGCCCACTCAGGCTTACAATGCCTATGCTCCAACTGACATAGAACAGGCACTTCATACCATGTCTCTCAATCAACCGGACCCTACTTTGTACATGGACACGGGGGCCACAGGTAATATGTCTAACTCGTCAACTAATTTTCAATCTTATTTTAATAATAGCTTGAATCAAAACATCATGGTCGGTAATGGCTCAACCATACCGTTCGTTGGACAAGGCACACAAACCCTCCCCCCACCTTTCCCCCCACTTATCCTTAAAGACGTCCTATACGCACCTAAACTGATCAAAAACTTAATATCTGTTCGTCGGTTTACCACCGACAACTCTGTTTCTGTTGAATTTGACCCCTTTGGTTTTCTTGTGAAGGATTACAAGACCCGGGTCCCTATCCTCCGGTGCAACAGCAGCGGTGATCTTTACCCTCTCACGTTTGGATCCGGGACAACCAGCACACCTTCCACCTTCGCAGCAATATCTTCCCAACTTTGGCACCAACGTCTTGGTCACCCAGGCCATCCGTCTTTACATTATTTGAAACAATCTAGTTTTATTGATTTTGATAAACATAATAAAGACATTTGTGAATCTTGTGTGCTTGGTAAAAGCATTCGCTTACCGTTTGCTACTTCTCAAACTTGTGTTTTACAACCTTTTGATGTTATTCATAGTGACTTATGGACGTCACCAATTCTTAGTTCACAAGGTCACCGTTACTATATCTTATTTATTGACGACTTGACTGATTTTCTATGGACTTACCCTATATCCAAAAAGTCCCAAGTATTTTCTATTTTTTGCCAATTTCATAAACTTATTGGTACTCAATTTGAACGACCGATAAAAACGTTCCAATGTGACAATGGCAAAGAATATGTCAATTCGGCCTTTCAACAATATTTTAATCAACATGGTATGGTATTTCGTTTATCATGTCCCCACACCTCTTCTCAAAACGGGAAGGCCGAACGAAAAATTAGAACCATCAACAATATGATCCGAACCCTACTTACCCATGCGTCTTTACCCAACACCTTTTGGCATTATGCCTTGGCCACCGCCACATATTTCTTAAACATCCTTCCTACCAAACAACACAATAAAACCCCCACTGAACTTCTCTACTTCCGCACCCCTACTTACCACCACCTACGTGTTTTCGGTTGTTTGTGTTACCCCCTTACTCCCTCTACAACCATTCATAAACTAAACTAACGCTTTTCCCCTTGTGTCTTTCTTGGATACCCATCCAACCATCGCAGCTATACTTGCTTTAACCTAGAAACCCACCAAACTATCATTTCTCGCCACGTCGCGTTTGACGAGACTACTTTTCCATTCCAAAACACCATCCACCCTTCTCCATCTTATGACTTCTTGCTAGATCCTTTTCCGACACACCTATGTGTCACACCCCAATTTTCCACGTGTCACCGGTGGGCCCGGTGGGGAGTATCATGACGTCATTGATATCACAACATATAAAATGCACAGCGGAAGCAAAAGATATAGATTTATTTCAACTGAACAAAATGTAATGTTTAAGTATTACAACACAGTCGAAACAGATCCACAGGCGGATCAAATAAAAAGGAAAACTGTTCAACAGACTTTGACATCTAAAGCTTGCGAGACTTGAGTAATGATGCCTGGAGTAGCCAGCCTATTTCGTCTAGCACCTGCACTTAGCCTTTTTGGAAAACTACGTCAGTTTACACTGGTAAATACAACTTAACTGACTCATTTTGAAAAGAGTTTGAAAATTGATTTAAATGCACTTCGGCCAAAAATATTTTATAACTTGGGACAATTATTCAAAATAATCTTGTATACAGTTTTACTCATTTGTCGTCCATTAGGGCCGGACTTAAGTTAACTGACACGCCACAGGTATAATGCCCACAAGGTCGATTCCTTATAGTGGGATACCAGTTTTTACATAATGCAACTGTCAGGTGTACGCCTACACCCTGTGCTTAGGTCGTGGCCATTTCATGAATGATGCCAAGGATATCCGGGACATGGTCATTTAACCCCCAAGGGCCATACACCAAATAATACATATCAAACAAGTTATGTAAATACATCAATCACAATACGATTTAAATGACTACATACACCTGACCAAGCGGTACTTTTATAGTACCGTATCCCAAGCCCGTATAGGGAAATTAAGTTAAGGGTATTTACCTGAGCAATAGTATAATTCAAATACAGCAAGTGCACGTAGCTTTTACAGGGCTCCTAATCTGGAACGAAGGTTTTAATAACCTATTAGAATCCTAACGGGTCTTTAATTAAGTTTATACTTAGACCGGTTAGTTTTCAAAAGAAAGACACGGTTCAACGCATGATAAAGCGAAGACCGGTTTAGAATGTGGTTTTGACCCGACAAGCTTGTATGCTTGTTTAACATGGGTAACATAGTCACATTCTGGATTTTGAGACAAAAACGATATGGTTTGACCCGTTTCGGCTAATATATGCAAACTAGTCACATAGGCCGATCCGAACGCGAAACATGCGTAACGGGTAACCATAAGAGTCATGAACATGTTCCACAAGTTAATATGCCTTAAATATGTTGTGAAATCAGTAGGATGTCTTCTATTATGCCCAAAACGAGTTTAAAACCAATTTATGCCCCGCAGGGGTATTTTGGTCATTTTAAAGGTTATAAAAGTGGTTAAATAGTAATCTGAGTTTCGGGTCTGATGTAATCAGTAAAAATACTCATTTTACTAAGTTATATCAGTAAGGTATAACTTATATGTGAAATCTATCCTTTATAACCAAACTATGCATCTTAAGGGCATTTTGGTAATTTCACATAAGCCTAAAAGGTCAAAATCGGAAATCTGAGCTTAAGACCTTTGCTTACTGTTAGAATGTAAATATTTACTAAAGATATCAGTAAGCATCAAACCTTATATTTATAAAATGGTTTTAATACATACTACGCGTTAAAAACAATTAAAAAGACGATTTGGAGCCATTTACGGGTTCTTAAAGAGAAGCTGATATTTTTGCTATTCCAGAAGGCTTAAAATATTTTATTTATCATATTAGATCAGTAGAAAAAGGTTTGGGGTCAAAAGGATTTGTAAAACTCATTTTATAGCCTAAAAGGGCAAAACCGGCAACTCCCGAACCAAGCTTAGAACTTTAAGTTATGCTCAGCCTAAAAATAAATAAAAATCTTCAAAAATCCCAAAATACTATATAATATCAGTGGGTAAAAAGTTTGATATCAAAAATTGGGTTTAGATAGGCTATATGCTAATTATGCGGTTTATATACTTAAAAGCTTCTTAATTACGCTAATGAGCATAACTCTTAATCTAGACCTCAAACTGATGTCAAATTTTAGGGACAAGTTTATAAATCAGTAGTGAAGGTTTCTATCCTTTCACTTTTTCAAAAATTACATTTTAAGGCAATAAGGGCATAATAGTCAACATTTAAGCATTTAACGGAATCATGCATATGAATTGGATAACCAATGAACCAAGTTGTATAATCACAGAGGGTTATACTTTTACGTAACTTGGTCCTAATAAAACTCTAAGGCATTCCTAATTCATGCTTAAACGGGTCAGAACTGAAAGTCAAAGCATAAGTCAAACTATGCGACTTTCGGCCCCGAACCGAGCTTAAACTGAAAATTGTCGAGTCGAACTTGTTTAGACATGTTCTTATATTAATTACCAAGTTATATGAGTGTCAAAACAGGTTTCATAGCTTATACCTTAATAATTATGTGTTTATTTACAAAATAGCTTTCTGTTGACTTTTTGTAACCAAGTTTGACTCGACAATTGACCTAACTAAAGTGGAAATCAGAGGGAAACCTTTTTGGGGTTTAATGCCCACATAATTACCAACTCATAGGTACTTTCATATTGACAAATTACTGGAACAATTAAGATTAATGACGAAGTCAAACCTTAATTACGACGGTTTGACTAAACGCTTATAAACTAAGCAAAACTGAATTAAAGGAGGTTAAGCATACTTACAATAGTCCTAAGCACAACTAATGGTTACTAGGAAGGATGCTTGAGCTCCAGGAACCTCCAAGAAGAGAGTTGTGAAGTTTACAAGTGAATGAGCAATTGAAGATCACAATCTCATGGCCTTATATAGGTTTCTTGGATCAATTTGATCATGCCAAACAAGTCTAGGGAGGAATGGGATCATTCCAAGTGTCCCTACACCCTTTAAAACCATCAAACAAGCTCCAGGTATGAAAAACCACGTTTCTAAGTCGGTTAAACCGGCTGTACAGACACCTGTGATGTTTTTCTGCATCTGGTAGTCCCAGGCGGCCCGCTTCAGGATATGTAAGGGTCTCACGCGGGCCGCATGGCCCTTCTGATCCGGTTACAAAGTTTCATTAATTGCAGTTTTGGTCCCTGGTCCTTCCAAACTTGATTTTAAGGTGGTTTCTTGCACTATAAACCCCCAAACTTGACTTTTAAGGACTCCAAGTCATAAACCAACTTTGTTTAGTCCCCGATTATTCATACGTTCACCTAAAAGTCTTAAATTTCAATATTGACGCTTTTAACCCCTCGCATACGAATATTGTCATAACTTTCTCATACTTAATCGAAACCTTGTGAAATTTTTATCACACACTCTTGTGAGTATAATTTATCATTACAAAGCTTCGGGTCCGCTAAAAGATCACTCAGAGGTATACTTTAAACATGTTGACACATTTAGCCCCTGCAGTTTGTAATTCCTCACTTTCTTTCACAATTAGTTTCGTATGATCCATGATTTATTCGTTTAAGGGTATAAACATCTTGTAGGGTTATTAAAAGATATATTTATCTATTGTTGACATTTTGAACCCTTATATTCACATACTTTCCTTGTTTGTCAACTTTAGTCCTTCATACGTAATCTTTCACACGTGTCAATACATTATTGGACATGAATTTTCGAGGTGTTACATCCTCACCCCCTTAAAAGAAATCTCGACCTCGAGATTTACTGAAATAAATGAGGGTATTTTTCCTGCATTGTGGATTCTAACTCCCACGTGTATTCGGGACCTCTACGAGCATCCCATTTGACCTTTACAATAGGCACATACTTTCTTCGAAGCTTCTTTACCTGCCGATCCTCAATCGATACAGGTTTTTTCACAAATTTCAAGCTCTCATCTATATGCACATCTGTGTGTGGTATGACTAGTGATTCATCAGCTAGACATTTCTTCAGATTGCAGACGTGGAACACATTGTGAATACCACTGAGCTCTTCAGGTAAGTTTAACTTGTAAGCCACTGATCCTACACATTCGATGATCTCGAATGGTCCTATATACCTTGGGCATAGCTTACCCTTCTTACCAAATCGCATCACTCCCTTCCAGGGTGATACTTTAAGTAGGACCTTATCACCAACCTCAAACTTGAGAGGTTTTCGCCTCTTATCAGCATAACTTTTCTGCCTATCCCTGGCAGCTTTCAGGCGATCACGAATCTGGACAATCTTGTCTGTCGTCTCGAAAACTATTTCAGGTCCTGATAATTGAGTGTCTCCTATTTCTGCCCAACAGATGGGCGTTCTCCATTTCCTACCATATAATGCCTCAAAAGGCGCAGCCTGAATGCTTGTATGGTAGCTATTATTGTAGGAGAACTCGACCAATGGCAGGTGCTTATCCCAGCTACCGCCTAAATCAATCACACACGCACGTAGCATGTCTTCCAGGGTTTGAATGGTACGCTCACTTTGCCCATCCGTCTGAGGATGGTAAGCCGTACTGAAATTTAAATGCGTGCCCAAAGACTGTTGGAAACTTTTCCAAAAATGTGACGTGTATCTGGTATCTCTGTCAGAGATAATAGCCACTGGTACTCCATGCAGAGATACAATCTTATCAACATACAACTGGGCTAACATGTCAGAACTGTAAGTTTCCTTAATGGGTAGGAAATGTGCTGACTTAGTCAGTCTATCTACTATCACCCAAATAGTATCATTTCCTTTATTAGTCTTTGGCAACTTGGTGATGAAATCCATCGTCACCATTTCCCATTTCCAAGTGGGAATTTCAGGCTGTTGTAGCAAACCTGACGGTTTCTGATGTTCAGCTTTGACTTGAGCACACGTCAAGCACTTAGCTACATAGGAAGCTATAGACTTCTTCAAGCCTATCCACCAATAATTCGCCTTTAAATCCTGGTACATCTTATCAGCTCCAGGATGAACGGAATATTTGGAACTGTGAGCTTCCTGGAGGATAACATCCCGAAGTCCTCCATAAATTGGAACCCATATTCGTCCATTCAACCTTAGGATTCCGTCCTTGCCGTAGGATAACTGCTCCTCAGTTACTCCTAGCTTCTCATCAGGATAGTTAGCTTCCAGCACTGCTTCCTTCTGTGCTGCTAACAATCTTTCATTCAAATTATTCTTTATCTCGATGCTCTTGGCATTGATTCTTATAGGCCTTATCCTTTCTTTTTGACATAAGGCATCAGCAACCACATTTGCCTTGCCTGGATGGTATCTTATTTCACAATCATAGTCATTTAAAGTTTCCATCCAACGTCGCTGCCTCATATTTAAGTCCTTCTGATTAAACAAATGTTGAAGGCTCTTGTGATCAGAGTAGATTACACACTTCGTTCCATATAGGTAATGCCTCCAAAGCTTTAGTGCAAATACAACGGCACCCAGTTCCAAGTCATGGGTGGTGTAATTCCTTTCGTGCACCTTTAACTGACGTGAAGCATAGGCAATGACCTTGCCTTTCTGCATAAGCACACACCCCATCCCGGTGTGTGATGCATCACAATATACTACAAACTCATCAATTCCATCAGGCAACGTCAAAACAGGAGCGTTGCTCAACTTCTGCTTCAAAATATCGAAGGATTCTTGCTGCTTAGGCCCCCAATTGAACTTACTATTCTTGCGAGTCAGCAAGGTCAGGGGTGCTGCAATTCTTGAGAAGTTCTCGATAAATCGTCTGTAGTACCCGGCCAATCCTAAGAAACTGCGAATCTCCGTGGGCGTCTTTGGCTCTTGCCAGTTCATGACAGCTTCAACTTTAGCGGGATCTACTTGGATACCACGCTCACTCACAACATGTCCAAGGAATTGGACTTCGCGAAGCCAAAATTCACATTTTGAAAATTTGGCATAGAGCTTTTCTTGTTGAAGCAATTTCAAAATACAACGGAGATGCTTCTCGTGGTCAGCTTGATTCTTTGAGTAGATGAGGATGTCATCGATGAAAACAATGACAAATTTGTCTAAATAAGGCTTGCATACACGATTCATGAGATCCATGAATGCGGCTGGTGCATTAGTGAGCCCAAAAGGCATCACTAAGAACTCATAATGACCGTAGTGAGTCCTAAACGCAGTCTTGTGTACGTCTTCATCTTTAACCTTCAATTGATGGTAGCCTGACCTCAAATCAATCTTGGAGAAATAGCTTGCCCCTTGAAGCTGATCGAATAGATCATCGATCCTGGGCAAAGGGTACCTATTCTTGATAGTAACCTTATTAAGCTCACGGTAATCAATGCATAGACGCATTGATCCATCCTTCTTCTTGACGAATAAAATTGGCGCTCCCCATGGACACGAACTAGGTCTTATAAAACCCTTGGCTAGCAAATCATCTAGCTGCGTCCTCAATTCCTTCATCTCTGTTGGTGCCAACCTATAAGGTGCTCTCGCAACAGGTGCTGCTCCGGGGATGATATCAATTCTGAATTCCACTTGCCTATCCGGTGGCAAGCCAGGTAGTTCCTCAGGGAAAACTTCAGGGTATTCAGAAATGACTGGAATATCTCCAATCTTGGGCTTTTGCTCGTCGACCGTTACTTGTGCCATATAAATGACACAACCCTTCTTCATGCACCTAGATGCCTTGAGCATCGACACTTGCTCAGGCAATCCATGTTGGGTATCTCCTTGAATGGTAAGTGACTCACCAGACGGAGTCTTAATTACCACTTGCTTCTTGTTGCAGATGATCTGGGCTTGGTTATTCGATAACCAATCCATGCACAATACTATATCAAATCCGGCTAACTTCAAAGGAAGCAAGGACAAAGGAAAAGAGTGGTTCCTAAAAGATATAACGCATCCATCTAACATGGTTGACGCGGTTTCTAAGGTTCCATCGGCTAACTCCACCTCATATTTCACACTTAAGGTTTTAACAGGTATATTCAGCAACTTACAAAACTTGTTATCTATGAACGACTTATCAGCGCTAGAATCAAACAGTACTCTAGTATATACATCATTTACGAGAAAAGTACCTGTGATCACATTGTCGTCCTGAATGGCTTCCTGCACGTTCATTTGGAAGACCCTAACATTGGTCTTCTTGGCTTCCTCAGGCTTCTTAGCGTATTTAGGGCAGTTAGTCTTAATGTGCCCTTTCTCGTTACAGCCGTAGCAGGTAGCATCTTTGATTCTTTTGCAATCAATAGTCTTATGCTCCTTAGACTTGCATAACCCACATGCAGGTGATCCTGATTGAGACTTGGTCTCAATCCTACATTTTCCAAAGTGGAGTTTTTGGCAAGTTGAGCACTTTGGCTTTTCCTCAGTTCGCTGGTTACCCTTATTGGACCCAGATTCTTTCTTGTGGTCCGAATTACCTTTATGCTTCTTCTCAGACCTTCGTGAGGTATCATCCTCACGCTTCCTCTTACTCTCCTCTGAGTTCTTGAGCGATCTCAGCCTGACCGCATCTAAGGTGAGGGATAGAGATAGATCAGCAACTGATCTAAAAGTAGTAGGCCTCGAAGCCTTAACACTGGCTTTGATTTCTGGGGCTAGACCCCCAATGAAGCGAGCAATTCTCTTGGGTTCTGGTGTCACAAGGTAAGGGACCAGTCTAGACATGGTGTTGAAACTTGTGAGGTAAGCTTGGCAATCTAAATTTTGCATCACCAATGATAAGAAATCCGATTCAATCCTTTCCACCTCATGTTGTGGACAATAGTTCTCCTTAATGAGAACAACAAACTGCTCCCATGACATATTATAGAGTGGGATCTTCCCAGCAGCTTGAATGAGAGACTTCCACCATGCCAGTGCCTCTCCCTTGAACGATTGGGATACATACTTCACTATATCCCTTTCAGCACAACCGCTGATATCAACAATAGTCTCCATTTCATCTAACCAAGTCATACAATCAATTGCTCCTTTCTCCCCAGTGAAATCCCGGGGTTTGCAGGAAACAAAGTACTTATAAGTACAAGACTTGGTACGTGGCTCATCATCGAACACTATTCTCTTGGATGGAACACTATGTTGATTTGAGGAATGTTCGACATCCTCTTTCTTAGGTCCATCCTTCTTCGAGGGTGGCTTGCTATGAGCTTCTGAATGAGTCTTAGGAACAGACTTAGAGTGAGGTACCAAAGAGGTTCTACTATACGTCTCACTAACCTCCTTGAATTGCTCCTTTACAGCTTTAGATACAGCTGTATCAATCAGTGTACGGAGCTATCCCTTGGTTATATTAACCTTATCATCATCGTTTTCCAGGGAATGACTGTTTACTTCCTCCGACCTCGCCATGTAGCTTTAATTGCTACATAAAAGAAAACAAGGGCAAGGTTTACATATAGAAGCTTATACAGTTCCATTGTTTTAAACGATTTATTAACTACGGTTTATAATACCCATTTTAGTTAATTATCCAGGATAACCCTAAGTTATATATAATAGCACAAAAGGCCTAGTCACGTAGACAGATTTAATTATTAAACCAGGATTTTATAGAATTAAGGTTGAATCAAAGTTCATTACCCTTTCTTGACAGGGAGTTACAGGCTACCACTGTCTTTAGTCCCAGAGGACGCTAATTATAGCCCGTGGGCACTTCATCCTTAAGGGATGATTATATAAATAAAGGAATTCAGAATAACCCTTTTTAATAATGAATTATATGATTTTATCGGATCACACTTTGTCAAGCATATTAACATGCTTTCAGATGTTAACAAGGTTTGAATCTTTTCGAATAGGTTGTACCATCTTGGCCATGTCTGCAATGACATTTAGGCTAGGTTTTACCTTTAAGATTCTTTTAATATTAAACGCAGAGCAATCCTAATTTGAGATGTTAACAAGGATCTGAATCAAATTGAGGAACTACCATCTCGGCCCTATCCTGAGCTAGGTCTTGTCCTTTTTAGATTTTGCCATTTTATCACAATGGTAGATCTTATAATATAGGAATCTAATCATCCCATTAAATTTAAACAAGTACATGGTTGCCCTAAACGGGACTTCTATCAAAATGACTTGCCCATGCAAGGGCTAATCAGAAAATAACAAAGGAGACAAAATATAACGAATTAGGATTAGTCCTATGTTCTTGTCTACACTCGAGAATGTGCAATTGTGTAACTGAGATTAAACACAAAAGGCTAGTGTTTAATTCACTCAGCGTTGGCTCTGATACCAACCTATCACACCCCAATTTTCCACGTGTCACCGGTGGGCCCGGTGGGGAGTATCGTGACGTCATTGATATCACAACATATAAAATGCACAGCGGAAGCAAAAGATATAGATTTATTTCAACTGAACAAAATGTAATGTTTAAGTATTACAACACAGTCGAAACAGATCCACAGGCGGATCAAATAAAAAGGAAAACTGTTCAACAGACTTTGACATCTAAAGCTTGCGAGACTTGAGTAATGATGCCTGGAGTAGCCAGCCTATTTCGTCTAGCACCTGCACTTAGCCTTTTTGGAAAAATACGTCAGTTTGCACTGGTAAATACAACTTAACTGACTCATTTTGAAAAGAGTTTGAAAATTGATTTAAATGCACTTCGGCCAAAAATATTTAATAACTTGGGACAATTATTCAAAATAATCTTGTATACAGTTTTACTCATTTGTCGTCCATTAGGGCCGGTTTGTAGGGCCGGACTTAAGTTAACTGACACGCCACAGGTATAACGCCCACAAGGTCGATTCCTTATAGTGGGATACCAGTTTTTACATAATGCAACTGTCAGGTTTACGCCTACACCCCGTGCTTAGGTCGTGGCCATTTCATGAATGATGCCAAGGATATCCGGGACATGGTCATTTAACCCCCAAGGGCCATACACCAAATAATACATATCAAATAGGTTATGTAAATACATCAATCACAATACGATTTAAATGACTACATACACCCGACCAAGCGGTACTTTTATAGTACCGTATCCCAAGCCCGTATAGGGAAATTAAGTTAAGGGTATTTACCTGAGCAATAGTATAATTCAAATACAGCAAGTGCACGT
Organism: Helianthus annuus; assembly: GCF_002127325.2. Taxonomy (NCBI): domain Eukaryota; kingdom Viridiplantae; phylum Streptophyta; class Magnoliopsida; order Asterales; family Asteraceae; genus Helianthus; species Helianthus annuus. The sequence goes on from NC_035436.2 coordinate 71,462,078, forward strand.
AGCTTTTACTGGGCTCCTAATCTGGAACGAAGGTTTTAATAACCTATTAGAATCCTAACGGGTCTTTAATTAAGTTTATACTTAGACCGGTTAGTTTTCAAAAGAAAGACACGGTTCAACGCATGATAAAGCGAAGACCGGTTTAGAATGTGGTTTTGACCCGACAAGCTTGTATGCTTGTTTAACATGGGTAACATAGTCACATTCTGGATTTTGAGACAAAAACAATATGGTTTGACCCGTTTCGGCTAATATATGCAAACTAGTCACATAGGCCGATCCGAACGCGAAACATGCGTAACGGGTAACCATAAGAGTCATGAACATGTTCCACAAGTTAATATGCCTTAAATATGTTGTGACATCAGTAGGATGTCTTCTATTATGCCCAAAACGAGTTTAAAACCAATTTATGCCCCGTAGGGGTATTTTGGTCATTTTAAAGGTTATAAAAGTGGTTAAATAGTAATCTGAGTTTCGGGTCTGATGTAATCAGTAAAAATACTCATTTTACTAAGTTATATCAGTAAGGTATAACTTATATGTGAAATCTATCCTTTATAACCAAACTATGCATCTTAAGGGCATTTTGGTAATTTCACATAAGCCTAAAAGGTCAAAATCGGAAATCTGAGCTTAAGACCTTTGCTTACTGTTAGAATGTAAATATTTACTAAAGATATCAGTAAGCATCAAACCTTATATTTATAAAATGGTTTTAATACATACTACGCGTTAAAAACGCTTAAAAAGACGATTTGGAGCCATTTCCGGGTTCTTAAAGGGAAGCTGATATTTTTGCTATTCCAGAAGGCTTAAAATATTTTATTTATCATATTAGATCAGTAGAAAAAGGTTTGGGGTCAAAAGGATTTGTAAAACTCATTTTATAGCCTAAAAGGGCAAAACCGGCAACTCCCGAACCAAGCTTAGAACTTTAAGTTATGCTCAGCCTAAAAATAAATAAAAATCTTCAAAAATCCCAAAATATTATATAATATCAGTGGGTAAAAAGTTTGATATCAAAAATTGGGTTTAGATAGGCTATATGCTAATTATGCGGTTTATATACTTAAAAGCTTCTTAATTACGCTAATGAGCATAACTCTTAATCTAGACCTCAAATTGATGTCAAATTTTAGGGACAAGTTTATAAATCAGTAGTGAAGGTTTCTATCCTTTCACTTTTTCAAAAATTACATTTTAAGGCAATAAGGGCATAATAGTCAACATTTAAGCATTTAACGGAATCATGCATATGAATTGGATAACCAATGAACCAAGTTGTATAATCACAGAGGGTTATACTTTTAGGTAACTTGGTCCTAATAAAGCTCTAAGGCATTCCTAATTCATGCTTAAGCGGGTCAGAACTGAAAGTCAAAGCATAAGTCAAACTATGCGACTTTCGGCCCCGAACCGAGCTTAAACTGAAAATTGTCGAGTCGAACATGTTTAGACATGTTCTTATATTAATTACCAAGTTATATGAGTGTCAAAACAGGTTTCATAGCTTATAACTTAATAATTATGTGCTTATTTACAAAATAGCTTTCTGTTGACTTTTTGTAACCAAGTTTGACTCGACAATTGACCTAACTAAAGTGGAAATCAGAGGGAAACCTTTTTGGGGTTTAATGCCCACATAATTACCAACTCATAGGTACTTTCATATTGAAAAATTACTGGAACAATTAAGATTAATGACGAAGTCAAACCTTAATTACGACGGTTTGACTAAACGCTTATAAACTAAGCAAAACTGAATTAAAGGAGGTTAAGCATACTTACAATAGTCCTAAGCACAACTAATGGTTACTAGGAAGGATGCTTGAGCTCCAGGAACCTCCAAGAAGAGAGTTGTGAAGTTTACAAGTGAATGAGCAATTGAAGATCACAACCTCATGGCCTTATATAGGTTTCTTGGATCAATTTGATCATGCCAAACAAGTCTAGGGAGGTTATGGGATCATTCTAAGTGTCCCTACACCCTTTAAAACCATCAAACAAGCTCCAGTTATGAAAAACCACGTTTCTAAGTCGGTTAAACCGGCTGTACAGACACCTGTGATGTTTTTCTGCATCTAGTAGTCCCAGGCGGCCCGCTTCAGGATATGTATGGGTCTCACTCGGGCCGCATGGCCCTTCTGATCCGGTTACAAAGTTTCATTAATTGCAGTTTTGGTCCCTAGTCCTTCCAAACTTGATTTTAAGGTGGTTTCTTGCACTATAAACCCCCAAACTTGACTTTTAAGGACTACAAGTCATAAACCAACTTTGTTTAGTCCCTGGTTATTCATACGTTCACCAAAAAGTCTTAAATTTCAATATTGACTCTTTTAACCCCTCGCATACAAATATTGTCATAACTTTCTCATACTTAATCGAAACCTTGTGAAATTTTTATCACGCACTCTTGTGAGTATAATTTATCATTACAAAGCTTCGGGTCCGCTAAAAGATCACTTAGAGGTATACTTTAAACATGTTGACACATTTAGCCCCTGCAGTTTGTAATTCCTCACTTTCTTTCACAATTAGCTTCGTATGATCCATGATTTATTCGTTTAAGGGTATAAACATCTTGTAGGGTTATTAAAAGATATATTTATCTATTGTTGACATTTTGAACCCTTATATTCACATACTTTCCTTGTTTGTCAACTTTAGTCCTTCATACGTAATCTTTCACACGTTCAAAGCTTATGACACGTGTCAATACATTATTGGACATGAATTTTCGAGGTGTTACACTATGGCCACTCGTTGGCACCTCCACTGCCAACCCATCGCCGAACAATAGTGGCCCAACTCCTTCAGCCCACACCTCACCGGCCCAATCTCCACAACCCACCCCGCCATCACCACAATCCCCACCTTCGGCCCACAGCTCCTCGGCCCAATCTCCACAGCCTGTCCCTCCTACTTCCAACAACACCATTGTCCATCCCTTGCCTTCTACCAACAGCCCACCTACAGCCCATTCCTTCCAATCCCCAACCAGCCCACTTCCGGCCCACCAGAACTCGTCCACTCCACCCGAACCGGCCAGCCCATTCAGCCCTACTTCATCTTCGTCCCAACACCCTTCCCCACCCTCTCCTCCTACCCCACCCGCTCGAACAATGCGGACCCGAGCCATGGATGGCATCTCTAAGCCCGTCCACAAACTCAACCTTTACGCATCCACTATAATCCCCATACCTAAACGACCCACCGATGCCTTGTCCATCCCCGAATGGTATGACGCCATGAAAACCGAATTTCACGCTCTTATTAAAAACAAGACTTGGGAATTAGTTCCGAGACATCCGGCCATGCATATTATTAGAAGTATGTGGCTCTTTAAACACAAGTTCAAATCGGATGGTACTTTGGAGCGATACAAAGCGCGGTTAGTATGTGACGGTCGTCTTCAACAAGTGGGCATTGACTGTGGCGATACATTTAGCCCGGTTGTAAAACCGGCTACCATACGCATCGTCTTATCCCTGGCCCTCTCCAACTCATGGTCCGTTCACCAGTTAGATGTCATAAACGCCTTTTTACACGACAATCTTCATGAAACAGTATATATGCACCAGCCGATGGGTTTTCGACATCGCGATTTCCCGGACCATGTTTGTCGCCTTAAAAAGTCGTTATATGGGTTAAAGCAGGCTCCACGGGCATGGAACCAACGTTTCACCGACTATGTTCTTACAGTCGGATTTATTCAAAGTCGGTGTGACGCTTCTCTATTTATATTTCATCATGGACAGGACGTTGCTTTCTTGCTACTCTATGTTGATGACATAGTTCTAGTCACCTCGTCTGATCTTCTTCGGCAATATCTGATGGCTAATCTCGCTAGTGAGTTCGCAATGAAGGATCTTGGCCCGTTAAGTTTCTTTCTTGGCATATCGGTTTCGCGGCTCCGAGACACCATGTTTTTGTCTCAACATGCGTATGCACTTGATATCATCAAACGGGCACACATGACTCAATGTAATTCAGTGGCTACTCCAGTCGATACCAATGCCAAACTTAGTGCTTATCTGGCGACGATTTCTCCGACCCAACTCTTTATCGGAGTTTAGCGGGAGCCTTGCAGTATCTAACGTTTACCCGTCCAGACATAAGCTATGCGGTACAGCAAGTTTGCATGCACATGCATGCCCCAAAAACAGGTCATTGGCTTGCATGGAAAAGGATTATAAGGTATATTAAGGGTACAGCCTCCTTTGGTTTAACAATCGGCCCCACCACCTCCAACTCGCTAGTAGCCTACACAGACGCCGACTGGGCTGGTTGCCCCGACACTCGACAGTCGACTAGTGGCTATTGTGTCTACTATGGTGACAACCTTATTTCGTGGTCCTCCAAATGGCAACCAACTATTTCTCGGTCAAGCGCGGAAGCCGAATACCGGGCCGTTGCCAACATTGTGTCAGAAATATGTTGGCTTCGAAATTTACTTTTGGGGCTCCGTCGTCCACCGTCTCTCGCCACACTCGTCTACTGCGATAACATTAGTGCTATTTATTTGTCGGGAAACCCGGTGCAGCATCAACGTACAAAACACATCGAGCTTGACATTCACTTTGTTCGCGAACAAGTTCAACGCGGCCAAGTTCGGGTCTTACATGTTCCCTCACGTTATCAAGTCGCTGACATCTTTACAAAAGGCCTCCCTCGGATCCTCTTTGAAGACTTCAGATCCAGTCTCAGCATCCGGTCCCCTCCCGCTTCGACTGCAGGGGTGTAATAGCATTAGTCAATATTTGTATATATGGTTAATATCGCAATCTCGTATATTATGGAAAGTAGTTGTAACTCTCCCAAAATAGAGGAGAATTGTATCTTTATATTGGAATGAGAATGGAGGGAGGATCCATCGATCCTATTGCATACGTCTCCTTACAGTCAGTGCACACATGTCACGGGAACCATACCACCTTTCTAACGTGGCGTCCACATCACACGAGTGTATCCGGAAGGTTCTAGAATCTTCTGGAAGATATCGCCTAGTGACAAGGAAGATGCTCCTGCAGACAAAAAGGACAACAGGTGTCACCAATAGATGGATGCCTACTGCGATTGCAAGATCTTTGGAGGACAGGCCGACAGTCAGTACAAGTAGGCGCCCAGCCAGTGGCGGACCCAGGATTTTTGGACAATGGGGTCCAAAAAAAAAACACAAAAAAACAAAGAAACAGGTATCGAACCCATGACCTTTTGTGTGTAAAGAAAGGGTTTTACCACTGCACTAGGCTCACCTTCATTGTTATGGGGTCCAACTAAATTATTTTATGGGGTCCATAGACAATTTTATATACCGTTTCTACTACTTTTTAAAAAAAGATTGGGGTCCGGGGACCCCGTTCCTCGTAACGTAGGTCCGCCCCTGCGCCCAGCTGGAACGAATGACCATGTGCCACGTCACCCCTGGGGCTGACAATGGCAGAGGGGACAGAAAGGATATTCCCCCTGGTCGGACAGCTGGCGAGCACTGGCTAGCTGGCAGACCTCCTCCTCCTTCATTCTCCGGCTATAAATAGAGGACTCCACCTCCAAGTTTAAGGATCCATTTTCTCCTTCTCTTACTTTTAACACATACTTATCCTCAGAGCAATACTTATTCTCACACCGGAGAGTGATCACAAGGAGAACCCCCTATTCTCTTCCTTGTGGCGAGTCAACGGTGTTGTTGTTTTGCAGGATATCATTGAGAGATCAGCTAAACAACGAGTGAAGAAAGAGATTGAACCACCCTTAACGATACGACCGTGTTACCCATTGTTTCATCATATACATAAGTAGATAACTGCATATTTCAAAAAGAAAAAATAAAATGTCAATAAAAAAGGTTTAACATTTACACAGCAACTTCCAAACCGTCTGGCGTGAGGTGGACTATAAAAATGCTAATCATCAAAACCAAATAGTGTAAATATCAAACCAATCAACATGCAACGATATCAAAAATTGAACGGTTTATAACCACTTCCATTCACTGATATCGTCGCCTATAAGAACACACGGAGTGAGTGTGAGTTTGTGGCGTGGTGACCTCTCCACGTCAGGTACACCAGCCCACGAAAGGCGTGGAGGGTGGGGGGTTTTCCATCGGCATGGAAGGCATTGTTGTGGCGACGTTGCATGACTTGGTTGGGTGTGGGTTCTAGCTGTTGCACCCAACGGTTAAATTAAAAAAAAAAATAACTTCTCCTATATAATCAAACCAATTCTACCATTTTTACTTTAAATATTCTCTTCAAAAATAACTTCTCATTTCATCTCATTTTCTCTCAACTTTCTTCGCATCTTCTCTTCAAAAATTTAGAAAAAATGGCAACGATTCCATGGACAGAAGAAGAGGATATCGCGTTGTGTGAATCTTAGGTCGAAGCGCTTACCAATTATACGCCTCATAATCGCACGGGTTCGTTTCGGGGACCTATTTTCCAATAATTTTGTATTCATAGGGGTGACACCACCCGAACCGTGGATGTGCTTTCTTCACATTTCAGGACTATTTATTTGGATAGTGAAAGATTTGATACGGTGCACAACGATGTGCAAAATGACGGTGATGACCTATCGGAAGACGACGTCATACAAGTCGCCCTCATTAACTAAGGCACACATACGACCGTGACTTCAAACACGTTTCAACGTGGTGGATGATTAGATTTTTACTTAATTATGTTTAGGTTTACCTTTTAATTTTAATTGTGTAATGTTGTTTTTTTTATTTTTTAATTTATGTAATGTTTTTTATTAATGTTATTTGTTTAATTAGTATTAATGGTTTTTTTTTAAATTAAATAGATTTGTTGTAATTTTTAAATATAAAATGATAATAATAAAAGTGTGTTCCACGTATCGAATAACGTCACTCTTTCACGTCTCGTCCCACTCCTCCCTTTTTCGCACTAGACCACTTTTCTGACACGTGCTGACATGGTCACATGTCGCATAACTCCCCATTTTCAAGCTCTGCCGCTCCGTATAATCTAATATGTTTATTCTTTGTCGATTAACATAAGTGTGTCGAGAGTTGATTTTTACAAGGGCGTAGGATAGTGGGGGCGGGAGGGGGCGGCCGACCCCCCGAATTTTTCGCTCTATAGTAGAGAGCATGTAGTTTTTGTATTGAAATTTTTAGGTATATACGTTTTCGACCCCCCCCCCCTTGTTTTATAGAAATTTTTGGGTGTGTAGGTTTTCGACCCCCAGTCGGAAATCTCAAGCTTCGCCAGTGATTTTTATAAACTGAAAATGATAGCATGAATCATCCTTGATGCAAGCTACGTTCCGTTTAGTTTTTCCTTATCGTTGTATGTTATTTTTATTACTCTAATCGATACATTTCACATAACAAAAAAAATATTATATTACTAATAGTAATATTATTATTAACGGTCAGAAAAAGGTGGTGGTGTTTTCGTTAATATTACCATATTATTAAAAAAATGTAGTATGATTATTAAATTTTAACTGAAAGTTACATGTGGCCCGCCAACTCAGTCAATAGTCAATACATGATACATCAACATAACCGGTGTCGGTTTATATGTTTTAGCATCGTATGATAAAATTTTAAAAATATTAGAATTAGAATTTGATGCTAACTAATACATTAACACAATTGAGTGAAAATTACAATAGTATATATTGTTTACTTAAGGGCCGGTGTAAATGTGTAATACCTTATGCAAATCCAGCATTAAAAGTTGACAAATAAGACTCTAGGTACATAAGGCATTTGAGTATACTTTAACCTAACTTAACTCTATTTAAGTGACACATTAATTTTTTTTCCTCATTTTACTTTGTTTCACTCTAAGACCACCCGTAGTGGGGCGTGATTTTTAAAAAAAATTGAAAAAAACGCCCCAAAACGCCCCCCCTCCATTACACTAGGCGTTATGGGGCGTGTTTTTTGAAAAAAAAAATACCTTTGGCGTTTTATTTAAAACGCTTGCACACAACCATGACCAACCAATCACCACTCACATGTCTGACAAGTTCATTTAATGCCGCCCACTTTTGCTAAGCCCACATGTAATGGGGCGCGACCAACAACATAGCGCCGGTATGGAGCCCTGCACACCGCCCCCCCCGGCGCCATGTGTGAAAAATTTTGGGCAGCGCGAAATGTATAGCGGCGCGAGAAGGTGGGGATTTGTTCTCCATTTTCCACTTTGGTCCCTGCATTTTACAATTTGGTCCCTGCATTAAAACACTTTGGTCCCTGCATTTTACACTTTGGTCCCTGCATTTTACACTTTGGTTATGATGAGGTAGGGCTTTATGACTACGGCCTCAAGCCCCATAAAGCCCCGGGATGACGTGGCATGCCATATGGCGCATAACGCCCCTTTGGGGGCTTTATGACTACACATGGCCTAAGGAGTAGCAGCTTTCTCTTTGCCCCAACCAATGAGAAACTAGTAAGTGTTTTTTTTTTTTAGATTGGAAGGGGTTATTGGCATAATGCCCCACTACGCCACTTTTGCTATAATGCCCCATCGCTGAATAGGACGCCACGTGTCGGATAATGCCCCATGGTGGGGGCATTATAACACATTACCAACCACTACACATGGTCTAAGGAAATGGTTTAACATGTTAACACATAACTCATTTAATGCACTTTAACATTGAGTTTATGTCTAAAAAAGAAAATAGTAAGTAATTTAATCTCTTAACATTAGGTTAGCATGTTAACACATAACTCATTTAATGCACTTTAACATAAAGAGGGAGTGGTTTACAATATTAGTTAACATGTCATGTCATTGTTAACACTCTAAATGTTAGAGTACACTCCATAGCCTGTTATAAACTCTATTACGGGCATTTATTGTGGACCATTGGATTACTTCACATTTAAGCTTGCTTAAGTTTTGTCAATCAATAATGGTAACTTCACACGGATAACAAAAAAGTAAGATAAATTCCGGAAGGTTTTCTTTTCTGTTTTCTTTTTTTTTTTACTTGTAAATTGAATAATAATAATTGTTGCTAATTGCCAATGACCTCGTGGTAGGAGGAGTTGAATTATTCTTTGAAAATTCAAGTTTAATTCTCATTTGGTGTAAAAAATGAGTGAGTCACTGGTGGACAGTGATAGAAGACGCAGGAAAACTTGAGTTCGATTTTTAAGCCAAACGGGTTTTGCTCGTAATTTACCGTCATGCCTACGGACGGGTGGGTTATCGGGTTTTCCCCGGAATTGGTGGTGGGCGACTTGAGTTACTCTCGGAGTACTCCGTTTATCCAATGGGTGCTTCGAGAGTGGTCGAGATTGATTTGTTGGCCGTAGAAAAATAATTGTTGCTAATAAAGAGTGAATATTATAATTAGTCTAGTTTTTAATCATCATACCCTATGTCACATTTAGTGTTGTCTGTGGGGGAAAACGAGTGTAAGCATCAACATGATAATGATTCGACAAATGTCTGATAATTTATTACATGTTAAAGAGAATATAATAATTTTCTTAATTGTATACCACTAATAGTTAAAGGATTTAACGTTGGGACAAACAAACCATATGACAGACAGGGCATGTAACATGGGTGGGGTATGACAATAGTCCAACACCCTTATATCATAATTTGATAATTATATCATATATATTGCGATCGATATCATGATTTAGCTTACATGCAGGCTGATTTCTTGATCCATAATTACTAGTTCACATATCTTGTCATATTTATATATGTATATAAATGAATTTTCAGGATCATGAAAATCACATATATCATGTGATACCTTGTATATTTTGCATAAAATAAAATCAGTGGTAGTAAGAGATAAATATATATATGGTTAAACAAGGAGTAGGACATTAAAGTAATATATAGCAGTTATCACAATTTTTAACATAATTCTTGATTTTGATTTAAGCATGGCTGTATACGTGTGTGTATATATATAACTATATCTTTATTGTATAATAAATAACCAATTTTAATAGTGAATCATGAGAGCCCCTAACGCTTGACATATATAGTAGGGCACACTATACACTCCTTTCTCTACTCTTTCCTCCTCTTTCCTCCTCTTTCCTCCATGCGGTGAACACACCCCGAATTCACTCCCCCCCATGCGGTGACTAGGTTGATGGCAGCGGTGTTACCACGAGGCAAACTCATTTGCCGCATCACTCCCCACACCCACCCCTTTCACTCTAATCAACTTATGCATCATATCCAAAGGAAAATGCAAGTGCTTATGTGGTCTTTATATTTTATCATCTTATTTTGAACAGTAATGCTACCGAGTTTTGACCCTTTGATCTCTCATGCATAACTTCAATGATTCTGCGATTCGACCCAACCCCCAACCGCTTTATAGTTATCATCTTATAAGCTTGTTCCGTGATGAATGTGTGTGTGTGTTAGATCGTGTTCATTATAACAAATTTTTAAGTAAGCGTGACAAGCACATAACTTATGTTTGTAGTGTTTTAAAATATAGTGGAAGAGAGAGAGATGCGGCTTCATAACCATTATATAAAACAAGTTTTCGTACGTACTCTTTTTGTTTTACTTCAAGATATAAAAGATTCCTTTTGCTTGGTTGATTGATCCCAGATCAAGGTTTTAAATATGGTTATAAAAATCTCGATTAGCCACCAATTAATCCTTGATTAATTTCGATTAATTTCTGATTAATTACAATTAATCCTGATTATATTCGATTAATCTCGATTAATCCCGATTGATCGCTCGTTTCCACCCCACCGACCGACTAGCGACTAGCGATTTCTACAACAATGGTTTTAAGTTATTTTCTGAGAGACTAATTAAACTAACTTTTAATGAAAACTGAAGTAAATTCTTCACTAAAAATGTTTAAGGAATTTTAATTTTTACTTTATTTGCTCATAATATATATCTTTTTTTTTTTTGTCTCACTCATACTTCTAACGAAAAGTGAATATGTATATTGCAACTTGCAAGTTGAATCTGCTTGATGCAAATAAAATAAGACATATTTTAAGAAAATGGCAAACAAGAAATTTAATGTTTGTTTAGAAATGACTAGTAAATTACAGATATAAGTGATATAAATATACGAAAAAGGGTTTTACGTTTTTATAATAACTAGTTTTTAGGAGTCGTGCTTTGCGGCGGGATTGTCAAACCGAACAAAAAGTAGACTTAAAAACTTTGAACCATGTACACGCAATGAGACCGAAATGTAAAGATAGAAAAGAATAACTAAGTCGACTTAGAAGTCACGCGTTGCGACAGGACCATTAAACTGCAAAAGAAAAAAAAAACTTAAAACCACACAGACACGTTCTAGTTTATACCGAGTCCAAACGGAAAAAATATACACAAAAAGCATGACCAACAAAGCAAAGCGTACAACCACATAAATCATAAACTTGTATGTAAAAAATCAAATAGTAATATTGTTAAAAACTCAAATATGAAAGAGAAAAACCTTGAGTCATCTATATGTGACTAAAACATACAACAATGAATAGTAAATTCTAGACACATTTAGATTGTAAATTAATATACAAGAAATTATAGAGTTTGTTTGAAACGAGATTGAACATTCAAGTTAGAGTGAAAATCATTAAGCAGGAATGATGATAGACTCTTCATGAAGATGTCATCAAAACTACATTGAACATGAAATACATGAAATTGGTCCGCCGTAACATTTTTCGAACAAAATGTACATGATCAATCTTATTTTGTAAGTCGAAATGTACATAATTGCAACCTATGATCTAACATGCCATGAAGATAGCAGAGAATACGTATTATACATTTGAGGGATTGAAGTGATCTCCCGAGGATCATGCATGTAACAACTAGGGCCGGCCCTGGGGTGGGCGAGAAGGACCAGTGGCTAGGGCCCGATATTTCGGAGGACACACTATTTTTAGAAATAACCCGACATGTATAGGTAAAAATCTCTTTTTTTTAATTAGGTATACCTATACAAACACCAACATAGGTCCACTTGCAAAGCTATTTTTATGCTTTAGATTAGTTATTAGCCCATTGACATTAGGTTTAGACCTTTATTAAGCCCAATACCCAATTTCGTTAAGATCTAAGTACATGTTTTTTGGAGCTCGAACAAGGTATACGGGGCTGGTAACAACTTAGGTAAATTTAAGTAACGTTCGTTCTCAAATGCCACCAATGAATTATAGACGCATAATTAACGGTGGATTAAAGGAAAACTTCATCAGTTTAGCGTATTGACTTTTAACGACAGTAGAACAAGCATATTCAAGAGTTTCTAGTAATTAAAATAGACAATATTAATCTATCTTTTATATTAAAGCAAAATAACTTTGACCAATTGACCATGATGTGGCATAGGTTTTTAGCCAGATAGTTGATATTTGAGCGCCAATGTTATATTCTCTCAATTCTCCTTCATTTGTGAAACCGCCTAATTAAAATCTCCATATGGAAACCCCAATCAATTCTCAATCAGTTGAAATTCTTCAACAAAATCATGAATGCGTTTCCATTATTATCGCTTATAATCAAAACCATCTTTCTCTCGCACCCACTTCAGAAACCCTAATACACATAGCGATCTCATATCTGCTTCAGAAATCCCTAGATCTCAAACACAAGAACTCTCACAAGTTATGTTTGCTTCAATGTCTAATGATGTAATCCGATAATCCTTTTGATTCTTTCTCTTTAATCAGTGTCTAATATGTTAATCATTGATATATTTTCTATGAAGTCGTGAAATTGTTTTCCAGTTTTGTTGTTCAATGGCCATTGATATATTATAATTTTTACTTTACAGTTTTAAAGGACTTAGTTTTTATGTTTAGCCACCCGTGTAATATACGGGAACTTAGACTAGTTAATTTATATAAGGATACACTAATTATTTATTGAACAATTTAACTTCAATCAAGCATTAATCTATAGCTACATAGTTATATTTTATTTAATAATTCCATTATTTTAACTAGTAATGTGCACATGAAACTATTCCAAATACTAAATACGTGTCCAATTTCATTTCTAACGACCGTAATTATTATTTTAACATATTAGGGAATTACTTATGATCACTTTTTTAATAGTAATTTTTACACCTAAACATCACTAACTTTTATCTTGGAATGCATATCATTTTTATAGGGAGTGAAAACATCATATTATTAGACCACTTATTATTACATAATCTGATAATCCACATTATTAGTTTCTTATGTTAAGTTTGAAAGAAAAATCTAAATGATGCAAGTGTGACTTGAGTGTCGAACACACATGTAACCTATAAATGAGTGTTAGATACATATAACACTTTAGATACCCATTTTCAAAAATATCTATACTATCTATACTTTCTATAAAAGGAGAAATTCAAGTGACACAAGAAAAGCTGATGTGTCAGCTTGAGAGCATATCCAAGAAGGCTTTTCTTATGTCATTATTACATCATAAAGACTAGTATATAAAGACTTTAAAATTCAAAGATGGCCCACATTTAGATTCCAAAGGTCTGCCCATTCAAAATCTCCGTTATAATACGAACCACTGTCCATTCAAGTCAGTGTAATCAAAACCATTGTCCATTCAAAGGTCTGCCCATTCAAACGAATGTAATCAAACCACTGTAATCAAACCACTGATGATTCAAAATTCAAACTTCAAAACCTCTGACGATTCAATATTATGGCTCCAAATTCAAAATTCAAAATTATGGCTCCAGATATATAACATATCATCTTCTTCAATCAATTACTCTCTCTAATCAACAGATTTCTCAACATTTTATAATCAAACATCTGTTCCCAATTCAAAATTCTGGCTCCACGTTCAAAATTCAAACCATATTTTCTAATTCTATAAATAAGACATAATTAACTGGCTCCACATTCAAATCTCTCTCGCTGATATCTGCAAGCGTGTCTCTCTCTCTCTCTCTCTCACAAATGCATCTTTCTCGTGATTCAGCCGCTATTCTCCGATTACACTTCTTTATTCGAATGTTTGATGATTTTTTTTACATGTTATCGTTCCGGTATCATTGTTCCAACATCGTCGTTTCAATGATGTTGGCCATCACACATCAACCTTTCAATATCGATGTTGCAGTATAATTGTTGCAACATCGTGAAAAGTTGCATGTGCTACATTCTTTGATGGGAGAGTTGCAACTTCAACCGACGATATGTATCTTCTATCGTGAAAAGTCAGTTGTGCTACAACAGTTGAGAAGAGACCTTTGCATTTTACGTTTGTTTCTTATTTTTTATTAACTGTTAAGATGCATGTTTATATTATTAAAATGAACTACTACAGAGAAAAATAGGAATTTAATGAAACATTTATAAAGTATTACACGCTAGGGTTAACACTTGCTAAGATTTCGTAGACTCTAGCCTTTCTCCATGTGATTTCATGCTCTCTTTTTAATTTCAGGTCAGTTAGCATGTTGCAGATTTTCTGATCCTGTTCTAGAAGTTGTGTCAGAAACTCTTCTACATTCTTCTGGAAGTCTGATGGAGGAGAGTGGAGGACTTAATCGAGCAATGCTATGTTGTTCCAGGTTTTGTTGTAATTAGTGTTGTTGATTATGTCGACTTTCCTGTTTAGTTCTTGCTCTGTTCTTTGTTCTTTGAGTGACCACATCGAGAATTGTGTTTTAAGATCGCTGGTGTCTGACCAGTGGTAGAAACTGAAGTTTGTCATGTAGATTTTTTGTAGGTTTTCTGATTTGGAACTAGACAGAAAGTGATTTGTAGGACGAGTTGTTGATGTTTTGAATCAAAACTAATCATCGGTCTTTTATAGAGTTTAAAAACACGTCTACATGGTAAATGAAGAGTTTAATTGTAATTTTGATAATCTGCTTTTGTTCTTTGAATTTCGATATTTTGTCCCTTGGGTTTCTTGGTATTTAATTTTATGGTTTTCCCATAAAAGTTGGGGTTTTGAAAAGGTTTTTGCATTAAAAGACTGTTGTTTTGAATTTTACATTAATATGTTTATATATATTAAATCTACACGTTTTCATAATTACAAAGTTCGGTATATAAACTCATAGTCACTTCACCTGTTTTTCATCACGTTTTCCTACAAAGATATCATACTTTCAGGAAAGTCGAGTAATATAGTTTATTCAAATGGCCTCATTCACAGATGCAAAATTGGATGATTTCAAGCAGCGTTTTGCCAGGCAAATCGAGGAACAGGTGTATGATAACAGGGCTACTCTTCAAGAGTTGCAGAGATGTTTTGATGGATTGCAGGTTGGCCTGTTCACTAGAGAGCAGGTTTCCAGAGATCTTATACGCACGCCTTCAACTTCCGTTCGTGAGCTTTGTGTTGTCAGTAATATAGAGTGCGGTGATAGAGACGTGGAGTTCATGGCGATGCTGAAGGACATGCATCGAGAGGTTCAGCAATTGATGGAGTTGAAGCTAAAGTTTCTTAATTCTTGCTGTTATTGTTAGATTTGAACTTTAATGTTGTTCAGTATGTGATGTAATTATTGGACTTTTAATGTCATGAATAAATGATTAAATTTTAAACTTATGAATCTATGTTGCCTTTTAATTTTACTTATTTAGTTTTTTAGTTTGATTTAGTTTAATTATTGGTAAGTCAACAGAAGTTTAATAATATGAAGGGTTGGTTTGATGGCAAAGAAATAATGTTGATGTTGAATTATGTCTGAACATCTGTTTGGTAAGTCAACAGAGGTTTAATAGTATCAACGGTTGGTGTCACACCCCAACCGATGGCGGAATCATCAGGGCGCGGCACTAGGCGAATCAGATTGCTCAAGAGAATCCATAACAACTATATTGCGATAATATTTATTACATTCGTTACCCCATACTAACAAATAATACAATCACGTAAGTCATCACAGATTTCTTGTCCTCTCGAACAATTCAAATCCGACAACCTAGATTTTAGGTGAGTTACTAGACTTCCTAGCTTGATTTGATGAAGACTTCAACTAAACCTGCAACATACGTTAAAATATTGTCAATACAAAAGTATTGGCGAGTATACAGGTTTGATATATAATAGTATAATAGATTAAAAGTGCTGCGAATTTCCACATGCATAAACGTAATACACGACATATATACTCACAAAACTGATACTACCAGCTAAGTCCTCAATGCTCGATTCTTCGATGGCATAACTAGACCCCGTCAGGCGCAATAGTACTATACTAGTCGTGGTGGGACGTCACGAGTATAAGTCCTAGCACATATGTAACTAGCATCACGTATATCTATGCAAACAATTATTCGCAAGTGATAAATTGACTGATTAAATGATTCGTTGATGAGTTCGATTTATAAGGAACGTATGTTACACCCAAAATTCGATAAAAAGGGGTCAAGTATACTCACTGTGCGTATTTGGTTTGGATTGGCGGGATTATGTCCGAGAATGCCCTTATTATAGACTCATCACATAAGTGTTTGATGGCGCAGTAAATGATAACGGAATACGCGGAATTGAATGAAAATCGGATCAAAGGCTGGCCCGTTCGGATGGGCTATCCGATCGGCTAGCCTGTCCGATCGGTTGGGCTGTCCGATCGGCCAGCCTGTCCGATCGGCTGGCCTGTCCGATCGGTCTGTCCGATCGGTTGGGCTGTTCGATCGGCTGGCCCGTCCAGCTGTTTTTGACAATTTTTGCATGTTTTTCGGCGGTTTTGGTCGGGACGTTGATGTGACATGTTGAACAACTGAAATTCCATCAAAACCGACTTGTTCTAGCGGCCGGGAATCACCCTGTTCTGTCAGAATTGGCCGTTCTTGGCGGTTTTTCCTTGTTTAACCCGAAATTGGTTGTTTCATCGTTAGGAATCAGATTTTTGACCAACTCGACACTAAAAATGAGTAGAAGGTCGGTATAAGCTCCGATTCCACCGTTTTTGAATACTTTGAGAGTAAAAGAGTTGAAAGAAAGTTGGAAAACCATCCTTCAATTCTTTTATCCATGATTATGCGTAGATCCGTTGTGAAAAGGTTGTTTATCCTTGTGGAAATCCTTTGGATCTGAGTTGTTCTTGGTGGAATGAGGCCAACACTTGAAGTTCATAAGAACTTCATGATGACATCACTCTAGAACACCCCAAATCCGTTGATTTCACGGTTAAAAGTTGAAATTTGAAAGATAGGAAGGTGGTGGAATGCATAAAGATCAAGAAAGTACAAGATTTGAGTTGAAAACTTACAAGAATCGCCAGAAATCGAGAGATAAAGGGGTTGGAACTTCTGGTCGAGCAGCAACAGTGATCACTAGTGTGTTGGAGGTGAATGAGGGGTATTTATAGGCAAGGAGGAAGGAAAGGAGGGCAAGTTGGCCTGGATCGGACGGCCCGTTCTATCGGCCGGCCTGTCCGGATCGGACGGCCTGTCCGATCAGTCGACCCAGCCGTTCGGCCGGCCTGTCCGATCGGCTTGCCCAGCCGTTCGGCCGGCCTGTCCGATCGGTTGGCCCAGCCGTTCGGCTGGCCCATCCATCCGGAGGCTTCCCGATTCTAGTTTTGGTGCGTTTGCGATAGTTTTGGTCCACATTTCCATATATTTAGATCATTATTCATTTATTTATTATAATTAATCATAAAAGGGTCATATATACGTATCTATATATTCAATATTTGGTGCGATGATCGAGTTACGCGTGCCTTCGAGTGCGTTCTTCGATGTGATGTGCCACAAGGATTATCGGGGCACTACTTGCTCGTATTGCCATCATCGTCACGATGGCTGGAGGCATGGTACTCACCCGAAGGTCCTTGTTAGTGTTGATTGCTTACATTTCAACACCTCACGGCTATCGAGGAGGGCAGAATAGGTCCTCACTCAACATCATCGTGAGTGTTATTATTTACAAAAAAAAATAGCTTGTAATAGCGATAAAATATGCGTAATTATTCGATTATACTTCGATATAGCGATGTACCTGATATTGTTACATTATGATCCGAATCTCTGGTGCTAGGCGTAACTAGTATAGCGAGTAGTAACAACGCACGAAAGTGCGGGTTGTTACAGTTGGTTTGATGGTTAACAGATTATGTTGATGTTGAATTCTGTCTGAACATCTGCTTGGTAAGTCAACAGAGTTTAATAGCATCAGGGGTTGGTTTGATGGTGAACAGATGAGTGCAAAGATAAAACAAATGTTCAGAATTTGATCATTGATAGTAGTTTTTTGAAGAATCTGCTGATGATGAAACAACTGTGTATGCTAACGACTGTTTGATTTACCACTGTTGACTAAATGACATAAATTTTAATAGTATTAATCTTTGTTGTCGCATCTTCATTTTAATTATTTCAGTCATTCCTAACAGTGGTTAAGCTAATAGCAGATGTTAGACTTACCACTGTTGAGTTACACTGATTGAAAACAACTGTTTTTGAAACTTATGCTTGCCTAAAAACACATCCACTGCTAAATGGTACCGTTTGTTGTCATAATTTCTGTTTTTCCTAATGACTGTTCATTTACTATAGTGCTGACTGCTGACTGTCATGCATTATGATAACAGAGGTTCTGACGTGGACAAATGTTAGCTAAAAATAAAACAACTGCTGAAAGTTATCATCTGTTGTCATAACTTCTGTTTATCTAACGACTGTTTGACTTACACTGTTTCCAACGACCAACAGAGGTTTCCAAACACATTTTGTTATACATCTTTTAGACATCTTTTATTAAGTTTGTAAATGTAAATAACAAATTCAATAAGGGGTGTATGTGTAAATATTTTTCATTTGTTGAAAATATGGGAAAACGAAAACACAACTGTCATTATTTCTTTAGCAATATTACACATCAAACATCTATCATCTGACTTCTTTCAAAAATCTTTTCTTCCTAGTCATTTTCTAGGGTTTCAACTTTCTTATTCCCCGTCTTCTACACTTGAATCACTGGAGGTTTTGTTGTTTTTTCTTCGACAACTGGTATGTAAATTCATATTGTAATACTTTATATTGTTTAACCAATTTTAACTCAAAAAAAAATTCAAATCCTATCTTGCTACAAATACGATTTTAAGTTTATTGCTATACATTCAAGAAGGGTTTAGTTAGGTGTTTGAATCATTTGTTGAGAACATATTAAAATAGTTATTATTTGTAGAAAATTTGTAACTCATACTCTGTTTCTATGATTAATTTCAGTAGATACTCTATTAATACAAAAAGTTAATGTTCATCTTCGAAGCCAACTTTTTAATTTCAATGTTTTAACATCTTTACTGATTCAGGTTTTGTCATGTATACTACATTTGTCAAGTTTCTTGATAACCCAGAATCTTTGAAACTGGTATGACATGTTTTTATATACATTATTTATTTTTATTAAGATATATATTTAACAGTTGTTATAGTTTATATTTTCTTACACTACTTAAAAATTATATACAGGATGTACCTATAGCCTTTGCTAATCAAAAGTGGGGAGATTGTTGGCAAAAAAATAAGTTGCGAATCTATCATGAGTCTGGTAAAAAGTGGTTTGTCAGGGTCAGAATAGAAAATTCAATGCCAATAATAACTGACGGTTGGGACAGTGTTGTTAAAGATCTCAATTTGCCGAGGGATACTTTGTTGGTTTTCAGAGCGTTAGGTGATTTTGGGCTTCAACTTTCATGTTTTGTTGATGGCATGTGTGGTGAATCTTATTTCACGTTTAACCGTTATGCAAGATTTGGTTTTACGGTATGACTATTGATCTTAACTTGAATCCTTTTGCATCTTAAATCTGTTAACGCTTATTCTCATAAGTCACATACTTCGCATATAGTATTCATTATTTTTAATTTTATGCAGGTAATCGAAGACTGCTTCATTAAACAATTTTACGAAAACAGCCCACCAAGTGGCAAATTTCAAATCTGTTATAAGGATTCCTATTGGAATGTTGAGGTGTCTAAGGTTGATACGAACTTTGTATTTGTTAGAGGATGGACGGAAATGTGTAAAGATGTTGGAATACTGGGGGATGATTTGCTTGTGTTTAGCAGAATTGATGATGTTGTTTTTGACATAGTAGTTTATAGAGATGAGTCTGAGATGTGCTTTTCGAAGAAACCTGAATCTGATGATGATAGTGTGCTTGAGATATCGAAGGCTGATTATGTTGAGAATGTATTCAAGGTACGTATGTATTTAGTATTAGCAGTAAAGGTTTTAATTATTTTAGCATTATACAAATTCTTTCATTAATGTTGACCAGGACATCTATGAGGATGAAGAAGTTGTGTCTGTAGGTGAAGGAAGAACCGTTACTCAGGTACTTACTAAAGTATTAAAATTATTTATTTTTAATTTAACACATATAAGAATTTAATGTTTTACAACTATTAGTAATGCTGTTTACTGATGTTACATTTATCCAATAATGTATTATTTAGAAGAAGTTACGAACGAATGTCGAATGCACGTCGAAGAGACGCATGTCTTCACGATTGAATAAAACACAAGATGTAAGTTTACCATGTTAAAGATTGTTATATTACTATGGTTATTAAAGTTACTTTATGACAACAGATTAAGAAGAAAGGTAAAGTTACTTCTGAAAGAAAGGAGACAGTCAAGAATATGACTAAGGGAAATGCTGCCTTACCTGTCGACACAAGTGATCATATTGTATGTTCTTCATCTGCTCACAAAGTTAAGGTATCTATACTCGCCACTTAATCAGTATATCTTATATAAACTGTTTTTTTTTTTTTTTTGTGCATATATTCAACATTTCTTTAATTCACATGTATATGTTTACTTTTTCATCAAGGGGAAGAGAGCCGCCAACATTCAGAAAAAGCTTATCTGTAGAAATAAGATTATAAAGACTGCAAAAAAACATTCTGGACATCTTCTCAACCCTGAGTTCTTTTATTTTGATCGCAAAGGAGACTATAGGCTGGTATACCACTGATTTATGTTTATTGGTCTGACTATTATTTTTTTCCACACAATACATGTAGCGTCTTCCTGTTGAAGTTGCCAGACGAGCAGGTCTTTCTGTTGATCTTCATCCTTTGAAAGTTCAAAACATGGTTGGAGTTGTGGAGGTTTATGATGTTAAGTCGGAGTTAAATGATTTGAAGCCACGTTATGCGTTGGACGGTTGGCGAAAGTTTATGACTGAGAATAAGTTGAGGTTTGGTGATATGTTGCACTTCACATACGTGTCTTCGGAACAGAAGATCGTATTAAATCAAGTTACCTCAGTTTAACAACGACATTTAAGTATGTTCTGATATCAGATATTATAATTATGAATTTTTTGATGGTGATATTGTATGTTTTTTTTTAAATTATTAACTTGATGTTTTGCTGCTATGTATAGCTAACATGATAAAACACTGTTATTAGCACTTTATGTTTTATATATAGATAATATCATGCTTCTTTTTGCTAATAGTAACTGCAATTAGTAGAAACTTGGTTTATTAACCGCAAATGTGACATTCTTATGCATTTATGGGTTTATGAATTCAGAATAATGGATGGATGTATATGACTGTATTTGGCATGATGATGTTATGTTTCATGTTGTCAAAACCAGGGAATTGTCAGATAATAGATTGCTTTGCCCTATTAGATTATGTGTTAAATTATAGTTCTTTTAGTCATTGTTTCGTTTTCTTGAATTTTATGTAATTTTGTAAAGAAATACAATAACAAATAGTGGTTTGAACATCTGTTTGACTTTTGGTCAATAGTTAATGGAAACCCATGTTAAGTTCAATAGTGTTTTAAAAAGGAAAACAGTGTGAGAAGACAGTAGATCTGATTAAGTTAAACATCTGTTCAGACTTAAACAGATGTTTGGCCTTAAACAGATGTTTGGCCTTTAACAGATGTTTGGCCTTTTATATCAGAGGTTTGGACTTAAACAGATGTTTGAGCTGAAACAGATGTTTTGCCTTAAACATATGTTTGGCCTTCTATATCAGATATTTGGAATTAAACAAATGTTTGGACATAAACAGATCTGTGGCGTTAAACCAAACATCTGTTTAAGGTCAACATCTGTTTGACTATTGGTCAACATCTGATTTACTTTTGGTCAACATCTGTTTGAATTTTGGTCAACATCTCATTTAGTATTCAACAGAACTTTGAATAACTCAACATCTGTTTAATTTGTTGTTTCGTTTTCTTGAATTCTATGTAATTTTGTAAAGTAAAACAAAAACAAACATTATATAAAATCCCAAATCACCCTATCATTAAAGTAATTTTGTAAAGTAGTTTGCTCTCAACATAATGGAATTGTTGTTGAACAAAGCTATTGGTCATTAATTTATTTCAATTTTGTAAGTCTGCAGTAATTATTTTTTTACTCTCTGTCAATATATGTTATGTATGGTTTTCTAAGAAACGACCCGTGTTTGCATACGGGTCTTACCGCTAGTATAATAAAAAGAAACCAATAAACGAACACTTGTCGTTATTCTAGACCATCCTTAATCGTAGATAATTATTATTTAATTTAAATTGTTAAATATTAATTAAATTAATATAAATCTTATCAACTCTAAATCATTGGCATAAACTTAACTTCAAATAGTAAAGTCTTATCTAAATTAAAACTTCAAATCGTAAAGTCTTGTCTAAACTAAAAAACATTGTTTCACTTAAGAGTAGATAAACATGCATATTATCTATTGTTAATGTTATTATTGTTAAATATGAGAAATTATATTAAACAACTTATTAATCAAACCCAAAATTTAAAATAGTATTAACCTAATTTAAAAAATAATAAAAAATCCATTTTGATTTAGAAAGATTTTTTTTAACAATACATAAACCAGTGTAATACATTAGGTTTTTAAAGATATAACATTTTTTTATTATTTGCTACATAAAATTAAATTTATTCAACCCATATAATACACGAAGTGTTTTTAAATATAACTTTGTTATTATTTATCATATAAAATTACATTTGTTCTACCCGTGAATACACATGTTTTTTTTTAAATATATCTTTTTTATTGTCTAATTAGTATATAAAATTACATTTATTCAACCCGCAGAATACATGAGTTTCTTAAAGATATAATTTTTTTATTATTTAATGTATTAAATTATATTTACTCAACACGTGTAATAAATAAGGTTTATAAAAATATATTGTTTTTTTATTTAGTATATAAAATTACGTTTATTAAACCCGTGTAATATACGGGGTTCTAACCTAGTAATGTTGTATAAAAAAGCATAAACAGGTGAGGCTTTGACGATGGACGAGAGGAGTTTTTCATAAGTAGTAATCAATTTATCCTGATGTTTTTTGAACAGAATTTATTCTAATTTTAACTATTAAAATAATCATTATATATGAAAATATTTATTTGTTAAAATGCTATTATTTTGCACTAGGATGCGTATCCATATAGTGTTTCTTCCCCAAATCTTTTGTATTTTGGGAACATGGTATGCTGATAATATGTTTCTACGAAGGTTCAAATCCTACAAGATGAAAGTATAGGATTGTTTAGAAGTAAATTAATTTTATACTTTAAAAAAACACTATGAAAATGTGAAACAAATTATTTTCATCAATTATCAAAAGGGTGTGCCTATTGGCACACCAAACCCTAGCAAAACTAGGGTTTATATACGCAGCGTATAGGTCAATACGCAACGTATAGGATTAACCCTCTACGCTGCGTATTGACCTATACGCTGCGTATATAAACCATGGATCTCAGTGCCTAATAACCAATCATTGCACAGAAAACAAGGTTTATATACGCTGCGTATAGGTCTCTAAGCAGCGTATATAAACCATCTGAAAATTTGGGGTCATTTTGGTAGGTTTGAAGCATCAGTTTTTCACAAGGTTTATATACGTTGCGTATAGACCTATACGCAACGTATATAAAGGTCTGAAAATGTCCTTTATACCCTTGTATTGAGGCTATACGAAGCCAAATACAAGGGTAGTTGTGTCATTTTTGTCTCATACGCTGCGTAGGGATCTATACGCAGCGTATATAAAACTACATTTTTGTATTTTTTTGTGTTTTCTTTGTTTATTTATAAAAAAAAGAAAATTATTTATAAAAAACAATATTATTGGTAATACAAATATAAATTATAAATATTAAAAATAATACAAATATTATGAATTATAAAAATTAAGAATAATACAAATATTATGAATTATAAAAATTAAAAATAATACAAATATTATGAATTATAAAAATAAAAAATAATACAAATATTATGAATTACAAGACCTACTGAGAACCTATACGAGACTTACACTATACGATACGATACGATATAACACCCGTACAGGCCTATAGGCGTGGTTTAGGTCCCATATTGACCTCGTATAAGCCTATAAGTGTGATATCGCATCGTATAGGTGTGGTTTAGGTCTCGTATTGACCTCGTATAAGCCTATAAGTGTGATATCGTATCGTATAGGTGTAGTATAGGTCACGTATTGACCTCGTATAAGCCTATAAGTGTGATATCGTATCGTATAGGTGTGGTATAGGTCTCGTATTGACCTCGTATAAGCCTATAAGTGTGATATCGTATCGTATAGGTGTAGTATAGGTCACGTATTGACCTCGTATAAGCCTATAAGTGTGATATTGTATCGTATAGCATAGTATATGTCCCGTATACGCCTATAGGTGTGGTTTAGATCCCGTATAATTAATTTTTAATTACTAGTAGTTGTATTATTTTTAATTTTTATAATTTATATTTGTATTATTTACCAATAATATTGTTTTTTTATAAATAATTTTCTTTTTTAATTTTTATAATTCATAATAGTTGTATTATTTTTAATTTTTATAATTTATATTTGTATTATTTACGAATAATATTGTTTTTTTTATAAATAATTTTCTTTTTTAATAAATAAACAAAGGAATACATAAAAAAATACAAAAATTGAGCTTTATATACGCTGCGTATAGGTCCCTACGCAGCGTATATAAACCTTTGTTTTCTGTGCAATGATTGCTGATAAGGCTCTGAAATCCATGGTTTATATACGCTGAGTATAGGTCTATACGCAGCGTATATGGTTAACCTTATACGCTGCGTATAGACCTATACGCAGCGTAAGTAAACCCTAAATGTGCAGATAAACAAACAGGATGTGCAGATAGTTAGAGCCTTATCAAAATTATCAATAGAACCAAACAAACATCTTGATTTAATCATTGCAAATACTAAGATTTAACTATTATACAACAAATAAAAAATGCATGTTGTAGCATAACATATAAAGACAACCGCATGTGCATTTTGGCTTTATTCTTTTGCCACCGGAATCTGGCCGGCTCCGCCTCTCCACGGTGGTTCTTGGGTGTCTTGTTTTATTTATAAATACAAACCATCACCTCATTTTCCATACAACACATCTCACTTTCTTTAGTCTTTCTTATCTTTGCAACATGAAGATATCTATGGTTCTCTTGCTCACTGCCACCCTCCTCCACACCACAACCGCCGCCTACGGCGGCTGGCAGAGCGCCCACGCCACGTTTTACGGCGGTAGTGATGCATCCGGGACAATGGGTATGTTCTAAAGCTTATATGCTATAGTTGTATCATATGAATAGGGGTGCCAAACTGGTCGTGTTTTCGGGTTAATGTGCCCAACGCTACATGAAACCGAAAATTTGACACGAACATAAAAATCGTGTTAGATATATATGAACCCAAACACGACATGAATATTCATGGGTTTACACACACGACGCGTTAAACCATACTTTTTTCTTATTTTTTTGAATATCAATAGTTTAACACTACAATATTACAAATAAAAATGCAATTTTATATTAAAAAATTATATTACATTTATAAATATAATGTCGATCTCTGTTTTAACTTGGGTGTTCGGGATGGAATTTGAAAATAAATTATTAACTTATTGAAGCCAATAAGTTAATAAGTTATTTGTAAAATCCCAAAATCTTAGTTTTCTGAAATAACTTATTGACTTGTTAGCTTTTTAATAACTCATTTCCAAACACAGTCTCAAACAAACTTTTGGACTAAAACACGTTTCTCTAGAATGAACTAAAAATAATAGGAACAACCTAGGAGCCGCAGGTGGACATGAACACGACCATTAAGCTAAACGTGATAGCGGGTTCGACTCAAAGCTAAAAGAACTCATGATAGGTTCAAGCTGTAACGTTGTGTTATAAATTTACACCGCTAATAAATATACGTTGATGTTTTAATCTAATAAGCCGTAAACCCGAACATTTACTTAGTACTACAAAATCGCAGATCAAGATACAATTTAGTTAATTGTTTGCATTTATGTAGGTGGAGCTTGTGGTTATGGAAACTTGTATAGCGAAGGGTACGGGACAAACACTGCGGCACTTAGTACCGCGCTTTTTAACAACGGGTTAAGTTGCGGGGGTTGTTATGAGATGATGTGCACGAACGATCCGCAGTGGTGCCTACCCGGATCGGTCATTATCACCGCCACAAATTTCTGCCCGCCTAACTTCGACTTGCCAAACGACGCTGGGGGCTGGTGCAACCCACCACTCCAACATTTTGACATGGCTCAGCCTGCTTTCTTGCAGATTGCTAAATACAAAGCTGGAATTGTGCCAGTATCGTTTAGAAGGTAAACCAAGGGCGGTTTAGTCATTTGCTAATTATTAAAACATAGGATTTTGACTTTATTAGTCCTAAGCCTCATGTGTGTATTTTAGACCTCAACATGATATTTGCGGGTTTAAATTTAGTCTAAATGGGAGTGTTTAGTGAAAACTATGAACACGATTAGATATACTAGCCGAGATCGGGTCAATATGAAGAGTTTTGCAGGTTGACCCATTTATGTTTATAAGGTTAAGATATGTTTTGTTAGGTCGTCGTAACTTAAACTAGTTTGGCATTTTGTGCCAAAATTAAAAAGCTAAAAAGGAAATGGGTATCAAATTTACAATTTATATGTATTTGTTTTAAACATATTTGTATTTTTGGTATTAATGGTTTTAAATTTGTAATTTAAAATGTTACAAGCAAAAACAAAAAAAAAAATAAAAAAACAATAACAATAATATATTTTTTGGGTAAACAAGTTGTATTTTTGTTCATGAATATGAAATGATTTTTAGGTTCGTGTCGTGTGCTTATATAACCACGAATACAAACAGCATCACACCCCTATCCTAAACTACAATGATAATTTATTTATCTTTATAAGGATAACTAAAATTCGGTCTAAACCGATAAAACCATAACCAAATTGTGATGTAGTTAAATTGAACCGGTTTTTATCATGCAGGGTTCCATGTGTAAGAAAAGGAGGAATAAGGTTCACCATGCATGGTCATTCTTACTTCAACTTGGTTTTGATCAGCAATGTTGGAGGTGCAGGGGAGGTTCATGCGGTATCAATTAAAGGGTCCAATACAGGGTGGCAAGCCATGTCGCGAAACTGGGGTCAAAATTGGCAAAGCAACTCATACCTTAATGGTCAAAGTCTCTCGTTTAGAATCACAACGAGCGATGGAAGAACAACTACAAGCTACAACGCGGTCCATGCTGGTTGGCAGTTTGGCCAGACTTACACGGTCCCTTCAACTAATTTGTCCAACAAAACACACAAAGAAATGGAAATTAAATCCCAATTCCCATGAAATCCTATGGATTCCTGTCAACCAAACAGCCCCTTAGGGTTCATTTGAATTTTGCTTTGCAATTTCGACATACGAATTACATATTTTTACTACCGTATTCAAAAATATGCATTACAACTCATATACCGCCCTCTACTCACTTTGTGTTTTGAGGTTTTATTTGAAATAGCTTTTGTGGTTAGACAAAGCTGAAGATAAATCCGAATTTGTATAATCTTTATGTTTTTGTGTTATTTTTATTGGAAGCAGAGGTGTTGATTAACATCCGCTCAACGTTGTATTAAACATATCTCTATAAATGTTACCTTATGACATGATCAATGATAAAACTTCAATTTGTTTTGAGCCTTTCATATATACATGCTTTTTAAATCAAGGCCCAATGCTACGTGTTAGGTTGACAGGCTACATTTATAAACCGAGCTAGTTGTATGTGTCAAAACATCAACCCTAACCTACTACAAACTTTCAATTCAATTTATCATATTTAATGTAACACCCCAAAAATATCAAATTATATGATTATACGTATATGTACGTTTACGTATGTATATAAATGCCCTTGAATAAAATTCGAAATATAATAATTAGGAATAATTAACCTAGTTAGTAATATGTTATTGGTCAATAAAACAATGAATGGTGGCCTTTATAACAAAACTAAAGATGAAGGATTAAAATGGTCAACACGAAATCTAGAGTTTTAAAAAAGAAAAATTAAAATAAAACACACACAAGTGTGTGTGCTGAGAAAGAGAAACAAGGTGAAATCTTTCTCTAACATAAAATCATCAAATTGGAGGGAGATTTGGGTCTAAATTCGTGCATGAATCAATATTAGTGATCATTTAGTCTAAAGGATCATAAGGTATGTTAAATTTTTTGTTTTGGTGAAATGTGAATGATAAAGCAAAACAAAGAATCTCAATTCTTGAATGGATTATAGATTATATGGTAGAATTCATGACAAATATGTGTTTAAAATCACCATGTTTGCTAAACTTGGGAAAAAAGTTTACACAATTGAAGTGTTAGGGTTTATGTGTTTGAATTAATAAGTGGGTTTTTGATTTCTAACATGAAAGAAGCCAAATTGTTATGTTTACTAGCTTGATATAATGCTCTAGATAGACATGGTTGCATAAGAGATTTATATTCTAATGATAGTAGGTTCATAATGATATGAAATTAGGTTTATGCAAAAAGAAAATCTTTAAATTGCTGCCCACAAAGTGTATGACAAAATGCTTAAATAAAATCCGGATAATGATATTGAATGAAACACATTGATAAGAACCAAAAATTGAATTGTTGGCAAGTTTACATGCCATGGATGTGAACAATAGGTTCTAATTATAATTGGGTTGCATTATTTAGGCAACTCGAGTGGAGCTTCGGAAGGATAAAGTCGGGAGCGATACATGACTTAAAGGAAAGCTCTAAGGTACATGGCTATATGCCTCGTTAGTTTCTTTATTAGTTAATGTAGTTGATCCTATTGAATTATTGTAAATATGTTATAAGTGAAATCGGTTTGTTCAAAATTGATGGTATTCACAAGAGCAAACCAAACGGGTCAAAACAAAGTAAAACGCAAACCGGGCAACGGGAGCGTAAAATATTGATTTTTAATGAACCCAGGTATTGGGTGAATTTAGGTGTAAACGCAAACCGGTAACGGGAGTGTGGAGCACAAAGTGACGAACTGGGTGAATGGATTATAGATAAAAAAACAAATAATTCCATGAAAAGAATGTAAATGATTCAAGTTTATGAACTTGAACATCAAACGGGTCGAATATGTGTTCTTGCAAACCGGGTATTTAGGAGCGTGGATGATGTGTGCTAAACAGACTATAAAAATTAACTAAATAAGACTCTCTAAGCTAGATACTAAAAAGCTTTAATTCTAGACTCAACCTAAAACCACACAATCGACAAGTGTACCGATCACTGTAGTATAACCCTAGGAAGTCCGGATATCGAACCACGAGACTCTATGTATCACGTAAACTAGACTCTAACAGACACTGACAGACGCGACTTAAAATGTTTAATTGTTTAGGGGGGGTACGGAAAATCTAAGGAAATCTATTTAAACTAATTATTAAACTAAAACTAGACTAAATACGAAAGAAGGCAAAGGCTTTTCTTATATGAATAACGAGACCACCTAGACTAGAATCTTGGATTGATTTTAAGAGATTACCGATTAAGTTAAATGCATGATTTATGGAACCGGAATCTTATAGTACTAAACCTATTAAGACACCACTAAGCCCCTCAACCCTTCTCGAGGTGAAACTTATGGTGCTACCTAGGCCGTTAATCTACCGGTTATTAGACGTCTTTCCAGTTGTCTAATAATTGTGTAAGTACCCTAATGTTGACCTACTCTTTTCCAATCATAGATCTAGGGTAGTTTGGATTTCTCAATTTGACTTGATAGACTAATAACCGACGGGGCAACTAAGGCACGACCTTTCCCAAGGACTGTCTAAAGCAATTCGCCAGGTAAGACCTATCAATAGCCCCGCACCTTCCAGCTATTGGGACTAACAGAACACTAAAACCTAGCAAATCACTAACAATTACTTCTAAGCTTATTTGCGCAATTTCACCCTAAAGAGTTAAGATTTATTACGTGATATAGACACTCACCAAAATCTAAACCCTAGCATGACTCTATTATGATAAAGACCGTCACTAAGAATCATACGAAGTAATTGATAACAAGAAACCAGATTAAAGCACGCATATACGTCAAATCAATAGACCAAACTTCTTACTAAACACAATTAATCCATAATATTCATGCAAATAACGAAAAAAGGTAAAAACTTTATTCAATCCATTCATCTAAGTCTAGGTGGCATAAATGTTTAGCCAAGCATGTCAATAAACGAAACCAAATCAAAGATAATCAAACACGAATTCATTGTAACAAGTTTCAAGAAAGAAATCGACAAAACAAAGGAATGGAAAACCCGAGAAAGTCTTCGATTCTTCGTCCCGAACTCGTACCACTGATTCGTATGCTTCAAGATCTTCAAATCAGCTCTCCGAATGCTCCAAAATCGCCCAAGGATGCTCTCCAATCATAATTAGGGTTAATGATAAGTTTCTTGAGTTTTTATAGTTAACCCTAGCACTTAATGAATTTTTGCCGTCAAATACCCCCGTCGCGTCGCGCGACGGGTATCTCCCTTAGTCGTGGCGTAGCGCGACGGCTACAGAAACCAGAAATTATTATTTAAATGGTGGCGGGGCGCCACCATGATATTGTCTCTGATGTGTTGGTAACAACACGGTGTAAATGTATTACTTTTGTATACGTTTTAGCGTTTTATTGAGTCATTTTGTGTAGGTTTTATTGTACTTATGTTGTAAAATGTCAGGTGGGTTAAGGTGAAAATGCGTTAAAACGGTGCGAATTGCTTTACTTTCTTTTACTAAAAAAATGTTGTTAGACTTGATGGTTTTAAAGGATATGATCAAATAAATCAAAA
Organism: Helianthus annuus; assembly: GCF_002127325.2. Lineage (NCBI taxonomy): Eukaryota > Viridiplantae > Streptophyta > Magnoliopsida > Asterales > Asteraceae > Helianthus > Helianthus annuus. Next base: position 71,493,241 of record NC_035436.2, read on the forward strand.
TTGAGCATGTTGGAAAATAATCAAATGAAAATGGGTTGAAAGAAAGTAGAATTGAATAACATGTATTATTATTTGATGTTTAATTTGTGTTTATTTTGATCTGGCAGTTTAAATGAAAGATAAATAGAATTTGGCCAATCATGTGGAAGTTGAAACAAATAAAAGTTATATGGGTTTCAATTAATTAAGATTCCTATATGGATATTTAATGGAGACATGGGTTGTCTATTGTCTTTCGTTGGACCACAGTGGCAAGAGAAGTTGGGCGGCCCAAATTAAAAGTGGAAGTTTGGTTTGCAAGATTTAGAACAAAAAAGGACGCAACTTAGGGGGGATAGGATTCGAATTCATTCAGCCGTCATTCATACATCGGGGGGAACGAATTTCAATTACATTCACACATCTTTGAAGCTACTCTATGATGTCCAACCAACTCGGGATGACAACTGATGCGGTGAAGACAATTATGAGCGGCTAGGTTCTTCGCGGCTTCCTTCAGGCGGACGGTTCGTATTAGGTTTTTACTTTTCTCAGTTATACTCAGGTTTGGATGTATTTTTGACTTTGACAACGTTGTATGAATACATTGATGTGTCGGTTTATTTGAACTATTTGCATGTGTTTTGAGTTCTTGCTTTACAACTTGTTCGGTTGATGACAAAACCTAGTAACTTGTTGAGTGACATAGAGTAGGTTGACTCACGCTAGTAAATATGGTTAATCAAATTATAAAAGATCTGATGACAAAGACCTATTTTTGATTACCATATTAAATTAACCAACTTTCCAACATCATGTCTATGTGATGACCAATTAACTGAGTAGACTGAGTTTAGTGAAACCTAGAACCTGAAGTTTGGAGGAAGTTACGCTTTATAAATCTGATATCTTTTCTTGTAGTTAGTTTTTTTAGCTTCTTTCAAATAAATCAAAACCCCCAATTCTAGATTAGTAGTAGTTAATTAAATAATTTAGCTAAACACTAACTACATATTACCCGTGGATACGATACCCTACTTACGCTATCTACGTAGTTTAATTAGGTTTTTGCATAACCCTTACGACAGTCGTCAGTCTCCTCGTGGCGTAGCGCCACAGCTCAATTTGGACAGACATCTTCGAATTTTTCCCAGCTTGAACTTCTCAAAAACTTCAAAATATTTTCTAACTCTTTTAAACTTGTTCCGGGGCTTGGTGTTTCAGCATTAAGGCTCGTTTCCACTCAATTTTCAGCAATATTATATGCCAAGACCTGCAAAACTCGAATTTATCAATAGTATGCACATTCTAACGAAAACTAAACTAAATGAAACGAAAAATTGTACAAACTATATACGAATAAAAGATGTATTTTGCAATACATCAAATATCCCCACACTTACTCTTTTTTTTCGTCCTCGAAAAAGAATTATGCAACGGAATCATAGATGAATAGTCACTTGGGTCAAAAGCATATGTATATTTTATTAAAACCAAAGCTTGCGTTAGCCGCGATTGCGAATATACTTGTCCCCTTAAACCCGAATCCAATCTCAAGCCCTTATCATGTGAATTTAATTTAAGTGCGGTCAATCTACCTAGGGCCTCACACTAGAATCTACAGTCCACCTACTCCCACCTCAAGCTTATAGAACTAAAGGAACGATACCAATTCCTAACCGCCTTATATCAAAACCAAGAGAATTTACAATCAAATTTATTTTCTTTTTCCATTTTTTTCGCTTTTCTTTCTTTTTTTTCTATTTTTCAAATGAGCGTAGACGTTGCTTTCCCTAACCAAGAGGCATTCCGGCTGTAGAGTCGCTATCCCCAACTCGGATTACTTAGGCTTCGGTACTTTTTACTTTTCTTTGCAAGGTCGATTTCACACATCCTAGCGGTAATCCGGTTGTAAAGTCACTATCCCCAACCCAGACTACATAGAAATGCGCTACTTTTATTCAGTTTCTAGCTCATCATTTTTCTATCTTTTTTTCACTATTTTTTTATGATCACAAACTCTAGCGGTCTTAACTTATAACGGTGTCCCTTATACTATTATCGGCAGTTTCAATTTCCCATATCTCCCAGGCGAAAACCCACTAGCAGACCGACAATTAAGGTGTATTAACTCAAAGGGACTTAAAACCAAACCCGGGCCTATTCACATATCCCTAACTAGACACAAGCTCGATTTATTTAATCTCATATTATTATTATTATTCGAACCCAAGCAAAAATTCATCTTTCTTATCATTTTCCGTTTTAATATGCAAACTTCTTTTATTCGAAAGACATTTTTCTGATTTTTCAATTTTATTGGATTTTTTGAATTTTTAATTTTTTTTTTTTGTATTTTTCAATTATGACTCGGTTATTTACATGTATCCCATCCCCACACTTAAGGATTGCATTGTCCCTAATGCAATAATGGAAATACGACTCAACAACTACCTAAACACTAAAAATGATAACTAAAGACGAAATAAATAAATAAAATACAAAAGAATACAAGGGAAACGACTTAGCTGTATATGTGAGACTGTCAAAGTGCCAGTTGTTTCCACATAAGCCCTCCTATTCGAAACGCACTCAGCAAACAACTCCTAACCTCGAACACGCGAACGAAAGCGGCTAAACATCAACCTATCAATCAGCATCAACAAACTACCAAAACATAGTAATATATATCATCAAAATATTATCAGTTTCAACCACATAGCAACCCATCCTTCCCAACCAACCTGTTTAACGTGTATCAATATCAGTACAGACCAACAAATGAGGATAAAAAACAGCATAAAAGGAAAATCAAACAAAAGATATAGTCAGCTGCTGCTTCTGCATCCTCACCATCCCCACACTAGTCCTCGTCACTGTCCTCCTCTTGACCACCTGCACCAGCACTGCTCTCACCAAATACACGGAATGGAGGATCCGGATCAACCCTCGCACCAGCACCAGCCGGGCCATCCTGCTGCCTCGGCTGAAAGAAGTATGGGATCCTCAAGCTGTGAGTGCTCATCATGTAATGTAGAGCATCATCCTGCCTCTCCTGACCCAACTGAATCACCTCAATCAGATGCTCCAACCTGTCAAATCTCTGCTCCACATAGCCAGAGAGTGACTGCAAGGTGAGAGGCTCAGGTGGAGGCTGCCTCCTCGGATACTGGTGTGCTGGTAGCTCGTGTCTATGTGGTGGCCGCTGTCGGTGTGTAGGGTCAATCTGAATCATTACATCCTCGGCTAGATGTCCCTCCGGCGGCTGCACCTGCGGGCCCTGCCTGATCGGCTCCCAGCTGTAGGGCTCAGTCCAAGACACTATACCTGCCTGCTGCAACTCTTTTAAACCAAATGTCACCGTCTTGGGCCCCTCGTGTAAAAAATTGGGGACATACTTGGTAAACACCACCAAATTTCGTGCAATCCAAGTAATATAGGGGCCCATATCTAAACCAGCCCGAGGACCACCTCGACGTCCTCTACTAAACGAATCTGCTAAGACCGTCGCTAAATTCATCTCCCTGTTCTCTACCCGACACACGAGAATGAATAGCTCAATCTAGTTTGCCTTATTCTCCCCAGATTTCCGACCCACCAGCGTAGTAGACAAAATCTTCAACACATACCTGTAAATCGGGTTACGAACCGAAGTGATCAAGTTCGTAACCGCAAACGGGTGGTCAGATATCGTTTTCCAAAAATTTCGCAGCTCAGTACTCCCAACACTGTAATCCCTAGCACTAGAATAAGTACCCCTCAAACTAGTAACGAATCCTGGCCGCTTCACTTCCTCCTCAGTATACAACCCCGAAACTACGGCAAACCTCGCCATATTCATCTCGTAAAACCTGCCTACCTAAGCTGAACGACACAGCTGTGTCCCGATCAAACTTTCCCTCCTTGTGCACCCATGTGCTGTGAAACTCCAGCACTAACTCCTCACACTGAGGCTGTGTACACTCCAACGCATCAGTCAACTTTGGACCCAAAAGGTCCAACACTTCCTGCCTCGACCCTATCTCCTCTAACCAGATCCAGTCTATCACTCTGTGCTGAAGTATCTCAGTATTCTTCAATTTATCATACTTGTTCCATTCTGGTGTACTTGGCTCAAATTTCAGTATCGGGTGATCGGCTCTACTACATTTCCTATCCGGTATAAAATTATAAGACGTTTGATACTCGATCTTTCTCAACTTAGGATCATCGGCAGCTATCTGAATGATCGGGGTCTCCTGTGGGACCGGGTCTTGTTGCGGTGGATCGTGTTGCGGTGCAGACTGACCCGCACCTGTCTTTCGCGACCTACCTCTGCGCGAACTGCTCGCCATGTCTACAAAACAGATATGATCAAGACAAAACAAGCAAACCATCAGTAATAACAAACTATTTTTGGTATTTTTCATTTTTTAATTTTTATGAAAAAAATTTTTTTTTTTGAAATTTTTATATTTTTTTGGATTTTTATAAATTTTTCGAAAAAGATAGAATAGACGTATAGCATTTTATTCGCGGATAATTCTGAAACAAACGGGTTACCTTTTACAATTGCTAAGTGATAGTTAAACTAACCCGAATGGAGATTGAGTACGGGCGAGCTTAAATCACTTGTACGTGCAAGTAAACCCAAACACAACTAACTACGACTCAAACTATACTAACACTAACTAACAAGACCCTACCTTGGACTCAATGTACACTACCCCCCCCCCCCCTTCGGCACTTTAATTGTCCGCAATTAAATCGAGTGCCTACAAAACCGTCATTGATGTCCAACCTCGCTTAAATTTAGTTACTTTTTAGTTGAAAACATATTTTTACATTGAAAAATTCCGCCTAATTAAAGGAGGGTTTTCCTTGTGCAAAAATTCCGTTTTAATGCAAGGTTGGAACTTTACGCGTCAATGTCCCCAAACCATTCAATCATCAAGCAAAGCAAGTTCCATAACCAACCCGACAAACATATCCAACCCGAAACCAAACCACAAACCAATACCAAAATTGAGTGCAAACCACATTAAAGTTGAAAACTTTAGTATGCATTAGTGAAACGGCTCAAACCAACGAATAAATCTGATGTTTAGCTCAAAAAAATTCACCCAATCAAGTCCCCACACTCAATTTTTTCAATCCCGAGCCTAAGATATGACCAACATCGCAAGCATACCCCAACCCGAGCCATCCACAACCCGCAAATACTCAAATGCCCAAACCAATCCCATGCCGCAACCTGCTTTGGAATAAAAACAACGTACACTTAAAAGGAACAATCAACATGTCTTGAACTTTATATAACTCAATCATAAACCACACAAAGTCAATGAACCCAACCTCATCCGCCCGCACCCATATTTGCTACACCAAAAACCAACTAGCAGACTTGACTCGCAAACAAAACGACATAGCCTCACGGCTGACTTTCCTATACTAAATCAAATGACCATAAAACTTAACACAAACAAGACTCCAACCGGACCTACGGACCGACTCGACAAAACTGACTCAACAAAAAGGAACTTAACTACAGACCCAACATAGAACTAAACCACATAAATAAGAGAATAGTGCAGGGAAACGTACCTGTAGTGACCGAAAATTTGCAAGAAAGGCTCTAAAATTTTGTGGTATTAGGGCCCTGAACCGAAGATATATGGCGGATGGATGATAAAATTGTTCGGTGGGCTTGTTATGTGAAGAAATCTGGTCACAAGGGAGGTGTAAGGGTGGAAAACGGTGGAGGAATGATGGAGTATGGTGGATGGAGGTGTGTTTCGGCGGTTGGGGTGAAGAAGTAAAGGGTTAGGTTGATTTTGGGGAACAGTGAGGAAAAAGGGCTTTTAAACCGACCTGATGTACCGTCGCATGCCGCCACGGTAAAGTAGATTGGTTGTGGCGTAGCGCCATAACACAGGTCAAACAAGAGGATCCAAGTTTATGGTCGCATAGCGCGACGGTTGAGGATCCTTATTGTTGCGCGACGCCATGGCATAGTTCAAAACGAGTTTCTGACCCTAGGGGTCGCGCTGCACCATAGTAAAGTGAGTTTGTGGTGGCGCGACGCGAAGGCACTTTTTTCACAGAATGTTGCATAAAATTTAGAGTTTTGTACCTTAGAAAATTTTCTAACTCTTACCAAACCTTCCCCAAACCATCCCAAATTTTTCTATGTGTTGGGACTTACCTGGAACGTTGTTTTCTTCGCAAATTCAGCTCTTCAATGGTACGATTCCTGCAAAATTACTCTAACACACAAAACACAAACACGAAAAACTATGAAAAAACTATGAAAAAATACGAAAAATAACGAAATTACAAACGGTACATACTCTACACTTGGGATTTCATCCCGAAACACTAATTGGCGGCTTTGGATGGGATTTCGAGAGGAGTTTCCTTCATCTCGTTCTTGTTTATCGCTCCTCCAATGTAGTGCTTCAAACGATGGCCGTTCACCTTCCAACTATGGCCATCCGTCTCATCCATGATCTCCACCGCTCCATACGGAAACACATAGTGACCCATATAAGGTCCCGACCACTTCGATTTCAACTTACCCGCAAACAACTTCAATGTTGAGTTGTAGAGAACTACTTTGTCACCTTTGCTAAATTCCTTCACTTTTCTTAACTTCCTATCATGTAGAACTTTTGTTTTCTCCTTGATTCCCAACGATCAAGCATAAGCCGCATCCCTAAGCTCTTCAAGCTCATGGATTTGAAAGAACCGCTTCCTAGCGGCTTCGGTCATGTCAAGATTAACGGTTTTTAATGCCCAAAGCGCTCTATGCTCTAGCTCTACGGGAAGGTGACAAGCTTTTCCATAGACGATCATAAATGGCGTGGTTCCTAAAGGCGTCTTATAGGCGGTTCGAAAGGCCCACAATGCATCGTCTAGCTTGTTGGATCAATCCTTCCTATTCTTACCGATTGTTTTCTCTAAGATTCGTTTGATACCGCAATTTGCATTCTCCACTTGACCACTCGTCTGTGGAAGATATGCGGTAGACAAACGATGAGTGACTCCATAGCGTGCAAGCAATTTTTCCATCAATGCATTGCAAAAGTGAGTACCACGGTCACTAATTAAGGCTTTTGGGGTACCGAAACGGGAAAAGAGCTTTTTAAGGAATTTCAAGACTACTCGGGCTTCGTTTGTAGGAAGAGCTTGAGCCTCAACCCACTTAGACATGTAGTCAATCGCCACAAGTATGTAACGGTTTCTTTTGGAGTTGGGAAAGGGTCCCATGAAATCGATGCCCCAAACGTCAAAAACCTCCAACACTTGGATAGGGTTTTGAGGCATCTCATCTTTGCCGGAAATATTGCCGGTTCGTTGACAAGCATCACATGTCTTTACGAACTCAACGGTATCTCGAAGTACGCTAGGCCAATAAAAACCGCAATCAAACACCTTTTGAGCGGTGGCGTATGCACCATGATGTCCTCCCGTGAGGCCTTCATGCACACGTTTTATGATGTTCCAACCCTCTTCTCTCGACACACAACGTCTTAAAATCCTATCTCCCCTATCCTAAAGAGAAAAGGGTCATCCCACTCATACTTCCTTAAGTCACTAAGGAATTTCCTATGTTGTTATGTGGTCATCCCCCTCACAGTATTGCCACTAGAAAGATAGTTCACTATGTCACAATACCAAGGCAATCCTTCCTTTTTGGCCTCAACAAACTTTATAGACTCGTGAGGGAACGTATCTCCTATCTCCTCCTCATGAATCTCTTCTCTCTGGGGGTCCTCTGGACGCGATAGATGATCGGCCGCTACGTTTTCAGCCCCTCTCTTGTCTCTAATCTCAATATCAAATTCACTAAGCAACAGTATCCACCGAATGAGTCAGGGTTTAGCGTCTTTCTTTTGGAAAAGAAAACGCAACGCAGAATGATCGGTGAAAACTATGGTCTTGGATAGAACGAGGCATGAGCGGAATTTGTCGAAAGCAAATACTACAGCCAAGAGTTCTTTCTCCGTAGTGGTGTAGTTCTCTTAAGCATCATTTAGCGTTTTGCTCGCGTAGTACATAGGGTGGAAGTGCTTGTCCTTTCTTTGTCCTAATACCGCTCCAACGGCATAGTCACTCGCATCGCACATGAGCTCAAACGGCAAGCTCCAGTCGGGCGAGATAAGAATAGGTGCACTAACAAGCTGCTCCTTCAAAACGTTGAAGGATTTAAGACACTCCTCGTCGAAGACGAATGGAATATCTTTCTCTAGCAAACGGGTCATGGGGCGGGTGATTTTAGAGAAATCCCTAATGAAGCGTCTATAGAAGCCCGCATGCCCTAGAAAACTCCGGATCGACTTAACACTTGTGGGTGGAGGTAACCTACTAATGGTATCTATCTTCGCACGATCTACCTCTGTACCATCCCTAGAAATTTTGTGTCCTAGCACAATACCTTCCATCACCATGAAGTGACACTTCTCCCAATTCAACATAAGCTTTGTCTCGACACACCGCTTCAACATCTTGTTGAGATTCTTCAAACACTCATCAAAGGAGTTGCCATACACCGAAAAATCATCCATGAAAACCTCCATGGAACTCTAAATCATATCCTGAAATATGGCAACCATGCACCGCTGAAAGGTTGCTGGAGCGTTACATAGCCCAAATGGCATGCGTCGGTACGCATAGGTGCGATAGGGGCATTAAAAGTGGTCTTATCCTGATCCTCCGGCGCGATGGGGATCTGGAAGTACCCAGAAAAACCGTCGAGAAAACAATAGAATTGTTGACGCGCGAGACGCTCCAACATTTGATCGATGAAGGGCAATGGGAAGTGGTCTTTTCGGGTGGAATCATTCAACTTTCGGTAGTCGATGAACACTCGCCAACCCGTGACCGTATGAGAAGGGATAAGCTCATTCTTCGAATTCATGACAACGGTCATCCCTCCCTTCTTAGGGATAACCTGAGTAGGACTCACCCAAGGTGAATCGGAAATGGGATATATCATCCCGGCATCTAGGAGTTTAAGAACCTCCTTCTTCACAACATCTTACATGTTGGGGTTGAGCCGCCTTTGTAGTTGCACCACCGGTTTATAATCATCTTCCATGAGTATTCGGTGGGTGCAATAAGAAGGGCTTATGCCCTTGATGTCAGACAACCTCCATGCAATGGCCTCTTTGTTGGCCCTCAACACCTCCAACAATCTCAACTTCTCTTCCTCTTCCAATTTTGACAAGATAATGACAGGTAGCTCGGATGCCTCCCCAAAGAAAGCATACTCTAAATGCGATGGAAGTACCTTAAGCTCTAAGGGTGGGGGTTGGGTGGTGTCCTCACTAACGGCTAACACTTCGGGAACTAAAGGAATCCCCTTCTCTTTAACTTCATCTACCCTCATCAACTCCTCTTCTACCTTCTCTCCTACCACTTGGCCCGCACCGCTAAAATACTCTAAACAATAATCGACACATGAGATAAAAGAGTTCAAGAAGTAAACAGAATGGCAAGGGCCACTATAGTCATCAGAACCACTCGGGTGGTTCATGGAACGCTCTATCTCAAAGGTGACACTCTCCTCACCGACCCTAAGGGTGATCTTACCATCATGAACGTCTATGAGTGCTTTGGCGGTACGTAAGAATGGACGACCAAGGATAATGGGAACTCTCTCATCCGCTTCCATGTCGAGAATGACGAAATCGGCGGGAAACACAAACTTGTCTACATTAACTAGCAAATTCTCAACTATGCCCCTAGGGTATTTAACGGACCGATCGGCTAAGGATAGTGTCATTCGGGTAGGTGAAAGCTCTCCTAGGTCTAGCTTCTCATAAAGAGAAAAGGGCATCAAATTGATGCTAGCACCTAACTCGGCTAAGGCTCTAGTGTTGGTGTTACTACCGAATAGACAAGGAATAGTAAAAATACTGGGATCGGTAAGCTTTTCGGGAAGCTTATTTAAAACAACTGCCGAGCACCCTCCATTCAACGGGACATTAGACAACTCCCTTAACTTCTCTTTGTTCCTAAGAAGGTCCTTTAAAAATTTAGCATACTTAGGCATGGACTGAAGTGCCTCGATAAAAGGAAGATTAATCTTCAATTGCTTGAAGATATCTAAGCATTGCCCGTATTCCCTTGAGTATTTTTGGTTGCAAAGACGGGTAGGAAACAAGACAGACGAATGGTCTACTAGAGGTGAAGGCCTAACATCTACGGGTGTTTTCTCTACCATCTTCTCACCTTGAGACTCACCGGGCTGTGCGGTACTTGCTAGGCTTAGCCTCGTTTGCACTTTGCCGGGAGCCTCCATCTCTATCTCTTCATCTACAATCTCATCCTCTTCCTCAACTACTCTCTCCTCAACTCTAGGGTTCCCTACGGTTTTGCCACTACGAGTGGTAATGGCTTTTGCATGAGCACTAGGGTTCGGTTGGGTGTTACCCGCAAACTAACCGGGTAATCTCTCCTCTAACTTCCTAGACATATCACCTACGACCCTTTGAAGGTCTTGGAAAGAGGCTTGGTGGTTCTTAAGAATAAGATCATGTTCATTAAGTGTCTTTTGGGTGGTTTGGTCCTTAACAATTAATTGGCTCCTCGTAGCTTCCATTCTCTCTAGACTACCCCCTAGATCATAACTTGGACCTTGACCTGGTTGAACCTGATTATTTGACCCCCCTTCTTTGACCTACCCATTGAACCCTTTGTTGAACTGCCCATTTGAACCCCCACCAAAGAATGAACCTTGACCCCTATTTGGATTTTGAGCTATTTGAAAACCAGGAGGTCCATTTGAGCGAAAATTGTTATTATTAGCAAAATTATTACTATTTCTCCAACCCGAATTAAAATTACCAAACCCAATAGGTTGACCTCTACCTTGACCCCCTCCCACAAAATCAACTTGCTCCTCACCAACTAGCAACGGACACGCATTTGTATCGTGACCCCCTCGGCAATGCTCACACTTATCTTCCTTTGCCTTAATCTCTTTAAGCTCCCTAGTCATGTTTTCCAAAACAGCGGCTAAACCAGGGTCCATTGTGACATGGTTCACCCCACGGGCGGGTGTACTAGTAGTGGTATTTGAATTACCACTTTGATACCGCTGATCGGCTCGCGACTGAGATTGAGATCGGTCAAATGCCTCGAAACGCTCTAAACACTCGGCTACAGTGAGAATACCCAAGTAGCCCCTTGCATCATGTGACCCCCTGCATTAGTGTCAAATCGATCATGAGTCTCTTGGGTGAGACCGTTATAGAATTTTTCACAAAGAGCCCAATCGGAAAGAACATGTTGGGAGCATCGAGCGACTAGATTTTGGAATCGCTCCCAAGCAAGGTAATAGGGCTCGTCGGGCTCCATGCGGAAAGAGTGAATTTGATCACGAAGGCGTGAGGCCTTCACGGGTGGAAAGTACTTGTTCAGAAAAGCTTGACGGAGGCCCGCCCATATGGTAAAAGTACCGGTTGCCTGAGAGTCCAACCAAGTAGCCGCACGGCCGGCTAATGAAAATGGGAAAAGCTGCAAGTAAGTAGCATCATTCGGGGCTCCGTAAAGGCTAAAAGTAGCAAGGATACGAGAGAAACGGTTTATGTGGGCCGGGGCGTCCTCGTCCTCGCTGTCGTGGAACTGGATGTTATTGGTAATGGCTTGCATGGCATAAGATGGAATCTGCCACGAGTTTTCATTGACTATGGGTGGAACAGTAATGGGTGGCTTGTTGGTGAACGGTTTGTCTTGCGTTGGCCATTTATTCTAGGTCAATGTTTTCTTGGGCGCTAGAGGTGCTAAAGGTAGGGCTATCGGGTGGGGAAACCTTAGGTAAGGTTTTAGGTGAATGAGGTGGGGTGGGTAATGGAGTGGAACCGAAATTGGGAAACTGAGACATGGATGAAATACTAACCTGTGGGCCTTGTTCCCAATCGAGATGATGATGACTCGGTGACTTGCGGCTTCGGTGGCGGTTCGTGCGAGCGCAGATGTGGCATCCACTACAAGCAAAAACCTGAATGTGAGAAAAGCAAACACTAGTCACTAGGACTCAAACGAAAATAAAAGCAAAATAAAAGACTCAAAACAAACAAAACACGTAGCACGTATATGTCAATTCAGTCTATCAAAGCTAATGAACGCGATTTCCAAGAGTCCCCGGCAACGGCGCCAAAAACTTGATGTGTGCTAAACAGACTATAAAAATTAACTAAATAAGAATCTCAAAGCTAGACACTAAAAAGCTTTAATTCTAGACTCAACCTAAAACCACACAATCGGCAAGTGTACCGATCACTGTAGTATAAGCCTAGGAAGTCTGGATATCGAACCACGAGACTCTCGTAAACTAGACTCTAACAGACACTGACAGACGCGACTTAAAATGTTTAATTGTTTGGGGGGGGTTACGGAAAATCTAAGGAAATCTATTTAAACTAATTATTAAACTAAAACTAGACTAAATACGAAAGAAGGCAAGGGCTTTTCTTATATGAATAACGAGACCACCTAGACTAGAATCCTGGATTGATTTTAAGAGATTACCGATTAAGTTAACTACATGATTTATGGAACCGGGATCTTATAGTACTAAACCTATTAAGACACCACTAAGCCCTTCAACCCTTCTCGAGGTGAAAGTTATGGCGCTACCTAGGCCGTTAATCCTACCAGTTATTAGACGTCTTTCCAGTTGTCTGATAATTGTGTAAGTACCCTAATGTTGACCTACTCTTTTCCAATCATAGATCTAGGGTAGTTTGGATTTCTCAATTTGACTTGATGGACTAATAAACCGACGGGGCAACTAAGGCACGACCTTTCCCAAGGACTGTCTAAAGCAATTCGCCGGGTAAGACCAATCAATAGCCCCGCACCTTCCAGCTATTGGGACTAGCAGAACACTAAAACCTAGCAAATCACTAACAATTACTTCTAAGGTTATTTACGCAATTTCACCCTAAAGAGTTAAGATTTATTACGTGATATAGACACTCACCAAAATCTAAACCCTAGCATGACTCTATATTATGATAAAGACCGTCAATAAGAATCATACGAAGCAATTGATAACAAGAAACCATATTAAAGCACGCATATACGTCAAATCAATAGACCAAACTTCTTACCAAACACAATTAATACATAATATTCGTGCAAATAACGAAAAAGGTAAAAACTTTATTCAATCCATCCATCTAAGTCTAGGTGGCATAAATGTTTAGCCAAGCATGTCAATAAACGAAACCAAATCAAAGATAATCAAACCCGAATTCATTGTAACAAGTTTCAAGAAAGAAATTGACAAAACAAAGGAATGGAAAACCCGAGAAAGTCTTCGATTCTTCGTCCCGAACTCGTACCACTGATTCGTATGCTTCAAGATCTTCAAATCAGCTCTCCGAATGCTCCAAAATCGCCCAAGGACGCTCTCCAATCGTAATTAGGGTTAATGATAAGTTTCTTGAGTTTTATAGTTAACCCTAGCACTTAACGAATTTTTGCCGTCAAATACCCCCGTCGCGTCGCGCGACGGGTATCTCCCTTAGTCGTGGCGTAGCACGACGGCTACAGAAACCATAAATTATTATTTAAATGGTGGCGGGGCGCCACCATGATATTGTCTCCTCGTGGCGTAGCGCCACAGCTCGATTTGGACAGACATCTTCGAATTTTTTTCCATCTTGAACTTCTCAAAAACTTCAAAATATTTTCTAACTCTTTTAAACTTGTTACGGGGCTTGGTGTTCAGCATTAAGGCTTGTTTCCACTCAATTTTCAGCAATATTATATGCCAAGACTTCAAAACTCGAATTTATCAATAGTATGCACATTCTAACGAAAACTAAACTAAATGGAACGGAAAATTGTACAAACTATACACGAATAAAAGATGTATTTTGCAATACATCAGTGGAACACAAAGTTATTAAGCCCATGTAATGGGTATAATCGTGGGAAAACAATCCCACTAAAAAGTTATGGATGATTTAAGCTTAGGTGCTTAAACATCAAAACGGGTCAAAATAAAGTAAAACGCAAACCAGGTAATGAGAGCGTTGTTAGAGGCTAGGTTTTTATTAGGCGAATTCGAAATAAATAATCCCACCTAACTCAATCCGAACTGGTCAATTTTTTTTGTAAAATAGTCTGCCGTTAAAATAGCTTAACGGAGTTAAGTTTTTTTTTCCGAATTACAAATAGATGTTTTTGGGCTTTTGATCAGAACGAGGATACGAGTCGATTGATTTAAAGCCGATGTTTTTTTACCTCGAAATTGTGCTCGAAATGGCTTGATTTTTGTTAATTGGAAGTTTAAACACCAGAATTGAAGCACCGTTTTCGTGGGTTGGGGCAGTATTTCGAGGTAAGTTTTACATCAATCGACTCGTATCCTCGTTCTGACCGAAAGCCCTAATACATCGGTTTGTAATTCGGAAAAAAAACTTAACTCCATTAAGTTATTTTAACGGCGAACTATTTTACAAAAAAAAAATTGACCAATTCGGATTATTATCGGCCAATAACTGACTTGGGATTATTATCGGCCAAATTAAGTTAGGTGGGATTATTTATTTCCAATTTGCCTTATTATTATTGTGGATCCCATATCCTGAGGCTTTGCCTCGATAGATTATTCTTGGCGGGTAGAGCAGGGACTCAGAGGATCAAGGATCCTTATCATTATTTATAGTTTCTAACAATTGTTCTCGATGTTTTCTAATGTTCATGTGCAGGATATCAACGAAATGGACTGAGTCTCAGCTGGAATCTCGGGGATAATTCGTTATGGACGCTACACGCGGCTTAATCTGGTTGTCGCGTACGTGAAGTAAGATTAGGGGTTTTGTATTATACACTTCTCTCTCTCTCTCTCTCTCTCTCTCTATATATATATATATATATATATATATATATATATATATTGAAGTTGTTAAAACTGGAGAATGTTACATGTAGTTTGTTAGTAAAACTTTTGTTTCGGTAGATGATCTAGAAAGTAAATAATACTCTAGCTAAATATTAACAAAATTAAGAGTAAACTGCCATTTTGATCCCCGAGGTTTGGTTATTTTTGTCACTTTAGTCCAAAACTCAAACCTTTAAAATCTGGGTCCCTGTGGTTTCACTTTTATTGTCATTTTGGTCCAAAAATGAAATCAGCTCATATTTGGCTAATAAAATCCTGTTATTTTGTCCTTTTCCTCACGGGCAAAATGGCCAAATATCAGCTGATTTCATTAATTTAATTAATAATGTGTTATAATAAAATTTTATTGACCGTTTTGCCCCTGAGGAAAAGGACAAAATAACAGGATTTTATTAGCCAAATATGAGCTGATTTCATTTTTGGACCAAAATGACAATAAAAATGAAACCACAGGACCCAGATTTAAAAGGTTTGAGTTTTGGACTAAAGTGGCAAAAGTGATCAAACCTCAGGGACTAAAATGGTAGTTTACTCTAAAATTAATATTTTCTAAAACCTATTATCTATACTATATTATAATGCATGAGGGGGGGGATGTATTTTAAGATACCAAAAAATTAAAAACTTTTGCCCCCCTTTATTTATAGAAAGACCCCTAAAATGAGGGTAGTTTGGTCTTTTAAACTATAACAACCCTAAACCGAAACCCTCGAAATATTTTCGATACCCTAAGATATTTTAAAATATCCCAATATGTCCTAAAATACCAACCCCCCCATACGTGAAAACGGACCCCTAATACCCTTAATATTAATAAAATTAATTAAAAATGAAATTTTGGGACTGTCGCGGGGCGCGAAAGCCACCCCTTAAGCTTACGCGGGCCGCGAGCGATCAAAAACGCGACAATACCCGATGATGACACGTGTCATCATCGTGGCGAAGCTAGTCGATGACCCGGATAAGCTAAACCCTACCCGACCTACTACGCGGGCCGCGCAGGCCTTAGCCTACTCTTACTCGGGCCGAGAGAAAAGCCAAATCAGGCCCTATAAGTAGAGGGCGTCGGCCTTCAGTCAAAAATCGCTCACGAACTCTTTCTCTCTCAAAATTCTGAAGATTTAATATTATACACGGGTATAATACCCCCCTAAATAACGAGGTTCTGCTCCGTTGTAAGTATCATAACCCCTGGATACGTATTAGATACTCTGCCTGATTGATCTAGGGTTCCGTAACGGCTGTCGGGGTTCTGCCCGACGTAGTCTTAGAATGCCGTCTCGGGGAGGGTATTACTAATGTTAAAATGGGTTATTATACTAACACGTGTGCATTTGTGTAATGTATAGATTATTCCCAGGAAATCCTTACTGAAAACCTAAGACAACAATGTGAGTAATCTACTTTTTGTAAACTGTTTTTACAAAACCTCACACGGTTAATTATATATTAAACAGTTATTGAGTATTTGTAAGGATACAATTATCGTCGGTATGTTGGGGTTTTGTATACAAAATTAGTTACTGCCTTGCGAGGAGTAACTTTTCCACAAGTCGGGCTTGACAGTAACATGGGTGGTAATTAGTATGACTTAGAAACAAATGTAATTGCGAGACCGCCCTCAATACTGTACAATGGTTTTATTAAAACTTGATTGAACTGGGATTCACTCACCAGTATCTCCCACTGACAAAATATTTTTAAACGCGTTTCAGGTAACAACATATGAAAGCCAAATAGAAGCCAGTTGGACAGCACTGAAAGCTTGGAAAAGTGGCAATAAAGTTACCTAAAAGAAATAGATGTTTTTATTAAATAAAAATAGGATTTATTCCTATGAAAATTATGTGTACTTAAAACTTGAGTTTTGCCCATGTGTTTAATATTATAAAAGTATGGTATTTTACTCTGCTAAAGTATTTCCCAACTACGATCCTGATGTAATTTCCGCTGCCAAATTAGACAAACACCAGATACCACCGAAACTGGCCGCGGCTGCCCGTTCCCGGGTTTGTACAAGGGGACGGGGGTTGCGACATAAACCCTATTTGTTTTTTAGCCCCTAAACTTATTACACTTAAATCCATGAGTTTTTAACAAAATTATAGATAATTAGTTATGATTCACCCCTCCAGAACAAACTTATAATTTTTTTACGTATTCTTGACATTTTTTATAAACTATATTGTTTAAAAAAATCCAAAGATAGCATGACGATCTACACATTTTTGTCGACGTTCTGGTAGTTGTCTTGTTCAATATCGACGTACGTATTAAAAGGTACAAGTTGATAATGCTTAATGTATAAGTAATTCATACTTATGATCTAATACACCTAATCTACAAAGGTGGGCTCCGTCTATGCAAACGTACAAGAACTTAGGACATTTGGTGAGGAAATTTTAGAGAATAGTGAAAGGATGAGACAGGTGGGAGAGCGACTCGTCTGGAAATACGACGAGCGCAATATGGATTTCTGGATGAATCCATATCCATAGAAGTAATGATGGAGAAGGTTATAATAATAATAATAATAATAATAATAATAATAATAATAATAATAATAATATAATATAATAATAAAATATGTGTGTATGTGTATGAAAAAAAACTACGGATGCCTACTACTAGTAGTGTAACTTTAAATTTCAGTCGGTATTGTAATTTTAATTTCAGTACTGGTGTGTAATAGATGCATATTATATGAATAGAGTGAAGTCGCAATGATCGACGCTTTTGACCAAAGTGCGTGACATGTGATTGGCTATATTCAAATAATATTTGTGATATTAATGCGTGGTAAATGTTTAAAATTCAGATGGACAACGAAGTGAACCAGGAAAACCAGAGTGATAACCACCCGAATAACGATAATCTGAATAATGAGAATCCTAACAACAATAACAATGGAAATCAAGTGGATAATAGTTCCATCCAACACATAGTGGCACAAGGAATCATAGATGCAATGCCTTTTATTATTCAAACTGTTAAAGAAGCTAATAATAAAAGTAAGCATAGCAGTAAGCGACCAACTGAACCCGAACACAGCGTAAACAATGGACCCGTACTTCAAGTGCCCATTCCCAAAAGAAAAAGGACCATGTCGTATGGTTGTTCTTATAAAGAATTCTGGTCCTGCAAACCAATAGAATTCTCGGGCAATGAAGGACCCATTGCAGCTCTATGCTGGATAGAAAAGACTAAGCCAGTTTTAAAAATAAGCAAGTGTGTTGAAGAAGACAAGATAATGTTTGCTTCTAATCTGTTTAAAAACTCAGCCTTAGAATGGTGGAACACTATCCTCCAGTCAAGAGGAAGTGATAGGGTATACAACATAGAATGGGAGGAGTTTAAAAATATGGTAGAAAGGAAATTCTGCCCTCCCAATGAAAAGGAACAGATAGCAAATAAGTTCCTAAACCTTAGGATGACCGGGGTAGATAGTAAGGGTTATACTACAACATTCTTTGAATATGCTAGAATAGTACCAACCCGTGCATCACCTGAACCAGTATTAATCTCCCGATACATCTGGCGATTAATTGGAGAGATTAGGCATGTAGTCAAGGCAGCTAGACCCCAAACCATAGAAGAAGCTGTAGAACTAGCAAATACCTTGACAGATGAATTAATCCGTACTAGAGAAGAAGACCAGAGGAGAAACCTAGCTCAAAGGCTTACTCAAGAATTCCGTTCTGGGAATTATGACCATAGGAATGCAGGTTCTACCTCTGCACCATACTGCAAAGCTTGTAAGAAGAAGCATTCGGGAAAATGCTCCACTCACTGCAATTTCTGCAAGGCACCAGGACACATGGAAGAAGAGTGCAGGAGAAAATCCAGTAATGGACTGTGCTTCAACTGTGGAGAAAAAGGTCACATCAAGCCGAACTGTCCGAAACTAGCTCCAGCCGCGAACAACAAGAACACTAAAAATGCTAGAGCATTTGTTCTGACTGCAGATGAAGCCAAGATGATTCCGGACATAATAGCCGGTACGTTTTTAGTTAATGATGGTTTTGCTAAAGTATTATTTGACTCTGGTGCAAACCAAAGTTTTATTAATACTTCATTTTGCAAACTTCTCAATCAACCATTAACTAAACTCTCACAAGAATGTCTAGTTGAGAAAGAGAATGGAGAAACGGTTAGGATTTCTGAAATCTTGCAGGGAGCAAGAATAGAATTTTTAAATCAAAAGTTTATTGCAAACCTTTACCCAATGAATCTGGCAGGATTTGATATTGTATTAGGAATGGACTGGTTAATAGCCAATAAAGCCAGTATTTTATGTGATCAAAAGTCAATTCAAGTAAATTCACCAAGAGGTGAAAAGATCACAATTAAAGGAGATAAGCCATCTAGACCCACAAAATTAATCTCTGTGATGAAAACTGCAAGTTATATAAGAAAAGGATCTATAGTGTATTTGATTTCCATAATCACTAACACTAAAGTAAAAGAACTAAAAGACATTCCAGTAGTGTCTCAGTTTTCAGATGTATTTCCGGAAGAGTTTCCAGGGCTACCACCAGATAGAGAAGTCGAATTCAGAATCCATCTGCTACCCGGAACATCACCAATTGCCAAAGTACCTTACCGTTTGGCACCCGCCGAAATGCAGGAACTGAAGAAACAGTTAGACGAATTATTAGAGAAAGGATTCATACAGCCAAGCTCATCGCCATGGGGAGCACCTATTTTATTCGTCAAAAAGAAGGACGATCAATGCGTATGTGCATTGACTACCGTGAATTAAACAAGGTCACGATTAAGAACCGGTACCCATTACCGAGAATCGATGATCTGTTCGATCAACTTCAAGGAGCTCAATTTTTCTCTAAAATTGATTTAAGATCAGGATATCATCAATTAAAGGTACAGGAAGATGACATTCCTAAAACCACATTCAGAACAAGGTATGGCCATTATGAATTTACTGTCATGCCATTTGGTTTAACCAATGCCCCAGCTGCATTTATGGACATGATGAACCGAATATGTAAGCCATATTTGGATAAATTCATATTTGTCTTCATAGATGATATTCTAATTTACTCTAAGAGTAAAGAGGAACATGCAAAGTATTTGCACGTACTTCTAAGTCTATTAAGAAAGGAAAAGCTTTACGCTAAATTTTCAAAATGCGAGTTTTGGTTAGAGCAGGTACAGTTTCTTGGACACTTAGTTAACTATGAAGGAATTCATGTGGATCCAACAAAAATCGAGGCGATTACCAAATGGAAAACCCCTGAATCACCAACCGAGGTTAGAAGTTTATTAGGATTGGCCGGTTATTATAGAATATTTATTCGAGATTTTCTAGAATAGCCATTCCCTTAACCAAGCTAACCTGTAAATCTGTTAAGTTTGAATGGGGACCAAAACAAGAAGAAGCCTTTAGAATCCTTAAGCAAAGACTAAGCCATGCACCCATATTAGCGTTACCAGAAGGAACTGAAGACTTCGTAGCCTATTGTGACGCTTCTAAGTTAGGTTATGGATGTGTGTTGATGCAACGTCAAAAGGTTATAGCTTACGCCTCTAGACAACTTAAGAATCATGAATAAAATTATTCAACCCATGATTTGGAATTAGGAGCCATAATTTTTGCCCTTAAGATTTGGACACATTACCTTTATGGTAGTAAGTTTACCATATTCACTGATCATAAAAGTTTAAGGTATGTTTTCGGGCAAAAAGAGCTGAATATGAGACAAAGACGCTGGATGGAGATACTTAGTGATTATGATTGTAATATCCAGTATCACGCAGGAAAAGCCGATGTAGTCGCTGATGCTTTAAGCCGAAAGTATCACGAAAAGCCAAAATGGGTACGTTCTCTTAAATTAAATCTACAAGTAGATTTAAATGATCAAATTAGAAAAGCACAAGAATCAGTAATCAAGGAGGATACTGAAAAATTAAAAGGAATGATTAAGGAATTAGAACAAGGAACAGATGGAATTTGGAGATTCCATAAAAAGAGAATATGGATACCTAAATTAGGAAACCAACGCCACCGTATATTAGAAGAAGCCCATAAGTCCAAATATACGATGCATCCTGGAAGTGATAAAATGTATCAGAATTTAAGAAAGAATTTCTGGTGGATTGGAATGAAAAAAGATATAGCAGCTTACGTTTCTAAGTGTTTAACTTGTTCACAAGTCAAAGCTGAACATCAGAAACCCTCAGGTTTGTTACAACAATTAGAAATGCTAGTGTGGAAATAGGAAATGATAACAATGGATTACCAAATTACCCAAAACAATAAAAGGTAATGATACAATCTGGGTGATTGTAGATAGGCTAACTAAATCAGCTCATTTCCTACCAATGAAAAAAACTTTCAGTATGGAACAATTAGCCAAATTGTATGTAAATGAAATCGTTTCATTACATGGAATTCCTTTATCAATTGTTTCTGATAGGGATAGCCGTTTTACCTCTTATTTTTGGGCAAGTTTCCAAAAGGCAATGGGAACCAAGTTGAATCTAAGCACAACTTACCATCCTCAAACAGACTGACAAAGCGAAAGGACAATTTAGACAATGGAAGATATGCTTAGAGCTTGTGTAATTGATTTCGGAGGTAATTGGGACGATCACTTACCTTTAATAGAATTTTCTCATAATAACAGTTATCACACAAGTATCAATGCCGCACCCTTCGAAGCACTTTATGGACGAAAGTGCCGAACCCCAGTCTGTTGGGCAGAAATTGGGGAAAAGCAACTATCTAGACCTGAGATAGTGCAGGAAACAACCGACAAGATCCTTCAAGTCAAGGAACGACTGAAAGCAGCACGTGATCGACAAAAGAGCTATGCTGATAACAGACACAAGCCATTGGAATTTCAAGTAGGAGATAAAGTATTGTTAAAAGTCTCTCCTTGGAAAGGAGTGGTAAGATTCATCAAACGGGGAAAGTGTAACACCCCAAAATAGGACACCATGAAACTAAGTTTAAATAATTAGAAGAATTCACTTAGTTAGTAAAAATGTTACAAAAGCTAGTTAAAGGATGAGAAGTGTTTAATTAAAGAAATAAGTTTCTATGAGGGGTAAACATGAATTTTTGTAAATTATGGGTATTAAAAGAAATAAAAACCCCAAAAACACCTTCCTGGTGTGCGCTGGGATCGAACTACACAGGGGAAACAAAGAAGAACCCTAGTTCTTGCTAAATTCAGCAAATTGGTAAAGGATTTCAAAGATAATCGATTGCATGATACAGAATTCGATCATCCAAACACACATTAGTGAAGTGGTAAGTTAAATTTCCTGACTTTGTGAATTTTAGAAAAATGGGTTTTAACCCAATCATGAGTTTATGAGAGGTTTTGTGTAATTGAGGGCTAAGATAGTAAAATAAGGCAGAAATCATGCTCGATTTTGATGGATTGATGTGATTATAGCAAAAACCCACTTGTTAAGAAGTATGTAAGAGTAGGATGATTGAGTGAAATCATATAACTAGAAAGTTTGGTGTGTAAGCTTGTTGTAATACTTGAATGATGAAAGAAATTGATGTAGGACGAAATAGTTATGCAAATTTGAATAAATGTGATTGTTGTGTGATCATGAACTAGTAGAGATATGCTTTATAGACTTGTATCTTGTACCTTAATTATGACGCCTACCAAGTATTTGATGAAATGCTTAAAATATAATGTGTATGTAACATGGAAAATGGTAGAATGAATTGATAGACTAAATGAATGAATGAATGTTGTGATGTAGGCGTAAAGGAAGAAGGTACAAGCACCAAGAAAACGGAAGGCGTGCAAGATCGAGGTATGTTCCGTTGCATACAAAACCTTACTTAAATTTTGTTATTAATCATGAAAAACAACCCTTGTTATAATGATTATGGTGGTTAGTAAGTAGATAGCAAATCCCTTGCGGATTTGGTTATGTTAACGAAGTTTATAATAAGCTATGCTAGTCGACCGGTTCGAGTTGAACAAGTCGAGTATGAATAAGGTACCATCCGTTTAGAATGGGTGGTCATGAATGCAAAAAAGAATGTAGGAAGTTCGATCCGTTATACGGATTGAACGAAGGAATTATGTTGAAAGCAATTAACCCGATGTTACCGGGTTGTAAGTGTATGCTTGAATCTCATTATGAGAGTATATGCCATACCCATTTAATTGGGTAATCGAATGCGTAACAGAAATGAAAGTACATAAACGAATGTAACTAAAATGATGGTATTGTAAGCGAAACAAGTATTATGACTAACTTTTTAAATTTTTGTTGTTGAGTGTAGGTAAATCCTCAATTTAGGCGACTTGGAGAATTGGAGCGAGCACGTGTTCATGATATGTCATACCAAGCGCTTCCGCTAGTTTGCACTAATGTTTTGGGTCAAAATTCCTATTTTGTACAACTTGTTAGTAGACATACATTTTAACACTTGATGTCTTGGTTTTTAGTAGTGTCAAGTCTAACGAATTGTAGAATGGTATTTGTCTTACTTATGGTTAAAATAGGGGTATGTCCGTTTTACGGATGGGTCATGCCCAAATTTTGTTAAAAGTAAATATACAAATGTTGTTACTTTGAAGTCTTTAAATCACCCTTGTAAGTTATTTTATAAAGACGAAAAAGCGGTCCTTACAAGTTGGTATCAGAGCCTAGGTTTGAGAGATCCGAGCAAGAGTAATAGTGCTTGAACTCAAACCGATGGCTCGTGCAAAAATGTGCTCGCTCCGAGATCGCCTATGAGGTAAAATTTTAAATATTCGTTTAATATGAGTATGCATAGCGTGTTACGGTATAAGTTTTAAGAGTCAAGTAGGCTATGGGTGATAAGGAGGGTAAAATAAGAAGTCCCGGAACCCGTGTAGCTGGAAACGGACCCGGGAAATAGTCGGAACACCCCAAAATGGTTTTTCAGCGTTTCAGCAAAGGAAGGGCCATCGCCGACGGGCTATGATGCCGTCGCCGACGCCCTCATGTTTGCCGACGGCTTAGTTGACTGTCTACGGACTTTTGTGGGCGACGCACGTTTACAGAGCCCGTCGCCGACGGGGTGTGAAGCCGTCGCCGACGGCTAGCCGAATTCAAATCCGCTGAAAAGTTTTTGTTTTGTCTTGTTTTCGTATTGTGAGTTTCTAAGTTGTTCAAAAGCCTAACGAATGTTCGTGTAGGGTCTATATAAGGCCTAGTAAGATATATGTGACCACGATTAGTGGGTAAGATAGACAGGATCATAAAAAAGTTCGAAAGTAACGTGTCGAATGACACGAACGAATGACGAAAGTTTAAAAAGGGGAGTAAAGCTGAAAAATGTAAAAATGTGAATGGAGTAAATACAGACTAATGAACCATATTGTATTGGAAGCTTATGATTCGTATTAAACTAAACATGACAATGTGTAGATGGCTGATGCAAGAAACGTTAATGAGGATAATGACACGGATCCTCAAGAAGCATTTAACAGTAGGGTCACGGAGGTGGCGGAAGGAGTTATGCAAGCTAATCTTCCACGATTAGCTCAAGAAGTAGAAGGTCGAGTGTTGGGAGTTGTGGATGCCATGATGACTAGCAAAATCGAAGAGTTGAAAGAATTGATTGAGGGATCTAAAAGCAAAAGCAAAGAACGACGGTGCACGTATAAAGACTTCATGGCGTGCAATCCCGCAACGTATGATGGTAAAATTGACCCGATCGCATGCCAAAGATGGATTTCAAATATAGAAGCGCTATTTATACAAAGTCGGTGCAATAAAGAAGATCAGGTGATGTTTGCTACTGGCCAACTCACTCTCCAAGCGAAAGATTGGTGGGATGCGCATAGCAAGGAAATAGGGGAAGATAGACTCCAGATGATGACTTGGCAAGAATTTAAGGAGCCCTTTATGAGATACCATTGCCCTCAGTCGGCTATTGATAAGATTCAGGAGGATTTCTTGCACCTCCGACAGAGAAACGAGTCAATAAATGAAATATCAAATACTTTCATGGATAAGATGAAGTTCTGTGGGGATTTTGTGAATACTAAAACAATGAAGATCAATCGCTTTTACGGGGTATTAAAGGCGGAATTTAGGGAGTTCATCACTCCCTCGAAATGTGAGACCCTTGATGAGCTTATCAATCTGGCAAGGGACAGGGAAATTGATATTAAGAGGCAAGAAGAACGTGGTGAAAAGAGACCAAGTGAAAAAGGTGCAAGTTCGAGTCCATCTAAAAAGGGAACGTATCAAGAGCAAGGAAGGAAAGATAAGTCGAAGGGTGGTATTACTCCTTGCAAGACTTGTGGAAAACTTCATACTGGAGAGTGTTTGTTAGGCAAGAAGGGGTGCTACAAATGTGGTAAGGAAGGACATTCGTCTTATCAATGTCCAAATAGCCCGAAGACTTATTTCAATTGTTTCGAAAAGGGGCACATTAAATCGGAATGCCCAAAACTTCAGCAAGAGTCGAAAAAGGAAGACAAGAAGCAAGAGGGTTCTAGGGCTAAAGGAAGGATGTTCCAAATCACATCCGAGGAGGCTAAGGTTCATCCGAATGTTGTTTCAGGTATATTCTTATTAAATTCTATGTTGGTTCATGTTTTGTTTGATACCGGAGCCACTGTGTCGTTTATTTCCAATGAAATCGTACTACAACCTTCATTTAAGATTGAACAAATGCCAATGCCTTTAGAAGTAGAAATAGCCGATAGTAAGACCTATATGTTAAATGAGATTTGTAGAAATTGCAAATTCACTATAGAAGATGAAGAATTCGATATCGACCTCATACCTATGGTTTTGGGGGAATTCAAAATGATAGTGGGTATGGATTGGATGACCCGACACCAAGCGGAAATTAATTGTGAAACTAAAACAATACATGTACAGTCCCCAAGTGGAAAACTATTAACTATACAACGCGAGAGAAGGGTGGAAGCGAAACTTTGTACCCTCGTTCAAGCCGCTAAGTGTACACTTAACGGGAGTAGGGCATACCTAGCTTACGTGGTAGATGCTCAACAAGGTTTCCCGAAGCTTGAAGACGTGGAGATCGTGAATGAATTTCCGGATGTATTTCCGAAGGAATTGCCGGGACTTCCCCCCGAAAGAGAAAATAGAGTTTCGCATCGAATTGAATCCGGGTGCGAAGCCGGTTGCGAAGGCTCCCTATAGACTGGCTCCCACCGAGATGCGGGAGCTAATGACACAATTACAAGATTTGCTAGATAAGGGCTTTATACGTCCGAGTGTGTCACCTTGGGGAGCGCCTGTCTTATTTGTTAAGAAGAAAGACGGGTCGATGCGCATGTGCATCGACTACAGAGAATTAAATAAGCTGACCGTAAAGAACCGCTACCCTCTACCTAGAATTGACGATCTTTTTGATCAACTGCAAGGGGCGAGTTGGTTCTCCAAGATAGATCTGCGTTCGGGGTACCATCAAGTTAGAGTACGGGGAGAAGATATTCCAAAGACCGCGTTCAGAACCTGATATGGGCATTATGAATTTTTAGTCATGTCCTTCGGATTGACGAATGTGCCGGCTGCGTTCATGGATCTTATGAACCCGGTATGCCGACCCATGCTAGATAAATCTGTGATCGTGTTCATAGATGATATTCTAGTCTACTCGCGAAGCAAGGCCGAGCATGCAAGACACTTGCGTGAAGTACTTGAAATTCTCCGTAAAGAAAAAATTTATGCAAAATTCTCAAAGTGCGCCTTCTGGCTCAGAGAGGTGCAGTTTCTGGGTCATATAATCAATTCGGAAGGTGTTTTGGTGGATCCGTCAAAGATTGATGCCGTAATGAAATGGGTTTCCCCGAAAAATCCAACTGAAATAAGAAGTTTTCTAGGCCTCGTGGGGTACTACCGAAGGTTCATACAAGATTTCTCGAAGATAGCCTTACCCTTAACCAAACTAACAAGAAAGAAAGAAAAGTTTGTATGGGGTAAAGAACAGGAGGAAGCCTTTCGAATATTAAAGGAGAAACAGTCGAGTCCTCCGGTCTTGACTCTGCCAGATGGGACTGAAGATCTGGTTGTTTATTCAGACGCTTCACAGCAGGGTTTAGGTTGTGTTTTGATGCAAAGGGGAAGGGTTATTGCGTATGCTTCACGACAATTAAAGCCCCATGAGGTAAACTACCCAACACACGATCTGGAATTGGCAACGGTAGTGTTCGCCTTAAAGATCTGGAGACACTACCTATATGGTACGAGATGTACAATTTACTCGGATCATAAAAGCCTCAAATATTTCTTTGAACAGAAAGACTTGAATATGAGGCAACGAAGATGGTTAGAACTGATTAAAGATTATGATTGCGACATCCTTTACCACCCAGGAAAAGCGAACGTTAGAGTCTCCACCTTCGATTCGGGTGAGATCCATGAAGATGGTAGCTACACCACGTTTGCTCGATATGATACGGGATTCCCAGATAAAGTCGCTTGGAGCGGAAGATTTAAAGAAAGAAAGATTAAAAGGTGTGGTTGATAAGCTAGAAGAAAATTCGACCGGACTCAAGACGAGATTCGGCCGAATTTGGATACCTCGTTTCTGTGAAGTCAAGGCTGCGTTACTTGAAAAAGCTCATAATTCACGATATTCGGTCCATCCCGAGGCTACAAAGATGTATCGGGACGTGAAGGCCAATTATTGGTGGCCGGGTATGAAACGCGATATTGTTAAGTATGTCGTGAAATGCTTAACATGCTCCCAAGTGAAAGCAGAACATCAAAAGCCATACGGAGAATTACAACCCTTGGAAATACCGGTATGGAAATGGGAGGAACTAACGATGGATTTGGTAACCAAGCTTCCTAGAACGAAAAAGGGGCATGATACAATATGGGTAATCGTGGACCGACTTACGAAAGCGCTCATTTTCTACCCATCAAAGAAGCTTACTCTTCCGAGAGAATGGCAGAAATTTATATGAACGAGATCATATCTCGACACGGGGTGCCCGTGTCAATCGTCTCGGACCGGGACACTAGATTTACTTCTCGCTACTGGCAAAAGTTTCATGAGAGTGTGGGCACGAAGTTACACATAAGCACTGCCTACCACCCTCAGACTGACGGCCAGTTAGAAAGAACCATCCAAACACTTATCGATATGTTAAGAGCGTGTGCCCTAGACTTTGGGGGAAGTTGGGATGACCATTTACCACTAGTGGAATTCTCTTATAATAATAGTTACCATAGTGGCATTCAAATGGCTCCTTATGAATTACTGTACGGGAGAAAGTGTAGAACTCCCGTATGCTGGGGTGAAGTGGGGCAAAGGGAGCTCGCACCAAGTGAATTAATAGCAGTAACAAATGAAAAGATTGAATTGATTAGAGCTCGACTAAAAGCAGCCCAGGATCGGCAGAAAGCTTATGCAGACAAGAGAAGACGTCCTATCGAATTTCAAGTCGGAGACTACGTTCTTCTAAAAGCATCTCCATGGAAGGGTATAATCCGTTTCCGCAAACGGGGTAAGTTAGGCCCTCGGTATATTGGACCATTCAAAATCTTGGCTCGAGTTGGAAGGGTTGCATATCGATTAGAATTACCGCCTGCTCTAGACGGGATTCACAATACCTTCCACGTATCGCAATTAAGAAAGTGCCTTGCGGATGAAGCGGCGTTTGTGCCTCTTGATGATATTGAGTTGGACGATGGGTTAAACTATGTTGAAAGACCAGTAGCCATTAAAGATGTTTGAAGAATCTTCGCAACAAAGCTATTAGACAAGTGTTGGTTCAATGGCAACACCGGAAGGGGTCGGAACTTACATGGGAATCAGAAGATGAAATGAGGAAGCACTACCCTTTTCTTTTCGGTATGTAAATGTTTAAATTTGTTATGTGCCCAGGTTTCGGGGACGAAACCTCTTTTAAGGGGGGTAGACTTGTAACACCCCAAAATAGGACAACATGAAACTAAGTTTAAATAATTAGAAGAATTAACTTAGTTAGTAAAATGTTACAAAAGCTAGTAAAAGGATGAGAAGTGTTTAATTAAAGAAATAAGTTTCTATGAGGGATAAACATGAATAATTGTAAATTATGGGTATTAAAAGAAATAAAAACCCCAAAAACACCTTCCTGGTGTGCGCTGGGATCGAACTACACAGGGGCAACAAGGAAGAACCCTAGTTCTTGCTAAATTCAGCAAATTGGTAAAGGATTTCAAAGATAATCGATTGCATGATACAAAATTCGATCATCCAAACACACATTAGTGAAGTGGTAAGTTAAATTTCCTGACTTTGTGAATTTTAGAAAAATGGGTTTTAACCCAATCATGAGTTTATGAGAGGTTTTATGTAATTGAGGGCTAAGATAGTAAAATAAGGCAGAAATCATGCTCGATTTTGATGGATTGATGTGATTATAGCAAAAACCCACTTGTTAAGAAGTATGTAAGAGTAGGATGATTGAGTGAAATCATATAACTAGAAAGTTTGGTGTGTAAGCTTGTTGTGATACATGAATGATGAAAGAAATTGATGTAGGACGAAATAGTTATGTAAATTCGAATAAATGTGATTGTTGTGTGATCATGAACTAGTAGAGATATGCTTTATAGACTTGTATCTGTACCTTAATTATGACGCCTACCAAGTATTTGATGAAATGCTTAAAAGATGAATGTGTATGTAACATGGAAAATGGTAGAATGAATTGATAGACTAAATGAATGAATGAATGTTGTGATGTAGGCGTAAAGGAAGAAGGTACAAGCACCAAGAAAACGGAAGGCGTGCAAGATCGAGGTATGTTCCGTTGCATACAAAACCTTACTTAAATTTTGTTATTAATCATGAAAAACAACCCTTGTTATAATGATTATGGTGGTTAGTAAGTAGATAGCAAATCCCTTGCGGATTTGGTTATGTTAACGAAGGTTATAATAAGCTATGCTAGTCGACCGGTTCGAGTTGAACAAGTCGAGTATGAATAAGGTACCATCCGTTTAGAATGGGTGGTCATGAATGCAAAAACGAATGTAGGAAGTTCGATCCGTTATATGGATTGAATGAAGGAATTATGTTGAAAGCAATTAACCCGATGTTATCGGGTCGTAAGTGTATGCTTGAATCTCATTATGAGAGTACATGCCATACCCATTTAATTGGGTAATCGAATGCGTAAGAGAAATGAAAGTACATAAACGAATGTAACTAAAATGATGGTATTGTAAGCGAAACAAGTATTATGACTAACTTTTTAAAGTTTTGTTGTTGAGTGTAGGTAAATCCTCAATTTAGGCAACTTGGAGAATTGGAGCGAGCACGTGTTCATGATATGTCATACCAAGTGCTTCCGCTAGTTTGCACTAATGTTTTCGGTCAAAATTCCTATTTTGTACAACTTGTTAGTAGACATACATTTTAACACTTGATATCTTGGTTTTTAGTAGTGTCATGTCGAACGAATTGTAGAATGGTATTTGTCTTACTTATGGTTAAAACAGGGGTATGTCCGTTTTACGGACGGGTCATGCCCAAATTTTGTTAAAAGTATATATATAAATGTTGTTACTTTGAAGTCTTTAAATCACCCTTGTAAGTTATTTTATAAAGACGAAAAAGTGGTCCTTACAGAAAGCTAAGTCCCAGGTATGTTGGACCTTTTGAGATTATTAGAAGAATAGGACTTGTAGCCTATCAGCTACAACTGCCAAAGGAAATGGTAGGAATACATGATATATTTCGTGTATCTAATCTCAAGAAATGCTTAGCTGATGAATCACTAGTGGTACCTCTTAAGGATATAGAGATAAATGAACAACTCAAATTTGTAGAAAGGCCTCTACAAATTGAAGATAGGAAAGTTAAGAATCTCAATCACAAGAGATTAGTTATGGTCAAAGTGAAGTGGGACTCCAAAAGAGGACCAAAATACACATGGGAACTTGAATCAGAAATGTAAAAGAAATATCCACACCTGTTCCAGTAGACCTCGAGGACGAGCTCTAAAACAAGGTGGGCAGGATATAACAACCCTAAACCGACACCCTTGAAATATTTTCGATACCCTAAGATATTTTAAAATATCCCAATATGTCCTAAAATACCCCCCCCCATACGTGAAAACAGACCCCTAATACCCTTAATTTTAATAAAATTAATTAAAAATGAAATTTTGGGGTTGCCGCGGGGCGCGTAAGCCACCCCTTAAGCTTACGCGGGCCGCGAGCGATCAAAAACGCGGCAATACCCGGTGATGACACGTGTCATCGTCGTGGAGAAGCTAGTCGATGACCCGGATAAGCTAAACCCTACCCGACCTACTACGCGGGCCGCGCAGGCCTTAGCCTACTCTTACGCGGGCCGCGAGGAAAACCAAACCAGGCCCTATAAGTAGAGGGCATCGGCCTTCAGTCGAAAATCGCTCACGAACTCTTTCTCTCTCAAAATTCTAAAGATTTAATATTTTACACGGGTATAATACCCCCTAAATAACAAGGTTCTGCTCTGTTGTAAGTATCATAACCCCTGGACACGTATTAGATACTCTGCCTGATTGATCTAGGGTTTCGTAACAGCTGTCGGGGTTCTGCCCGACGTAGTCATTGGAATGCCGTCTCGGGGAGGGTATTACTAATGTTAAAATGGGTTATTATACTAACAAGTGTGCATTTGTGTAATGTATAGATTATTCCCCGGAAATCCTTACTGAAAACCTAAGACAGCAATGTGAGTAATCTCCTTTTTGTAAACTGTTTTTACAAAACCTCACACGATTAATTATATATTAAACAGTTATTGAGTATTTGTAAGGATACAATTATCGTCGGTATGTTGGGGTTTTGTATACAAAATTAGTTACTGCCTTGCGAGGAGTAACTTTTCCACAAGTCGGGTTTGACAGTACCGTGGGTGGTAATTGGTATGACTTGGAAACAAATGTAATTGCGAGACCGCCCTCAATACTGTACAATGGTTTTATTAAAACTTGATTGAACTGGGATTCACTCACCAGTATTTCCCACTGACAAAATATTTTTAAACGCGTTTCAGGTAACAACATATGAAAGCCAAATAGAAGCCAGCTGGACAACACTGAAGGCTTGGAAAAGTGGCAATAAAGTTACCTAAAAGAAATAGATGTTTTTATTAAATAAAAATAGGATTTATTCCTATGAAAATTATGTATACTTAAAACTTGAGTTTTACCCATGTGTTTAATATTGTAAAAGTGTGGTATTTTACTCTGATAAAATATTCCCTAACTACGATCCTGATGTAATTTCCGCTGCCAAATTAGACAAACACCAGATACCACCGAAACTGGCCGCGGCTGTCACACCCTGGCTTTGCGGAAGCGTGGGTTTTATTTGGTATGACTTCTTAATACCATAGCTTAATCACAACAAAGCTATATGAAAGTAAAACCATGATGGTTATCCATTAATTCAAGTTTTAAAAATAAAATATGACAACATTGTTTTCAAAAGTCGACACATGCAACGAGTTTACAACACAACATAATAAGAATCTTGTTCATACGACACAACCATAAGACATGAATTAAAAACACAGTTTAAGACTTGTGACTCGTCCAGGCAAAAGTCACAATCCCTAAAATCGAATGACATCATTTCTCCTACGCAGCTTGACGACATAGCATACCTTGCCAGATCCCTAATTTCCTGAAATACATGTAATTTGAAAAATCAACAAAAGTTGAGCGAGTTCATGTAAAAGTGAGTATGAATAAACCTTTAAAGTATACATAAAAGTCCCTGGTATGTAGCAATAAGGAAAAAGAGATCACCAATGGGTTGCAAAGCCACCAGTATGTGTGAGAAAGTGCAGGGAAACTCAAACCTAGCAAATTTGTACCGGGCTTCCGGCTGTAAGACACAGTCACCTCTATAGGCCTCCCCGGCCTCACGGGTGTGGGCTCGCTACACCCAAATAGATCTATCACTCTTGTGTCCCTTGGTCCTAACAAAGAGGATTAATGGCCTCGAGTGTTGTACCCACCCCTCACATGATCTATGTGACACTTCGGGTTTTCCCGGGCAACTTTCTTGATGTAACATTGCGTGTACGTATATTATTAAATGAAAACTATGAATTATCTGTTGTTACGTGTTGTATGTATGTATATTATATATATATGTGTGTGTTACAAGTGAGCCGAGACCCCAAGGATCCGACTCGAGACCACTCCTGGTCTCGAGTGAACAATGAACATTTGGGCCAGTTGGGCCATACCACTCGGAACCAAACCCACTAGGGGTGTACCGGCCTTGAAACGGGTATAAAAACCCAAAACCCCCACACACTCTCCTTTACACTCTCCCTCATTTCACCCTCACTACACTCTTTCTAAAACCCTAACAACATCACCCTCCAACATCACCCTCTTCCCTCTCTCGGATCCAACCGTAACATCAAGGCTCTCGGAATTCTAGCTCAATATTCTCTCTCGGAAGCTTATTCATCATATTCTCTCATCTTGAGTCTAGCCGGTTAGTATCTCCTTTGGTTGTATATTTGATAGTTGTTGTTTATGTAAGATGGTTATATAAGCATGTTGCTTGATGAGTGATTGATTGGTTATGAATGTGTAAACATGAGATGTAAACCATGATGCTTTGGAAATTCCTTGCCATGATGATGAACAACTTGAATAATGTGCCTTGTAAGATTTAGGTTGATGAATAGAAGTGTGCTAGGTAATATGAAGATGCATAAGTGTATGGATAATATGCAAGATTGTTATGATGTTCAACAATGTGTAAGTGTGGGTGTGCTTGGAACCAAGGATTGTATGCTAGTTGTTAGGAACCAAGGATTATGCATAAATGATACACCGATTAGATATCATATACTAGTATGGATTGTCTTCAAAAATGTTTTGTTAACTATGATAAAAACCCTAATATGATGAACTATTTGAATATGGCATGAATACTTGAAGAACATGTTGAATATGATATGAATATTTCAAATTTCCATGTTTGATCCGTTTTGTTTGGAAATCAGACAAGAAAACATGTTTTTGCATTGTGGTTGGATAGTACACAATATCATGAAAATGCATTTCTATTGGATAGTACATGTGACAGGTTCTAGAAGATTTATATGCACGTAATCATGGTTGCGAGTCGGAACCCTTGGTTGCGACTCGAGACCAAAGCATGATGAACCGAGACGGGCTTCAGGGACTCGAGATCGACTAAGTCTCGACTCGAAACGACATGATCTCGACTCGAGACTGGGCTCGAGACTCCTGAGATTGCGACTCGCAAACAGCACACTCGAGACCAAAACGTGATTCTTCGAGATCTCCCGGTTGCGACTCGAGACCGTGTATCCTCGAGTCGAGACCACCCTTGTCTCGACTGGGCTGCCTTCGTGTTATTGGGCCACGACTTGTTGGGCTATCTGTTGACTGGGCTGCATGTGTTTCTGTTACTGTTTGTTTGTGAAAATGTTAGGGCAGGCCCAATAACCCAACTGTTGGAATGTATGCATGCTAAGTGTGTCTATACGTGTTTGCTATACGTGATTACTTGTACCCCAACTTGACCTATATTTGGTAACCATGCTAGGACGTGGTGACCAACGTGATTGACCGGGTATTTAATCTACCGAGCAACCCAAGGTGAGTTCACAACTTAAAGCATGCGTTCCCGGTGGTTTGGGAAACGGAACTAAAAACAACACTATCTCCTATGAGGGATACAACTTACTTTTCTTCCCTTGTTATTGGGAACCTTTAGTTAATTACTGTTTATACGGATTGCAACAAACGGCACTAAACGAAACTCTATCACTCAAGTCCCTACTACATAATACCGATTAGTCGCCGGGGCCAGGCGAACGGGTTATTAGTTGATAGCGCTATTTAGGTCTTACCAACCTCACACCGTGCCATGGTATGGGATCGGTCGTGAACTAATGTACTCAGGCATCCGTCAATGATGATAGAACATTGACATCGGGGCATCCTGCGGAAACGCAAACGGTTACCTAGTGTTCGGTATTGGAAAAACAGTTTAGTCGCTAACTTTCGGGGTAGCTCCCCATGGCATGTATAAACGGATAAATTAACTGGTGAAACAAGTTTTTGGTAATTAAAACTGGGCAACTAGTGAACTCGCTCAACATTATTGTTGACACCTTACTGCATGCTTTGCAGGTAACCAGTGACTGAGGAGCTTGCTGCTTGGGGATGTGTAGTGTTCGTCTACCCCTGTGTTGGGCGTTAAATGAACATGAACTATGAACCTTGTTTAAAACTGCTTTACTTATGCTTCCGCTACTTACTACTATTTGAACTTAAAACTTTAAGCTCTGAACATAATATTTGCTAATCGTATGGTTGGTAAGTATTACTATGGTTATTAATTCAATTATTCAATATAATTGGTGGCTGGATCCTGGTCAGTCACGCCCTCAAGCGGACGGTACTCCGTAGGTGGAATTTGGGGGTGTGACAGATTGGTATCAGAGCCATTGGTTATAGTGAACTTGGTTTTAAAAAGGGGAAAAATCTTTTTGAGAAAAAAAAAACCAGACTATAACCCGTGACTCGTGACGACACTACACTCCAAGTGCAAGGCTCGACTTATCTGACCTCATAGCTCGGACCCATGTTTACTTGCTTGTTTGTCTTATGCTTTCTGCACTGCTATACGTACTAGTTTGCCTAATTAGATAGATACACCTCCCCTCTTCTATCTCATTCTCGCTATGTTACGACATCACACTCATACTATGTTTTCTGGCTATGAAGACAATGAGTGGACGCGGACGAGGAAACGTCAACATGACTCAGGCTCAGTTCACTAACCAGATCAACACGGTGGCTACAGCTTTCGCAGCTCACCCTGGAGGTAAGCTCGTTGTTTTAGGATGTTTAGATCCTACCGCCGCATCGTCTTTTCACCTCTGAACCCATTTCGCTTCACTCTTCACAACAGGTCAGCATGCACCTGTGCAACCACGTGTTTGTACTTTCAAGACCTTCATGGATTGCAAGCCTCTTCCTTTCAATGGCACTGAGGGTGCCATAGGGCTTCTGCACTGGATCGAGAAGGTGGAAGCTGTCTTTGCTGTCTGCGAATGTCCCCCTGCTAATTGGGTGAAGTTTGCCACTGGTACCCTTGAGGGAAGCGCGCTTTCGTGGTGGAAAGCGCAAATTCAAATGCTTGGTTTGGAGACTGCTAATGCTACTGCATGGGAAGATTTCAAGGATATGATCAAGGAAGAGTATTGTCACAGGGATGACATCCACAAACTCGAAGACGAGTACTATGGTCTCAAGATGGTTGGGTCAGAGATTGAGACCTACACCAAGCTGTCCAACGACTATGCTGCACTTTGCCCAAACATGTCCCGACCCATGTATCGAAGGATCGAATTGTACATCAAGGGCTTAGTCCCAGAAACCAGGAGCCATGTGACCTCGGCCAACCTCACTACCATACAGCCTGTGGTTCGTCTTGCCCACAAACTCACCAACCAGGCTGTGGAAGAGGGCAAGTTGCCCAAAAGGATCAGTGCTGCGGAAGGAACTTCTAGTGATGGCAAACGAAAGTGGGATGGAAATCAGGGCAAGGATGCTAACCCTACTCAGGCCCCAGCCCAGCAAAGGAAAACTGAGAACAACAAAGGCCCTCAGCAACAGGGTGGCTACCGGGGAAGCTACCCTAAGTGCAACAAGTGTAACAGGCACCACAATGGGGCATGTAACAAAGGTCAGTGCCAGCGATGCAACAAGATGGGGCACGAAGCCAAGGATTGTAGAAGTCAGTTCCCGGCAAGGCAGAATCAGCAACAACCTCAACAGCAACAGCAGCAGAGAAACAACCGCGGATGTTTTAAATGTGGGGCAACAGGGCACATGCGGAAGGATTGCCCTGAACTGAATCAGAATCGCAACAACAACCAGGGAGCTGGGAACAATGAACAAAACAACAATGTTGGGAATGGTGCAAGGGGAAGAGCTTTTGTGATTGGAGCTAGAGAAGCAAGGAATGACCCCAACGTCGTGGCGGGTAAGTTCCTACTTGATGATCGTTATGTTTCTGTGTTATTTGATTCTGGAGCCGATGCTAGTTATGTATCCCTTCGTATTAGTAAGAAACTTAAGCACCCGCCTGCATTATTAAGTTCTAAGCACGTCGTCGAGATAGCCAATGGTAGGAACATCGAGGCCTCGCACGTGATCCACGACTGCAAACTAGAACTGTCTGGTCAAACGTTTAGTATCGACCTTTTCCCTGTCAAACTTGGAAGCTTCGACGTCGTCATCGGTATGGATTGGTTATCCAAGCATCGCGCTGAGATCCTCTGTCAAGAGAAAGCGGTTCGTATTCCTCGCCGTTCTGGCAAAACCCTCATCGTTCAAGGTAACAAAGGCGGAGAAGTCACAGGCGTTATCTCGCTTCTAAAAGCCCAGAAGTGTTTACAAAAAGGGCACACCGCTATCCTAGCACTTGTCACCGACACCCACGAAAAGGAAAGGAGGATTGAAGATTTTCCTGTAGTACGTGACTACCCCGAGGTATTTCCTGAAGAACTACCTGGACTCCCTCCCCACCGTCAGGTCGAATTCCAAATCGAGCTAGCTCCTGGAGCAGCACCTATAGCTCGTGCGCCTTATCGACTAGCCCCTGCAGAACTGAAGGAACTCTCTACGCAATTACAGGAACTATTGGATAAAGGATTTATCCGTCCTAGTTCATCACCCTGGGGAGCACCAGTACTCTTTGTTAGGAAGAAGGATGGCACATTCCGAATGTGCATCGACTATCGTGAGCTGAACAAGGTTACCATCAAGAATCTTTACCCTCTCCCGCGCATTGACGACCTATTCGATCAGTTGCAAGGATCGAGCTACTATTCTAAGATTGACCTGCGATCAGGCTATCATCAGTTGAGAGTTCGTAATGAAGACATCTCCAAGACTGCGTTCAGAACTCGTTACGGTCATTACGAGTTCCTCGTCATGCCTTTCGGAATGACTAACGCGCCTGCGGTTTTTATGGATCTCATGAACCGAGTGTGTAAGCCTTACCTCGACAAATTCGTGATTGTGTTTATCGACGACATCCTGATCTACTCGAAAAGTCAAGAAGAGCATGAACGACACCTACGCCTTATCCTCGAACTCTTATGCAATGAGCAATTGTACGCCAAATTCTCGAAGTGTGACTTCTGGCTTCGAGAGGTCCATTTCCTTGGGCACGTGGTCAATAAGGACGGAATTAACGTCGACCCTGCTAAGATCGACTCGATAAAGAATTGGCCTACGCCCAAGACTCCAACCGAAGTTCGCCAATTCTTGGGATTGGCAGGATACTACCGCAGATTCATCAAGGGATTCTCAAAGATTGCTCAACCCCTCACGACTCTCACTCAGAAAGGCATTGCTTACAAGTGGAATGAAGCTCAGGAGTCGGCCTTTCGAAGGCTAAAGGATAACCTCTATAGTGCTCCTATTCTCTCGCTGCCCGAAGGCACTGACGACTTTGTGGTTTACTGTGATGCGTCTATCCATGGGCTCGGTTGCGTGTTGATGCAACGCGAGAAAGTTATTGCCTACGCTTCTCGACAACTTAAGACGCATGAAAGAAACTACACCACGCATGACTTGGAACTGGGAGCAGTGGTCTTTGCTCTTAAGATATGGAGACATTACCTGTACGGTACCAAGTGCACTATTTACACCGATCACAGGAGTCTCGAGCATATCTTTAGGCAAAAGGAACTAAACATGCGACAACGTCGATGGGTCGAACTCTTGAATGATTACGAATGCGCCATCAAGTACCATCCGGGCAAAGCTAATGTCGTGGCAGACGCCCTCAGCCGAAAGGACACTATACCAAAGCGCGTGCGAGCATTACAACTTACCATCCAGTCTAACCTCCCTACTCAGATCCGAAATGCCCAGGTTGAAGCATTGAAACCGGAAAACATCAGGGCTGAGTCCCTGCGAGGGTCAAGACAGCGACTAGAATAGAAGGAAGACGGCGCTTACTATGTAACAGGGCGCATTTGGGTTCCACTCTATGGAGGTTTACGTGAACTCGTGATGGACGAAGCCCATAAGTCCCGTTACTCAGTACATCCTGGCTCGGATAAGATGTACCATGACTTAAGGACTACATATTGGTGGCCTGGCATGAAGGCCCACATAGCAACATATGTCAGCAAATGTTTGACTTGCGCAAGAGTCAAGACAGAGTACCAGAAACCAGCAGGCCTACTCCAACAGCCAGAAATCCCGAAATGGAAATGGGAGCAAATTTCCTAGGTCTCAACGCGGAAATGACACTATTTGGGTAATAGTAGATCGATTGACTAAGTCCGCACACTTTTTGGCTATTAAGGAGACAGACAAGTTTTCTACCCTGGCGGAGGTTTACTTAAAGGAAGTGGTTTCAAGGCACGGAGTGCCAACATCCATTATTTCCGACCGAGACGCTCGTTTTACTTCGGAATTGTGGCAAGCTATGCACAAATCCTTTGGCTCACGTAGAGATATGAGCACCGCTTATCACCCGCAAACGGATGGACAGTCCGAACGCACCATCCAAACCCTAGAAGACATGCTCAGAGCATGTGTGATCGATTTTGGCAAGAATTGGGAGAAGCATCTACCGCTAGTAGAGTTCTCGTATAATAACAGCTACCACACTAGCATTCAGGCAGCACCTTTTGAGGCATTGTACAGTCGTAAATGCCGGTCACCTCTTTGTTGGGCGGAAGTCGGTGATAGTCAAATCACGGGCCCAGAGATGGTGGTAGATACAACGGAAAAGATTGCCCAGATCCGACAGCGCATGGCGGCAGCTCGTGACCGCCAGAAGAGTTACGCTGATAAGCGTAGGAAACCACTAGAATTCCAGGTCGGTCACCGGGTTCTACTT
Source organism: Helianthus annuus (assembly GCF_002127325.2). Classification (NCBI taxonomy): domain Eukaryota; kingdom Viridiplantae; phylum Streptophyta; class Magnoliopsida; order Asterales; family Asteraceae; genus Helianthus; species Helianthus annuus. The sequence continues at coordinate 71,532,995 of NC_035436.2, forward strand.
AAAGTCTCACCCTGGAAGGGTGTGGTTCGCTTTGGTAAACGGGGCAAGCTTAATCCGCGATATATCGGACCATTCGAAATTACCGAGAGAATCGGTAAGGTTGCTTACAGATTGAATCTGCCTGAAGAACTGAGTGTGGTACACAACGTATTTCACATATCTAATCTGAAGAAGTGCTTGTCAGACGAAACGCTTGTAATTCCTTTCAAGGAACTCACTATTGACGAACAGCTACACTTTACTGAGGAACCGATTGAGATCACGGATCGAGAGATCAAAACCCTCAAACGTAGCCAGATACCTCTCGTACGAGTCCGTTGGAACTCGCGACGTGGCCCAGAGTTTACCTGGGAGCGGGAAGACCAGATGAAGCACAAGTATCCCCAGTTGTTCCCAAACGAAAACCCCAGCACTGAAGCTACAACCGAATTTCGGGACGAAATTCCAAACTAACGGGGGGATGATGTGACACCCCGTTGAAACGTTCTCATTTACACTAGCTTGTCAGTGGCTGCCTTAACTTTTGGGACGAAAGTTCTTAAAACTTGGGGATAATGTGACACTTCGGGTTTTCCCGGGCAACTTTCTTGATGTAACATTGCGTGTACGTATATTATTAAATGAAAACTATGAATTATCTGTTGTTACGTGTTGTATGTATGTATATTATATATATATGTGTGTGTTACAAGTGAGCCGAGACCCCAAGGATCCGACTCGAGACCACTCCTGGTCTCGAGTGAACAATGAACATTTGGGCCAGTTGGGCCATACCACTCGGAACCAAACCCACTAGGGGTGTACCGGCCTTGAAACGGGTATAAAAACCCAAAACCCCCACACACTCTCCTTTACACTCTCCCTCATTTCACCCTCACTACACTCTTTCTAAAACCCTAACAACATCACCCTCCAACATCACCCTCTTCCCTCTCTCGGATCCAACCGTAACATCAAGGCTCTCGGAATTCTAGCTCAATATTCTCTCTCGGAAGCTTACTCATCATATTCTCTCATCTTGAGTCTAGCCGGTTAGTATCTCCTTTGGTTGTATATTTGATAGTTGTTGTTTATGTAAGAACCAAGCTTGATGGTGGGTGTATGATGGTGGTGATGTTCGGCCGTGAGGGGTGTAGAGGGAGAGGAAGTTGTTTGAAGTTGAAGTGTTGATGAGAGAAGGTGATTACCCCTAAGTCTTATTTATAATCCTATTCTTCATATTACCCAACATACATTATGTTCTCTAGATAACCAACAACAATAATAAAATAATCAAGAAAATGGAGGTGTGGGTCACCCTAAGGTGACCGTCGCATGAGGGGGGTATGATTGGGTTGTGTTGATATGGTTAAGATTAAGTTGAAATCTAAAGGTTCTAGTTAGTAGATTAAGTGTGTTATTTAATATAAAGGGTGTTAGGGTGTTCAGGGACCCTAACTAGCTCGAAAAAGTAGAAACAATGTTTTTGGTAATATTTTTATGTTCCGGGTAAAGTCCGGCTGTTCGGTTGGATATTGATCCGTTAAAGTGCTAAGTAAAGCTTTTAAGTATCTTTTATATTGTTTTTAGTGATACAATAAATTCCCGACACTTTGGAAAATGTCTAGGACTATTTTACCAAGTTTTTGCACCTTACTAGCTTTGTTCAAAGCTGAATTTTGGTGTTTAGTGCAGAATTCTGCATTTAAAGTATGTTTTAGGCACTTCCGGTCACTATAACTATCACCTAGTGATGCAGTTTTATGATCCTCACCTCCCTACACTCCCTACTAGTGTAGTAATCTACTCCCGGCTCATACTGGACTCAGAAACAATGTTTGTCTAGTGCTGGCAATGTCAGCATGTTTACTGGGTTACCCGCTCACTGTGCTAACTGTGCCTTTGTGCATCAAGTTTGTCACTATTGTTTTGTGTGTAATAAATGAAGTGACAGTAATAAAGTATGATGCATGAGTATGTATATATCAGAAAACAGAAAGCAGTTTAGTCATAATTGTAATTAAGCACAGTAATTAAGCATTAATTAAATATTAATTAATTTGTACGGATACCTGGATTTGTGAGGGTTGTCACAGCGGCCGCCCGTTCCCGGGTTTGTACAAGGGGACGCGGGTTGCGACATAAACCCTATTTGTTTTTTAGCCCCTAAACTTATTACACTTAAATCCTTGAGTTTTTATCAAAATTATAGATAATTAGTTATAATTCACCCCTCCACGACAAACTTATATTTTTTTATGTATTCTTGACATTTCTTATAAACTATATTGTTTAAAAAAATCCAAAGATAGCATGACGATCTACACATTTTTGTCGACATTCTGGTAGTTGTCTTGTTCAATATCGACGTACGTATTAAAAGGTACAAGTTGATAATGCTTAATGTATAAGTAATTCATATCTAATACGCCTAATCTACAAAGGTGGGCTCTGTCTATGCAAACAAAAACAAAAATAATTAAAAGTAACATAACATAAAATGAAGATATAATGTGTCACATTTTATTTTATTAAAACTGCCTAATATCTATACTTAGATATATCTTATGAAAACTTAAAACTAACCACAACAAACTTCCTAAATAAAGGGGTAACACATCCAAAATAAAACCCTAATGCACTTCTATAGTTACTACTATAAATACATAGCAGGACACCCCTATATCTATTACTAAACATAGTTAAAAAATGGATCCAGTTCTGAATTCAATTGTTGTGAAAAACCAAGCATGCGAGACTGAAAATTCAAATGTCAGTTCAGTTATATCGTAGCAGTGAATAATTGTTTTCTTTTATATACTTTTATGTGAATGTTAACTTATTTGATTTTTCAGATTCAGTTGCATGATGAACATGACAATTTTTCAGATTTTGCTGGTTTTTAAGTATTATTTTTGCGTATATCGTTCATATTAACATGTTCGTTATGTTATTATATGTGTGTTTTATTGCAGGATGATGGTGATAAAACTGTTAATATTATTTCTTATGGTGCAATGTTTAGTCCATACAAGTCTAATCTTCAACATGAATTTAGTGAAGAGGTAATTTTAAAGTTTATTTAATCTTTTTTTTTACTTTTGTATTCAATTTTTGTCCTTTTTAATGATCAGAAGTTTGAGACTCAAAGGAAGATATCCAAGAGACTCTTCGAATGGAAATGGAGTGAGGTTATTAATTTAAACGGTTTTGAGGACAATGACAAAGAAGAGGAATTATAAGATACTGCCGATTCAAGCACAAACCAGAAAACCCGATTAAAAATACCCCGAGTGTCAATTCAGAAGCGAAACATATTTCATGCAGTCTCATATGAAATCTATCAAGTGTTTTTATGTTTTTTTTTTCATTTTCAGTTGTTATGTTTGATCTAGACATATGAATAAAGTTTATTTTATATTTAAAATTTATTTTTGGTGTTAATATAATGCAGTTATTGTCCATATTAATAAAGTTCAAAATAAAGTTAGTATCCTAAATTTACAAGTCAACTGAACTTATATAAGTTAATATCTTAAAGTTGCAATAAATAGATAAAGTCAAGCTGAAATTATAAAATGTTTCAGATATTCTTGGATATTAATCTAATAATTTATATTTTTTAATTAAAAATAATAAAATAATAAACTTTAAAGCTAATCTAAAAAACTGAACTTACTATGATGTAAAGTAAAAAAAAAAAATATGAACTCTTAATATCCTATTTTTTTTATAAAAACTCTCTTTAAAATTTTATGAAAATATAATTTATATATATATACATATATATATATGAAAACTAAATTTAACAATTAAAGTTAAAGGTGTAAAACGTACATACGAGTCAACTACTATTTTTTATTTTTATAAAAACAAAAATTTTAAACTTAAAGTTTATTGGATGAATACCATGTGCATATTCAAAAAAAGTTATTAACTTTAACGAATAAAATTATAAACTTTATCATTTAACCAAAAAAATAAACTTACTTTACAACTATAACAACTTATCTTTTATTTTTTGTCATTTGATTATTATTTTTTATTAAAAAAACAAAACTTTACATGTGTAAAACAATTTTTTAATCTATTTATAAACAAAACATTTTGTTTTTATAAAAAAATAATTCTTTTATAACATTTTTTTGTAACAAGTAATATAAATAAAATACTCTAGAAATTGGCAATCTTTACAAGATAAATACTAAATTGTGTTGCAAACTTTTAGGAATTATAAGTTCAACTATATTGTTATAGATAATATTAGTCAGTTTCAAAAGAATTCTTTACCAACTTGACTAGATACATAGTAGATTGTATTGCATATTTTTAGGGATTATAAGTTAAAAGTAGACTCATATAGATAAAATTACTTAGTAACTAAAAATCTGAACTTAGTATGATATAAAGTTAATAAAGATATAAACACTTAATATCCTTTTTTTTATAAAAACAGTTCTAGAAATTTTATAAAAATATAAATTTTTTATATCTGTAAAAATAAAATTTAACAATTTAAGTTAAAGGTCTAAAACGTACTTACAAGACAAATACTATTTTTTTTATTTCTATAAAAACGAAAATTTTAAACTTAAAATTTATTGGATGAGTACTATGTGGATATTTAAAAAAAAATTATGAACTTTAAAAAATAAAATTATACTTTATAATTTAACCAATAAAATAAACATACTTTACAATTATAACATCTTTTATTTTTTGTCTTTTGATTATTAATTTTTATAAAAAAACAAAAACTTTACATATGTGTAACACTTATAACATATATCCACCACAATAAAAAAACTACTAGAAACGAGTGCCACAATGTAAAATGTCACCCCCGCAGCATCGTGCGGGCACCCTACTAGTTAAAATTATAGAAACCTAAAAATGTTATTAAGAAAAACTGTTTTTTTATGATTACATGTTAAATATAACTTCGAATATATAAACACACTATTTGTTAATAATATATTTTAGTAAAAAATTTTAATCATTTCTTGTGGAGAAAAAAAGTTGAGTTTCATTTAATTATGCAAACACCAGATAAAAAGGGGTCTTTAACTTTATGCAAAGCAATGAAAGCCAAAAGTTGCTTTACACTACATCTTGCCTCATTCCTTCTTAGCATAATGGACCCTTTTACACCCTTCGTCCAAATTAAAAATATATATATAAAATAAAAGAGTTAAATGTCATTTTAGTCCTTGTAGTTTAGGTCATTTTGACAGTTTAGTCTAAAAGTTTCATTTTTCACATGTGGGTCTAAAAATGTTTCACCGTTGTCATTTTAGTCCACTGGGTTAACTTCATCTATTTTTTCTGTTAACGAGAAGGGCAATTCGGTCATTTTATATAGCTGTATTGCCCTTCTAGTTAACAGAATTACATATAAAATGACCGAATTGCCCTTCTCATTAATAGAAAAAAGGATAAAGTTAACCCAGTAGATTAAAATGACAAAGATAAAACTTTTTGAAGCCATAGACGAAAATAAAATATTTGGACTAAACTAGTAAAATGAGTCAAACCATAAACTAAAATGGCATTTAACTCTAAATAAAAATAATATTCCACATTCTATGTTTCAAGAAACTAGAATATTAAGATCTTAGAAACGACATTGTCATATATCATATATCAAAAAGAAATATCAACATCTAAGAAACCACATTGTTGTACATCTAAAAGACAGTGACTCGTTCAAAATAAAATCAACTTCAAGTAAAAAATCATAAGAATCACTTTAACAAGCCTGTTTAAAAAGAGAGAGAAAAAGATAGTGGTTATCTATGCGTTAAAAGATAACATATGAAATTAACTACCAATGAAAAGGTCAACAAATTAGACAGAATTCCCACTTTTAACTTCTGAGTATTTATAAATTTCCAGTTAATTACGAAAGTGCCATAAGGTTAATGTTAACAATTAGTTTGATTATTGTTTTTTACAAAAACACATCAATCTTAACATTTACACGCATAATCTAAACAGGTTTTAAACATAGAGGAAACAAATAAAAACACAATTTATATACATACCACCTTAAATTGACACCTATCTGCTGACTGTTACATAAAACAAATTGTGATGTTATAAATCTTGTCATCTTTTTCAATCAAAAACAACTTCAGCCCGTTCCGAATCCGTCAGAATTTTACTTTTTAAGAATGTGATCAAACTTCTGACCTTCTGTCAACACTCAAAAACATAAAATCTGACAACTTTTTACATCAAATTTCACATAGTTTTACCACTTTGTTGACCTACAAAAAGTCAAACATCTGGCAAACTGAACCAGATTTGCTCAAATGCTTTAACAATTACATCATGATACTCATCTGAATTCAAAGCAAGATAACAAGCAAGAAGCTCTTCTAAATCATTAGATGATGTCATCTTGTTTTCAGTTATCATCTCCATCATTGATTGCATGAAATCTTTTGTTGGATTAAATGATGATTTCACAACTGCAAAACTCTTAGACAAGTTTTTGTTCTGAAAGGATTTGTGACCAATTCTTTTAGTCATTCCTAGTTTCGGCGAATTCGATCTCAGTTTAACACCGGAGATTGATTTTCTTGCCGGAATTTGATTAATTTCTTTTGCTTTCTTGCCAGAAGGTGATGCACTACAAAATAAAGGAGTATCATTAACGGCTATATCCGTTGGTAATTTGTCAATGATGGATGTCACTGACGGATTACCGACGAAAAAATGAGTTGGATTTTTGTCAGTGGGTAATCTCATTTGCGACAGATTACTGACGGATGTTACGGACGGATCACCTGCAGCCAACTGTAGTGACGGTCCCATATTCATTGGTAAGTCGGTAATGGTTGTTACAGACGGATTACTGTCGCAAACAGCCGTTGGATTCTTGTGAGTGGATATTCTCATTTGCGGTAGATTACCGACGGTGGACTTTACCAACAGATTACCGACAACTGTTGGAAAATCATCCCAAGTTCTTGTTTCCGACGTACCGCCTTCAGAATTTGGTTGCTTTCTTTGGCTTTCCTGCCGGAAAGTGATATATCGCCGGTTTCTTGAGGTTCGGTTTGCAGGTTTTGTTATGATCGGAGGGGGTTGAAGCTCTATTTCCGGGTACAAATCGATCTTTTTAGTTCCCTTTACATCGATTATGAAGTCGGAGATGGAAGAACTCAGTCTTGACTGAGTTGACTCGGAGGATGGATATTGGGTTGTCTCCGGAGAATGCAAGAACTCTTGAATGATATGAGTTGACTCAGTGTGTTTAGGAGAAGGTTTATATATGGTTTTTCTGTTGGGTGTTGATCTTTTTGAAGATTTTCTTGTTGGGTCATGGAAATGTGGAAATTTAGGTGAATTGTGGAATTGGGAAAGATCCGGTGGTTGCGCTGTGGTGGTTGAAGAAGAGTGATAAGAAGCAGACGGTGGTTTGTTGTGGTGGTTGGTGGTGGTCTTGCTCATGTCTTTGAGCTTGTAAAACCATGCATTTGGGATCATATTTGATAATTTAAATCTGTGATTTCCCATTAACACCTCTCACTCTATCTATGTATGTTTTAGAGTGTGTTGGTTCATTTGTAGGTATAGAGGGGGAGAACCTTTTGCTTTTATTCACAACCTTTTACTTTTATTCACAAACTAGTTGATTTTTCACCCGTGCGTTGCGGCGGAGACTCAATGACTGTAAAACGTGTGTCAGTAACGGCAAGTGGATTCAGAATATCAAAACATAAATAAAAATTACGTGGTAAAGATAGTCATTCCATCCTAAAAACGATTTTAAATAACCTAATATATAATAATAGGAGTCACACGTCCTAAACGTTAGAAATTCGGTTGTTTTCAATTCAATTATTACGATGCTAACGCATTAAAATATGGATGAGCTCGGTACCTGTAACAGCACCGAAAGTACCGATCCGGAAAATCATCGAAATTAGGCACCGGCAACGAAAATACTCTGAACAATACGGTATGGTATTTGAAGGTAAAATCAATAAATGCATGTATGGTGCTAGACCGGTGTCGAGCCGAAAGTAACGATTCTGAAAATGCCAAAAGGTGGGTACCAAATTGGTACCGAAAATGATTTGGTATAGTAAATTTGGTACCCATACGGTACCAGTTTGATTACAGGATTTGACACGATTTGCTCATCAATAATCTAAATATCCAATTTAATTTTACATGCTACATATTCATTCATTACACAAAAAGACAAAAAAGAAGGCAACATAAGTTGTTGTGTATATAAAACCTCATTCAAACGAATACAATTTACTTACTGTGTGTATGAAAAATAATCTAAACGGTGCAATTACTTGCATTGCTACGTTGCTACATTTGATGAGCTCGGTACCAACCGGTACCGAAAATACCGTTACTGAAATCCCCAAAAGTGGGTATCGGTACCCAATATAACTGGTATGATACGGTTTGGTACCAGTCGGTACTGGTACGACACCGATATTTGAGGGTAAAACCGGTGAATACCGGTGCCGAACCGGTACCAAAAATACACCCGAATTAGTAAATTTGATACCAGTACTAGTACCTGATACTATTTGCTCATTACTTACTGAGTTACTGTTCATTCTATTTGATTTTTATATATAGGTAATTCTGTATAAAAACTTATAATTCCACTCACAAAATCACTGGTCGTTTTTTCACTTTCAAACCCTTTACTTTTCATCTTTTAACTTAAAAAGTTTTCATTTTTAACCCGAACACTTTTCCACTTTTAGCTTTAATCTCTGTACTTTTTATCTGTTACAAATTGTCGTTTTACATTTCTTTCTAAATCTTACGAGTAAACAAGCTACAACACGCATGTGAGGGTCAACGTTTTTACGTCTATTTTTTATCAGTTTGACAGAATCGTCATAACTCGCGGGTCCTTAACCGACTTGGTTATTCTTTTCCTGTCGTGCTATTTTTTGTGAGTTAACATATCGCAACGTGTGTGCGTGATTCAACGTTTTTACGCTTACTTTTTGTTTGGTTTAATGGTCTCGCCGCAAAATGCAGGTACTAAATACTAGTAAATAATACACTGTTTTAGAAATTATAAATTTTCATATTGACTCATTTTAGATTTTATATATATATATATATATATATATATATATATATATATATATATATATATATAGAGAGAGAGAGAGAGAGGCTGGTTATCATACAATATGCCTAATCGTACATTACGTACGCTATAACCACAACCGTCAGATATCTCAATTAAACCCCGTGCTTTACTATTAAATTAATAAAATTAAAATATATATATGAAACCGCCAAGGTTAAAATCGTCCATTACGAAATTAAAAACCCCTGATAATCAGCAAACAAAACCTCAAAATCATACCGTAAGATTCTTGTTCAATATCGTATTTGAAAATCCAAAAAGTAATCAAAAATCGATCGATTCTTATTCACCAACTCCTTCTGCGAATTAAACTTCTGCTGAATTTGGAAGTTCAGAACTGAAACAAATCGATAGACCATCTATCGAAGAAGATGATGCAGGATGAAAATCATATAAAAAATGCAAAATACATATCAAACGTACGAAAAACATTTCAGACAAAAAGAAAGGTTGTGTTTTTTGTAAAGTTTGCGAAATCATGTAACATTACATGCGATTACAAAAAAAAAGGTAATATGTTTAAGATGTCTTATGATGTGCGAATTCATGATTTTACACATGCGATTTCATAAAAAGTTAATAATCTTTGAAATTTCATATAGTTTGCGAATTCATGCTTTTACACACGCGATTTCAAAAAAAAAGTTAATTATCTTTGAGATTTCTTAAAGTTTGCGAATTCGTTTTCGAATCAAATGCGAATTTGAATAAAATGCTGCTAATACTTTCAAATTACTTTGTCCTAAAAAATGCAAAAAAAAAATTACGAATTAATAACTAAAATAAATAAAAATTTGTTAGTATATTCATGTCTATAGCCTTCGTCAATCCGAGCCGTAGCGAGAAACAGAAGAAAACAAGTCGTTATATTAGTGATAACTAGACAAAAGGCAAGGTGGCATAATTGTAATTAATGAGAAATCTCATTAAATGCCTTGGACTATAAATAGGAGACTTTATGTTTAGATTAGAACTTTTGCTACATTTGTCATTTGGAGCTTTCTAGAGCTAGAGAGAGAAAGTGACATCGTGATTCAGGTTCTTGTACGTTTTCAGATTTGATCAATAGAATCACGTTTATATTACGTCACGTGTGTTAGGTCGCGTTCGTGTACGGATTCCGCACGTTATACGTACGTTTCGCAATCGTTTCGGAGTCAAAACCGGTCCTACAAAATTAACTATTTTATATAAAAAACTTAATTTATTACCAATGTGACTGTAATTTGACATGTAATGATAAATTTTACAATAAATACTACTGAACTTACCACCCTACCTACATAATACATTTACTATTTTAATATAAAATACCCAAGTAACTACCTTCCATATTAAGACACAACACAAAAACACACACACCACACCCACAAAAAATGGCATCTGAAGATTCAGAAAAAATAAAAAACATTGCAATAAAAGAGTTATTGTCAACTCGCACGTTGACAGAAATAGGCACCGATGTCAGCTCTTCTCATTTGATTCTTGATGTGCAGGGAAAAATTCTTGAAGAAATCAAGAAAAATCAAGAGATGTGGGAGAGACTACTTGAAGAACCACCATCAAGCTTCAGAGACGCAGCTTTGAATCACATAAAGGAGCAATCTCGAGCTGATGACTTAGCCTTCTCTTTCCTGAAAGATGCTCTAAACACTGTGAAGGAGAAGATGGAGTTCAGCTCTGCTGAACATGACAAAATCTTTGCTTCAAGTAACTAAATTTCCGTTTAATCGTTTTATGGTTGTAACTGTGTTAGACAATAACAACTATTTTATATTTTGGGTACATGTTTTGAACACATCTTGTGCTTGATTATAATATAAAATCGCATGAATGATTTAGACATCTTTGCCACAAAAAAAAAACAAGATAACTCAAAATCGCATGTACTAAAAGAGAAATCGCATGTAAGACTAATTATAAACTGATGCATATAAAATCGCATGTGTATATACTAAATCGCATGAAAAATGATATAAACAAATGAATATAAAAGCGCATGTGTTTCGTATAAAATCACATTTACATTAAAAAAAATTAATCTTCCTCATCATCTTCTGAAACCTCCTCCCACTGATCTTCATCTTCAGATCCATCATCACTACTACCACTGTAATCTTCAAACTCATCTCCCTCTTCATCGTCTTCGGCCTCGTTGTCTCTGGGATCTTTTCCAATCTGGACGCCCTTCATCTTCTTCTTTTGCTGTTTGCCTTGTTTTTTGCCTTTCAGTATCTCGCAAGTCCGAATATCATGACCTTTTTCATTGCATACACTACATGTCCTTGACCTTTTTCCTTTGCGGCTGATCATTTGTTCCTTCTTGGATTTAATCTTTTTATACGAGCCACGACCTTTGTTTCTTATACCAGCCGGCACACGGACAGTAGGAGGAGCATTAGTTACTGGTTATTGATAACCAATCAACTTTGAAAATCGGTCAAATTTTGGATCAAGTTGCTTGGTTATCAAATTGCTAACCAAATACTCCCCTGTGTAGATGATTTCACGAGCAATCCATTTAGCCTTGTGTTGCACATCCTTGTCACCCACCCTTAAATTGTACTTTACATTTAATTCATTCGGCACCACATCCTTTGTCCATCTCTTCATAACATATTTGTTTGGTATTTCTTTAACACCAAACATCTTGAAAAGAAAATAGATGTGTTTACATAGCAGCCCATACTGCTCAAAACGCAAACAGCTACACTGTGCAGTTACATCATTTTCAAGATTCTTAAACCACACCTAAGAAAACCAAAAGAAAAAATATATATTAAAAACTAAAATCGCATGTGTAAATTAACAATTTCGCATGTCTAAAAATCATTTAATTGTATAAATTTAAAATCGCATACGTACATCAAAATCGCATATTGCAAAATCATGTTCTGAAATTTAAATTCGCATATAGGTTTTCAAAATCGCATGTTTGAACTATATATGCTATAATACCTCCAAAAAACCATCTCCATGGGCTTTAAAGTCTTTCAACAATATCCTGATCTGTTGACCCTCGATTTTGGTGTCCATCGGCAGACATTCGAAAATTGTTCCATGAATCTCTATTTGCTGATCAAAGAATATAGACCTGGTGTATATCTTAGCAGCATCTTTTTCCAAAGTAGTTTCGGTCCAATCAGCAGGCTCAGTATATCTTGAAATACGATCATTCTTTCTATGATTGAACCTTTGGACATCCATTGCACCGTCAAAATGGTTCATAAACTCTACAAGAGTGAGTTGTGAATTTGACACCTGGAAAAAAAAATGATTCTCGCTCTCTGATCTCGAAGTTGTTCGCATGAGACCAGACATGGGCTCATGCCGGTAAAAAGCCGGAATCCACATGTTTCTCATCGAAAACATATCATCATTCCATTTGTTTTCAGTGAGTCCGAACTCAATCATCACCAACTTCCACTGTCTCTCGAACTCTTCAGGCTGAATGGAATCAGTCGATACAATGTCGCACATCCTCCTTTTAAACTCATCGTTATTGCACAACTCGTATCCAACCTATACCGATAAATGCTTTTTATGTCAGCCTATTATAAAATCTATATTATAAAAAAACGCTAACAAAAGACAATATAGCATCCTATACCTTATCTGCCACTTTTTTTCATTATGTGCCACATGCACAATCGGTGTCTGCTGGTAGAAAAAACCTCCTCAATAGCCTGTTTCATAGCAGGGTCTTGGTCCGTCACTACAACCTTTGGCTGCCGACCAAATGACTTTACGAATGAATTCAGAAGCCATTTATAGGATTCAATGCTCTCCGATGACAACAACCCAGCTCCAAGGGTTACATTTCGACAGTGGTTGTCAATGCCAGTGAACGGAACAAACACCATCTTGTACCTGAACAAACACATGCGAAATACACATTGAAACATGTGAAATAGACAGATATCACATGCGAAAATATACAGTATAACATGCGATATATTCAACACCAACTCTTCAATGTCTACACATGCGATATTCCAAGTGTAGGAAATCATATAACATGCGAAAATAAATAAAAAACATGTTTGTCTTGAAACACTTACCTGTTTGTTTTGAAAGTTGCATCGAATGATATCACATCCCCAAACTCCATAAAGTTCAACTTGCATAACCCATCAGCCCAAAACAAACCAGTTAACCGTTTGTCATCATCAACAGAATATTCAAACGAATAATCAGCTAAATACTGTTTTTTATCGGTCATCCTATTAATCACCATGTCAGCGTCATATTCTCCTATATAGATGTTAATTCGATTCCTAAAATTTTTACAATCATCAACCGTGGCACCAACGTTCTCGAAACCACCATAGTGTTTCCTCATTATATGGAAAGCTTTGACAGGACCAAGGTTTAAAGTGCCTAGTTCCCATACCATCTCCTCCTGGACATCTGACAATTGTCTGTAAGCTGGCAGCATATGAATATCATGTTGACATACAAACTTATGATTATGGCCATCAACAATTCTCTTTACTGTATATAATCTACCATCCACCGTGCAAATCATAAGATGAGCTTTGCATCTTGTTCTAATGGTCCCCCTCTGTTCCTTGATTTGTATGGCTTTTTTGACTTCGAATAACGATCTTCAATACACACTGCCTTATGACCCTCTTTAGAACAAACAAAATACTTAGTTTTGGTTATACCACCACTGTGTACTTCACCACCCTTCCAAGTAGAAAAACCACATAACTTAGCATATGATTTGTAAAACGCATATGCTTGTTCAATAAAGGTAAATTGCATTCCAACCACTGGTGTGGCTGATGCTTCAACCTCCGGAGTGTAAATCCTTTCATCCACATAAATCAAATAAAAAAACACATGCGAATTATCATACTCCCTACATGCGATATATTAATAAATGCATAATTTCATCGTACGACAAACAACACGTGCGAATTGTATGAGCCATAACATGCGAAATGATGATTCTGATGAATATGATTTACACATGCGATTTATTATATCAAAATATGCGAAAATCCGTAACAGATTAAACATCACATGCGAATTGAAAAACTCATAACATGCGAACTTATACATGTTGCTTTCAAATCAAAATATACTCAACAATCAAACTTCAAAAACAGCTACAACAATGCAAAATCATTGCTACGATTAAACAAAAACAAGTATATGAACAATTTAAAGATCAGCATTAACATAATTACCATTCGTCTCTTCGTTTACAGCACTTGTACTTGCATTTGGATTTGGATTTGCAGGTTGGGATTTAAAACATCCTCAATCGAAACTCTCTGATATGCAGATAATTGAGCATTATCACCGATCGGTCGAGTTTCTTCAAAATCAATATATGTTCGTCCAGTGCTGCTCTGTGGATCCATCGAAAAAAACAATTGAATGAAACCCTAACGCAGAAGAACGAAAACTGCAATTGAGAATTATGAAAAATTTGAAACTGATTCTGTTGGGATTGAACCCTACCAAAGGAACAAATGATGTAAAGCCAAAACTGGTTCAGAACAGTGGATTCATCATAAGAAGCAGTTTGCACTAAATTTTCCCCTTGAAAGTGATCCTAACATCTGATATGCTCCAAGTACTGCCCTTATCAACAACTGCTAATCCTGGAAGCTACTGATCAAGTCAAAGACTGATGAAGAACTAAAGCCCTGCTGCCCAATCTACTGCCTTGAGTCAAGCACTGCTGATCATGACAAGTACTGCTGGGTTCATAGCAGTGGAAGGATGTAGCAGCAATTTTGATTCTCTTTGTGTAATGTAAGCCAAAGCACTGATGAAGTTTAAAGGCTGAAGCTCAATCTACTGATGAATTCCAAGCACTGGTGAAAAACCAAAGTACTGCTCCTTCAAGGCCTGATCACCCTTTGAAGAAAGCACCGATGCTCAACATCAGTGGTCGACTGCAACAGTGGAATGAAGAATCAGTGTTTATACATCAGTGTTTAGAAAGTAATCAGTGTCTGCATGGTCAGTAGTTATAGAACAGTAGATAGGGTATATTAGTTTGTTAGATGTCACTACCATGGTGACGTCAGCTGTGATGCATCAGTGCTTTGGACTGCCTATAAATGTAACGGTACCCTGTACTGTTACATTTGATTGACTGAGTGGATTCTTCTTCTTCAGTCCATTCCTTTCATCTTGTGCAACCAACCTTGGGGTATCAGGCTGAGGGGGAGCTTAGTTCTGTAAACATGCTGTAATCATTTGCTTTGTATTGTTTAATCATTCAACTTAATGAAAAGCATGTGTTTATCAAACTATTTTCTTCTTTGATTGTGTTTACAAAGTTTTTATCCATTTCCGCTGCACTTTTCACTGTTTAAATATTCTCTGAATGTTCAATTCATACAAACAAGCACAATCATGAGAGCCTCGGATCCTAACAATTGGTATCAGAGCCTGGACAGTCAAATTCGATCTAATCATCAATTTTACATAACAGTTCAGCTCACAATTCATTGATACTAAGGTTGGTCGTATTTCAGTTGAAAAACAGAGTAACGAGAAATCATGTTCAAAATGATGACTCAAAAGCTCTGTAAAACAACCAAGATGTCATAAAATTCACAAATCTCATACGACTGGTGATGTCATGCACAAATCACTCATAATTCCCAGATCTGGAAACTTATCTGGTAACTATGGTGTGTTCATCTTCATTCAAAATTGATTTCAACTGTTGTTATGAAATTTGTGATGTTTTCATATTTTACACTAAAGTATGCACCTCAGATCAGCAAAACCTATGTTCATTTAAACACTAGTGTTCTGCTGACATAGAAAGAGGGAAATAAAGCTTTAGTCAAAACTTCTTATGTGCTCAAAGGCAGGTTGAGAATCCTCAAAAGGACCAAATCAACTTTGTCAAAACACATTAAGAAAATAAGGTGTCAAAACAGTCCAAATCATACGTAATGTGAGATCTGGTAATAAAACATGTACAAATGTGGCTAGATCTCTCAAAACATTACCTCAAAATGATTCTGGACTAAACTTCTTCAAAATAACATCTCCCAGTGAGTATTTCTGTACTTGTGAATGGGAAGGGTAAAAAGGGAAAAAGAAAATGAACAAATCTCAAAGTGTGGTTATCTCAAAACTTTTGAAATCAAAAGAAAAGAGTATAAGCATAAAACACTCTTGAGGTTAAAGTTGGGTAAAACAATGGAATCATGCAACTGTGTGCATTCATCAATACAGGAATTGTTCAGGTATCAATGGCATCCCCAGTGATTAACCTTAAAAGAAGAATTTACAATCAACTGACAAGAAAATGACCCCAAACAATGGTCAAAATAACTTGAGAATGATATGATCATGAACTTATTTGATAAGCTGTCAGATCCTTTTGATGATTTTCAAAACTTCCTTTAATTTTTTTTTTGGTGTTTTTCTCTTTATAAAACCAGATATATATCACTTTTTATAAAATATATTTTGTACTTTTACTCATTTTTTATAGTAAAAGTTCATCTCTGGTCAGGATGCAATTTCCTTATTTTTGTGTGAAATTACTATCCTTAAATCTGATCAAAAGGAAATGGCACACATATCAAGATCATGTTAAGCTCAAGTTTGGTTGTCACAGATCAAAAATTGATTGCAAATTGATTTTGAACTACTAAGATACTCATGTTCTAGTTCAAGTAATTAGACACAAAATGAGCAGCTTTAGTAGAATAGTCTTCATCATCTGGGATGCTGAACCACTGTCTGGAATAATGGACATTTGGCAAAACCTTGAACAAAAATTTCTATAGATAACTGCTGGCAATTTAATCTTGATAATGTACATCTAAAATGTATTTTGTTAAGAATAGCATTTCTGGTGCTCAACAGATGATAGATAAGATATTGTGCTTTCACGAGACAAAATCAATTCCTACATCTGAACAAGCAGTTGCTAAAATTATTTGTCAAAAGTCAAAACACTGCAGCACAAACAGTTGTTATACTAATGATCCTCATTATTGTCTTTAACCACTGTTGATAAATATTCATAAAAAATGGATAAAAAAATTATCAGTGTGCCAAACCCCTCCTTCAAATCCTTTCACATCCATTTCAAGCCACTGCTGGATCATCAAAGTCACCAGCAGTGGTTAGCTCAGATGACTCACATCTGCAGCCTCACCTTTTGAACACCAATACCATTTTAAAATTCATTCATGTTTCCATTCTCTTGACAACATCAATGAAAAAGGATTCTTTCAAAAAAGTCAATCCTGAAACACTTGTTCTCTTGGTGGCCTTCTACCATTCCATCAACAAGTCATGTGCCTTATAGCACTGAAAGACAGAAAGTTGGGTAGCTGTCATTTAAGAGGAGCTTCAGCAGTTCTGTGACAACAAGTTTGAAAATCTTGTGCCACAGCCAAAGGATGAGAATCTATTTGGCAAAAAGTGGGTCCTCAAAGAACAATGCATATGCTAGAAGCATGGTTGTCAAGATTCATCATACTCAAACAAGTACAGACACCAAGAGTGTGAAAAGATTACATCAGAGGGATATCAATTCCTAGGCAATAAGCTTAGTGTTTTGACTGTACACATGCAGCAGATGTTTCAACAACCACTGATTGAAGAATATTATGATGCTATTGTGGTTGCTGAAAAGTCCAACTGATTGTATCATCAAAATATGTTATTGGATTTTGATATAAGTTGCTCAAAAGACTCCTTTATGCAGGAATGTCAAGTAGCTGAAATATATCATCAAAAATCCAGTATCTCATTCATCCATCATCACTTGTCATCAGACACCACTTTGTGGGGGATTACTATAAAAAGGTTTGATTTCATTTTAACATGTCCATCCTAAAGATCAGTTGGTAGATGTACAAACTTAAGAATTGGATTCATCTACTGTTGAAAAACTTGATCCCTATGATTGGAATGCTAAACATGGATTAAAGCAAGCTTTCTTGTGATTCCATGTGTAAATAGCATAAAAATGTTTTTAGAAAAATCAAAAATAACCTTAAAAATAGTTTAAAATTGAATTTTTCAATAAATCCTCAAAGTCTGTTTCCAAAACACAAGCAGAGGTGCCTGAGCAGAATTTAGCAGCAACCACTGCTCCTCAGGTATCTGCTGCCGAGCCCACTGCTCAAGGTGATCACAACAGCAAAACAACTGCTGTGAAACCCACACCTAATCCGCCAAAAGACCAAAACTAAAGAAAATTCAAAAGCCCCCCAAACCTACAATAAAGGCAACTCTGGAAGATGAGATCCCAGAGCAACTGCCAGTGACAACACAAAAGTCACTAGAAACCACTGCTGCTACTTCATCACAGCAGATGGTAGAAAGGTCTCAACCCATGCTTCAAACTCCTCCTGCTTCTTCTCAAAAAGAACAGGTTGTAAGAACAGGGACACCAAATTATGATGCTCTGGAATCACTTGATTCCATCATCCATAGCCCACTGCCCGGGGCAAATTCACTTTCAACTCCCATCATCATTTCACAAATACCACCATCAATAATGACCTTGTTGCATGCTTTGGATATAACTCAGACATAAATCAGTTCCTCTCAACCACCTATCACTGAGAGTACACTCCAATAAGTGACTGAGTCTGATGCTTATACCTTTGCTATCCCAGCAACATCTGAGGAGGTTACACCCCTTGAGTTACGAGTAACTCTTGGTGGTAGTTCAAGTAAAGCAGCTACTACAAATGCTGAACCCACTGGTTTGCATTTGGACAGTAGTTTCATCAATAAGACTTCCTTGAAGGCAATTTCTTCACTGGGAACTCGTGTGTATCCAGTCTTCACTGGTTCACTAAAAAGTGTTTCTCATTATGAAGAAAGAAGTCCCCAGTACCAAGACAAAGGGGCAACAGTGGATGATTTTAGGGATGCACTTCCTCAATCAACCACTGTTACAACCACTGCTAATGGGAAATCAGATGATCCCATTAAATTGGGTGATGGTTTAAGGTACCTAGAATTGACGGATAGAATTAAGAAACCGGATACCTCTGTTGCAGAAATCAAAGAAATACTGCATCAGTTGTTGAAAGTTCAAAGTTCCAACTCAAGCACCTGCTGCAAATGAGTTATGGAATTTATTTCAACCCTTGCACCTATCTTCGAAAGAGTTGATGAAGCCAAAAAGGGGGAGAAAATGACTCTGAGGAAAATCTTTCAGTAACTTCTGCTGAAACATCTGTCAAAGAAAAGGAAAAGGGAGGTGATGAAACCCTGAAAATTCAAGCAGATGATGAAGATACACAAATGAGGATCGTTCAAAGTCAAGTCAATTCAGCTGGTCTCAAAACCACTGCTGATATTAAAAGGGTAAGGGATGAGAGCAGAACTCTGGTTGAGAAAAAGATAGTTCTGCAAAAAGAAAAAGAAGAGGTTGGTACTTCATTAAAGAAGAGTCCTGTTAGAAAAACAAGGTAATCAACCACCACAGCTTCTAAAACTAAGCCAGTTACTACTTCAACCACAACTTCTGTTCCCACAAAATCACTTACACCTCCACCATTAACACTTATCACCCAAACAACTGCCACCAATACCACATCAACACACACCACAACCACTGCCATCCCCACTAAATCAACCACTGCCACATCACCACCACCACAAACACCATTTGCTGCCATCCTTTATCAAAGAAGGAAACAAAGCAGATGGATGCAGAAATACCAAAAGAAGACCAAGCTTCAGAGAAATATATCATAAAGATGGTTCTTCAGACACTTAGAGCAGAACAACAAGAAACAGCAGAATCTCAAGACACTGCTCAAAGTTGTCATTACCAGGCCACAATCTCCAAACTTGTCTATCAAATAAACCTCTCCCAAGAAACCCATTGGATTCAAAAATACTAAAGTGGATGTCTGATCAAAAGACCCACGTATTGACTTTGCTCAGATCCAATGGTGAGGTGAAGCATATATCAAGGGAAAATGCACTTGGCCTAGGTGTAGAAGATTTACAAGATCTCCTTGAGCTTACACTGTGCAGGGATAAGGGTGATAAGAAATCCATGAACCTTGAATTACAATTCAAAGGTCAAGTAAGGGAACTCTTGATGAGACAATAAAGATCCTGAATAATGAAGTGTTTTGGCATCATCTATTCCAGGGGAAGATTGTTGGGATTGAACCCTACCAAAGGAACAGATGATGTAAAGCCAAAACTGGTTCAGAACAGTGGATTCATCATAAGAAGCAGTTTGCACTAAACTTTCCCCTTGAAAGTGATCCTAACATCTGATATGCTCCAAGTACTGCCCTTATCAACAACTGCTAATCCTGGAAGCTACTGATCAAGTCAAAGACTGATGAAGAACTAAAGCCCTGCTGCCCAATCTACTGCCTTGAGTCAAGCACTGCTGATCATGACAAGTACTGCTGGGTTCACAGCAGTGGAAGGATGTAGCAGCAGTTTTGATGATCTTTGTGTAATGTAAGCCAAAGCACTGATGAAGTTTAAAGGCTGAAGCTCAATCTACTGATGAATTCCAAGCACTGGTGAAAAACCAAAGTACTGCTCCTTCAAGGCCTGATCACCCTTTGAAGAAAGCACTGATGCTCAACATCAGTGGTCGACTGCAACAGTGGAATGAAGAATCAGTGTTTATACATCAGTGTTTAGAAAGTAATCAGTGTCTGCATGGTCAGTAGTTATAGAACAGTAGATAGGGTTTGTTAGTTTGTTAGATATCACTATCATGGTGACGTCAGCTGTGATGCATCAGTGCTTTGGACTGCCTATAAATGTAACGGTACCCTGTACTGTTACATTTGATTGACTGAGTGGATTCTTCTTCTTCAGTCCAATCCTTTCATCTTGTGCAACCAACCTTGGGGTATCAGGCTGAGGGGGAGCTTAGTTCTGTAAACATGCTGTAATCATTTGCTTTGTATTGTTTAATCATTCAACTTAATGAAAAGCATGTGTTTATCAAACTATTTTCTTCTTTGATTGTGTTTACAAAGTTTGTATCCATTTCCGCTGCACTTTTCACTGTTTAAATATTCTCTGAATGTTCAATTCATACAAACAAGCACAATCATGAGAGCCTCGGATCCTAACAGATTCGAATGATAATTACCGGGATATTAGTGTAACGAACTTCTCGTTGATTGAATGAAGAGACGAATTTGCCCTCAGATGATTGAATTCATTGTCTGATTTAACCTTATCAAAGAAAAACGAATCAGGACACGTGTACGGCCACTACTGTCGCGTATGTAATGTAGGATTAGGGGATTTGTATTCTACACTTTATATATATATATATATATAGAGAGAGAGAGAGAGAGCGGTTAATATACATTACAGCTTAACGTACGACCAGTACGTCACGAAATTAGCACGTTCATCGGAAAATCACGCACGTTATAATCTCAAACAAACCAACATGCGTTATTATTTAAATACACATGCGTGATTATCTCATTATCTTCTTCAACCTCCAAACCTGGGTTCAGCATCATCATTCCAGCTCCTTCTTCGATTCCGTTTCCAACGTATAACACTTCCTCATGTTTCAGACGGTCGGAATCAAAGTTTCGTCATATCCCTTCATCCTCTATTCTACGATTAGATTTCGATGGTCGATAATTTGATGAAACTTTTCAAAATCAAAGATAAGTTTGAACCCAAATCGATAAAATTGACAGAACAATTGCAAATTTGAAGTGAAAGGAAAAGAAAATTGAAAAAAAATCGGACGAAATTGATCAAACCTAGGTTAATTGAAAAAGAACAAAATCACGCACGTTAGATTGTAAAATTACGCATGTTGTCGTACGTAATGTACGTTAAGCCGTAATGTACATTACACTTTCTCTCTCTCTCTCTCTCTCTCTCTCTCTCTATATATATATATATATATATATATATATATATATATATATATATATATAGGGGAACGCTAAAATGAAAACCACCTCCAGTTGTAAGAACCGAGAGAACCAATTTCTAGCCATTAGAACAACAAGATGGATGGATGACATTAAAAGTAACTAAAATTAATATTAAATACTTTTTGTCTCATTATGTCTTTAATATTTTAATCCAAAAGGGTAGTTTAGTAGAATACTCTATTTTGTCTTTATTGTTTTTTATTACTTTTTTGTATTATTATATTAGTTTTATTTTTTTAAACATAATTTTTTTATTAAAAACATTTTTAAATTCATATCTTTTAAAAGATTTTTTTATACTTTTTACATTTTACGTTTTATGTTAAACGTTTTACGATTTTACGTTAACCTTTTTACGTTTTTACGTTAAACTTTTTTATGTTTTACGTTAAAAACTTTACATTTTACGTTTTATGTTAAACTTTTTACGTTTTACATTTTACGTTAAACTTTTTACGTTTTACGTTTTTACGTTAACCTTTTTGCTTTTTACATTTTACGTTACACTTTTTACGTTTTACGTTAAACTTTTTATGTTTTACATTTTTACGTTTTACGTTTTTACGTTAACCTTTTTACGTTTTACGTTAAACTTTTTACATTTTACGTTAAACTTTTTACGTTTTACGTTAAAATTTTACGTTTTGTTTTTTTACGTTTTGCGTTTTTACGTTTTACGTTAAAATTTTTACGTTTTACGTTAAAATTTTTACGTTTTACGTTAACCTTTTTACGTTTTACGTTTTACGTTAAACTTTTTACGTTTTACATTTTACGTTAAACTTTTTACGTTTTTACGTTATACTTTTTACGTTAAAATTTTTACGTTTTGCGTTTTTACGATTTACGTTAAAAAATTTACGGTTTAACTTTTTTTTTTACAAAAACTTTTTTACCCAAAACAAACGCACCCAGAAATCGCAAACTCGGTAGGTGTCTTCGATAGATTGTTATCGTTATCGACTAGGGAAAAAATAAAAAAACAACATCAAAACAAAGTGTATCTCGAAAAAAAAACGGGATATGGCTCAGATTTTCCGATAATCAAAAGACTGCAAAGTGGGGTTGCAGGTTCAAAAACCTACCCTCCACCATCCTTGTCGCGCCATCGTCATCAAAATCTAGGTTTTTTTTTTTTTGCATCATCGCCACCCCATCCAACATATCAAACCCACATAGTCCGCTAATCAAAAATCAACAGAAAATTAAGAACACAAGAACATAGTTCACTGATAAAACAAAAATCACCAAAAAATCAAAAATCATTGATAAAAAATCAACAAGAACAAAGCCACAGAGTTCATCAGAGAAAAATCAAGAAACCCCATCAAAAAATATTGAAACCCCATCAAAAATCAAGAAACCCCATCAAACAAAATCAAGAATCCCAACTGAAACTCACAAGTCCGATGAATACCGGCAGACCGAGACTCAGACCGCCGACGTCGCCCCTACCACCACCGTCTTCCTCTTCCGTTCACCTTTCTCTCCTCATAACTCTTCTCTCTCCAACAAGTATCTCTCTCATCTGCCTCTCTTCCGCTATGATTTTAGCCGCCGTGTACCACCACCAGGGGGTGGTGGCTCATTGTTTTCTCTGTCGGAACAAAGAGCGACGAGGGGGTGAGGGGCGTGCTTTGTCGGCTATATTCGTCGCCGGCAGCTGTAGGGATGGCAATCAAACCCGAACCCGCTGGGTAAACCTGAAACCCGACACATTTGGGACGGGTTTGGGGTCGGTTAATCGGGTTTGGGAATAGTTTTTATTTATTTTTTTTTTTTTGCGGGTTTGGGATGGGTTTGGGAATTAGTAATATACCCGTTTACCCGGCCCAAATTACCCGATAATGTCTACCCGTTTACCCGATATAATTTCTTTTATATTATTAAATATGTATATATATGATACATCCATTTTTTACACATATAGGCATTCTATTTCGTATTCATTGTAGTTATTTGATATATATTTTTATAGGCAAAAGATCAAATACAAATAATCTTAACATACTAAACATACAAATTGAAGGAAAACTCAAAAAGACAAGGTGACATTTTTGTAATTACCACCAACTTTCAAAGTTACTATACAAATGTGAACTCAACCAAAAATACCTAAAAACACAATTTTATTAACATTTTTTATTAAAAAATCGCTACATTTTGTTAGCAAAAAAAAAAATAATAATAATATTTTTTTGCTGCTACTAAAAGTAGCGATTTTTTAGTAAAAAATGTTAATAAAATAAAATAAAATAATTTGTGTGTGTGTGTGTTTTTTTTTATAGATTTTTTTAGGTTTTTTGAGGGTTTAGTTTTTAGCATGTTAGCTTGAGTGGGGTGGGGGGGGTTTAGGTTTTTGGGTGGGGGGGGGGGAGGGGGTTAGTTGTTTTAGGTATATTTGTAGAGTAACTTTGATAGTTATTGATAATTACAAAAATGTCACCTTGTCTTTTTGAGTTTTCCTTCAATTTGTATGTTAAGATTATTTGTACAAGAACTTTACCCTGTTTTTATAATGACAATACAAAATGTAACAGCTTAGTAGTTACCCAATAGATACGCAATGGGTTTTGAGATGAGTATACCAACGGGTAATCTTTTTAAATTAACGGGTTTACCCGAAACCCGTGGGTATACCCGATACCCGATGGGTATTTACCCGCTAGAAACCCGACGGGTTTTGGGACGGGTTTGGGACAAGCTTATCTAACCGGGTTTGGGTTTGGGATTACCTAAACCCGTCCCAAACCCGGCCCATTGCCATTCCTAGGCAGCTGGTGCTCCGTCGCGTCGTCACCGTCCAGCGCCGCCACCCATAGTGGTGGCCGGCTGGTCATCATCGAGCAAGGAGGAGAGGTTCAAGAGAGAGAGATATGATGAGAGATGGGGTTTGAATTTCAAACAGATGAGGTCTTTGCAACTTTTCAAGAGATGAGGGGTTAATATATTGAAGAGAGAGAAAACTGAGAGATATTATAATCTGGTTGCAATAAATGGAGAGAGAAAGGGCAGATTTGACATTTGGGGTAAATGACCAATATACCATTTATGTTTGCACAATCTGATTGGTTGAGAGTGGTTCTCGCGGTTCTTACAACTAGGGGTGGTTCCTATTTTAGTGCTCCCCTATATATATATATATATATATATATATATATATATATATATATATAGTGTAAGGTTCATTGGGGACTAACAAAAAAGTGGGGAACCGGAGAACACTCTTAAGAATTTAACTTAACATGTTAAAAATCATTTTTTTTAAATTTTAGCGCTTCTTCTTATAAATACTTGTAGAAACATTTTTAATAAAAAATCAAAAAATAAAAATATAAAAATACAGTTAAAAAATACTAAAAATAATTTACGAAAAAATATTTTTTTATTCAAATAGTTTCTACCCATTTTTATAAAGGAAAGCGGTGAAAATCTTTTTGAAAAAAATAATTTTTAACATGTTAAGTTAATTTTATAAGATATATATTTTTACTGTTTTTAAACATTTTTTTATATTTTTAGTTTTTGACTTTTTATTAAAAATGATTCTACATGTATTTATAAGAAAAACCGTCGAAAAAAATTTAGAAAAAACTAATTTTTAACATGTTAAGTATAATTTTTAAAGTGTTCCCGGTTCCCCACTTTTTTAGTTTTCACTAATGAACCCTCCCCTAATGAGAAAAAGGTGAGAACGGATCCTAGTGCGGCACATGGCGTGCGCTACAATTCAGGGGGGGATGTTTTTGTCTTTTTACCGGTTTTTATTCATTTTATCCCACGCACCGCGTTAAGTTATGGCGTTGAAAGCTTTTTGGAGTTTAGTTAGAAACTCAATCTATGGTGTTCAGTTTTCTTATATAAAGTTTTGCCCCTAATAAAGAAAGTATCTCAAATAAATTGATTGGTGTTCACGACGTTCTTACATTCATTACAATTCAAATTATAAAATTACTCAATCATGAAAATAAAAACTAAAAAAACGAAATCAAAACTCTTCATTGGATGGGATTATATCAGAGACGTACACATCGCTTTGCTCGTCACTTTCCTCATATTCATCATCATTAACTACATTAACGTTTAACGCCATCAACTGGTTCAGCCTAAAACACATCCTAGATTTAAACATAATCATGATTCTATTTGTGATAATGGGTGAAGGTGTTAAAGTTAAGAGTTGTTGAAGAAGGCGGATGTTCTCTATGTTTAGCACTTCGTCCATTGTGAAGGAATCTTCATCTCCGTTGCTATAAGTCGCTCTTACCATCCTCAATTGCTCATTGAAACTCCAACTGGTTGGTAGCTCAAAATCATCATCATCATCCTCTTGATTTTTTCTCTTCAACCTTCTTATTACTGTTTCAGATCTTTCACACAGGTTTGCCATTGGAACACCTAGGGCAAGAATATCCACCTCATCCATGCGAAGTATGGCGTTGACAGTCTTGACTTTCACCCTTCTCATGTCTGCGAACTTTAGAACGAAACGGTTATCTAATCTATTGTAACTCCATGCAATAACTTGAGCCATCTTAGTTTAACTTGTATGGCGTTTACACACTTTTTGTGGCGTGTATGTTTGCTATAGCGATATACTTTTTTATATTGGTTGTTTTTCACTTAAATTAATGGTTTTTGGAGCGATATAGATTAGTTATATTATTTTGGGGCCAAAACAATAATACTTTCTTTGCAAACAGAGCTTTCTGAATGTTTATTTATTAATAGGCTGTAGGTATACATACACTAAAAAGGATTTTTTTGAGATATGATGTATCTAACATTTTTTGGCCTTTAATGTATGTTCTTTTTTGGCATGTCATGTATGATACGAACCTATATTGTGATATATAATTATGACTATTTGAAATATAAAAAAAAATATACAACATGCACAGTGTAATCTAAAACAATAACATGGCGTTTTGAAACACTAAAAATATTCAAGGGATTTTTAACATCAAAGATGCACATTTGGTAAAGTGAATGCAAATTTTATGGCATTTTATAGTTCGTACTAATAAATACACAAGAGTGTAAACCAAAAGAACATGGAAAACATGGCTTTTTAATAAACTAATCTATATATCGTGTCGTTTTGAAACATTTAAAATATACAAGGTATTTTTTAACATCAAACATGTACATTTTGTAAAGTGAAAGCAAATTCATGGCGTATTATAGTTGGTATTAATATAAACATACAAGAGTGTAAACCAAAAGAACATGGTAAACATGGAGTTTTAACAAACTAATATACATAAAATGGCATTTTGAAACATTAAAAATATATTGGGGATTATAACATAAAACATGCACATTTTGTAAAGTGAAAGCAAATTTATGACGTTTTACAGTTGGACTAATATAAACATACAAGAGTGTAAACCACAGGAACATGTTTATGGCACCACCACCCCACCGCATCACCACCATGACACCACCCCAGACCCCACCGCATCTCTGCATCACCATCACAACCACGACATCACCACCTCTACATCACCAACACCATCGCACCTGTGTACCACCACCTTTGTACCCCTTTTATCTATCTCCGCTCCCGAAACCCTAACCCATAAACAACCTGAACAACCGTCGACGGTGATGTCACTGATCACCACCATTCCAAACCAGATCTGAATAACTGCAAACAAGCGGGTCTGAAACAAACCTTTCCATCATTGTTTCATGAAACACCAGATCTAAACAACCGTATCCAGCTGTGTTTACGTTTAGTTTGATCGAAACCGAGAAAGAATCGATTAGAAAAAAGAAGACAATCTTATTTGCCGTTGTTAGATTGGGTAAAAAGAGTTGCAATGGAAATAGGTTTTAAGTTGCATTGAGTTTGAAGTTGATGTTGATTCAAATGTTAAGCAATCTTTTTAGCAGGTAATTTAGTGATTTTAGGGGGTTTTATGGTTCTTTACTTATGGATTGCAGATCTATGGTGTTGGATTGATGATGTTTGATGGTGGTGGTGTTTGGGGGTAATGGTGTTTAGTGGTGGTGTTAGAGAGAGAGTCAAGGGTTGGGAGAGAATGTGGTGCGGACATGTGTGAGGTTACTTTGGTAATTTCATAAAAATTAACTAAGAAAATCTAACAGAGTTACAAATTTGGACTCAATGGATTATAAATGAAAATCTAGGTACTCAAACCGTATGGTTAAAACTATTAAAATACAGGGACTGAAAAAGTAATTTACTCTAGGAAATATATAGAAAATAAAAATAAAAATAAAAATGGGTAACAATAAATTTAAGCTTAAAATATGTAATATAAAAATATGAAGTTAGAAGATGAGCATATATCAAAACTTAGAAGTTAAAAAAAATAAGAGTAAAATAGTTATTTATTAGATTGTTTTTAATAAATTGTGTATATTTGATATTTTAACTGTTTGTAAGAGCATATATGATATTTTTAGTTTTGTTTGGGTATATATGACATTTTTCAAGTTTATAAGGATATATGTGAAATTAATCCTTAAATTTAATAGTAAAGTAATTATTAAATGAGGAACATATAGGATTTAATAGTAAATTCAATCGTTTCCAACTTTTGCACTTAGGCTCAGGTCCTATTCCGGAATTTTGATTCAGGTTTTGGTCCAAAATTCCATGTATCCGAAGTATTAGAATAAAGAGTAAATTGCCAAAATTGTTCCTAAGATTTGGCCATATTTGTCAGTTTCATCAAAAACAACCTTTTTGTACTATATTGTCCTTCACTTTTGGGATTTTTTTAGCAAAAATCACAAAAGTGAAGAACAATATGATACAAAAAAAGTTGTTTTAGATGAAACTGGCAAACAAGCCCAAACCTGAGGAACGATTTTGGCAATTTACTCTAGAATAAATTTTACAATAATTAAAAGGGCCTCATATCAACATATTACGAACGATAAATTATTATATTTTATAATATAAAATGTTTCCAAAATAATATTAGAAAATCGGGTATCATGTAAAAAAAATGGTTTACGTGTCATCATCGCACATAAACTCAAACTAATACATGTACTTCTGAAAAGTAAGAAATCATTCTATATGAATGAATATGTAAAATGAAAGTATTTCATACAAAACCTATAATACAACCACACAAGCAAAAATGAAATTAACATATGAATATGTAACAGAATCAGATACTTGAATAATTAAAAATGCAGGTCAAGGCAACTGTTCCTGCTGAGGTGGCAGTGGCCCGAGCTGCTCCGGTTCTACTCTTTGCTCAGGCGGCGGTTCTTCCTCGGGTTGCCATGTCCAGACAATATCTTGTAGGCCCGGCCGCAAACCCTCGTTTAACACCTTCTGATATTCCAATGTATCGCCATTAGATTTCTTCACCTCCACCATGTGAAAAGAGTGAGTGAGCTCGAATATCTCAGCATCGATCGACAAAATTCCTTTTCTACCCTCCTTTGTTCCTTCCAGTTTCAACAATCCCGCTTCGCGTTTACAAATCTTCATCTTCAGAAATTTAGCGACTTCTTCCAGTTTCGAGATGATAACAGACGCAGGTTTCGATGATGTAAATCTTGCTTCTTTCTTTTGACGACATTCTTCAAACAACGCGGTCAAGTCAAACCCTGGAGAAAGGGCAATAATGTCAAATGCGTTTAAGTTTGGAGGCCGTATTTCTTCCTGCTTGTTATCAGATGAACCAGAAGCTCTATCAGAAGTTTCAGAACCCGTGTTTTCAGTCTCGTTTCTTGGTTTTCGGGCAATTGTTCCCTTTTTAAACCATGCGTTTTCTTTGATTTTCGCAATGGTGATTCGATACGCCGGGATCGGATCCAACATTCTTGTGAGCAACCGCTTTACTTCTGGTGGAAACCAGTTCGGACATTTGAATTGCGCCTTACCGATCTTTCTATACATTTCCATCAGATTTGAATCATGAAACGGAAGATGACCCGTTAATAAAACGTATAAGATCACCCCACACGACCAGATATCCGCTTTGTCCCCTTCATACCCTTTTCGGTGAATCACTTCAGGCGCCACATACGCGGGGGTCCCACAAGTGGTGTGAAGTAACCCGTCCTGATGTTTACATTCCGCAAGCGCACTCAACCCGAAATCCGAAACCTTCAAGTTATCGTTTTCATCCAAAAGTAAGTTCTCTGGTTTCAAATCTCGATGATACACCCCTCTGCTATGGCAAAAGTCAACCGCATTGATCAACTGTTGGAAATATTTACGCGCGATTTGTTCTTTCAACCGCCCTTTCGACACTTTGTCGAAAAGCTCACCCCCTTTCGCGTACTCCAACGCGAAATATATCTTGGTTTTCGTGGCCATGACTTCGTAAAGCTCGAGAATATTAGGGTGTTTAACTAATCTCATAATGGATATCTCCCGCTTGATTTGATTCGTAAGCCCGACGCGTAAAACCTTTTCTTTGTCGATTACTTTAATCGCGACACCTTGTCCCGTATGCGTATTTCTACCGTAGTACACTTTCGCAAAGGTTCCTTGGCCTAGTAATCGCCCTAACTCGTATCTTTCCATCAACACGCTCGGTTTACTATCCATACTTGTCATATACTGTATCTTAAGTTCTTAACACACGAAACTAATAAAAAATTAATCTTGATCTTATTAGTGTAGAAAGATTTTACCTAATGAAATAGCTTAACCATCTTCACACAGATCATGCACCAAAGAAGCACCCATTTGGGTTGTGGCACGTGGGTCTGATGAGCTGGACAAGATGCAGCCAGTCTCATCTAGAATAAAGACGGTGAGTCGTAAAGAGGCAGAATCACAGTCGACTTCAGAAACGGGCTTCGGGTCCTTTACCCACATTTTTCAGCATTCCCTAGCCTCTGTTTGAGATATTAACAAGATTATGCTGAAAATATCAACATGTTTGCAGATGGAGATCCTGAAAAGTTAAGGAACAAAAAGAGGAAAACTATGAACAATTTAGACTCAACATTGAAATTGATACAGAACAGAAGCAAAAAAATTGAATACTGGAATTAAAGACATAAGACCATCCATGATGGTTAATGCCTCTTTAGGGGCACTTCTCGCCACATCAGCATCATAACGCCCCATGTAATGGTTAAGGCCCCTTAATGCCCTTCCATTCATTACTTTCCATGTTTTTCTTCCTCATTGGACATTATTCTAGAA
Source organism: Helianthus annuus (assembly GCF_002127325.2). Classification (NCBI taxonomy): domain Eukaryota; kingdom Viridiplantae; phylum Streptophyta; class Magnoliopsida; order Asterales; family Asteraceae; genus Helianthus; species Helianthus annuus. The sequence goes on from NC_035436.2 coordinate 71,564,187, forward strand.
ATGACCCTCCCTTTTCATGCCCATGGGGAATGGTGTGGGGGCTTTATCAAACCCTTTCACGCCCCTATAATGCCCATTACGCATAGCCTAAATAGGCACGTAAAACTAAAAAAAAAAGATTTAGAATTGGCTAAAATTTGGGCAAAATCTTCAGTAACAATGTCTGACAGCGGGGACAAACCACATTTCCGTCCACTGCTTATGGGACCTGTAACTTCTGTCACGGCCTAAGTTATGATTTTTTTTATTATGTTCGGACTTTTCTATCATATTTTCCCCTGTCTAGTTGGTCCAAGCACGAGTCTGCTAACTTTTTAATCAACTCCGTGTGAGTCAAAAGCTTAAAATGAAACATGTTTAGGCTTCTAAATAAATATCATATATACGCTAACATAATAACCTAAACTGCTTCAATTGAGGAAGATCTTAGAAGTACTTTATGAACACACTAAAATGCAAAACAACTTTGCAATTCATGTATTTCATAGATTTACTGTTTCAATTAAGCACGCATTTAGAGAAACAAAAACGAATTTCAGCTGCAAAGAGTTCCTTGTTACTTAATCACATTTTTTCCACCTCTAGCTTTCCTCTTTGCATACAAACAACATATAAACAAGAATCACACATATCGAGCAGTCGTATACGGATCCGAAAACCTAATTCTAGATTTAAGTAAAACCCTAGATCCGAAGAGAAACAAATACAATTCGACTGCAATTAAGTAAGAAACATAGTTGAAATAAATAAAGTCTAGTTAGAGACAGAAATCGAAATTACCTATGGATTTGAATGAAAAGTTATTGTGTGCTGTATGTGAAGAAGATCTGAGACTGTTTTAGTTGCGATCGAATGATGGTTGGTTGCCAGCGATTGAAAAGAGTAAATATCGTGAAGAAAATGGTCACCGCGAGGAAGCTTACGTGGTGAGGGTTTATCGGGTCTAGAATATTCCTTTTTTCTTTTCCTTTTTTTGTAGTAGATTTGTGATTTTCTCTTTGAATGCTCGTTGTAAACTTAATTTAAATAGACTTAACTTTCGTTTTTGCTGGTTATTTTAACGGTTTTACTCTAATAATTTAAAAATAATTATTTTTCTCTCTGATCTTTCAAGTTTGTCGCCAGATTGTTCCTTGACTCTAACTCAGATAAAACGTTCAATTAAAAGTAGGGGTATTTCGGTAGTTTACTCCCTGACTATAACTCAATTAAAACGTTTAGTTAAAAGTCGAGGTAGTCGTGGTTGGCAGGTGGTGATGGATGGTTGTAGATGGTGGTGGCCGATAGAAAGAATAGTTGGAAAGACAGGGATCAAAATGACGATAAGTTAGAAAAGTTAAGAAGGAAAATAATTATTTTTAAACTATTGGGGTAAAATCTGCCTAACATTCTATGTGTCACTATTATAAGTTCCACTCCTCCAACCATCTCATTTATGATTATTTATAGATATCTCAATCAAACTTCCTACCATCTCATTTATGATTATTTATAGGTATCTGAATCAAACTTCATTTCAAATATATTGAATTGTTTCAAGGAATATCTTGTACATTTATTGATGCTACGTTATCATGTCTTTTCAAAAGTCCTAGTTTTTTTAACGGCAAATATTACTATATTTTACTTTACACTGAATATTATAAATTTCTTTTCTAGCTCAGGTGGTTTGAATCCAAGACTTTCCATCTAAAAGACATGCACCTCTACCAAGTAGACTAGCCCCACATTGGCTCAACAGTCTTAATTACCTAACGTGTACGATGTTATGAACTAGGCCCAACTAACCGGCTTGGACCAGTGCCCCAACAAATTGAATAGCACAGTGAGAACGGCAAATTACCATTGTTGGATATAAGCAAGGAGACGAAGAACAATTGGGTAATGAAAAAGAATGTTTAGCGAATTCAGTGTTATTCTCCTCATCCAATCATCTCTTTAGTATTCTCATCCCCTTTCTTATTGATATTAGAAATCGGTTTTGTCTTCTATCGAGCTATCTTTTGTATTGCTTGATTCCTTACTATAACCATTCCGCGAAATCAATGCATATATAGTTCATCTGATTAGTTCTCTGGTTGTGATTATAACTGGTCACTTCATACAAAAACAATGTTGAGTGAGTCAATAACAAAAAGGAAATACAAGTAACTAACATATAGGATGCATATGAGATAACAAAATAAACAACAACAATCATACCCTGTAAATCCCACAAATAGCAAAGTTACTTATAGGGTCTGGGGAGGATGGGATGTAGACAGACTTTGCATCTATCCATAGGGATAGAGAGGCTGCTTCCAGAGAGACCCTCGGCTCGAAAACGAACATCATACCAAAATGCTAACATAGTTAACATAAATAAATATCACGTCTCATAATCATAGATGACAAAGCATTCATTAAAAATGTTGAGACAGAGTGGGACGGAGTAGATTGTTCAAAAATATCAAAGCACTAAATTGAAGTATATTAATCATTGAAATTTGAATCGTCATACAATACTCAAAAGGAAACAATTGTTCAACAAAAGAAACGATAACATAACATTTGGTTGAAATTAAAGTCTGTTAGGACCGGTTTTGACTCCGAAACAATTGCGTATAACACGTTCGACGTGCGGAATCCGTGAACGTGAATGACCGAACACACGAGAGGTACTCAATCTGTGATTCTATAGAAACATATGAAATCGTACAAAGCACCACGAATCACCTTTTGCCTTTCTCTCTCTACTTTCTCTCTCTAGCTTCTCTCTCTAATCTCTAAGTTCCAAAGCTCCAAATGGCAAAAGTTGCAAAAGTTCTAAAACTAAGGCATAAGCCTCCTATTTATAGGCCAAGGGGCTTAATGAGATTTCTCATTAATTACATAAATGCCACCTTGCTATTCTAACTAATATTACAACATAAAGCCTAGAATTAAACAGTTTCAGCTACGGTTTTGAATTGACGGAGGCGATAGACATTAATGCACTAACAGACTCCCCCTTGGATATTGCCGCAGTCAATCCGTGGTCAAGCTAGTAGCGACTTGTCTTTCTTTTTCTTTCTGAGTCTTCTTGAAGATTTATCACGTTTTCAGCAAATACAGACTCCCTCTTGCTCAAACAGAATCCCCGTGGATCTATCTTCAGCTTTAGCTCCCCATTTCGGTAAACTCTTCAGGCTCCCCCTTTCGTCAAACTTCCGTGTTTTGGGATCGACACCTGGCTTTCCGATTACAAGCTCTTCCAGGAACGATACCTGGCTCCTTACACGCTTCCGTTTGCGTTGAGCTCGTCTTCAGACTCCCCCTTAGACTCGGCTGTCGGGATCGTAGTCTGGTATCTGCAATTTCTCAAACATTTATAAGTAAAACATTTCAAACATTTTGAAATTGTCCAGAAATCATAATCTGGCTATTTTAAATTTTCTAAATCAAGATCGTGATTTTAAGATATAATAATATGAATATATCCAGGATTATCTTGACTCTCTCCCCCTATCAAAAACCTTCATAGATTTGGCAGTATTGAAGCATCCAAAGACGAAAACTGACTCTTTTACAGATTTTAACAATATGATCATCCAAATCCTTCATGGTTAATCATCCAAGTCCAAATCAATGACCTTGGAGATATCACAAACTGTTTTTGAATTTTTATTGTATATTTTTTTTAATAAAAGTTCAAGTTTCAAGTTAATGAACTTGTTTTATTTTCAGAAACACGATTAGCATACTTAGATTTTGAAACTTAGCATTCAGACATCGGTTGTCGAAAATAAAACAGAATCAAAAATCTTTTTGTATTTTTCTGAAAATATAAAGCAGTAAAGAAATATGTACAAACATATTTACAGATAATATTTTTGTTTGAGTTCGTGTCAGAGGATCATATCAGTTTATGACAAAGCACAAGTACCGTTGAGCTTTAAACACTTTAAGTTCTAAATGATTCATTTAGATTGTCAGTATACTGATCCACTTAAATTTTCACACAAACTTCAATTGATTCGAGATACGAGATTAGTGTTTTAAGAACTTAAACTTATTCGCGTGTCCTACCTCAGAATATACTCCCGTATCCAGATCCCAATATTCAGTCTTACAGGTGAGTATACCACAGATGATATCTGTAAGCGGTTAGATGCGAGGGCCGTGAGAGCTCAGGTCGATACTTCCATATACGCAGAGAGATGACGGCTTCGACTTTTGGTGTGTCCCCTTTAGAGGATCTTTTTTACAACAGCAATGATTATCAATTTTATTGTTTAATCATTTGTGCTGAGGGCTGCGCTATGTTTCAAGCAATACGGAAAGTATTATTCGGGGACTAGGTCAGAACTTCCATTCAGCAGAAGTCCCGGAATAATACCCCAGATATCACTGAGTATAAAGACCTAGTATCTCAGAAAGAGGGACCTTTCAAACGAGATTTCAGGGGTTACCTACATATCTAAGTAGTGTTCCCCACGAAATAAGTAAGTTTGAAATTTAGGTTTATATCTCGAAAACAATCTACTAAGCGTGTAAAAATCTACTGGCATATCATCAGTGAGACCGTTTATCACATTATAGCATTACAATTCTTTAGCGTACTGTGATTGTCTACTGATGTACTATCATTTCCTCTTTTTACACAAAAACTCAATTTTATAATTTTATCATGTTTTTGGCTTTTTCAAATTTTCTAATGTTTTTGGATTTTCTAACAATATAACTCTTACTCCCCCTAAAATTCAAAACCATTTAAAGAAAAATTTACAACCTGATACTGATAGCTTTGTCTCGCCATCCATTTTCTGCTTCTCATGCACTGATTTGCAGAAAATTTAACATACCCCCATGATTTACAACACATTGATCTTTTACAGTTTGAAAACCGTTTTTCATTCTTGTGAAATTAATCATGTTTGTTCCGCCGTGAGGGTTTCGGCATATTCAATCAGAACTTCCCCTGACAAATAAACTATTTTCCCATTATGATTTCAAAACACTTAAGTTTGTTTTAATCAAAATGGTTTTTCCGGAAAATAAGTTTTGTTTAATTCACACACGGGATTTATTCATCACCTTGTTCTTTCATCAACTAGTACGAAAGTTAAATCAAGTACAACTTAATGTCCTTGTTGGATCTGAGTTTGTTTTTTATTGTATTTTATGTTTGAAAATAAGATGAAGATGGATGAGTGTGCAGCGGAAATTATAATGAAAACAAACTTTGCATACAATCAAACGAGAGTAATACTTTCATCAAACATCTTTACACAAAGAACCGAAAGATTAAATTTATTTCAACTACGATTACAATGATTGATGTAAGAATGCAAACTCCCCCTCAGCCAGAGCTTAGTAGTTTGTTCGTGCAAAGAAGACGAATGATGCAAAGAGCTAATAGAACAGTACCAAGTACTGAACTATTTATAGGCACTTGCAAACTACTGAGCATCTTTGCTGACGTCACCATGAAAGTGACATCTAACCTCCTAACAAACTCTAACCTCTGATCTATACAAACACTGCTTGTGTTAACTACTGCTAATACATTCTATTACAAAACAGACTTTAGAACAGCTGCTGCAACCTTCTACTGCTGTGAACCCAGCAGCACTTGTCCGGATCAGCAGTGCTTGACTCAAGGCAGTAGATTGAATCAGCAGAACTTTAGTCTTCCATCAGATCTTTAGTTGAGCAGCAGTTATGGGTCAGCAGTTTAGCAAGATCAGCAGATAGGAGGTCATCAGTAGTTGTAATCACTTTCAAGGGGAGAGATTTGTATATCAGCATCTGCTTATTCAGAATCCACTGCTCTGATCCAGTTTTGGCTTTAATTATCTGTTCCTTTGATAGGGTTCAATCCCAACAATCTCCCCCTGGAACAGATAATGCCAAAACCCTTCATTATTTGTGGACATTTTATTGCCTCATTAACAGCTCCCTTATCTGACCTTTAAATTGTAATTCAAAGTCAAGGGCATCTGTATCTTCATCATCCCTGCTAAGTGGAAGATCAAGGAGATCCTGCAAATCTTCAAGTCTCAGGCCAAGAGCATGTTCCCTTGATATTTTCTCCACTTCTCCACCAGACCTGAGCAAAGTCAATATGCAGGTCTGTTTGTCAGTTGCCCACTTTTGTATTTTTAAGCCTGGTGGGTTTCTTGGGAGATGCTTATTTGCAGAAGTATTTGGTGAGGCTGGCCTGTTCATCACTGGCTGAGCAGTGGTAGCAGAGTTTTCCAGTTCAAATTCTTCTTTAAACGTTCTCAACAAGCCTTCTTTTACAACGGCATTTCCAGTAAGAATTTCTTGAACTGTTTCAGCACCTAACTGGCTTTGTCTCCTTCTTTTGTAGATGGCAGTACCAGTTGGAGCAGTGGCTCTCCTGATTTGCAGCTTTGATGGTCCTTTTGAAACCGCTGCTTCAGGATAGTCAGGTTTTTGAGGAATTTTTGGATCTTTCTTTCTTAATTCCTCTAACCTTTTGTAGGTTGACCTGACCACATCTTCTTTCCATCTAGCAATTTGTCTTTTTGTACCAAAATCAGCAGCAACCAGTTCTTCTTTCATTCTCTTCAGTTCCATTTGCTTATCAGGTACATTTTTTCTGAACTTTGCCCAATCAGGAGGAGTGTGAGTGACTTTCCTTTTTATCATGTCTTGAATTCTTGCAGCTTCAATTTCAAGTTCAGGAACAGTCCACTCTTTGTACATGTGTCTCTTTCCTTTGTATCTTTTGTAAAACATAATGCTTTCAATGTAGTCTTTCTTCAAGGTTTCAGCTACTCTTTCTGAAATCTGTTGACTGACATTCTTTGCAAAACGTTCTAGGGAACTGACTTGTGTGAGCAGATATTGGTAGTATCTTGATACTTCTTTGTCAGATTTCCCTTGTGTGTTTCTTTTCGAGATATCCTCTGCTTGCTTGGCCTTTATCTTCAAATATTCTTCAATATTTTTGGGCCAGGGATATCATTTGATTGAAGGCAAACTCCTTTTGGCAGGGTCATCCTCAGTATAGAAAGATTTTATTTCTTCTCTAACAGCTTCTAGTTCAAGAGGAAATTGAACATCTGCAGGAGGTAAGGGCTTGTGCATTGGAACAGAAGAGAGTGGGACTGGTTTTGGTATATTGACAAGAGCTAAAGGTTTTGAAGATGTTTGGGATGGTGTAGTGACATCATCTTTAGGAATTAGCCTTCTCCTCTTTATTTGAGGAGGGACTGATGATGTTTTGGATGGAAAGGTGGTTGTAGTGGCAGTGGTTTGTGATAGACTAACAGCTGTTGAAACAACTGGTGTTCCAACCACTGTTGTCTTTACAGCAGATGTTATAACAGCTGCTGTCTTCTGCCTTTTGGCAGGAGGTGATTTTGTTTTTGGTGGTGATGGTGGTAAAGCAGTGGATGTAGTGTGTGTTGAGGTGGTGTGTGTTGAAGTGGGAGCAGATGTTGAAACTACTGAAGTACCAGCAGCTGCTGATACAACAGGAGTTACAACAGCTGTTTTAGGTGGTGGTTTTTTAGCAGACTTTGAACATCTGATCGGAATGGATTTGGGTAGCCTTACTTTTCTAGTAGGCTTCTTCTTTTCATCAATAAGATTTTCATCATCTCTTGACCCTGAAGTACCCTGATCCGGATAATCCACCCTGGCTTTCTTTTTGGCCTCTCTATCCCTTTTCACATATGCAAGTGCTTCTGCAAGTGCATTTGTGGTCACATCAATTTTCTTACTCCCATCTGGCAAAGGAATCTTTTTGGTCATATTTGAATTTTCTGGTGCAAGGTAGAGACCATCTGTTATTCCTTTCCTTCTCCACTCCTGAATTTTCTCCCCCTTTTTGGCATTATCTTCGGGGAGTTGATCAATGAAGAATACTGGTGGAGGAGCAGTGCCAGAGTTGTGCAGGATCTGAGTTTTGAGAGCCTTTAGATCAGCCTGAGTGTCTTTGAACCTAGACTCCATAGCATTTCTCAACTCTTGAACATGTTTTTCATGTTGCTGATCTGCTACTTATGCTTGATGATGGAGAAAAGGTTGAAAAAGATTCCAGAGCTCATTTGTAGCAGGTGCCTGTTGGAGAGCAGGTGCTTGAGGTGGAACAGCAGTGGATTGTACCGTTTGTACCTGTAACAACTGTTGGAGCATGTCTTTGAGCTCAGCCACAGAGTTATCAAGTTTTTCAACACGAGCCGTCAATTTCTGGTACTTTAAATCATCACCCAATTTAATGGGATCATCTGATTTCCCACTAACAGTGGTTTTATCAGTGGTTGAAGTAGGGAGTTTACTCCAAACATTAACCACTGATGCCCCTTTTTCTTGGTACTGGGGTCTTCTTCCTTCAACACTTGACAACCTTTTGATGTTGCCAGTAGGATAAATAAATCCACTGGTGGTTGGCAGAGGTGCTATAAAAGGAATTGCCTCCAAGGAAGTCTTATTGATGTAACCACTGTCCAACTGTAAACCAGTGGGTTCAACAGTTGTAGTGGCTGCTTCACTTGGATTACCACAAAGAGTTACTTGTAACTCAATGGGTGTAACCTCCTCAGGTTGTGTTGGTGGGTTAGCAAAGAATGATACATCAAGATCAGTCATTTGTTGAGGTATATTCTCATTGACAGGTGATTGAGAAGGACTGAGTAATGCCTGGTTCAAATTAATTGCATCCAACAGCAGTTGTGTTTTTGGTGGAATTGAGGATGTGATGGTGGGTGTAGAAAGTGGATTTGCTCCGGGCATTGAGCTATGGATGATGGAAACGAGTGTATCCAGAGCATCATAATGTGGTGGCCCTTTGTGTACAACCTGTTCTTTTTGTGAAGAAGCAGGAGGAGTTATGGTTATGGGTTGAGATATTTGTACCAACTGCTGTGAGGAAGAAGCAGCAGTAGTTTCTTGTGACATTTGTGTTGTCACAGGCATTAACTCTGGTATCTCATCCTCCAGAGTTGCCGTTTTGATTGGTTTGGGGGGTTTTTGATTTTTCTTTTTGTAAAGTTTTTTGGGTTTTGTAGGTGTGGGTTTCAAAACAGTTGGTCTGCTGCTTTGATCACCTAGAGCAGTAGGCTCAACAGCAGATACCTGAGGAGCAGTGGTAGCTGCTAAATTCTGCTCAGGTACCCCTGCTTGTGTTTTGCAAGGTGCTAACATTCGTGAAAAAGTTTCAGATGTTAGGCAGTTTATTACAGTTATTTCACCTTGGTTTATTAAAGCTAAATCATCCTTACTGAATTTCTTTTCAAAATAGTAACTTAAAAACCTTGGAAACAGTAAGAATGATTTGGTTTCAACATTATTAACCAAATCTTTAAAGATTTCCCGAGAATAATTATAATTTTCTTCTTGAAGAATTGCATATCCCAGATTTTGAACCTTTATATTGCAAGGCCTTTACCCTTATTTTCCTAGCTGCCCAGTCTCCCTCGGGCAATGTTCCGTCTCTGAGGAACTTTATGATCGGTGTCATCCACGTTTCTTGCACATTCTCAATTGCAGCTACCTCCTTTGTGTTGAGGGAAGGGGAAGTCAGGACTTCCACTTTGACTTCTCTTGCTTGGTGGTCGAATGCTACCGAGGCCAGCTTACTGAGGGCATCAGATTTTCTGTTTCTCCCTCGGGGGATGTATTCTAACTTGAAAGTTTTAAATACTTCAGCTGTTTCCTTTACTTTCGCCATGTACTGAGCCATGGTGTCGTCTTTGGCTTCATACTCTCCTTGGTATTGTTTAACCACCAGTTGTGAATCGATGCAAGCTTCCACATGCCTTGCTTTCATTTTTTGTGCTAGCCTCATCCCTGCTAAAAGGGCCTCATATTCTGCAGTGTTGTTGGTGTTCTCGAAGTCCAGTCTTATGGCGTAGGTTAACTCAATCCCTTCAGGGGTTATCAACATGACGCCTGCTCCGCTCCCTTCTTCACTAGAGGCCCCATCTGTGAGTAACTTCCACACGACATCGTCCTCCTTTTCTCTTTCTTCTTTTTCCAAGGCTTCCCATTTTAGAAGTTCTTTCTCTTCGTCCTCCGGGACTTCTGCTAAAAAATCAGCCAGTATCTGTCCTTTCATGGTTGTTCTGGGCTTAAACTCTAAGGAGTGTTCCCTCAGTTCCACGACCCATTTAGCCAATCGTCCGGACAGCTCCGGCCTCCTAAGTACCTTTTGGAGGGGTTGATCAGTCATCAGGGTTATCTTGTGCCCCTGGAAGTACCTCCTGAGTCTCCGGGATGCAAAAACAAGGGCCAACGCCAGCTTCTCCAAGGGCATATAGCGTTCCTCGGGGCCTTTAAGTGTTCTGCTGATGAAATATATTGGGATCTGCTTTTTCTCTCGTTCCACCATCATGACCGCGCTTATGGTCGTTTTTGAGGCGGACAGATATAGGAGCAGGGGTTCCCCGGGTACTGGGGTGGCCAATGTTGGGAGTTTGCAGATGTAGGTTTTCATTTCTTGGAAGGCAGCCTCCGCTTCTGGAGTCCATTTAAACCTGTCTGTTTGGAGGCAGTCCTTCAGCACTTTCATGAAGGGGAGGGTTCTGTCGGCTACCTTCGATAAAAAACGGTTTAGTGCAATCAATCTCCCGTTCAATTGTTGGATGTCTTTCAGGGATCTGGGGGATCGCATTTGGCCACAGCTTGAGTCTTCTCCGGGTTAGCTTTGATTCCGCCTTTAGTGACTACCACTCCCAAGAATCTCCATTCTTCCACCCCAAAACAGCACTTTCCGGGGTTTAACTTCATATTCACATCTTGCATAGTGCGGAGGGTCTCAGCTATGTCATCTATCATGGCCATCTCTGTCAGGCTTTTGATAACGATGTCATCGATGTATACTTCTAAGTTCTTTCCCCGCTGTTCCCTGAAGAGGGTGTTCATGAATCTCTGATACGTGGCCCCAGCATTCTTAAGACCGAAGGGCATTTTGGTGTAACAAAATGTCCTTTCGTCTGTGATGAAAGCGGTTTTTTCTTCGTCTTCGATTGACATCTGGATCTAATGGTATCCTTTGTAGGCATCCAAGAAGCATTTTAGGGGATACTGAGATAAAGAGTCTACCCGGACGTCTATTTCTAGGAGGGGGTAACAGTCCTTGGGGCATGCTTTGTTCAAATCTTGGAAGTCGATGCACATCCTCCATCCCCCGTCTTCCTTTTGAACCATGACTGGGTTGGCAACCCAGGATGGATACTTTACCTCCCTGACTATTCCTGATCTGAGCAGTTTTCTGGTTTCCTCACAAGCAGCTCTTCTTTTGTTGGGCCCCATGCTTCGTTTTTTTTTTTGTTTTACTGGCTTTGCCCAGGTGTATGTGTTGAGCCGGTGTTCAGTCAGGCTCCTGGGGATCCTTGTCATGTCCCCGTGCTGGAATGCGAATACGTCTATGTTGAGGAGGAGCAACTTTTTAAGGGCGTTTTTGCACTTGTCACTTAAGTGACTTCCTACTTTAATCGTCTGCTCTAGGAACCCGTCACAAAGGACCCATTCTTCGACCCCCTCCTTTCGGAGTTTCCCGGGTGCTTCCCCCTCAGACACGGAGGAGATTACTTCATATGAGGACTTTACCCAAGCTAAGCCTTTTGGTGTCTGGAATACTAAGGCTCCGTGTGGGGTGGATGCCTGTGCTTGCAAATCCCCAATTCCAGGTCTTCCCAAGATTGCATTGTACTTTGAGGGTGCTCGGACCACTGTGAAGGTCAGGTTTATTGTCCGAACCCGATCCCCAACCCCAACTGTGAATGGGAGTCTGATCTTTCCCAAGGGATGCGATACACTGTTGTTGAATCCTACTAGAAGGATGGAATCCTCTTCAAGCCTATCTCTTACGTCCCTGTCGAACCTGAGGAAACAGTGCTTGTATATAACTTCTACCCCGGATCCCCCATCCACGTGTATTCTGGCCACCTTGTGGCCAGCTATTATGGCTGAGATGTTCAACGGGAGCCGCTGTATTTCGTTTTCTTCTAAGTGTGGCATTAGGATGGGAGCCTTCATGCAGTCCGGGGAGCCCAGGATTCTGGCCTTTACGCTTCGGGTGGTATCGAACTCATTCCTCCTTCTAATCATATCCACATCTGCCCTCCCAGGCTCCCTTGCATCTCTTCCCTTACGATCCCCTCCTCCCTCCTTAATTTCCTTAACCAAATGGGCCAGTCTTCCCGTTTTTACTGCGGCTTCTATTTCCCTCTTCAGATACATGCAGTCATCAGTTTTATGGCCAAACCCCTTGTGGAAGTCACAATACTCGTTCAGTTGTGCTTTTGGTCCGGGTTTTATGGGTGGTGGCCTTGGGAAGGAGCTCTTTACCCTCTCCGTGGCCAGTATCTCGCTTGGGGTCTTGGTGAGAGGGGTGAAATTATCAGAGTAAGGAGGGGGACCTCTCCCTCGAGGCCTATATGGGGAATATGAGGGCCTTGCTCTGTCGTGCAACATTCTATCAAAAGCAGGTTTTCTGGGATAAGGTGTACCTTTGTCCGAAGGTTTCGCAGCCGAGGTGACCCTTCGGGGCGCGACGTTTGTCTCCTTAGCTTTGCTGACTGTGTCTTTTCCCCTGACGAAGGCTCTGACCCTGTCCATGAGGTTGTCGAACGAATGGGGGAATTCCTCCCCCAGTTTCTCGCATAGCTGTGCATGCCTTAGCCCGTTAATGAAACTGCTGATCTTCATGACCTCCGTGACATCCTTGATGTTCATGCTTTCCTTGACAAACCTCTCCATGTACTGGTCTATCTGCTCGTTGTCCCTCTGCCTTATGTGTAGAATCTCGTTTGGATTCTTGACCACTTTTCTCTGCTAACCAAAGTTCCTGAGGAACTTCTCGCTTAGCTCTTCATAGCTGTCAATCCCCCCAGGAGGGAGACTGTCAAACCAGAGCCGGGCTCCCTCCGTCAGGGTTTGTACAAACATATGGCACCAGACTGGCATGGGCCATCACCCTAGTTGTCCCGCACCTCTGAAGGCATGGAGATGGTCTTCAGGGTCTTTTGTCCCGTCATATCGGTCGAAACCCGGAGGTAGTTTTGTTTTAGGGGGCATAGGTGCCTCTGCGATCCTTCGGGTGAACTTCGAGACCTCAGCCAGGTCCCTCGGGAGATAAGGCTGGTCCAGGTCGTTACCACTTTGGTTCTCTTTCTCTTTCCCCTTTTCTTTCGGCTTCTTCCTGTGATGAGATCTTCCCTCTCTTCTGAAGTCATTTGTCTAAGGGCAGTCATGAATGTTTCCAGTGAATCGCTACTGTTGCTCTTGTTTTTAGTGTTTACTTCGTCTTGGTTAGAAGGCGTGTTGAAGGATAGCTTAGCCCTGAGGCTGATAAGCTTTTCTTATCTCTCTAGATCCTCAAGACATCTCTTTAACTTGTCTTTGTGCATGGCGACGAAATCTGGAGTGATAGTCTCTTCTTCTTCCAGGATTTCCACCCGATTTTCGTTCTCTTCTTCATGGGTGATGTCTTCCACCGTGACTTTCTCATGGTCATGCTGTACCGTTTGGGTGACATGTGAACCAGGTGTGACGTTCATACTGCTGTTTTTGGAACGGGTTATCTATAACGTCGAAGTTTAGTGTGGAGACACCAGTCAGGCTGAAGTCCCACGGATGGCGCCAATGTCGAATACCCAAATCCCGGCTGACGTTCAATGGATCTCCGCTGACGTCAAGATGCTCCGTTCCTTGTAACTACAAAAGAATAAACCGTTAGCCTCGCCACGGAGGGCCCCGGGAGGGGGATCCTTGACCAAGCTCCGGCGTGAGAGTAAGTAAACTTGCCGGAGAGGTGGAGGAGTCTATTCCGATGAATATGATCACCGAAATGTTTCCTCAAAGGTGTGAATCCAATAAATGTGATATATACGGTATATGTGGTTAATGTATGAGAATATCGGTCGGAAGTAAATGCTAGGATAGTAAATGAGAGTGGAATAAATGAGATAATCTGAAGATGATACCTCGATGATCCCTGTGGTTATCCTTTTTGGTTCTTATATAATACCTAGCTCTTATCCCACATGTGAGATATTTCATCCGGGTCGTCCAACGGGTTCTGCGGGCTTTCGAGGGGTACAGACACGTGTCTGACCCCTAACGGTAAGATGATAATCTTATTTAATGTTCTAGCCGGAGAAGTACAGTTGCCAGCCAGGATCCTCTTCTTGTCAAGCATTAAATGAGACCTGCTTTCTCTGATCATGGTTTTCCCGCTCATTACAATTGAAGGGAACCTTAATGGGCAAGGCAGCTTATTTTTTGGGCCTATTCGTAGTTGGGCCCGCATAAGGGTAGCCAAAGCGGGTAAAATGGGGTTTCCCATCGGCCCGTCATCATCATCTACACTTAAATTAACGATTGACTAAATCCTATTTCATTTCTTTATTCCAACACATAAACCTCACAGGCAAGGTTATTACTTAATTAACCGCACTCTAATAAGATTAATATACATTGATTGCATCTATCATGTTCATTTGTTCTATCATTATAATATTATATAAAACTTATGAGACTATGAGGTATGCTTAAAAGTAAAGGATAGTTGCTGGAGATAGGAATGCGTGGCGGATTCATTTTTTTTCCCAAATTCCTTTTGTTAGATTATCACTATTTTTTTTTAAATCATACAAGGTTCTCACTATTTTTTTTCCAAACTGATTGGGTTCCTGGGAACCCATAAAATGTTGATAAATCCGCCACAAGCTACACCTTTTGCAACGGTTAGGAAAAAAAATAATTCAACTTACATTAGTGACGAAAATCTAAAAGCTACAAACAACAAAGAAGTAATGTTGTTTGATATATATATATATATATATATATATATATATATATATATATATATATATATATATATATATATAATGTAGATTGTTTCTCATAGTCTTAAACTCTTGACCCCTAAAATTGGCGCAAAGAAGTGATGCCGTTTGATATATTTAATAACGTAGATTGTTTCTCACAGTCTTAAACTCTTAACCCCTAAAAAAACAAAATGAATTTTTTCTATAACCGGAACCGGGTCCGGTTTTGGTCAACAAAGTCAACAACCGATTCCGGGTACCTTCGGGTATTTTACCGAGTTTAGACCAGTTTGGCCGGTTCGGGTCTGAGTTATGACTGGGTAGAGGTGGAACTAGTTCCCGTGGTTCTGGTTCGGTTTCAGTGCAGTTTCTTTTTCTTCGTCCGGGTCCATAACTAATCTGTACCCGCGATTCAAGTAGGGTAGAAACCGGTTCTGGGGTCATACTTTTTGAAGCCCATTTCGAAAAACACAGCAAAGCCCAATAAACCCAAAAAAATACAACTTGGGCCCGAAGGTACCCTTTTGTTCCTTCAACAACAATATCGCTCCTGTTTGTATCTATATCCAACCAAATTATTAACGAACCAGAAAACCCTAAAAACTTTTAGGGTTTATCAAAACCGTCATCTTTTCATCTTTCATTTCAACAAGCAGGCAATCCACCATGCCGAAGCATTATAGGCCTGCTGTAAGTTCAAATCATAATCAGAAACTTAATCCGTGCAAATCTCAAAGAATTTGTTCTGAATTTATCTCTATTTACTTGTAATTTGCAGGGGAAGAAGAAGGAAGGTAACGCTGCTAGATACATCACTAGATCGCAAGCTGTTAAGTATCTTCAAGTCAGTCTATCCGTTTTCAGGTATTCATTTTGATTCGATGTTACTTTTGGCAGTTGATTAACAAGAACAAACATAAGTTGTGTTAATTGTTAAGGTGTTGCGAAGTATAAGCGTTAATAAGTATTTAGAAGTTTTGGTGACCGTGAAATGACTAAATCAGAGATGCAAAGTTTCTTATTTTTCATAAAATTTGTATATTAGAACTCTATTTGATAGATTTATTAGATTATTTGGGTAAAACGGGTCAACTATGAAGACCTCGGGTCAACTCTTCTAGAAAATGTGTTTGTCGGTTTGACCCGAAACTGACTTGAACTCATTTAGACCTATGTTGTCAAATGCGCACTCAACGCTCATTGGCCTTGCCCGGAGCTTAGGCGCAAGGTGCTTAAAAAGCTATGCTTTTTTAAGCGAGGCGCATAGCATATAAAAATACCATTTTTAGTGGTTTTAGACATGTTTTAGGCTTGTTTAGGGCTACTTTAGGCTGTGGGTCCAGGCCCTTTTTTTGGATGGTTAGACCAGTTTGCCCCGAATTTTGCTGGAATCTCATTGGAGTCTGACCAAAATCTGGACGGAATCTCATTTGAAGATCATTGAGCATTTGGATGGAAGCAAGGCGTTTTCTCAGGGCCCAAGTGCGCGCTCGAAGGGCTTTTGACAGCATAGATTTAGACTAAACCCAAACTCGCAATACGTGCTTTGTCGTAATCATTAAACCTATTAGGTTGTTTATGACATTGCTTAAAAGATAAAAGAAAAATGCACGTGAAGTTTTATAGTTTAAACACAATTAATTGAACATATGTTCATATTTGTGGTAAATTTGTATATAGAAGATTAATATGCAGAAAATATTTAAAAATAAAAAATTCAGGTTAAACGGTAAACTGGTCAATACACAAAACCCTTGATAGAACCGTACAGCAAAATGTGTTTGTTGATTTGACCCGAAAGTGACCCAAACTCTCTTAGACTAAACCGAAATTCTCTTTTATCAATTGCTTAAAACTGTTAGGTAGTTTTTGGCATAACTTGAAAGATAAAACAGATATGAGCGTCAAGTTTCTATACTTTAAACATAGTTATTTCACACATTTTTATTTGTCACTGTGACATGTTATTTTAGAGGATTAAAATACAAAGAAAGTAATATAAATAAAATTTCAGGTTAAAGTGGTCGTTTTTGTGTCAACTCGTGCTGTTTTCGGGTTCATGTGGTTGACACTTGACACACGTGTCAGGTTTCAATCCACCAATGAGCGAACTCGCCCCATTTGGGACCAATAGGATGTAGACAACCCTAAGATGGGAGTGTTCTTAAGATAGAAATGAAGATTAATCGTTAATGTTGTGGTTGTTGAATTCAACAGGAGATTATGTATCTTCAAAGGTGTTTTTCCGCGGGATCCAAAGAAGAAAGTGAAGGGAAACCACCACACCTACTATCACATGAAAGATATTTTGTTTCTTAAACATGAGCCGCTTCTTGATAAGTTCCGTGAGATGCGTGCATATGAGAAGAAAGTCAAAAAAGCAGTGTCTAAGAAGAACAAAGATCTTGCCGAACGGTTGTTGACAAGAAAGCCTACTTACACTCTCGATATGCTTATTCGAGAAAGGTTATTCTCACCATATCCAAATTTTAACTCCCTATTCTTAGCTTCTGTTATATATCAATTTCTATATGTATTTTGTGTTTGGCTTTAGATATCCGAAGTTCATTGATGCATTAAGAGATTTGGATGACTGTCTCACAATGGTACATCTTTTTGCCGCTTTACCTGCTATAGAAAGAGAAAATATTCAAGCTGAAAGAATCCACAACTGTCGAGGGTATGCGTTGTCACGTTGATATTTGATATACATATATAGATAGATAGGGGAGGGTTATCTTGAGAATCACGAGAATGAAAAAACCAATCAAAATCAAATTTTTTTTTTTAAATACAAACTTCATTATAATTATTTTAATTTCAATGGTATTTATGTTTCATTAGGTTAAGCCTCGAGTGGCAGGCGTATATCTCTCGCACACATAAATTGCGAAAGGCTTTTATATCAGTGAAAGGGATATATTACCAGGTACAATGATTTCAACACATCTGTTTTTTTTTTTTTTTCAATCATTTGCGCATGTAATTTTAGCTAACACGTGTTTGCCAATCAACCCATATTTAGGCCGAGGTTGAAGGTCAAAAAGTCACCTGGTTGACTCCTCATGCACTCCAGCAAGTCATGCCTCAAGATGTGGATTATAAGATTATGCTTACCTTTTTGGAATTTTACGAGGTTTGTGATTAACTGATTACTAATAATCAAAGTTTCATACTTCTGTTATATATTTTCACTTGGTACTTATATATACGATTTTATTTTAATATGCCAGACTCTTCTTGGTTTTGTTAATCTTCGACTCTATCATTCAATTAAGTTGAAATATCCACCTATTCTTGATCCTCGATTGAAAGCTTTAGCAGCCGGTATGAACTACGAACCTGAACTTGCTATAACATGAATAAGTTGTTGCGGGATAACTTTTTTAAAATCGTTAAACTTTTTGTGTAGATTTATATGCTTTGACGAGATATGCTGATGCTAAAGATCGAACAATTGGAGCAAATAACGAGGAATCTGAGCTTAGGTTAGCACAGCTTCAGGACCAACTTCCTGCTAATGAACCTGGTGCTTTAATGCACCTTGTTGAAAACGTTGAAGATGATAACGAAGATGATGAAGAAACAAAAGCCTGCAAAACACTCTTTCAAAATAAAACATTTTTCTTGGGCCGTGAGGTAAGATTATTGTTTCCATATTATACATAGAGTAAACTACACGAATGGTCCTTTTTGTGTGGTTTACCAAAATTTTGGATTTGGTCCCTAGCTTTCCAAAAGTACACGAATGGTCCCTATGATTTGCACTTTTTAACGCATTTAGTCCCCAACCAACAAATCTAAAGGTGTCCAACTTAGGGACTAAATGCGTTACAAAGTGCAAACCAGATGGACCATCCATGTACTTTTAGAAAAAGCTGGAGACTAAATGCGTTACAAAGCGCAAACCACAGGGACCATCCATATACTTTTGCCAATAGCGGTCGCTATAGGGAATAACGTTGCGTATAGGTCAGTCATAGTTGTCAATAGCGGCTATAGCGCGCTATGTAGCGAGGCGACCAAGTGTCGCTATCTGGGTCATAGCGACCAATAGCGTTAATAGCTACAGTTAGGTTTTTTTTAATGTAAATAGCAATTAGATATAGCTATAAGATGGCTGGATTTATAGGTTTTTGTTAAATATACATGTAAAATAGCATATAGACCAAGGTATTTTGATATAATATACATATAAAAACATTCAAAATTCTTTTTCTAGTGTATCACTATTTATAAAATAGCGGTCGCTATTTGTCTCTATTCGCTATGCAGCATATAGGTCCTTTGTTGCTATTTGTCGCTATTCGCTATTAACAACTATGGTATAGGTCGAAAGTCGCTACAGGGTATTTAGCCATAAATAACGGGTTTTCAATTATTATTTTTTTTTAATTCGAATATAAATAGCGATTAAATATAGCTACAAAATAGCCGGATTATATGTATTTGTTAAATACACATAAAAAATTAAAAAAAAAAAAGAATTCTAATGTATATAAATAGCGGTATGTAGCATATACCTTATCGATATTTGTCGCTATTCGCCATTAACAACTATGCTAGGGACCAAATTCAATATTTTGTTAACCACAGGGACCATCCATATCCTTTACTCGATCTACAATGTCATAATGTGTCTGTGTGTGTTTATTTAGGTTCCAAGAGAATCATTGCTATTTGTGATCACTGCATTCGGTGGTGTGGTTTCATGGGACGGTGATGGAGCTCCATTTGAGGAATCTAACCAGGACATCAATTATCAAGTACGTTGAATATTGAAAAGTTACCATGATATATATCTCTAGACATCCATATTCATCATCATATGTTGGCGTTTTTTGTAGATCGTCGACAGGCCAACTCAAAGCCACCGGTTTATATCAAGAGACTATATACAACCACAATGGGTATTCGATTGCATAAACGCGCGAATCATACTACCTACCGAAGATTACATGGTTGGAAAGTAAGTGTTCGAATAAAAAACCATTATTTTATTAGTTTTAGATGCTAAACGTTATGTGTTACTTAGGGTTCTACCACCGCATTTGTCACCGTTTGTCGACAACGAAGCAGAAGGGTACGTACCGGAGTATGCGGAAACAATAAAACGGCTTCAAGCTGCCGCAAGAAAAGAGATCCTCCCGATGCCAGGTGGCGAACACGAGGATCTCGAGAACGCTCAGAGTCTTCTTGCTGAGGGGGTTATTGACCGGACAGAAGCTAAAGTAGCCGCTGAGAAAAAACAAAAGGTTGTTACTTTTTTTATATATTTTTTCTAATTTGGAATTTTAATTAAATGTGTCGGTGGCTGCAGATGGCGCTTCAGGAAAAGCAGTATCATCAAGAGCTAAAGAAGGAAATGGAGGGAATGCAAGACGCACCAGATCGTAATATCGATGACGTTAAAAACGACAGTGAAGAAAATACGGATATGTCGCCGCAGCAGCTTGTTAAGGACGATGAGAATATGACGATGGTTTCAATGTCTCGTAAGAAGAGAAGACTTTATGAAGCCATGAAGGTAAGTTTAATTCTATCTCCATCACTTTAACAATATAATTTGAGTTGAAGTAATGATATTTATATGTCTTTTATTTTTTCAGATTTCCCAAGGAAGAAAGAAAGCGAACGTGGAAACTCTCGAGACAAGGAAGAAAAATTTAAAGAAAAATAAGAAAGTAACATCAGATTAAAAGCTGATATATGAATCGGGTTGCTGTCTTTACGAGCGGTAATTTAATTTTTGTAGCTGCTTTTATACTGCGTGTTGTTAGCTGTTTTTTTTGGAATGATTCTCTTTGTTGATCACTTACTGTTTTTGTTGGAACTTATTGAAGTTTACTGTTTTGAATTCCGTACAACATATGCTTGAGTACAACTTACGCTACATGAAGCAGAAACGGTACAAAGAGTAAATATCATATTACAGTCCGTTTGAACCGAATAGGACATTTAAACTTCGTTAACTACTGGAACTATCCTTTACGTTTCGGGCTTGTGCCAGATTTTGTCTTTCGACTACTGGGATTAAAAATTTTGTTAAGCCAATAAGTGATGTTGAGATTGTTATTTAGAGTTGGGTTACATAACTCATTGTAGATGAAAGCCAATAAGTGATGTTGTTGAGAGTTATTATTTAGAGTTTGGTTACATAACTCAGAAGAATAGACTGGGAAGGGAGTTGGGTTACATAACTCAAAGAATATATTGCAAGTGAGGGTAGTTTGATCATTTTTACCTGAAATATTTTAAGTCAGACGGAAGGACAAATTAGTGACAAACCTTAAAGGTAAAAATTCATTAGTTAATACCAAGGACAAAATGTGCAATTTCTATATACTTGAAAGGACAAAAGTGTAATTTACTCTAGTAATTTAAAAACGAGTAAAGTGCTATTTGTCTCACTGATGTTTGGTCCAGATTGCCATCCGACTCCATGTCTTTCATTTTTTGCTCGCTGACTCCCTGACTGTTAGTCAAAAGTTAGGGAAAAAATGTTTGACCGTCCACTTGAGGGGTATAACCGTAATCTTGCATCTCCTTCTTCATCTCCAGCTCTACCTTACCTCCACCTCCATCATCACCCCCACCAACTGCAAGAACAATACGGACTTGGGGACACCACTTAAATATAATCAACAAGACAACAATTGCAAACCTTGGATGAAAAAAAAAAAGTTGAGCTTCTTCAAGCTTTCCTAAATGAAAATAGGATTCCCTAGGCCCAAATCGATATACTCGGAATCCTAGCCCACCACAAAACCTTAATATACATGTTAAATCTTTAAATGTGATCTCTATCCCCTTCTTTTTTTTCATCTCTATCTCTATCTCCCACCCATTATAACTTAGGGATGAGCACGGTACCCGTTCAGTACCAAAAGTATCGATACCAAAAAAGGGGAAAAGTGGGTACCGGTACCCAATATAGTGGTTCGGTACCTGTACCGGTATTTACCGGTGTTTTACCCGTAAATACCGGTACCGTACCTGTACAGGTACCGAAAAACGAGGAAAGTGGATAGGTACCCGTATCCGGTACCAAATGCTCATCTCTATTATAACTTACACAAGGTTCCTTACCCGATTTTTGTTTCCATATTACATTTAATATATTCCTTATTTTTTTTTCATCAACCTCTCACGTTTCTACATTTAAATGTTATGATTCTTATTTTCTCCTTTTACCTTTTATGATCATACATATTTAAAATTGAAAAAATAAAATCAAGTTTTACTAATCGAAGCCGTTTAATACATGCGACTATAAGGTAGTAAGTAAATATACAAGGTATAGAAAGTGTCGTAGTTGAAATCGGAAGGATTAGATTATTTGCAATGTTAATGTATAGAGCTAAATGCCCAATTGCCCATGGCTTTATAGCCTAGTGATATCTTGAAAGTGTAATAAAGCGTTGGGATCAATCCTGAGTTTTTTTCCTCGTATTTATCGGGTTTCCTCACTGGTAATGATCCAAATTTGCTTAAAAAAATCTATAGAGTTAAATAAATACTTAAATCCCTGCTGCTGCCCAATATCTTCCCTGTGTGTACGTATAGATTACAATGATAATCTCATCATCATCATCATCCTCTCTGATGACTCCACCACAAAATCACTGCAACAACATGGAATCATTCAAACAAATTCACGCTCATTTCATCAAACTCGGCCTCCCCAACTCCCACTCTACTCATCAGATCATCATCTGGAACACCATTATCAGAGCCTACTCACTTCACTCATCCCCTTCTACTGCAATCCACTTCTACAACTTCATGCTTTTATCTGCTGTCCAACCAAACTCCTACACTTTTCCACCTCTTTTCAAATCTTCTGCAACAATCCATAACCTAAACCAGGGGAAACAGATCCACGGACATGTCTTCAAGCTTGGGCTTTCTTCCGATGCGTTTATTCACACCTCTATCATCACTTTCTATGCTCAAATTGGAGAATTGGATCATGCACGCTTAGTGTTTGATAAAAGTCCTCTGAGAGATGCTGTTTCTTTTACCTCCTTGATTACTGGGTATATGAATGTTGGCCGGTTGGAAGACGCCCGTAAGTTGTTCGATGAAATGCCTGTGAGAGATGCGGTCTCTTGGAACTGTGTGATATCTGGGTATGTTCGAGTTAAACTGTTTGAAGAGGCGATAGATTTGTTTCACGAGATGCCAAGGGCGGGAATCAGACCGGATGAGAGCACACTCGTGACGGTTCTTTCTGCTTGTGCTCAGTCAGGTGATCTTACAACAGGAGAACGTATCAAAACGTGGATTGTGGAGCGTAATCTTTCTTCGAATGTCCGGCTTGTTAACGCGCTTATTGACATGTACGCAAAGTGCAACGAATTAGACAAGGCTAGAAGTTTATTCGACAACATGATTAACAAGAATATAGTCACGTGGAATGTGATGATCGGTGGTTATACACATACACACCGTTATAAAGAATCGTTGGAACTCTTTAGAACAATGCTGCAGTCAAACTACGAAGCTAATGAAGTCACGTTTTTAAGCGTTCTTCCCGCCTGTGCTCACATGGGTGCTCTTGATACCGGGAAATGGATTCATGCTTATATTGGAAAGAACTTTCCAGAAGCATCTAATACTTATACCTCTCTTTTCACCAGTCTTATTGATATGTATGCCAAGTGTGGAGACATAGAAGCTGCGGAAACGGTCTTTGAGAGTGTGACATACAAAAGTTTGGCCTCATGGAATGCAATGATTTCAGGGTTAGCCATGCATAGGCGGGCCCATGACGCCGTTAAACTTTTCAAGAATATGGTCGACGAAGGTTTCACACCAGATGATATAACTTTTGTTGGTGTTTTATCAGCCTGCAGCCATGCTGGACTAGTCAACCGAGGTCAACAACATTTCCGCTCCATGATCCATGATTACAACATTTCACCCAAACTACAACACTACGGTTGTCTAATCGATCTTTTAGCACGAGCCGGTTTGTTTAAAGAAGCCATGAGTGTGATCGAGAACATGGATGTGAACCCCGACGGTGCTATCTGGGGTTCTCTACTTGGGGCCTGTACGCTTTACAAAAACGTTCAACTGGGTGAATATTTTGCTACAAAAGTTGTTGAATTGGAGCCTGAAAACTCGGGTGCTTATACGCTATTATCAAACCTTTATGCCGCAGATGGTAAATGGGATGATGTTGCAAGAATAAGAACAAAGTTTAAAGATAAGGGATCGAAAAGAATCCCGGGTTGTACTTCAATCGAAGTAGATGGAACCGTTCACGAGTTTCTTGCGAGTGACAAATCACATCCCATGAGTGACGAAATCTATGCTATGTTGGAAGAAATGAATCGGCGTCTTGATGAATTGGGACATGTTTCTGATAAATCTTTGGTGCTTTATGATATGGAAGATGAAGTAAAAGAAGGTGTATTGTGTCAACATAGCGAACGGTTAGCGATTGCTTTTGGGTTGATTAGTACAAAGCCCGGGACAACGATTAGGATGATGAAGAACTTGCGGGTTTGTGGGAATTGTCATTCGGCTACAAAGTTGATTTCCAAGATTTTTAGAAGGGAAATCATTGCCAGGGATCGGAACCGGTTTCATCATTTTAAAAATGGTGTTTGTTCTTGTATGGATTGTTGGTGAAAGTGTTTTTGGAGCTTGGAGGGATACACATTATAAGGATTTGAAAGATATGTAGATTTATTGGCTTCTTTGCACAGGAAATAGGTTTAGTTGGTTTCGGCTGTATATAGAATAATGCACTTGAGTCTAAAGCAAAACTAGAGGACCCAAGGCGCAGTAAGAAGACAGACTGACAATGTAAGATACTGTCTTTACGCTGTAATTAACGTCTTGGATTCATATGCTTATGTTACTAATTTATTGGTCTTCGCTAAATTGCACACCCGTGTCTTCTGTCCTAAAATGCTTATGGTGATTTCAGTATTTGAATCTTGATTTGTTTGGTTGATGCCAGAACGAAATATTGATTTGAATCTTGATAATAGTTTTGAATCGTCACTCTGTGTTCTTTTGATACTTTGACGTTCAAGAACCATGCTAGTTTGACTACATAATACCAATTTTTATGATCAACATATCTCATCCATGCATATAGTGTGAGCTGCAACCTTTTAACACGTACTTTGCTAATTTCAGTTTAGTCTCCTCTTTTTCTATGTATTACTCTTTTGCATTAGTGATCTTCTTACGGCGAGTGTTTTAAGAAAGATATTTGTAATATTTTTTTTTTCCTCCCAATACTAGCAGGAAGAGGGGGGATTGGAAGCTAGTGTATTGTAAGCCTGGCAAAACAGGCTGGTCGGGTCCCTGGTAACGTGTCAATACAGTACAGTTCATGTATTGTGCATGAAGCTGTATTGTATCTAGTGTAAGTCCTGGCTTTCGATACTATGGCATGGACCACATGTGTCCGTTTCAACCCAATTATATTTAAACGGGTCAAGTCAGATTAAAAATGGGTTAAACGCATAAAACCCATAAGAACAAGCTAACAATAAAATGGTCAAATGGGTTACTCCGTTTAAATGTTTCTTAATGTATACTCAAAATGCTTACAATCATATTTAGTACATTAATTAGTTAACAAAACTAAAAAACAAACAAAAAAGTGTTACGGACTTGTGGGTTGGCCCGACCTGGCTCATTTTGCCCAGCACATACATATTATCTGTTTTGACCCGTTACCCAACATGCCTGCTTTGCCACCTGTACCAGTGGATTGTTGATTTCTCATGGTTTTAACTAATTCAAGAACTTGATCATTTACTGGTTTTAAATCTATCACCCTTGATTTTCTGTGTATTTTATCCCTCTATAGTTTCTTGACTCTTTTACACGAATTCGTTCCAAGTGCTGCAGAGGATATTGATTCTGATATCGAAGATCACATGATAAAACAAGGTCTTCCCAATTCTGTTCGACAATTAGTCAATAATTTTTACCTTTTTGTTTAAAATAAGATCGGGTAATAAATACTAGGTTCTAGTCAATATGGATCCCGACTAAAATGGGTTTGTTGAAACAAGCCATTTGAAAAAAGAAATTATTAAAATGTGATTGCATTCCATATTTGTTTTAGCGGCAGAGGCGGTGGTGCCTTGGTGGCAATGGAAGCGGAAGTGACGACAGTGGAGGCAACGGTGATGAGGATGGTCGTGTTAGTGAGTTGGGGCGGCAAACAGACTCATTTAAACATGTTCCAAGTTAGTAAAGTAATTCTTTCCATAGTTTGTGAGAAGTCCATTTTGTTTATATATGAGTACAGTAGTTGGTTGTAATTAATTTATTATTTACCATAAGATAGAATGGAAATAATTTGCTTGGTAGTTGGTACCAAAGTTAAAACATCACATGCTTTTGGACCAATCCACTTACCAAGAAGCCTTCTTTCAACACACTACTAATGTATGATTGCAGAAACAGAAACTCATCACACTTGTTTGAAAGTTGGTAGTTAGCTTTTCTTATCAAGTAAAGCACACCTTTTTGTTTCCTGCTATGTGAAAACAAGCACGAATTACCACTCAAAAGGGAGGAAGATGCACACTAAAAGTCATAAATCTTGCAAGATGTGTACTAAACATTTAACAATTGATTTTCGCAACACAAGTACAAAAGGTTTGAATACAACAGTAAAAGGTCATTTTTGTCCTTTCACTTCTGTGTGCTATTTCTAAACATCATAATTGATATATATATATATATATAGGGAAGGGTTATCTTGAGAACGCTAAATATTGCGAGAACCGTGAGAACGAATGAAAAAATCAATCAAAACCAATTTTTTTTATACAAACCTCATTGTAATTAAGATACAACATCAAAACAAGAATTTATTACATCAAATAATTCATTTCTCATTTCAAAATCCTTCTTTTTAGATTTTTTACACATGTGTAAATATAGCAGATTTACACATGTATAAATGGCAAACCTACACATGCGTAAATTTTCTTTATTTATGAATTCACGTAAATTTAAACGTGTAAATTGAATTTCTAACATTGTATTCGAATAATAATGATAAGTGTAGAAAAAAATTTTGAATTTGAATTATTTTTGACCAAGTTCTCATGGTTTTTTCATTTGTTCTCACGGTTCTCACAAATATTTAGCGTTCTCATTTAAACCCTCCCCTATATATATATATATATATATAGAGTGCGGTTAACATACATTAGGGCTTATCATACTTCACGTACGCGAGTATAGTAACCGTCAGATCAGATCCATGCGTGATTAATCAGTCCCCTGCGTGATTATTTAAACATGCGTGATTTGAACATGCATGCGTAATAAAGCACATACCTACTTTCCATGCGTGATTAGGTCAACTTATAACTTCCCATGCGTGATTATGTTCCATTTATAACTTGCGTTATTTTGTCGCGTATGTTTTGTAGGATAAGCCGTAATGTACATTATACTTATTCTATATATATATATATATATATATATATATATTGCATTAATCTCCTATCCTTTTCATCCATTTTTCTCCTATAACTTACGTTGTGAATGAATATGACGACTTTTTCATCCAATTTTTCTCCTTGCTAAAACTTACGTCTCTTCTTTGTGTAATGAATATGCCGTCCAATTCGTCCATTTTCACCTTTCTCAAACTTACATCTCTTTTTGTGAATGAATATGACGACTTTTTCATCCATTTTTCTCCTTACTCAAACTTACGTCTTTTTTTTTTTTTTTTTTTGTGTATGAATATGTCATCAATTTCTCAAACTTACGTCTCTTTTTCATTTAAGAATATGTCATCTTTTTTCATCCACTCTTCGCCTTTCTCAAACTTACGTCTCTTTTTTGTGTATGAATATGCCGTCCAGTTCATCCAATCTTCACCTTTCTCAAACTTACGTCTCTTTTTTCTGAATGAATATGACGACTTTTTCATCCATTTTTCTCCTTGCTCAACCCCCCTCCATGACTTCTCTTGAAAACAACATAATTAGTTAATTTTTCTTTATATTAATCTGCAGTTGTTTTCATCCACTTCTCTCTTTTCTCAAGTCCATGTGTTCTTTTGTAAACACCATCATTGGTGTTCCATCTTTTTGTTTGTTCCCTTTACATGGTTGAATTTCTTTGCTTCCTGTGATTCAAATGATACAAATGCAAGTAAATAAACTATATATCAAAAACATCAAACTATATTTTAAAAACATTCAGTCTATGAATCAATTATTGTCATAAAAAACCATTACAACTTTAAGGTTTAGGAGAAACTAGAGAGCTCATATACAACAATTCACTCCTTTGCAAAAAGATCGTAACATCCTTGAAGAAACAGTGATCTAATTAAGGTATTAATTAGGTGGGTTTATGTTCCTATCATAGTGGTTAATCTTCTTTTAGGTATTTGAGCTCCGACTGGTTAATCAACCTGCAAAACAGAACACCGTTACTCGTTAAGAGGGGAATGTGGGGGTTTCCCTCTTAACCGGGCTCCGGCGTGAGAATAAGCGACTGCTTTGAGAGTAATTAAGTAGTTAAGAGTAAGAGCCGAGAGAATAGAATGAATAACCTGAGGAATGAAGGTCTCTATTTATAGCCGGAGAGGTGTAAGAGGTTGTGGGCTGATGGGCCTTGGGCCAGAAACGGACAACAACGAATATGCTATTTGCCTCGCTGGCCTCGACTGCTTAGTGGCTTCTAGATGCTCGTCGGTGCTGGCGCACCTTGATTGGAGCCACGTGTCATTGTTGTCGGCCTTGTTGTCCCTTCTGTCATCAGCAGACAAGTGGAGATCGTGGGACAGTTGTCCCCGTCTCTTGATTGGTGCCATGTAGGCGTCCTTGTGTACTTATCGTCAGAAGATCGTGGCGCACGATTGAACAGAGCCTGCTGGACGCTCATTGGTTCTTTTTACTGCCACTTGTACCCTGTGTACCTCTGTAGGTAACAGCGCGTCTTCCTATGGAGAGGATTTTGTTTGATGGCAACTAACCCGCGCGGGGCTAGTGTGCTCACTTATGCCGTTGTTTTTATGCTAAGTGTTGCTCTCTGAGTTTATTATGTGCTCTTCCTCGCGCGGGGATAAGTCACAATGTGATGTGAGCCGCGCGAGGTTGTTATTATCAAGTTGTTATGCTAAGGAGTATGGTCTCACGTGCAACCTGTTATGAGGTTTGCGCGACTTTTTGGGACCATACCCCTTCAAGTCCCCCCAGTCCAGTGCTGCACCATGCGCAACGCAAGTGGTTGGAGCTCTGGACTTAATAAAAATAAGAGAAGGGGAAATTGTCCTTTTGGTCCTGACTTGTAAGGCGCATGTAGAAAACTGTTGTTTTCGATGCGCAGGTACTAGGCAGGTGGCGAGTGATTTCTTGTTTGGCCTTTTAAACGCGAGAGGTTATAGTAGTTGACGTATATCTGGCGTGACTCCTGTGACTTCTGCATGAAGTTACTTGCACGTTTTATGGCGGGAAACTTCGAAATTTGAACTTCTGACAGGTTGGTGAGATAAGTCGTTGAGGGCGACGTTTGAGTTGACCCCTGGCACGGGTGTCATCATACCGCCTGCGGCGGTTGCACTTCATGTCAGGAGAGTGGGTGCCACGCGCGCGTGGTAACCGTCGTCCCTGCTTTTCCGCTCGACGTGGCAACCTCTCGTTGGTTGCCGTTGCGGCTAGTGCGGCACGGTTACCCATCGCATTAAATGCGATGGGTATAAATATCCGAAGAGAAGGGTGAGAGATTCACTTTCTCTACGTTTCTTCTCCAATTTCCTCTCAAAACTCTTTGAATCTTCAAAGTGTTCTTCATTTTCTTCAAGATTTCTTCAAATCTTCAAACCTTCTTCGAGCCTTTTTTCCAGATCCATCTTAAAAACATGAGTGAAGAGCATCAAGAGGTTCCTGCTAGTGAGGAAGGACCGGTTCCAGTCCTTAGATGGGACCTAGGTCTTTTCGAACAGATTGTTCGGAGCTTCAGATTCCCACCGGAGTGGGACGCCCGGTATCCGGCTCAGGGCCAAACCGCGGCTGATGCCCCACCCGGCTATATTACCCTTTATGAAGATTTCTTTCTTCAGGGTAATTTCCGGCTGCCGGCGACCAATTTTCTGGGTAGTATCCTTTCTTACTACCAGTTCCACATATCTCAGATGAGTCCACCCGGGATGGTGAGGGTGAGACACTTCGAGTTCTTATGCCAGTCTCATGGCATCGAGCCATCTGTCGACAAATTTCGTTCGTTCTACCAACTGCAAAGGACGATGGGATTCTTTTCGTTTGCAAGCCGAG
This sequence comes from Helianthus annuus, assembly GCF_002127325.2. NCBI lineage: Eukaryota > Viridiplantae > Streptophyta > Magnoliopsida > Asterales > Asteraceae > Helianthus > Helianthus annuus. The sequence goes on from NC_035436.2 coordinate 71,594,239, forward strand.
GTGCGGCGAAGAAGATTTTGTTAAATCCACCAAAGAGTTTCCATGACTGGAAACCCAAGTTCTTCTTCATCAGGGAAGAAGTCGTGCCGGTCGCTATGACCTTTAGGGAATGGACTGAGGCCATACCCAAGGAAGATCTGCCGATCCCAAAAACGGCTTTGTGGTACCAGCAGCTGACCTCAACCCCTAACCGGGTGTTTGGGGAAAATGTTCTAGTTGCAGCAAGGATGAGTGACCAGTGGTCACCTAGCAGTAGGGAAATTCCCGTTTTAAAGCTTGGCGATCAAGGTTAGTCGTTTTCCTGATTTTTGTCTAAGATTTCTTTGATTATTACTTACGTATCTCCGTTTATAGAAGTGCAACTTTACCAAGCTGCCTTCTCTACTTTTGGAGGCTCCATGGGCGTTCGCCCAGTGCGCGATGATGAAGAAAGCTGGTATGACCAGATTAAAGGGAACTTCATGTTTCCAGCTGCTGATGCCTTTGCTTCGCCGCCAACTGCTACTGAAGGTGCGCAATATCCAAAACCTCGTCCATTGCGCTCTGTGACTCTCGCTGGGAAAGAAACTTTCTATCTTTCCAGCGAGGAGTCCGTAGGATCTTCCAGCGGCGAGCTAAGCTCTTGGTCTAAAATATTTGCAGGTGTGTTGCGCGACCTGGGGATTGACCCAGAGGAGAAAAAGAAGAAACCGGTGAAGAAGAAGAAGAAAGCGGAGCCTGAGGTGACCAGCAAGGGCACTGGCCCTAGTCGCGCAACAGCTGCTGCTGGCAAAGGTACTCTTCGCCTTCGTCAACGTGACTTGGATGATTATGTGATCATCAGTGACTCATATGAAGGTTTATCTCATGTAGCTAAGGGAAAAGCTGGTGCTGGTGGGTCAAAGAGTTCTGGGAGCGCGGGTTCTCGTAACCCCGATGCTGGCGCGACCCCCAGTTTTCCCGAAGATGTAGAAGAGGAGGAAGATGCTGGTGTCCGACTTATTGGGCGAAAGAGGGGTAGGAGCGAGGCTACAACTGGTGTGGCTTCCGCGCCTTAATCTGTTGTGATCCCTGCGATAGGGAAGACGAGCAGGCTGCGCTCGTTGTATCAATTTTCTCCTGGTATGTTCTTTTCTTCTCTTTTCTTCTCTAAAAAACTTTTTTGCTTACACTTGCCTTATTTTGCAGAGATCAAGAAGAAGACCCCTGAAAAGGCGGTTACATTCAGTGAGGCGGGAGTAAAAAGGCCCAAGATAACCGTTAAGTCCACTGACGCTGCAGCTCAGGATGCCGCGAAGGCGGCTGAGGCGCAGCGAAAGGTGGAGGAGGCGCGTAAGAAAGAAGAGGAGAAGAGAAAGAAAGAAGAAGAGAAGAAAGTAGAGGAAGAGAGAAAGAAAAGAGAGGAGGAGGAGAGGAAGAAAAAGGAGGAGGATAGGAAGCGGAGGGCGGAGCAGGAGAGGCTGGCGGAGGTGGCCAAGAAGCAGGCCTTGGAGAAGGAGGCAGCGGCGAAAAAGGCTATGGATCAGCCTTTGAAGTCTCCAGGTCCTGAGGTCACCAGGCCAACCAGCACCGGCCCTGTTCTCACTTCGAAAGGGTCTGGCCGCTACTCTTCTAGCGGCGCGAGCTCCGGTGGAGCTGGGGGTTATAACCCTAATGTGATAGGGGCGAAAGATACCGTTGGGGATATCTACTACAAGACATATACCGAAGAAGAGCGCGGTGATGTCCTCCATCAAGCCCCCTGGAGCTTAAAACAGAAGGATACATTTATTGAGTTTGGCGCTTCGCGCGAATGGTTTTTGAATTCCTTCCCCCCTGGTGAGGTCAACCGGCAAAGGGCAAAACCCCATGAGATGTTATATCGTACTTATATTCTTGGGGAGGCCAATGCCCGCGCTGCCAACCACCAGATCGTTCGCGAATGGCGAACGATGGTTCGGGAGCGCGCTGACTGGGAGGCTTATCGCGAGCGTATGTTGAAGCGAATTGCGGACTTTGAGAAGTCGAAAGCTGCGTTCGACGAAGAAAGAGCCAAGTTTGAGGCTGACAAGAAGGCGGAGGAGTGGGGCCGCGAGGGGCTGCAGAAAAAACTCCACAATGTTGAGGAGCAACTGGCCAAGGAGAAGGCCGAGTTCAAGCGTATATGCGCCCAAGACAACGAGCGTACTTATGCTCTACGACAGAAGATCGTTGCTCTTGAGGCTAAAGTTGCGGACTTGACCTCAAAGGTGGAGGAAGCGCAGGGTGAAAAAACTGCCAAGCAGCAGATGGAGGTTAGTTCTACTGATTCTCGCTCTTCTTTTTGTTTATGAGATTTCTCTAAGTCAATTCTCAAGGCGTTTGTCAATTTTTAGATTGAGCTGACTGAAGCCAAGGTGCAATTGTCTAACAAGGACAAGGATCTCCATGCCAAGGACGTTGAGATAGCGGAACTCAAACGTCGCTTGAATGAGCAAATCGACAGATGCGAGTCCTTGGAGATTGACCTTGAGGCTGAGAAGGTCAAGGCTGCTGATGCTGAGGAGGCGCGTGCTGTGAGCACTGCCGCGCTGAATGTGGCTCAAACCAACTATTCTGAGGCTCAAGGTATCGTCGATACACTTGTCTCAGAAGCGGAGTGGATGCGCACTCGTGGAGTAGTGTTGGTAAGTGCCTTGTGCTTTTTCCTTATGTTGATTTTAAGAGTTTTTTCTTTAATGCTTATCTTTTGTTGAAGGTTGCCAACTCCATCTTGAATGCAAACGAGCTAGATCGCGCCGTGGCGGCTCTGACAGATGCGGCGCGTGCGGTGGGTCATCGAGGAGGCTACCTGGAGTGTGCTGATCATGTTGAGCAAATGCTTGGGCAAGAATTTGACACAAGCCATTGCTCAGTAACAGAACGTGCCGATGCTGCGCTGGCAAGTGCTGAAAATTCCTATGACAACCTCTCCTTGCCTATCATGGAGCTGGTTGTCGAATCGTTAAAGAAAGACGACTGGTGCCAGCGTCTTAAGGCAATCCTCGATCCCCCGGTTACCGTCGAGTTGTCCGACGAAGAGCCAGCTGGTGATGATGGCGGTGATGGTGATGATGATGGCAACGATGATGATGGTGAAGATGACGGAGATGATGGTGATGATCGTCGTGGAGAATAGGAGAGTTTGTTGAGTAGTTAGTTGGTAGGCATTTGTGCCTTTGTAACTTTTTTGAATATTCTTATGTATGATGCTGCGCGGTTGCGCAAGTTGTTAATGAAACATTTTGTTTTTTCCGTTGCAATTATTGCATTGTTATAAAACTTTATGCTAAATTAGCTCGAATAAATGGAAGCGTTTTATAAGTAGTTAGGTGATCGTCCGGTCTCGCGCTTTGTTTGCGGAGGACCTTGGAGGTGGTTTGAACCGTCTTGAAATGCTGTAGTGTTTTCGCGCTAATCAAAAGTTTAACATGCATTTGTAACGAAAAAATGTAATAGAAAAAACATGTCGTATGTTTTCATTCAAGTCGGAAGTTGGCTCTTAGGCCTTCATACATATTTGCCAATGGCTCGTAGCCGGCGTAGCGAATTGAAAAATGGCTTAGTTTGCCGCTTTTGAGCGCTCTTTCGATTTCTTGGCGCAAGCTGTAACAGTCGTCGGTTAGGTGCCCTGAATCTTTGTGAAAATCGCAGTACAAGTTAGGGTCTTGCCCTTTCTTGTTTGTCATTGGCCTTGGCGCCTTGAAATCGACATTCTCCGTCATCAATACCTCCTTTGGAGTTTTTGTGAGCGGAGTCCAGTGTTTGTCACGATTCTCGTCTCTGACCGCTTTCTTGTAACCGATTCGGTCAATCGTTTCTCGCGCATCTTCTCTGTAACGTGGCCTGTCGTCGCGGCCTCTGGGTCTCTCAGACTTCCAGTCATGACTCTTGTACTTGTTGCGCATGTTATTGTTGTCGCGCGGCCTCTCGTTTGCTCTTGAGAATCGATCTTCGGAGTAATAACCCTTTCCACCAGCAAGGGACTCCTCGGTTTGCGCGACGATCTTTGCTGCTTCCATCAGTTTATCCCACTCTTTTGGCATCCCATCTTTGCCTGTGATGGTTCTAATGAGGCTATCACAGCGTATAGCCTTCTTGAAGTGGCAGCGCATGAGTTGCTCACTGACGCCGCCAATCTCTAAACATTCTTTGTTGAAACGCGTGATGAAGTCCTCCAGACCTTCACCATCCCTTCGCCATATATCTTCTACTTCCGCCGTATCACGCTGATAGCGACGTTGTTGGCTAAAATAGCTTAAGAATTGTGTCTTGAAGTCTGTCCATGACTTAATCTTTCCGGGCGGAAGGCTATCAAACCAGGCGCGAGCCGCTCCGGTAAGAGTCTGAATGAACAGGTGGCACCACATGGGCATGTTCCAACCACCCATGCAGCCCACACTCGTGAATGTTCTGACGTGGTCGTCTGGGTCAGTCAACCCATTGAACTTCCCAACGGTTGGGGGTAGCTTCTCTCGTGAGAGTGGTGCGAGTGCGATTTTCGGGATAAACTTGGAGTGTTCCGCAGCTTCCGCTGGTCTGTATGCCAGGCGGAAATCTCGTTCAGCTTCTTCTGTATAGCCAATGTGTTGTCTTGGCTTATAGTACTCATGGTTCTTTGGTAAACGATTAAAGACCGATGATTCTTCATCACCTTCCCATGTAGGATCATATGGGTCGGTTTCTTCCCATTCGTTGTTCATGTTGCGCGGCGTGAGCCGGCTGTGCACAGGGCCTCGTTGAAGGTTCGACGGATACTCGTAGTAACTATCCGTTTCCCCTCTTGTATCGCGCGTGTCTTGTACGCTTAAACGTCTTGTGGGGGGAGGCCTGTTGGTTCTGCCTTGTATGTTGGCTGGTGGTGGCATTTGGCGTATCCCCTGACTCGGAGGGGTGACCAAGGACGGTTCTGCCGTCAAAACCGCCTGCTGCGCGATGAGCGATTGGTATGCTGCATTGATAGTGGCGATGTTCTTGGCATACCACGAGGCTGGGGTTTCGCCCTCTGGTAAGCCAAGTAATGCAGATACATTTTGAGGTGGCGCTGGGTTGGATGGTCCTTCGCCGTTGTTACCTGGGGTAACCATTTGTGTGATACGGGTAACGCTCCCGCGCTGACCCCCCGTGTTGGTGATCTCGACTTCACCTATTTCCTCGACTTGGGCTTGGAGGTTTTGGACTCCTTCACCCAAGGCCGTGTTAGAGTTGGCTCCGAAGCCGAACTCTGGAAAGATTCCTTGACCAGTCATAGTCGAAGGATGAAAAGATGTCAAAGGCTCAAATAAAGAAGATGAGGGTGGTTATAGAAGAAATCGGTGGGCGCCAATGAAGAAACAGTGATCTAATTAAGGTATTAATTAGGTGGGTTTATGTTCCTATCATAGTGGTTAATCTTCTTTTAGGTATTTGAGCTCCGACTGGTTAATCAACCTGCAAAACAGAACACCGTTACTCGTTAAGAGGGGAATGTGGGGGTTTCCCTCTTAACCGGGCTCCGGCGTGAGAATAAGCGACTGCTTTGAGAGTAATTAAGTAGTTAAGAGTAAGAGCCGAGAGAATAGAATGAATAACCTGAGGAATGAAGGTCTCTATTTATAGCCGGAGAGGTGTAAGAGGTTGTGGGCTGATGGGCCTTGGGCCAGAAACGGACAACAACGAATATGCTATTTGCCTCGCTGGCCTCGACTGCTTAGTGGCTTCTAGATGCTCGTCGGTGCTGGCGCACCTTGATTGGAGCCACGTGTCATTGTTGTCGGCCTTGTTGTCCCTTCTGTCATCAGCAGACAAGTGGAGATCGTGGGACAGTTGTCCCCGTCTCTTGATTGGTGCCATGTAGGCGTCCTTGTGTACTTATCGTCAGAAGATCGTGGCGCACGATTGAACAGAGCCTGCTGGACGCTCATTGGTTCTTTTTACTGCCACTTGTACCCTGTGTACCTCTGTAGGTAACAGCGCGTCTTCCTATGGAGAGGATTTTGTTTGATGGCAACTAACCCGCGCGGGGCTAGTGTGCTCACTTATGCCGTTGTTTTTATGCTAAGTGTTGCTCTCTGAGTTTATTATGTGCTCTTCCTCGCGCGGGGATAAGTCACAATGTGATGTGAGCCGCGCGAGGTTGTTATTATCAAGTTGTTATGCTAAGGAGTATGGTCTCACGTGCAACCTGTTATGAGGTTTGCGCGACTTTTTGGGACCATACCCCTTCAATCCTCGTTGTGTTTGACGCACATATAAGTAAAAGCCAAATGACAACCCTTTACACATTGGGTCGGTGGAACACCTTTGATACACTTAAAAGACAACTTCAGAATACAACCAGGCCAAAAGTCTATGGGTCTTTAACTTATATAACTAGTAGAAATTCACCAGTTGATGAATACATGTATGTATTACAAGATAAAAAAAAGTATTATTTACAATGATATTAGGTTCAACTACATAAAAGTCAAAGGAGATCTACCCAAAAAAAATTAAGTCCTGACATCTCAACAAATGGTTTACATCTATAAAAACCATAAAAATGAATATTTGTACTTTGGTTTTATAATGTGCGCATAATGCGAGATGCGCCCGATGCGCTGATAAGAGCGTATCGCCACAGCTGATGCGTTGCGTTTATGTGATGCAAGAATATTGCGCGCATTTCGCATAATGCACTCATCGCAAGCAACATCGTTTCTTATGTTTTTTTCCCGATGTTATGAACTGTGTTCGGTTTTTTCAATAATTAATACCTTAGCATGCTTGATTTGAACCAAAAAGCATAACTCTTATCTTCTTATTACGGCATTAGTTTTACTTCAAGTAGGTTTTTATATATAAATAATTTTTATAAAGAGCGCATCACAGATTTTTAGACCAAACGCATCACGCAATTTAAAACCAAGATTTGTACCGATTTTATCAGTAAAAGTACTCAGTATAGTTTAACAAACCTGAAAAAAACTTAATATTAAACACACACAAACCAAAAACCATAAATATAAATACTGTTCGGATATTGTTGGGTCTGGTTCGATTCGATTCGTACTTGGATAAACAAAATTATGACACAACAATCAAACACTTCTAAAGTGGAGTCTGGATCAGTTGGATCATGGAAAGCATACATAATCAGTAACATCGTAGACTAATGGGATCAAGAAAGATCAATTCCATTTGGGTCCTAGAAAGCAAAATATCATCAAGATAAGAAATGATAGATCTGATGAGAGAGAAGAAAATATAACCTTCGATGAGAGAACCAAGGATCCATCAAAAATTTTTTTAGAAACACCATTCTTCTTGGGGTATATAGATCTGGTACGGGGGAAACCATGGGTCTTGAGGATGCAGAAGATCTGTTCCTGCCACCAATCATTCTGTGTTTCATCAGATATGTTGAACGATTCAGATCTGAAAGTTCTTGAGGAAGCCATCACAGCACAAGCCTACACGGGAAGAAAGAATATTAGGTTTGAAACGGAGCATCTAATGTTTTCTCAATATATATAGAGAAAAATGCAATTTGCGTGTATCCTAAATTAAATTTTTGGTTTTTTGAGCCCCTGACTTTATAACTTTATAACACTCTGAGTCATTCCGTCTGAGTTCCGTCTGTTTGATTGTTTGACTATTGTTAAATGTCCAATATACCCTTAATGACCTTATACATATAATCCCTTATCCCCTAAATTGATCAAACTGATTCATAAGAACACTGATCTGATACGAACCCTAACCCCAATTCCCAAATCGATCGATCCAGTCTTAAACTATTGTGAAGATGTCTCAAAAATCAGCTTCAAGCTCCAACAAGAAATCAGCTGGCGGGGAAGCTTCTCAATTCCTGTGTTCTTGTGGTGCACCTACTTGGTACAAGGTATCAAAGACGGAAGCTAACCCAAATTGACGCTTCTTATGCTGTGTAAGTTAAAATTATAGAAGAAAGATTGAAGTTTATATGGCTATTTCCTGATTGATGTATTTTTACAGAAGAAAGATTGTGGATTTATAAGGTGGGCTGATACACCTTCATCTCCACCTTCAAATTCATGCTCTGCTTGTGAGAAGGTAATACCCGCATTGTTAAGGAACATGGAAAAGAAAGATGATTTGGCAATTAAGAAAGCTAACGAAGTGATGTTTTTGAAGATGTGTTTATTGTTTAGTTGGTTAATGATTGTGGTTGTTTATGTGTATTTTTAGTTTAATGTAAGAGTCTCTTAATGTAATGAATGTTGGTTATGTGTCTTGTTTTGGTTAATGTATGAATGAACATTGAACAAGTTTTGGTTAGTATCACTTTAATGCTATGAATGTTGCCGTTGATGTGTAGAATAACGAATTGGTTGAGGAAGTGGCTAACAATGAGTTGGACTTAGTGCCGTCTGTGCTGAAGGAGGAGTGGTTTGATGACTATGATGTTGTGATAGAAGTGTTGAAAGCAGAGTATGAAGCATCTCTTCCAGATCCAGCAGCGGACTACGACTCAGAAGAGTTGGAAAGGGATAGGTGGGAATGTGCAGTTCAACCACCGGAGGATGATTGGTACCATGATCCGTACCCGGGGGAGCATTCTTCTGACTCCGAATGGTCAAATGATGATGCTCATTGGAAGTAGATTGTTAGGGTTTTAAATGTTTGTATTGATACATTAACTACATGTGTTTGTATTGATACGTTTAATGAAATTTAGTTGTGGTTGAGACTCAATGTGTATGATACATTAACTGCATAAACTGCAGTTGAACTGCATTACCAAGATCAACATAACATAAACTGCATTACAAACATAAACTGCAGTTGAACTGCATTACAAGTCTTAAACCATTACAAATATAAACTGCAGTTGAACTGCATTACAAGTCTTAAACCATACATAAACAAGTCTTAAACCATACATAAACATACATAAACAAGTCTTAAACCATTGAAATCAACCTAACTAAGCTTCACTCTCACTTGGTGCACTTTGTGATACAGTTTGAGATTCTTGAACATTCCCCCCTCCCTGGACCTTGCATGTCCTACTGTTGTGACCCAAGCTTCCACACTTGCTACACTTCTTCCTGGTTTTGTTTTCTCCACCTGCAACTTGATCCTCACTTGGTGCATGTACAACATTCTCCCCACCCCGCCCCTTGTATGTCCTACTGTTGTGTCCCAAATTTCCACACTTGCTACACTTGGTTGTATTGCCCTTCCTGGTCTTATTAAACACTTCTTATGAACTCTAAACATGTGATTACAGGTTTGTCTCTGGCTCCTATCAACTGCCTTGATCTTATTAAACACTTCTTGAGCATGAGGAGTTAATGGACCATGAGCTTTAGCTTGAATCTTCTTTACATTCACAATTCTTTTGGTCATATACACTCTTATGAACTCTAAACATGTGATTACAGGTCTGTCTTTGGCTCCTATCAACTGCCTATTGAACACTTCACATATATTATTCAACAATATGTCACATTTGGCCTTGCCTGAAAAGTGTGCTTTTGACCAACTGCTTGCTGGGATATTTGATAGCTTTTCATGGAAACCAGGCTCTGGAATCTTCATTTCTTCCATTGCCTTTTCAAAATATGGCATTGATGTCTTGCATGCTACTCCATACAACAAGTTTTTGTACACATCACCAGGCCAATCCTTCTTCAGATTCTGGTGGTTATGTCTTAAACAGAACCTGTGTTCAGAGTCTGGGAACACTTTGGATAATGCAGGCGGTAGTCCCTGCCTCAGACAATGTAAGTTAGATATGATAAAATGGCATAAACATTTAAATGATAAAATGCCATACCTTTTGCCTATCTGAGATGAAAGTGAAGTTGGTACTGTCTGCTAAGCCAAAATCATCTTTGAGTAATTCCAAAAACCATTCCCAAAATAATTGAACACATCATCTATAGAGTAACCTATATCTTTCAGCATTTCACGAAGAACATCAACACTTAACTTTTCAAACTCAACCCAGTCAATGTAACTAACCTTACCGTTGACATACTCCCTTCCTGGATAATCAGTATGTGACAACCCGCATAATTACAGGTACCGTACAAATTAATTAACCCTAATTATGTGCTTAATGACTGTGCTTGATTACATCTGACGCTTTAAACTGCTTACTGATTCATATTACATACATACATGTGCATCCTTTACATACAGTCACTCCGTTTAATTCATACAGACTCTTAGTGACAAACCTGATGCATAAAGCACAGTTAGCACAGTGAGCGGATAACTCAGACACATGCTGACAATGCCAACACTTAGACAGATACTATTTTTAGGCCAGTATGGGCCAGGGATAAAACACTACACCAGTATGGAGTGTAGGGAAGTGAGGACCATAAGACTATGTCACTAGGTGATAGTTTGAGTGCCGGAAAGTGCCTAAAACGCAATTTAATTACAGAATTAGCACACTCATATTATACAGAGTATTGACTAAATGGTCCTGGACACTTTCCTAAGTGTTGGAATTAATTTCGTTACAAAAGATGCACAAAAGACGCTATACGGTACAATTAAACGCTTTAACGGAACGATACGTAACCGAACAACCAGACAACACCCGAGACACGAAAATATTGTCAGAAATATTATTTTATCATTCTTAATTAATTACGGTCACAAAAATCCCCATACGCCATGTAAACATGACATACACCCGCTATACTTGAAAATACCCTTAACCTTCTAATTCAATACCTATTAGTTAACAAAAATTTTCACTTTACCCCCCCCCCAACCGAAAATCTGCCATGATCACTTAAAATATTTTGTTTAGATTGTTGTAAAGGTAATCTTTAATTCTATTGGCCAAGAATATTGAGTATGATGACCCTAGATTCTAGAATGCTCATATTTCCAAGAAACTCATCATCACCATCAAGCTCTTCACTCAACCTCACCCCCTCCCCTTATTTTCGGCTCCCCCTCCCCCATAACCGATTTCACCACCACCACCTCTCACATTCTCCATTTTCTTCACTACAAGCTCTCATTTCAAGCTTTGAGGTTCCTCCATAGAAGTGCAAGTTGAAGAGCTTTCGAGGAAGTTTGGTTCAAGCCTTTGTCACTAACATTTCTTCATCATCTTTGCCCTAAGATTGTTACCCTAGCCTTGTGCTAGTAGTAAGTCCCTTCACACCCTTGTTCCATCTTGTTCTTTGTTATGAATACTTAGTAGGAGGATGATAATCATGTAACACAAGAAAATGAACACTAAAAAGTTGAACTTGAAATTCTACATAAAAAAAACCATATATAAAAGGGTTGTATGAAGTTGAAATCTGGTTGGTTTAGGGTTGGTTAAAGCATGATTGTGGTTTGAACATTTATTCATCGATAAACCATGGTTAGGGTCTTTGTTGATGCGTTTTTAGTAACTTTTACAATGTAAACAACTTGCTGAGTTGTATTTCCAGCCAACTTCAACAGGCTGTAACTGAACCGTTTTAAATCGAAAAACTGATTTTCTGAAGCCTAAAATGTGTATTTTGGAATAACTAAAAAATGGCACTGGAATCGTAATTTTTTGAGACCGTTTACTATTTTTAAAAGACTGTTATTGGACAGCAGCTCAAGCTGCATTTTTACTGCAGAAAAAGTGTGTTGTTTTCGGAGTCATAACCTGAAACCTGAGTAGAATCAACTCATGGAATTTTTACAGGAGATGGTCACCGTTGTCAGGATGATCCTCCAACTAGAATTTCATCAATTGGACTTACGGTTAATTTTTAGTGAATTATTCCGTAAACTGCAATCAGAAAGTAACAAATCTGATTGCAGTCGGGAAAATGATTTTCTATAAAGTATAGGTAACAAACTGGACCCCGATATTTTTACATAATAAATTTTGGAACATATAGGACCTTCTGTAAAAATTTGAGAAATTTTGGAAAAGGATAACTATTTTATAAAAATCCTCGAAAACAGTCTGGTTTCAAGTAATAAAGCTGAAATAAAATATGTAACGTTTTGTATGTTTATATGTCGGTTTGATTATTGAAAATGAATTACGGGATATGTGTAAAAGAAAATGATATGCTAATTAAGCATGGACACCTCCGTTTACAAAGGAGACTATGGCGAAATTTTTCGAAAATCCGAACACTTAGTAAAATATTCGAGAAATATAGATACGAAATAGTTGTCTAACTATTTTTCTACGAACGATAGTTAAGTTAAAATAATTATTATTATTTTAACAAAATAATACCAAAGTAACACAACTTAAAACACTAAACTCTAAGCCAAGGCACGGCCCGTTCGTCTAATAGACATTAGTACGCTGTAGGTTGTCGTGTAGCGGACAGAGTTGAGATTCGAGTCAAGACGCACTACAGTGAGTTCATGACCCCCTATTCCTTTACTGTTTTCGGTTTTATACTTCGGGGGTGGAATGCATGTTTACAAATTATTTCAGACATTTTATACATGGTATTGTTAGCTTAAGGAGGGTTTTTATTACGCGATCAAGTGAGTGGTGGGCATGACACTTAAGGCCATTAATCCTCATCGTAGGACCACGGGACATGAGTGATAGATCTATTTGGGTGTAGCGAGCCCACACCCATGAGGCCGGGGCGGCCCATAATGGTGACTATGTCTTCATACCGGAGACAAATTTGCTAGGTTTGAGTCTTCCTGCATCATTCACACATACTATTTGTGACAACTCGAGTTTCTGACTTTCACTTTCGCATTAAATGCGCGTTGACTTTGACTGTTTAGTTGTCTGGATTGTGGACTTGAAATTGTACGCGTTGTGTTTTAATGAAACGTATTGTCGTGTTGCATATATGTGATTACTTGCTGTGGTAGAATATAATATTAGTAATACTATTAAAACACTTAGTCTAGATCGAAACATGATATGCAGATCGAAGGATCTCGAAACATATCCTTCGATTCGAAGGATCAACTTTCGGTTCGAAGGATCTCGAAACATATCCTTCGACCAAGGACTTTATCCTTCGACATCCTTCGGTCACGAAACATATCCTTCGACTGGAATTCAGATCCTTCGGCCCAGTCTTTCAGATGGGCTTGGCCCATTTCTGTAATACGTATTTATACGTGAATGCACGTAGTCGACTGTCATTTTTCTCAACCCTAGAGCTATTTCACTGTGACGGCAAACCAGAAACCACCGGAAACCTTTGCGTGACCAAACCCTCATCTCGGTTAGTAAATCTATTTGATTTGATCGTTCGTTCCTCTGCGTATGTGCTCACGTGTCGTGTGTTTTGATTGTTGTTGTAATCTGAAATTTATGTTAAATATTAGGGTTCTTGTTACGATATTAAGGATATAGATTTCCCATAGGATTGTTGTTGTCGGATATATATATATATGATTCTATGTGAAACTCGTTACGGTTGAATACTGATTTATGAGTGCCGTTAATCTGGAATTGGCCATTAATTTTGTTAGTGTCGATATTGTGTGTTAGTCGGTTTTGGGATACGTTTAAACTAGGGTTCATGCTAGACAATGATTTCAGGATGATTGCGTTGTGATGAGATGTGCTAAATGAATTCTGATGATTGTTAATGATGATGATGGCTGCAGACGATTAGGGTTTCTGTTTCTGTGAAAACGTAACTGATTGTGAAAACGTAACTGATTGTGTCGAAAGATACTTGTCTACTCGAAACATAGTTATTGTCGAAAGATACTTATTGTCGAAACATAGATGTGACCGAAAGATGCTTGACCTTCGAACCATAGTAGTGTTGACCGAAGGATAACTTTGACCGAAAGATAACTGTTTGACCGAAAGATGACACATGAACCGAAAGGTGGATGTGCGTCGAAAGATAAGGCTGGATTCGAAAGATATTGTAGGATTATAGACATCCTTCGAAAGATAATGGGTTATAACATATTTCGAAGGATGGAAGGCATACTTGAATTATTTGACATGCCATGCTAGATGATGAATGTTTACATTTGTATTTGTGTGACACTCGACTTGCATGCGTATCATTTCGAACATGAACTGATTCGTTATACGTGCATACAATAGGACTTGATTAATTACTTGTGAGTGCATAATCTAGCATACCGAGCAAACCAAGGTGAGTTCACACTCTTACCAAGGCATGGGATTCCCGGGGTGTTGGGAATGGGATTGAAAGGATAAGGTTGAATAGATATACTACCAATACTATGACTAGATTACTATATTACTATCCTCGGATGTGAAGGATACCTATACTGATCACTATCCTCGGTTGTGAAGGATACTTATACTGATCACTATCCTCGGATGTGAAGGATACCTATACTGATCACTATCCTCGGTTGTGAAGGATACTTGTACTGATCACTATCCTCGGATGTGCAGGATACCTATACTGATCACTATTACGGCCCAGTAGAGCCACCTGTTACAAACGAACTTACTATTACGCATTTACTTTCTGTGAACTCGCTCAACTAGTTTGTTGATCATTCTGTTACATGCCTTGCAGATCGTTAGGTACTTGGAGCTTGCACACGGAGGAGCTGGTCGTTGTGGGGCTTGGATCGCGATCACCTTGTTAAACACTTTGATGTTTGATACTTATTTGTTATGGGTTTTACAATAATACGCTTCCGCTAAACAATGTTAACTTACTTATGTTTTGGAAACACCTTTCATATGGAAATGGTTTGGATTATAATGTGTTTACTTTTACTTTATACAATGTTCTGTATGATTGGTGGCTTGATCCTGGTCAGTCACGCTCCCAAGCGGTGATACTCCGCAGGTGGATTTTGGGGGTGTGACAGATTGGTATCAGAGCCATTGGTTATAGAGAACTTGGTTTTAATATGGGAAAACGTTTTTATTAAAACCAGACTATAACCAGAACAGTGCTCTCAACGATCCACAACGACGCTTCGCTCCACGTGCAAGACTCAACTTCCTAGGTAATAAGGTTTATGTCTATTGCCTACATGCTAGAATTTGCATAGAACTCTGCTCGTAGTATGCTTACATTACTTTGCTCACAACTTGTCATTGCATGAGAATACTTATGTGCTTACACTCTTCTGTCATCGCACTATTTGCGAACCTTTCTCACTTATGTTGCCTTTGATGTGAAGATCAATGGCCGCACGAATTACCATGACTCAAGCCCAGCTAGAGGCTCTCGTTGCTGCGGCAGTTGCAGCCGCCCAAGCAGGTAGTATACCCTGCAGTATAGACACTAGGATCTTTAGATCCTACATTAATTCTCGTACTTAACTTTGCCCTATTCGTACACAATAGGTCAACCCGCTCAGCAACAGCCTGGGTGCACCTTCAAGAATTTCATGGAATGTCGTCCTAGTTCGTTCAGTGGCACGGAGGGAGCAGTTGGACTCCTCCACTGGTTTGAAAAGCTCGAGTCGGTTTTCGAAATGTGTGAATGCCCTGAGGCTCGCAGGGTGAAGTTCGCCACTGGCATACTTGAAGGGATTGCGCTCACTTGGTGGAACGCACAAGTGCAGATCTTAGGGTTGGCAGCTGCTAACGCCACACCCTGGAATGATTTCAAAGAACTGATCAAGAGGGAATACTGCACTAGAGAAGACATCCACAAGTTGGAGGACGAGTTGTATAACTTGAAGATGGTTGGTTCGGAAATCGAAGCTTACACCAAGAGATCGAATGAGTTGGCTGTGTTATGTCCAACTATGGTGGACCCTCCATACAAGCGTATTGAGTTGTATCTCAAAGGGTTGGCACCAGAAATACAGAGCCACGTTACCTCGGCTAACCTCAACAACATCCAGGAAATCCAGCGTCTCGCTCACCGCATCACCGATCAGGCAGTGGATCAGAATAAACTGCCTAAGCGTATCAGTGCTACTGCTACCGCTACTGCTTCTACTACACTTGCTACTCCCAGTGAAAGTAAGAGAAAATGGGATGGGGATTCTAGCAAGGGATCAGCTTCAGTGCAGTCACAAGCTCAACAGCGAAAGACAGACAGTTACCAGAGTCCAAGTCAGCACTCCTCAGGCAGCCACAGACAGGGAAGGTATCGAGGAAATCTTCCAAAGTGTAACACCTGCAACAAGCATCATCGTGGCCAGTGTAACCAGGTTCGTTGTCAAAGATGCCACAAGACGGGTCATGAGGCCAAAGATTGTAGAAGCCCTCAACCTGCAAACCAGAATCAGCAGCAACCTCAAGCACAGCAGAATCAGCAGCAGGGTAACAAAGGGTGTTTTCATTGCGGTGCAGAGGGTCACTTCAAAAGGCATTGCCCTCAGCTGAACAGAAACCAGAACAACAACAACCATAACAACAATCAGGGTAATGGTAACAACAACAACGGGGGAAACAACAACAACGGTAATGAAGCTCGTGGTCGTGCTTTTGTGTTGGGTCGAGGAGATGCAGTGAATGATCCCAATGTGGTTATGGGTAAGTTTCTTCTCGACGATATTTATGTTACTGTCTTGTTTGATTCGGGTGCTGATACAAGTTATATGTCCTTGAAAATGAGTAAATTATTAAAACGTACACCAACACCTCTAGACACCAAACACGTCGTAGAACTAGCCAATGGTAAAAGTGTAGAAGCCGCACAAGTACTCAAGGGTTGTAGTATTGTTCTAGCGGGTCAGACTTTCTCGATTGATCTCATACCCATAGTTTTGGGTAGTTTCGACGTCGTCATCGGTATGGATTGGTTATCCCAACATCATGCGGAGATCTTATGCAAAGAAAAAGTTATCCGTATTCCTCGCTCCAGTCAAGAACCTCTCGAAGTACAAGGTGACAAGAGTGGTGCTGTGGTTGGCATCATCTCTTACTTAAAGGCGCAGAAATGTTTACGAAAGGGACATACTGCCATTCTGGCACTTGTCACTGACGCATCAACAAAGGAAAAGAAGCTGGAGGATATACCAGTTGTGCGTGATTTTCCTCAAGTGTTTCCTGAAGATTTACCTGGTTTACCTCCTCATCGTCAAGTTGAGTTTCAGATTGAATTAGCTCCTGGAGCAGCACCAATAGCCCGCGCACCGTATCGTTTAGCTCCAACTGAACTGGAAGAACTGTCGAAGCAGCTACAAGAGCTCTTGGAAAAGGGCTTTATTCGTCCAAGCTCTTCGCCTTGGGGAGCTCCAGTGTTATTTGTAAAGAAGAAAGACGGTACGTTCAGGATGTGCATCGACTACCGCGAACTCAATAAGGTGACGGTGAAGAACCGTTATCCTCTTCCGCGCATAGATGACCTATTCGACCAGTTGCAAGGGTCGTGTTACTATTCCAAGATTGATTTAAGGTCAGGGTATCATCAGCTGAGAGTCCGGGATGAGGACGTCTCCAAAACCGCTTTCAGAACTCGCTACGGTCACTACGAGTTCTTGGTTATGCCGTTCGGGCTTACAAACGCGCCTGCAGTATTTATGGATCTTATGAACAGGGTGTGCAAACCCTATCTCGACAAGTTCGTCATTGTTTTCATCGACGACATCCTGATTTACTCCAAGAGTCAGGAGGAGCACGAGCAGCACTTACGTCTTATCTTGGAACTTCTTCGAAAAGAGCAATTGTACGCAAAGTTTTCAAAATGCGACTTCTGGCTTCGTGAAGTCCACTTCTTAGGCCATGTGGTGAACAAGGATGGGATTCATGTTGATCCATCCAAGGTTGATTCGATCAGAAACTGGCCAGCACCACGTACACCGACAGAAATACGCCAATTCTTGGGTTTGGCGGGTTACTACAGGCGATTTATTAAAGACTTCTCAAAGATCGCGCAACCACTTACTATGCTAACACAGAAAGGTGTCGTTTACAGATGGGGTAATACGCAAGAGACCGCTTTTCAGTACTTAAAGGATAGGCTGTGCAGCGCACCTATTCTTTCATTGCCAGAGGGCACAGATGACTTCGTGGTATACTGTGACGCATCTATACAGGGTCTGGGTTGTGTATTGATGCAACGTGATAAAGTGATAGCCTACGCTTCTCGGCAACTCAAAGTTCATGAACGGAACTACACGACGCACGATTTAGAGCTGGGAGCTGTTGTTTTCGCGCTTAAGATATGGCGACACTACCTGTACGGTACCAGGTGCACGATTTACACCGATCACAGGAGTCTCGAGCATATCCTTAAGCAAAAGGATTTGAATATGCGTCAACGGAGATGGGTTGAACTTCTAAACGACTATGAATGCGCCATCAAGTATCATCCAGGCAAGGCCAATGTTGTGGCTGATGCCCTCAGTCGGAAAGACACTCTACCTAAGCGCGTGCGAGCGCTACAACTTACTATTCAGTCCAGTCTTCCTGCACAGATACGAGCTGCTCAGTTAGAAGCACTGAAACCCGAAAACGTCAAAGCTGAAGCCTTACGCGGCTCAAGGCAACGCATGGAACAAAAGGAAGACGGCGCCTACTATGTATCGGGGCGTATTTGGGTCCCACTTTATGGCGGGTTACGCGAACTTGTAATGGATGAAGCTCACAAGTCTCGCTATTCGGTACATCCAGGGTCGGATAAAATGTACCACGACATCAGCACTACTTATTGGTGGCCTAGTATGAAGGCCCACATCGCCACCTATGTTGGCAAATGCTTGACCTGTGCGAGAGTCAAGGTTGAATATCAGAAACCAGCTGGTCTACTTCAGCAGCCTAAGATACCACAGTGGAAATGGGAAGAAATTTCCATGGATTTCGTTACGGGCTTACCTAGATCCCAGCGTGGGAATGACACTATATGGGTCATAGTTGATCGACTCACCAAGTCTGCACACTTCCTGCCGATTAAGGAAACGGACAAGTTCTCCACTCTCGCAGACGTCTATCTTAAAGAAGTTGTTTCGAGGCACGGAGTGCCCACCTCTATTATTTCGGATCGCGATGCACGGTTCACGTCAGAGCTATGGCAAGCAATGCATAAATCTTTCGGCTCACGTTTAGACATGAGCACAGCATATCATCCTCAGACGGATGGGCAGTCTGAGCGAACGATTCAAACACTTGAAGACATGCTTAGGGCATGCGTTATCGATTTCGGCAACGGCTGGGAAAAACACCTCCCATTGGTGGAGTTTTCGTACAATAACAGTTACCATACCAGCATTCAAGCCGCTCCATTCGAGGCATTGTACGGACGTAAGTGCCGGTCACCTCTCTGTTGGGCAGAGGTGGGGGATAGTCAGATTACGGGTCCAGAGATTGTAGTGGACGTCACAGAAAAGATTGCACAGATACGACAACGCATGGCGGCAGCACGCGACCGTCAGAAAGCCTACGCGGACAAGCGTAGAAAGCCATTGGAATTTGAGGTCGGGGACCGGGTTTTATTGAAAGTTTCACCCTGGAAGGGTGTGGTTCGATTTGGTAAACGAGGCAAACTGAATCCGCGGTACGTCGGACCATTCGAAATCTTAGAAAAGATTGGCAAAGTAGCCTACAGATTAAAACTGCCAGCTGAACTCGGTGCAGTTCACAATGTTTTTCACGTGTCGAATCTGAAGAAATGCCTATCAGATGAGACCCTTATAGTTCCTTTTAAGGAACTCACTATCGACGAGCGGTTGCAGTTCGTCGAGGAACCAGTTGAAATCACGGACCGGGATGTTAAGGTCCTCAAACACAAGAGAATCCCTCTTGTTCGAGTTCGTTGGAACTCCCAGCGTGGTCCAGAGTATACCTGGGAACGCGAAGACCAGATGAAAGAAAAGTACCCCCAGCTATTCGAAACCAATGCATCCACTTCTGAGGCTGAAGCTACTACTACTGAATTTCGGGACGAAATTCCAAACCAACGGGGGGATGATGTGACACCCCAGGAAAACCAGTGAACAATGTAACTTACCTAGCTTCCTCAGTGAGTGCGTACCAAATTTCGGGACGAAATTTCTTTTAAGTTGGGGATAATGTGACAACTCGAGTTTCTGACTTTCACTTTCGCATTAAATGCGCGTTGACTTTGACTGTTTAGTTGTCTGGATTGTGGACTTGAAATTGTACGCGTTGTGTTTTAATGAAACGTATTGTCGTGTTGCATATATGTGATTACTTGCTGTGGTAGAATATAATATTAGTAATACTATTAAAACACTTAGTCTAGATCGAAACATGATATGCAGATCGAAGGATCTCGAAACATATCCTTCGATTCGAAGGATCAACTTTCGGTTCGAAGGATCTCGAAACATATCCTTCGACCAAGGACTTTATCCTTCGACATCCTTCGGTCACGAAACATATCCTTCGACTGGAATTCAGATCCTTCGGCCCAGTCTTTCAGATGGGCTTGGCCCATTTCTGTAATACGTATTTATACGTGAATGCACGTAGTCGACTGTCATTTTTCTCAACCCTAGAGCTATTTCACTGTGACGGCAAACCAGAAACCACCGGAAACCTTTGCGTGACCAAACCCTCATCTCGGTTAGTAAATCTATTTGATTTGATCGTTCGTTCCTCTGCGTATGTGCTCACGTGTCGTGTGTTTTGATTGTTGTTGTAATCTGAAATTTATGTTAAATATTAGGGTTCTTGTTACGATATTAAGGATATAGATTTCCCATAGGATTGTTGTTGTCGGATATATATATATGATTCTATGTGAAACTCGTTACGGTTGAATACTGATTTATGAGTGCCGTTAATCTGGAATTGGCCATTAATTTTGTTAGTGTCGATATTGTGTGTTAGTCGGTTTTGGGATACGTTTAAACTAGGGTTCATGCTAGACAATGATTTCAGGATGATTGCGTTGTGATGAGATGTGCTAAATGAATTCTGATGATTGTTAATGATGATGATGGCTGCAGACGATTAGGGTTTCTGTTTCTGTGAAAACGTAACTGATTGTGAAAACGTAACTGATTGTGTCGAAAGATACTTGTCTACTCGAAACATAGTTATTGTCGAAAGATACTTATTGTCGAAACATAGATGTGACCGAAAGATGCTTGACCTTCGAACCATAGTAGTGTTGACCGAAGGATAACTTTGACCGAAAGATAACTGTTTGACCGAAAGATGACACATGAACCGAAAGGTGGATGTGCGTCGAAAGATAAGGCTGGATTCGAAAGATATTGTAGGATTATAGACATCCTTCGAAAGATAATGGGTTATAACATATTTCGAAGGATGGAAGGCATACTTGAATTATTTGACATGCCATGCTAGATGATGAATGTTTACATTTGTATTTGTGTGACACTCGACTTGCATGCGTATCATTTCGAACATGAACTGATTCGTTATACGTGCATACAATAGGACTTGATTAATTACTTGTGAGTGCATAATCTAGCTTACCGAGCAAACCAAGGTGAGTTCACACTCTTACCAAGGCATGGGATTCCCGGGGTGTTGGGAATGGGATTGAAAGGATAAGGTTGAATAGATATACTACCGATACTATGACTAGATTACTATATTACTATCCTCGGATGTGAAGGATACCTATACTGATCACTATCCTCGGTTGTGAAGGATACTTATACTGATCACTATCCTCGGATGTGAAGGATACCTATACTGATCACTATCCTCGGTTGTGAAGGATACTTGTACTGATCACTATCCTCGGATGTGCAGGATACCTATACTGATCACTATTACGGCCCAGTAGAGCCACCTGTTACAAACGAACTTACTATTACGCATTTACTTTCTGTGAACTCGCTCAACTAGTTTGTTGATCATTCTGTTACATGCCTTGCAGATCGTTAGGTACTTGGAGCTTGCACACGGAGGAGCTGGTCGTTGTGGGGCTTGGATCGCGATCACCTTGTTAAACACTTTGATGTTTGATACTTATTTGTTATGGGTTTTACAATAATACGCTTCCGCTAAACAATGTTAACTTACTTATGTTTTGGAAACACCTTTCATATGGAAATGGTTTGGATTATAATGTGTTTACTTTTACTTTATACAATGTTCTGTATGATTGGTGGCTTGATCCTGGTCAGTCACGCTCCCAAGCGGTGATACTCCGCAGGTGGATTTTGGGGGTGTGACACTATTGGCTTTGCAACCCAATGGTGATAAGTTTTTCCTTATTGCTACATACCAGGGACTATTTTACTTACAGACATACTAAACGGTTTATACACACAGACTTACACATGAACTCGCTCAACTTTTTGTTGACTTTTTAAAACTACATGTATTTCAGGGAATTAAGTTGGATCTGGCAAGTGTTGCATGTTAGACAAGCTGCGTACTTAATAAGGATGTCATCCAGAATTGTAGGGTTTGGGAAGTGCAACTCCTTCCTGGACGAGTTGCAAGTCTCTTATCCTTGTTTTATTAGTTGTCTTCTGTTGAGTCTTACGAACTCGTTTTAAACAAGTAATGTTTTGTAATGCATTTTGTGGTTGTAGTTTCAAGACAATATGTTATGTGTTTTCTAAATCATTTTAATGGATGAACATCTTACGTTTTTATCATATAGCATTGTTGTGATTGTTGCTATGGTATTAAGAAGTCACACCAAATAAACCCACGCTTCCGCAAAAGCCAGGGTGTGACACAGTAAACTCACCTCAATGGAGAATCTTTAGAGAAAATAGTCTGGGTTCATTCCCTATTAACACAAATGATCAAACCATCAGATAATATTCAACTTACCGAAAACAAACTATACCCCTGAGGAAGAAGACACAATCAACTTACCATATATATCTTCAGGATCGTAGTATTCACCTTGAGGACGAAGTCGCCATGTGAACACCATCGATTAGGGTTTCTCTCTTGCACAATCAACTGTCTTTGTGTTTTGGCAGGAGTAAATTAGGGCTTAATAGTGAATTTTGGGGTTTTTAGAAGGGAAATAAAGCAAAAAGACGGTCTTACCCCTGGCTCAAACAGTCAAACAAACGGCAGCTTGACAGAAGGACTCATACTGTTATGAATTTATAAAGTCAGGAGCTCAAAAAACCAAAAATTTAATTTAGGGGCTCAGGTTGATGTTTGGGACATACCACAGGGACGCAAATTGCATTTTTCTCATATATATATATAACAAAATGCTAATGGCTTGTTGGTTTAGTGGTCCTACGTAGGATGAGCTCCGTATCCGTATTGAAAGTATCAATACAGAAAATACCGGTATTAAAATCGTTAAATGTGGGTATCGGTATCGAAAATATATGGTACGATACCAACATTTTTATGTAAAACTTAACAAAATATTGGTGCTGTACGGAACCGAAAATACCGGTACCGAAAACTCAAAAAAGTGAATCCTGAAACGGTACCGAAAAATTTCGATATGAGAAATTTAGTACCAGTACCCAGTACCAAATGCAAATCCGAAAGTCCTACATGTGAAATTTTGGTTCATGGATTTTTGGGGGAATTGGAATCAGAATTGGAAAATATTCCTTCTAAAGTTGTGTTTGGTTGGTAAATAAAGTAATTGCAATGGGGGTTTTGAAGCAGATGTTCTTTGAAAGAGCAAATTACACTGTGTTTTAGAGTTTACTAATGGAAGAAAAGGAAAATAAACAAAAAGAAAGTAAAAATATTTTGTGTTCCAGAGTTTCATTTAAGGAAGGAAAAGAAAGGAAAATAAAACATGTTGTGTTCCCGAGTTTCATTTAAGGAAGGAAAGAAATGAAATTAATGAAAACTAGACTAAATTCTTTAGTTTTCCTTAACTTCCGATTTGGAAGGAAATGGTGAGAAAGACATTTTTTTTCCTTTCTCGTCATTTCCTTTCTCACTTTTACTTTCTTTCTTTTCACTCGTTAAGTTAACTCGGGAACAGAGCGTTAGGGTTGGGAGGGAGAGGCGGTATGAATGAACGGTTAGAAAAGGTGATGTTCGTTAAGGGCAGTTGTGTAGTTTTAATTCTCAGATATCAGATTCTTTTGAAAGAAGAGTAAATTACAAGTTTTTTCTTTTATGTTTCTCCCAAATTTCAGGCGCTGTCCTTTACCTTTAAAATTGATGACTTTTGTACTTGATGTTTGAAAATGTTGCACGTTCTGTCCTTTGAGCCTAACCCAGTTTATTTATTTATTTTTTGTTAAATCTGATCACCCACTAGTATTTTAGTCTTTTTACCCCATTTATTTAATATCATTTTAAAAAATAAAACAAAATAACCCCAATTATGAACTCACCCGTCCTCACCTTCTTCTCCTTAACTTCCCTCTTTGTTCTCACCTTTTCTCCGTCTCCGTTTTACCGGCGGCCTGAAATCAATGGCTACAAACTCCGGCGGCAACGACACCCCCTCAAATCCCAACCTGAACCTACCCCCGCACCGGGAAATCAAAACCCCCAACCTTTCGATTCGTCCCTAAACCCCATTCTAGTCACCAACCTTTCGATTCGTCCCAAAACCAGCTCCTGTTAACACTACTCCCTAACCTCTTGTCCACCCCCCGCCGCATCCAAACCTTATGCGGCCGCTGCACCGACCCTGCCTACACCTCCAGAAAGCTTCTAATGCAGAGCAGAGTGATCTCAATATGGCCACCGGACGGCTCTCAAACCAGCTTAACGACCTCCATTTGTTGCTCCGTTCCGGTGTTCTTCGTCAGTCCAACGCTATTGTTCTCTCACATCCTTCTCCTGGATCTGCTAAAGAGGATTTGAGTTTGTTTATTCGAGATGTGTTTACACAGTTGCAGATCGGAGGTGTGGATACGGTGGTGGGTAGAGGTGTACAAACCGGTTTTTTTAGTAATCGAAACCGGTTATTAACCGGATCGGTTTTTTTGGCCCAAAAAAAACCGGTTTTTCAATAACCGGTTACGGTTTTTAACCGGTTTTAAGAGATGAAATGTGTAACCGGTCCTAACCGGTTTAAAAAAAACCGGTTTTTTATGAATCAATAACCGGTTAAAAAAACCGATTAACAAAAACCGAAAAAAAACGGGTAAAAAAACCGGTCTGCAGAATTTGTTCACAGAATGCTATTTTTTGCTGTTTGTTGCTGTATTGCTGCTGTTTTTGCAGTTTTTAACCTTTTTTTTAAATTTAATTTCTTAGATAATAAAAACTTAACAATGAAAGTATAAAATGTTAAAACATTCATTAAGTCTCGCAACAAACGGTTTTACATAATAATGAAAATACAAACGATAAACGTAACAAACGATAAACGGTTTTACATAAACTTAAAATATTAATCCGCAAGAAGGTCCACTAATATATATATATATATATATATATATATATAGTGGAACTACAATATTGAGAACCCGAACCCTCGTTTAATCTTCTTCGGCCGAACCCGAACCCGAACTATTGCGTAAGAATTCATCTAATTCGGCTTCTTCGTCGGTTATTGGGGTTGTCAATTCGGCTTCGACCTCGTCCTCGTAAACTTCTTCTTCGTAATCTAATTCTTCCTCGAGTGAACGTTTGTCTTGAACTCTCTCCGCCGCATCCAAGTAATCTTTTAAGCAAATCGACATCTCAACCGCCTTAGGTGTTAGTCGAGTCCTCCTTATCGAAATCACCCTACCACTAATAGAAAAAACACTTTCCGAAGCTACCGTGGAAGCTTGGACCGTTAGTAAATCTCGGGCCATTGTGGCTAAGATCGGAAATTGATCTTCCTTACTTTTCCACCAAGCCACCAAATCAAAATTTTTAAAGTCTTGTGAACTCATCATTTGTAGAAAGTTAGACCCACCATACCGACCGAGTTCACTACTACTAGTGTTACCACGATGCATTTGACTCGACTCATCATACAATTGGTTATAAACATACAAATCGGTATCTTCCATTTGACTTGAACCTTCACCGAAAGCGGCGTTTCTCATTGACTCGTGAATGTGTGACGAGGTTGAACCATATTTTGTTACATAAACATCAAACAATTTTGAAAGTTGATCGTTGAAACGAGATTTTGCGACTTCACCAAAGTTTGGTTCTTGAGTGGTGTTTAAATTCAATTGGTGTGCAATTTTTTCAATCAAAGACCCGGTTCCAAAAATATTAAAACAAGGGTTTAGAGCGGCGGCACAAGTGAAAACCGCCGGTAGTTCTTTAAAATATTTTCTTAATTTTTCCTTCATTGTATCCGCCATGTCACAATATGGTCTACCTCTAACCGACAACTCGTTTACTTTCAAACACATTTTAAACAAATTGTGAAGTACCAATGAACTTGTTGGATAATAAACCCCCGATAAAGTCTTTGTTGATGTTTTGAAAACTTGAAGCACTTGTGTAACAGTTTCAATAGCTTCCCAACCCGATGGGTGGTAAGGCGAACACTTTCCACGACTAGCCAAAAGGTTATAAAATTCTATTAAACTTTCCTTTTGCAAAATAGCTTTTTCAAACATAATGCAAGTCGAGTTCCACCTATGAGCAACGTCCCAATTGGGTCCTAAGCATATTCGACCCGCTTCCTTACAAGTTTTAATATATTTTGAATGTCTTTGCGTGTTACTAAATATACTTCGTAACATTCTTTTGAAAGCTTCTTTTTGTGTTTCAATAACCCTTAAACCATCTTGAACGACCAAATTTATGATGTGTGCAACACATCGGCTATGGAAAAAAGTACCCTCACAAATCGGATTGTATTTTAATTTTAAACGCGTTACTGCGCTCGTGTTGTTTGAGGCGTTATCAAAAGATATTGAAAAAACTTTATTTTCCAATTTGTATGTTGTAATACATTTGTCGATTACTTTATATATAGCTTCACCGGTGTGAGGGTAATCGAATAATTTAAACAAAATCGTGCGTTTCATCATTTGCCACGTCGCCAGTTCAATCCAATGGGCGGTGACACAAATATACGAATCGGGTGAACCGTGCGGTGCGGACCAAACATCGCTAGTCAAGTTAACACCGGTTTCTAATTTTTCAAAATAGGAAATTAATTCTAGTTTAGCTTTTTTCCACAATTTTAAATAATCCCTCCTAAGCGTAGCACGACTTACATGGGTGTATCGTGGTTGGAAAGTTCGTTGAACCATCTTTGTATAGCGTTGGTTGTCGAAGTGGTTGAACGGCAAACTTTCTTGGATTACAAACTTCGCCATTTCATCCCTAACCATATTGAAATTGTAGTTGAAAATATTAGAGCCATCACTTGCCATGGAAGTTTGACCACCAACGTGTTGTTGTTTCAACGCCTTGCAAAACGGTTTTTCAATGTGTTGTTTCAAGGTGGAGTTTGCGGTTTCGGCGTAAAAGCCTTGACAATGATGACAACGCGCTTTTCTTTTACCGTTGGCCATCTCGCACAAATCAAAATGTGACCAAACCTCGGGGTTGCGCTTCGTTGGAACAACACGAATCACCGTGTCGGTTGTAGACTCGCCAACATGGACCGAATCATGGGCACTAGAGGTTGCCATAGCGTTTTGAGAGTTATTGAACAAGAATAAGAGACTTTTTTAGATTTTTTGAGAGTTCTCAAGTGTTGTGATTGAACCTAGAGACCCACAAACCTTTTATACTAGTTGGAGATGAGTTTTAGGCAAAAAAAAAAAAAAAACAAAAAAAAACAAAAAAAAAAAAACGGCTAAAATTGCACCCAAACGGTCATATGACCGTTAAACATATCTGGGCAAAAATAACCGGTTAAAACCGTTTTTTTTAATCGGTTTTTTTTCTAGTCGTTACCGGTTATTAACCGGTTTTTTTGTTTAATCGATTAATTAACCGTTTTTTTTTTAAAACCGGTTTTAAACCCGAATCGGTCCAGAAAATGGGTAACCGATCAATAACCGGTCAAATCGGTTGTAACCGAACCAGTTATAAAAAAACCGTTTTTTATAAAAACCGGTTCCAGTTTTTTTACCGGTTTCGATTGCGTAATCAGTTTTTTTGTACACCTCTAGTGGTGGGGTGAAGGGTGGTTGGTGATGGTGGATCGAAGGGGTAGATGTTGATGGTGATGTTGGAGACGGTGGAGTGAGTGCTGATGGTTGGTGCAGGGTTGAGCAAATTGGGTGTAAAACAAGACCTACCAAATGTTTGATTGGGTTAAAATAAAAGAAAAGTTTGGATATGTTGTAGTGGTGGTTTTATTTGTTTTCTAAAAATCATTTATAAATTAGGATGTGAAAAGACAATACTATCCTCATGTGCAGTGCATATGACATAACTTAACTGAAAATTATAACTGGGTTTACCCTAAAGGACATAAC
Organism: Helianthus annuus; assembly: GCF_002127325.2. Taxonomy (NCBI): domain Eukaryota; kingdom Viridiplantae; phylum Streptophyta; class Magnoliopsida; order Asterales; family Asteraceae; genus Helianthus; species Helianthus annuus. Next base: position 71,622,310 of record NC_035436.2, read on the forward strand.
GTGAAACATTTTCAAACATTAAGTACAAAAGTCATCAATTTTAAAGGTAAATGACATCGCCTGAAATTTGAGACAAACACAAAAGAAAAAATTTGTAATTTATTTACTCTTGAAAAAAAAATACCAACCAAACACAAAAGTTACTTTCGTTGGAATTAATTTCAATTTCATTAAATTCCAATTCATTCATAAATATTTTGGGAACCAAACGCCTCCTATGTGTTTAGTCACCGTAATGCTAGTTCAAGTCTTAAAAAGTAGATAATATGAATTTAACCGGAGCAATAGTTTTTTCCCATGCTACCCAATAGGAAATAAATTGGAAGCCGGTGGTGGAGGTCTTTAAAAACCGGCTCTCCTTATGGAAAGCTAAAACACTTTCGTATGGGGGTAGGATTACTTTAATCAAGTCGGTGTTAAATGCTCTCCCAACTTATTTCCTATCGCTCTTTAAAGCTCCGGTTAAAGTTTTGGAAGCACTCGATAAATTTAGGAGAATATTTTTTTGGGGTGGATCGGAAGAGAAAGCGAAAATGAATTGGGTAGCATGGGAAAAAACTATTGCTCCGGTTGAATATGGGGGGTTGGGATTTGGTTCATTAAGAGATGCCAACTTAGCGTTGTTGGCAAAATGGTGGTGGAGATTCAAAACGGAAAAGGATAGTCTATGGCGGCGGGTAATTTGGGCTATTCACCACAACTCTAGAGCATGGAACGCTATTCCGATGAAAGTATCTATTTCTGGACCTTGGAAGAGCATAATTAGTATTCGCCAGTCCTTGTTACCGGCTGGAATTGACCTCAATGAGGCCGCTTGTGCAGCAGTAAAAAGTGGGGCCAACGTTCAATTTTGGCTAGACTTATGGATTGAACCGCAGCCGCTGTATGTTAAATTCCCGGTCCTTTTCAAGATGGAGTGCGTCAAAGACTGCTTAGTGTCTGATCGGTTGGTTATGGACGAATCAGGCCCGGCATTTTCGTGGGTATGGGCCAGCCCAGTTCTAGATAACAGCGAACAGGCCCAGCTTCAGCAACTTATTAGCACGGTTTGCGGGGTGAGGTTGGGCCCAGGGAAGGATTGTTGGACCTGGAAATACGAACCTAATGGAATCTTCAATGTTGCCTCGGTTAAAAAGCTCTTGACAACGTTTAATCGTGTAGCTCCAGTAAATCCATTCAAATGGAACAACTGGGTTCCGAAAAAGGTGGCGTTTGTTGCGTGGAGGGCAGAGATGGACCGACTCCCGTCGAAAAGTGCGTTGATTCGCCGGAACATCCCGGTTCAAAATGATCAATGTGTCTTGTGTGGCGAGTGGTCGGAAACTAGCGAGCATATATTCTTAACCTGCCAGTTCTCTCAAATAGTATGGCAAATCATAGCTGATTGGTGCAAAATCCCCCCTATTTTTGCTTTTGGGATTAGCGACTTATTAAGCCCCACCGGTGTCCCAGTGAGTGCTAGGAAGAAGTGGAAAGCGTTACATGCCATTGTGCTAGTGACTTTTTGGAGCATTTGGAAGATGAGAAACGAATCGGTTCATGGTCAGGGAGTCCCGAATGTCACAAGGATAGTAGATGAGATTAAAGCTATGGCATTCCTATGGGTGAAGAATAGATCGAAAATGGCGGCCTTAACATGGGAGAAGTGGTGTCGGTTTGATGTTGGTGACTAGTTATACGTGTATGTAGTCCGTTATGTAACTTGGTGGTTCTTATAAACATATGTAAGTTTGGTGGGTAGCTTCTTGCTACATTATATAATAAAATTTTTGTCGGCCGTTCAAAAAAAAAAAAAAGATAATATGAATTTAGATATGTTTGCCATTACAAAATATATTTACTAACTAATTAGTATTTGCATTCTATTTATTAGTATGTACGCTATATTTGTTGGTGAAGAAAATAAATCTTAGTATATATTTCTTTTCTAGTTAACTAAGTTTATAGAAAAAAGTGACATTAATGTGTATAAAAATGTGTTTTTTTCATATGAGGTTAAGGGTTTATGTCTTGTAATAGACAAATGGCTGGGTTTTTAAATAGTATTAAAGGGTGTGAGTTAGCCGATAACAAATGGTTTATGATTTTTGATGAATATGAATTTAGTGGTTTGGCCATATGATGGAAACATTGATAAAGTATGATCAAAACTTGTTTGTTATTGGTAATATACTTTGGTGGTTTTTATCATTTTATGTGTTTAATCTATAGAACATGTTTAAAGCAGAACCCAACCCATTAACAATATTGGATGGCAGTTTTCCTTTTACCCCACTTCACAGGAAATGTCTCTGTGTCAATAATTCTTTTGTCGTCAACGAGACATCCCAGTAGTGAAATGGTGTACGTTAAATCCTGCAAGGTTAAAGTTATGATGTATTCATGTGTTAAAAAAATAAAATAAAAATAAAAACTACGTCAATTCTTTTTAGAAAACGAATTGTAATGCCCAATTTGGGCTTTGATATGGCCTTTCAAGTTGAGAAAATTCTGACAATGGTACAATATTTATAGAGCTTCACTACTAGAACTGATGGGTTATAATCAGTTTGGGAACCTACACTATGGAACCAGGTGGTTAAGAACCGGTTTTCGACACGAACCAGAACTGAACATGCCCTTCCTAGAAAACCAGTTCTAACCTGATCCGACTTTACTTTAAGAGCACAAATAGCAATGAAGTATTCTTTCGAATTGCGTTTGGTAAAACACGTTGAATCAACTATGTGTGCATACATACACTTGCAATAGATCTTCAATTTTAGCATAAATTCATGGCTTATGGCTCGAATGTATAATAATACTTTCCAGGAAAAAGAAAGCTATAAATAAATGTTCAATAAAAAAATCAAGAGCTCAGAATAACCTAGAATCTCTTCTATAATCAGATAATCTGATGGACCCATCCACCAGTAAAAGGCGCATGACATCACAGCTCATAAGTGCACCAGCCGGGAATCGAACCCGGGTCTGTACAGTGGCAGGGTACTATTCTACCACTAGACCACTGGTGCTTCGGCTTCCTACAATTGACAACACCCATTAGAGCACACGCTTCTTGTGGGTTGATTTCGCTAAACGGTATTCATTACTTTAGGCATAAATAAAATAAGGAAATGATAGAACTTTTCGAACAACGTCATCTTTTGTATCTAACAATAATTATAGTTTAGATAACTGATCAAATAAGAATTTAGACGAAACAACAAAAAACTGATTTTGCCTTTTTATAATTACTACATGTACATTAAAGCATTAATTGTATCCTTCAGTACTTTTTTTTTGAACGGCCAACATAATATTTTATTAAAATTTAGCGAGTCGCTAACGCCACACTTACAAGACAAACCAAACATATAAAGAAGCTCACCAAATGCAGCCTAAAATAAGCTGATACACCCCAGCAGAAAAATAAAGGAATATAGCTAAAACACATCAAAAGCCTTCCACCTTTCCCAGGTAATCGCATATTCCTTTGCCCGGTTCCTGACCCATAGAAAGCTCATTGACTTGATTTCGTCAATTACATTTGAAATGGACACCAGTTTTTATTGAAAGACCAAGCCATTTCTATGCCTCCATATGCTCCAAATCGTAACCAATGAAATAGCATGAAAGGCCTTTTGTCTCGTTTTACCTGGTAAGACCCATTTGTGCAGGTCTAAAACATCTTTAAAGCTGAAGATGTATAAGGGACTAGTTTTGCACCATTGACCAATAAGTTGCCACACCACCCGTGAGAACTGGCACGACATAAAAATATGCTCACTAGTTTCCTCGAATTCGCCACATAGAACGCATTCAGTCCTCAAAACTGGAATCCCTCTTTTCGCAAGAGCAACTCTAGTTGGCAGCCTCTCTCCTTCAGCACGCCAAGCAACAATGCCGACTTTACGTGGTACCCATGTATTCCATTGAAAAACATAATTGGGTACCACACGATTGAACTCTTGAATGATCTTCTTCACACTTCTAACAGAAAATTCGCCCGTCGAGTCACATAGCCAAGTCCAGCGATCAGGCTCGGTAGACAAATTAATTGTGCACAGCAGCGCTTCCAGCTGCTGCAATTCTGCTGCCTCCAGAGGCCCCGTTGGGGATCGTTTCCAGTTCCAATTTGCTGCACCGTTTACCCGCACCCTTGCTGCCACCGAACACAACTTTTCCTTTTCAAGAGCAAACAGTACTAATATCTTATTATTGGTATTTTGCTTTCAGAACTGTAATCGGTAATCCTTTACCGGAAATTGCCAATGGTTGAAGAGGCGGTGGGTTCATCGATGTGCTATTAAAGAAAGACAAGTATGCGGTTGTTGGGAATTTGTGAAAATAGCATTTTTCACAAATATAAGAAAATGATTTTTTCCTATTTTGGACTAGAAATAAATATAAAAAAATGAGCGGGTTTTATATATTTATTTGTGGTTTGTGTTCTATGTTGGAAGAGCTTTACAACGAACTAAATCACGTCCAAAACGGAGCTAAGATGAATGAGATATCGATGCTCAAAGTTTGGTGTTTGAAACTTGAATGCTGAAAAAAGTGGGAAAGTGGCACTTTGTCCTACATAGGAAGAGAGATGAAACTTAAAGGGGTATTTGTGACAACCCTCATTAAACCAGGTATCCGTACGACTTAATTAATAATTAATTACTGCTTAATTACTGTGCTTACCTGAAATTGTGGATGAACTGCTACTTGAATGTTGATACATGTACATACTTGCATCATACTCTATTTACTGTCACTACATTATTTATATGCTGAACCTTAGTGACAAACATGATGCACAAAAGCACAGTAGCACTGTAAACGGATAACCTATTAAACGTGCTGATAAAGCCAGCATCAGGCAGATACTGCCTCTAAGGCCTGTATGAGCCCGAGATAGTTAACTACACTAATAGTGAGTGTGAAGATACAAGGGTTGTAGAACTGCGTCTCTAGGAATAAGTTACAGTGATCGGATGTGCCTAAAACGAACTCTAAGTACAAAATTCAGCATTTGGTTAACTCATAAAGTGCCAAAACATGAGAAAAATGTTACTAGACACTTCCCAAAGTGTCGGGAATAAGTTGTGTCACTAAAAATAATAATAACGACACTTTAAAGCTTTGTTAAGCGCTTTAACGGATTACTATCCAACCGAACAACCGGACTTTACCCGGGACATGAAAATATTGCCATCTACATTGTTTGTCTTTTTCTGAGCCAGTTAGGGTCCCTGAATACCCTAACACCCACTGTAAAGCACAACACACTAGTAACCGGGTTAATCCCTAAACTAACTAAACTAACCTAACTAATATCTAATGATTAGTTGAAAACCAACCAAGACCCCCCCCCCCCTTAACCAAACCGTCCCCAAGAGGGGACACACATTGTCCTAATCTTGATTATTTTAATCCTTTTGTCCCATATCAAGAAAGCATAGAAACCAAAGGTTAGTGAACTTGATCTTGGTCTATAAGTAACAAGCTTTGCACATCATAATCATTCACACTCACAACTCACAACAACACACCCTCCCTCTCTCTCTTTGGCTCTCGGCCGAACCACCACACAACCATCCATCCATCATTCGACTTTGATCATCACATTCCAAGATCACACAAGTGTTAAGGATCACGTAAGAGGAGGCTTGGTGCATTCGGAGCTCGAAGGACCTCATCTCTTTGCTTTTATCCACTCATTTTGCGTCTAGATTCTTCCCTAGCCTCGAGCTAGTAGTAAGTTGCTTGAATCACATTCTCGAACTATTTTACGATGGTTAAAATGATATGTAACGGCTAAAACTCGTAAATATACAAGTTGATACATAAAAGTCTACTAAAAATGCTAGTGATGATGGTTAAAAGCTTGAATGTTGTGTAAATCTTGTAGTATTTGATTTGTGTAGTTATTTAGGCCCGATCTATGTTGTGGTAGCTCGGATCATCGTTTAACCCGGATTGGTCATGATCATGGATTATGACATAAAGCTTGTTTAAGTATAACAAGGGTTAAGTGATGAAACTCTACTACACATCAAACTTGAACTTGTGTAAAAATGATTTTACTTACGAAATAGTGTTTAAAACTAGTAGATCTACGGATCTACAAGCGGTATTTTCAAAGGACCGAGTGTCAAAGAAACAATATTTTCTAAAAATGGATCTTACACTAACAAGGATGATTTTTAGAACACACGAGTGTGTAAACACATAAAGTTTCGACAAAATAACTATTTTTGTAAAAATTTACAAGAAGATGTAAAGACGGAATTTCTTTAAAAACGAGATTTTTATGAAACCGGATTGATATATATAAAGATCCACTAAAAGTAATGAGATTTACTTCATAGTTTTGGAAAACTACAAGTTCATGTGATTTTTGCGATTTACATATTTATTTACTAGTTTGTTGTTCTGGACATTGTTTTGGTTGAATAAGGAAATTGTTGGGTTGATTTATAAAAGAAAATGATACGCTTGAAAGCGTGGCCACCTCCCGTTACAAAGGAAACTCTGGCGAATTTTTTCCAAAAACCTAACACTTAGAATTATTTACACCACAAGTGTTAGAAATACTTTTCGACTTGTTTTCAAATTATAAGTTTTGCCACGACTTTATTTACAAAATATCGGAGGTGGGATTTTCACAAAATTAAACGTGATCAATATATGTTTAGTAAATATATTTTTCATAACGTCACTTGTCATGTATTTATGATTATTTTGTGAAGATACAAATATTATTTTTAGGGTAAAAATAATACTATCGAATGTTAACGAATCCAAAATAATACGAACGCCTCTACGTTAAATATATAAGTTACACCGGTAATTATTATTACCACTCGATCGTTAAAACGTAACTTACGCATTATTAAGAAAATATGACTGAACGCGTATTTTGTCAAGGTATTATTTTGGGAAAATTTTATGTAATAGAAAATATAATAATTTTGAGAAGAATATTTATATTTTGGAGTTAGAAATAAAATATATTTTAAGTGAGACTTAATAATATATTTCGAACACACATGTATTAAATCCCCCATCCTTGGGAAGGAAAATGATTACCAAGTATTTACTAAATGTAAACACGAAATAGTTGTCTAACTATTTCCCAAAAACTTAAACCATAAAGCTAAGGCACGACCGCCCGTCTAATAGAGTTAGTACGTGTAGGTCGTCACACAGCTGCTTGATCAGGAGACATACTTGGTAGAAACGCACCACTGTGAGTTCATGTCCCCCCTTTTCTCTTAACTGTTTTCAGTTTTCTAAACTGCGGGGGTGAAATACATGTTACTTTGATTACAAGTACTTTATACATGGTATGGTTAGCGTAAGGAGGTTTACTAGTTAGATCATGTGAGTGGGTAGGAGCAACTTGGGGCCATTAATCCTCATGGTAGGACCGAGGGACAGGAGCGGTAGATCTATCTGGGTGTAGCGAGCCCAGCCCCAGGCCAAACTAGAAACGGACCTCGGGGTGACTTTGTGCCCAACGCATAAATCCGCTAGGTTTGAGTCTCCCTACTTGCACTTCACACATATCAATGGCCTTGCAAACCATTGGTGATCTCTTTTTCCTTATTTGCTACATACCAGGATTTTTATACTTACAAAGGTTATACTTACTCACTTACATATAAACTCGCTCAACATTATTGTTGATTTTTCAACTTACATGTATTTCAGGGAATTAAAGGATCTGGTGCGGTATGACACGTTTTCCGGCTGCACTAGTTACGAGGTCATCCGGGTTTAGGGGATGTGACTCTTTCCTGGAAAAGTCACAGTCCTTAAACTGTGTTTATGTTATGTCAATGTTTGTGTTTGTTGAACAATATTTTATGTTTATGTCGTTAGGATGTGTTTCCGTTGAGACAATGTTGTTGTATTTGGTTTTTAAAACTTAATTAAATGGATGATCTTGTATGGTTTTATTTCATATAGCTTTGTTATGGTTAAGCTATGGTATTAAGAAGTCACACCAAAATAACCACGCTTCCGCAAAGCCAGGGTGTGACAGCTTGGTATCAGAGCTCTGATCATAGCGAACTAGGATTCCTTCTCGAGTCTAGACTATGACCACTAGGGCTCTCACCAAAACATTTTTACTGCATACCACTTAAGTCCAGGTCCAAAACATTTTTATAAACAATGTTGAGCACATATTATTTATTTATAGGCTCAGTCTGGGAGGCTGAGGCTCGGTCTGGGAGGCCGAGGCTCGGTCTAAGAGATCGAGGTAGATGGCTAGTGAGACTAGGAAGAGCAGTCTAAGAGGCTGGGAGAATTTGGCTAGTGAGACTAGGAAGAGCAGTCTGAGAGGCTGGGAGAATTTGGCTAGCGAGACTAGGAGTATCAGTCTAGGAGACTGGGAGGCTAGTGGGACTAGGAGAATTATTTGATTGCTTACTTGGTGACTAATGTGTTTACCTGATTGTATGACTGATTATCTGTGCATATTTGTGTTTATGTTACAGACACATGGACTCGACCGGCACTGGTGATTCAGACACCACAGGCCCTAGACCTATAGTATCAGACGACCTAGAGTCTTCAGAGCACGAGGTTCACACATCCGACGTTACTAGCACAGACGAGGATGACTTTCAGCCCTTTGCGTTACCTGATGGTGCTGATGAGCTCGCTGATGGCCCTTTGGCCGGGGACCTACCGCTAGTGGAGATCCCTGCTCCCATACCTTTGGCTGTTTATCCCGCTTACGATTTGCTTCTCGACGCCGACGCTGATTGCGACGTCGATCTGTTTGACGATGAGCTCCTAGAGGACGATGTTGAGGGCGAGGCCCTGATAGCCGACGGAGGACTTTTACTGCTTGCAGATGCTCCAGCTGCGGAGTCACCTGCACACTCACCGGTCCCAGACTCTTTCGAGTCTGTGGCCTCCGCACCTTCACACACTCAGAGTGCGCAACACTTTTCTCACGGTTCAGATCCAGATAGAGCATCCTCTGTTGCCCCTGCTCCTAGCTTTGCTTGAGACCACGATGATGAGGAGGATTCCGATCCTGTCTTTCCCCCAGGTTTCGACCCAGATCAGGATATATAGTTTATACCCATGGATCAGCCTATGGAGGATCCGGTCGACCTAGTTGACCCAGTTGATCCTATCGACCCTGAGTTTGATTTTGAGATGGCCTTTGATGACCCCGAGCCTGCCATGGCCCCCGAGCAGGTAGCCGCTCTAGACCCTGTGTTTGAGCATGACCCAGTTCATGCTGGCGCACCCATTATCGAGCCTGTGATTGCTGACCCACCTATTGATGATCACCCTGTGGATGCTCCGTTGTTGGAGGGCGATCATGTCATTGCTGTTGATCATGTTGATCCCCCACTTATTGCTGATGCACCTGTTGACCCTCTTGTTGCTCCCCCACCTGATCACGTTCCCCTGGAGCCCGAGCATGCACTATTCGCGACCCACATTGATCCCATGTATGCGCACACCCAGAATGGGTGGATTCCTACTGATGATGAGGTTCCACCTATTCCCCCTCATATCACTGATACACGTCACGTTGATACCTCCTTTTCATTCCCTCAGTTTATACCTCCAGCTCGACCTGGAAAGGGTTCTTCGGCCCATCCTTTTGGACATGTACCGGTATCTATCCCAGCTATACCACCGTCTTCTGCTACTTTTTCCCCTGTTCCACCATTTCCTGTATCACCTTTTGATCCAGCCAGTGAGCCATTCCTTTGGTCGTCACCACCTGTTATGCCACCGACTGACCCCTACCATCCTTTCCACATGGGGTACTCCATTGAGGACATCTTGATGTCCTTTGTCGCCCAGCACGAGGCACACACGCGGCGCATTCAGGAGCTTGAGAGAGCTCATCCGCCGACATGTCAGTGCCAGGGTCAGACCCACTCTTCTTCGCAGCACCCTCGACTTTACCACCGGACTATGCTGCACGCCTTTCGGCACTAGAGCAACAGGTTGCTTCTTTCTTGCGTACCCAGAGAGCCATGGAGGAGGACTGGCTCCAGTTGCGTCGTTTGTTCTACACCCACTTTCCCCCTCCTCCACCGCCATCAGTGTAGAGCTCTTCAGTACCGTATGGGTAGATGTTGGTGAGAAGACGGCGATTGCTTTTGACTGCACAGCATTTTTGGAGACCACTTTCTGGTTCTGACTTTTGTTGATCATGTATATGGGATGTATTGACACTGATTTGATATAGTTTTTGGACTGGGGTGATGTAGCCCTTAGTCGACTGATGTTGTATGACACTGTGATGTACTTGTACACTTACTATATGGTCTCGATATATGGCAATCGTAGTATTCTCATCATATTTGATGCTTGATTTGGTTATTTATATTTTATGACATGGGATGTTGTGTGATTGATATAATTGAAACATGAGATGCTGTGTGATTGATGTATTTATAACATGAGATGTTATGTGCTATTACTATTATTATATACGTACGTTTTACTATGGCCTGACCTACGTAAACACATCTTTAGAAGATGCCGAGACGTCAAACGCCGATGCCTACCAATGAGGCAGAACTCCAGCAAATCATCGCTGCTGCCATCGCGCAATACGCCGCCTCTCAAGGAGGGACTAGTGGAAGCAACTCTGGCAATACTGGCAACAACAATCCACCTCATGGTAATACTAGGTCATTAAGACATACCGTGACCTAATTGGATATCTATAGCAAAGATGCTAATGCCGTTCACATGTTATACTGTATGTGCAGGGTGCACCTACAAGCAGTTTCTAGACTGCAAGCCTGTCAACTTTGATGGCACTGGAGGTGCTGTCGCCTTTGTTCGTTGGGCTGAGAAAACTGAATCTGTTCTTCGCATGAGCAAATGTGCACCAGACCAGCAAGTCACCTATATCTCTGGGCTATTCTTGGATGGAGCCCTATCTTGGTGGAATTTGCAAGTACAAACACTTGGTGAAGCTGCTGCCTACGCGCTAACCTGGACCGAACTGAAGGAACTTATGCGCAAAAAGTACTGTTCCCGCGCTGAAATCCAAAAATTGGAGACTGAATTCTGGCATTTAAAGATGGAAGGTCCAAAGATCGCAGAATATGTTCAGAGATTCCGTGACTTATCGCATGTGGTACCCTATATGGTCACTCCAGAATTCAAGCGAATTGAACGCTTCATTTGGGGTTTAGCTCCCCAAATCATAAGCGTGGTGACCTCCTCCAAGCCTGCGACAATTACTGAGGCGATTGATCTGAGCATGCTCTCACTGAGGAGGCTATTCGCCTGAACAGGTTCGATGATGCTGAGCCTAAGAAGAAAGAGACTCACGTCGAGTCATCAGGAGGTAACAAGCGGAAGTTCTCGAACTTCAAGCAAGGCACCAGCGGGGTGGTTAAGAAAGGAGAAACAAGCATGCCAGCTCAGGTTACAGCCGGTAGTGGAAAGAAAGGAAAGGGATATATGGGCACCCAGCCCAAGTGTAATACCTGCCAACGACACCATTCTGGCCATTGTACTGTGAAAGTATGCGAAGCATGTGGAAAACCTGGCCACTTGAAGGATTCTTGTTGGGCCATTGTTGGCCAGGGAGGCCATGGAGGATTCGAAAACAGAAACAATAACCGGGGTGGAAATGGACACCGCCCACAAGGAAACATTGGAGGTAATGGAAATCGAGGCAACAATGCTAATCAAGCGGGGGATGGAGGTGGAAACGGGCAGAGACCCGGATGCTTCAACTGTGGTGATCTTGGGCACTACAAGAGGAACTGCCAGAGTTAAACCAAGCCCGTGGAAGAGTGTTTAATATTGAAGCGAGGGAGGCGCGCCAGGATCCCAATGTCGTTACTGGTACGTTCCCTGTAAACAACACTATGCATCCGTTTTATTTGATACTGGCGCCGATTATAGCTTCGTATCATTAGAGTCTAAGAATATGCTTGGTTTAGCCGGTAGTAAATTAGATATTCCGTACTCAATCGAATTGGCTAATGGAAAGTTAGTAGAAGCCAATGAAGTTGTCAGAGGTTGTGTGATCGAATTGGGAGAGCGTGAGTTTGCTTTGGATCTACTACCAGTCCAGTTGGGAAGCTTCGATGTGGTAGTAGGAATGGATTGGTTATCAGGCAACAAGGCAGAAATAGTTTGTCATGAAAAGGTCGTTCGTATCTCAACCGAAGATGGTGATACAATTGTGGTTCATGGTGAAAAGCGTGATACGCCGTTAAGGATTATCAGCTGCCTCAAAGCGCGAAAGTGTTTGCAGAAGGGATGTGCTGCCTTTCTGGCACACATTGTAGATAAGAAAGCTGCAGAACCAAAGATCGAAGACAACCCTGTCGTGAGGGAATATCCAGAAGTCTTCCCAGAGGACTTACCTGGACTGGCACCTCAGAGGCAAGTGGATTTTCACATCGATTTAGTTCCAGGCGCCGCGCCTGTGGCTAAGGCACCCTATAGACTTGCTCCGTCTGAGATGCAAGAACTGTCGACACAACTTCAAGAGTTGTTAGACAAGGGATTTATCCGACCAAGCTTCTCGCCTTGGGGAGCTCCGGTCCTGTTTGTCAAGAAGAAGGACGGTAGTTTCCGTATGTGTATTGACTACCGGGAGTTGAATAAACTGACGATCAAGAATAGATACCCTCTACCAAGGATTGATGATCTGTTTGACCAACTGCAAGGTTCAAGCTTTTATTCAAAGATCGACCTTCGATCTGGATACCATCAGTTAAGGATACAAGAGGAGAGTATCCCAAAGACAGCCTTCAGAACTCGTTACGGACACTACGAGTTCCTAGTTATGCCGTTTGGGTTAACAAACGCACCTGCAGTGTTCATGGATTTGATGAACAGAGTTTGTAAGCCGTACTTGGATAAGTTCGTGATTGTGTTCATCGACGACATTTTGATTTATTCAAAGACGAAGGCTGAGCACGAACAACACCTAAGAGCTATCTTGGAGCTGCTGAAGAAAGAACAGTTGTACGCCAAGTTCTCTAAGTGCGAGTTTTGGCTACGAGAAGTCCAGTTCCTTGGACACGTGGTGAATGGAGATGGAATCCACGTGGATCCAACCAAGATCGAAGCAATTAAGAATTGGGAAACGCCAAAGATGCCAACCGAGATCCGGCAATTCTTGGGTTTGGCTAGATACTACCGAAGATTCATTGAGGATTTTTCAAAAATCGCTCAACCATTGACACTCCTCACACAGAAAGATAAGAAGTTTGATTGGGGAATCAAACAGGAAGAAGCATTCCAGATATTGAAAGATAAGCTCTGCAATGCGCCAATCTTAGCACTACCAGAGGGTACAAATGATTTTGTAGTATACTGTGACGCCTCACGCCAAGGTTTGGGTTGCGTGTTAATGCAACGCCAAAAGGTTATTGCTTACGTATCGCGTCAATTGAAAGTGCACGAAAAGAACTATACCACACATGATTTGGAACTTGGCGCAGTGGTTTTTGCTTTAAAGATCTGGAGGCACTACCTATATGGTACGAAGTGTACAATCTTCACAGATCATAAGAGCCTACAACACATATTCAATCAGAAGGAGTTGAATATGAGGCAAAGACGATGGGTTGAGTTGTTAAATGATTACGACTGCGAGATAAAGTATCATCCAGGGAAGGCGAATGTGGTCGCCGATGCCCTAAGTCGAAAGGAGAGGATCAAGCCCATAAGGGTTAGGGCTTTAGAGATGATTATCCAAACCAATCTTTCCTTGCGCATTCGTGCCGCGCAAAAAGAAGCTCTTAAGGAAAGAAACCTTGAAGAGGAATATCTCCATGGGATGGAGAAGCAATTGGTGCCAAACGAGGAAGGAACGTTATGTTTTGAGAAAAGGATTTGGGTTCCTTTGTTTGGAGGTTTAAGGAAGGTTATTTTCGATGAAGCTCACAAATCGCGGTACTCTATCCACCCTGGAGCGGATAAGATGTATCAGGACCTTAAAGATTACTACTGGTGGCCTAGGATGAAAGGCGATGTGGCTGTTTATGTGAGCAAGTGTTTAACATGCGCTAAGGTGAAAGCGGAATACCAGAAGCCTTCGGGACTTCTGCAACAACCTGAAATTCCCAAGTGGAAGTGGGAACAAATCTCAATGGATTTTATTACAAAGTTGCCAAGAACGCCAAGAGGCCATGACACTATTTGGGTAATAGTGGATCGATTAACGAAGTCAACGCACTTCTTACCTATTAGAGAGAAGGATAATATGAGCAAGTTGGCCGAAATTTACATGAGAGAGATTGTTACACGCCATGGAGTACCTCTCTCAATCATCTCCGATAGAGACGGAAGGTTCGTATCAAGGATTTGGCAATCCTTCCAAGAAGCTTTTGGCTCGCAATTGAATATGAGCACCGCGTTTCACCCGCAGACCGACGGGCAAAGCGAACGGACGATACAGACTTTGGAAGACATGCTGAGAGCGTGTGTTATGGATTTGGGCGGTAGCTGGGATAAACATTTGCCACTGGTCGAATTTTCATACAACAACAGCTACCACACCAGTATTGGTGCCGCGCCATTCGAAGCTTTATATGGGCGCAAGTGCAGATCGCCGCTTTGTTGGTCTGACGCAGGTGATAGACAGTTGGTTGGTCCTGATATGGTCCAGGAAACCACGGATAAGATCGCACAAATCCGAGATCGCATCAAGGCGGCTCGTGATCGTCAAAAGTGTTACGCGGATCGAAGAAGAAAACCTCTAGAGTTTGAGGTAGGTGATATGGTTTTGTTGAAGGTATCACCCTGGAAGGGTGTGGCACGCTTCGGGAAGCGTGGAAAGTTGAATCCGCGGTATATAGGTCCATTCAGAATTTTGGAAAGAATTGGGCTAGTAGCATACAAGATGGAGTTACCTGCTGAACTGAATGGAGTTCACGATACATTTCATGTATCCAATCTGAAGAAAAGTCCAACGCAAGATACCGTTGTCATTCCTACCGACGAAATTCATGTTGACGAGACGCTCCACTTCGTTGAAGAACCTGTTGAGGTTACGGATTGGAAAGTGAACAAGACCCGCCGGAGCAGTGTCAAGCTCGTCAAGGTTCGTTGGAATGCCAGACATGGTCCTGAATACACCTGGGAGCGTGAGGACCGGATGAAAGAGAAATACCCCCACTTATTTCCTAAGAACCCTGCATCTAGAAGCAGAACTTAAAATTTCGTGACGTAATTTTTCTAACGGGGGGAGAATGTGACAACCCTCACTAAACCAGGTATCCGTACGACTTAATTAATAATTAATTACTGCTTAATTACTGTGCTTACCTGAAATTGTGGATGAACTGCTACTTGAATGTTGATACATGTACATACTTGCATCATACTCTATTTACTGTCACTACATTATTTACATGCTGAACCTTAGTGACAAACATGATGCACAAAAGCACAGTAGCCCTGTAAACGGATAACCTATTGAACGTGCTGATAAAGCCAGCATCAGGCAGATACTGCCTCTAAGGCCTGTATGAGCCCGAGATAGTTAACTACACTAATAGTGAGTGTGAAGATACAAGGGTTGTAGAATTGCGTCTCTAGGAATAAGTTACAGTGATCGGATGTGCCTAAAACGAACTCTAAGTACAAAATTCAGCACATTAACTAAAAATTCAGCATTTGGTTAACTCATAAAGTGCCAAAACATGAGAAAAATGTTACTAGACACTTTCCAAAGTGTCGGGAATAAGTTGGGTCACTAAAAATAATAATAACGACACTTTAAATGTGACAACTCGTATTTCGAACCTGTTTTGTGTAACATTACGTGATTGTGTGAACATTAGTGAATAACATGATATATGTGTTTTATGTGAAATCGTGATATATGTTATATGTTACATAACCCGAATACACGACCCATTTGCCTACACAACTCATTCGGTCCATGATTGATGGACTCGAGACCGTTAGGGCGGCCCGATGAGGGGACGGCCCACTCTCTTAAACCGTGTAAACACTCACTAGTGGAGGAAGTTCTCTCATTTGTTACAATTATCTCACAAACACACACAAACCCTAAAGAACTCTCTCTCCCTCTCGGCTACTTGGAACCCGGCGACACACCCACACCCTACAACCGAGGATCATTCTTGTCTCTTCTTTAATTCGGTTAGTGATTGTTATGTTTATTGATGGTTTGAATATTGTTGAGGAATTGGTTGTTATATGAAAGTTCTTGTGAGTATTGTTGCATGATAATATGTTTGATTATGATGTTAACTGTTAATGTTCATGAATCGGCCATGTTTGTATCTAATCGGATATGATGTTTGTTAACCGGTTGTGATGTTATGATTTGGGAACATGATTTAGGTTGCTTGATAGTTTATGAAATCGATTGTCACATGATCCGATCCACTGTTCTTGATGATGATAATATGAACATACATGATTCTGTTTAGAAACTGCTGTTTGATCCGTTTTGATGATAAACAAAACTGTTAATTGATCATGATTGAATTTCCAAATTTGTGCATAATCAGTTACGGAAATTATGAGCTGTAAATCAGGAAATCAGTTACACATCCGGTTACGACAGGAGGTTGCGAGTCGGGATCTCCCATTGCGACTCGAAACCACACACGGTTGCGAGTCGAAACCAACACACACACCGACACGAACAGCATGAACCGAAACCACGGTTGCGAGTCCTGTTGCGACTCGTAACCGGACCATGACAAGCCGAGACCCCAGTTGCGAGTCCCATTGCGACTCGTAACCGCCTTTGGTTGCGACTCGAGATCGCTGGTTGCGACTCGGGACCTTTCCTTGTTGCGACTCGAGACCATGTAATCGTACATGCTGTTGTTGGGCCTGCACAAATACGAGCCCAACAGATTGGGCTGAACACTTGGACACTGTCTGTTTACGTGATGCTTGTTTACGTGATTGGTTACGTGGAATACCATGTTGAGTACTTGCACAGCCTGTTATTATACGTGTGAAACTTACGTGCAATACTTGAATGCGAATCTGATTGGTATGATAACTTTGGTAGGACGTGGTTGATTGCTTATTAACTTAATTGAACTGTGTGAATCATACCGAGCAACCCCAGGTGAGTTCATTGCATTTTCTCAAGCATGCGTCCCGGTGGTTTGGGACATCTGATAAACATTCGGAAGGAAAACTTGGGGTAAACAACTGAAACATAGAAACAATCATTTACCGGATTGCCTGTAAGGCAATGGGGTAATTAGTTGATAGCGCTATTAGGTTTGGCACCCTCACACCGGGCCGTAAGGACGGGCGTGAACTAATTACTGGGACAACTTGTAACGCGGATATAAGACCTCCTACAGTTGGTCAAGGTTGTTTGATACCTTGACTTTACCAATGCCTGTGGGGCATTGGAGTTAGGCATTCCCATCATTGACGCTGCATACGGTACAACAAACGAATTAACAACGATATCAGAAACATACAACGAGTTGACTTAACTAATACCCGGTAACTTCACACGTACGCAATACCTTGAACTCACCAGCGTAGTCTGACACACTTGTTGCATGCTTGTAGGTCGTTAACTGTGGAGCGTGGACTTGCTATCTGGGAGTGCTGGAGTTGTCATGGATCGAAGTTATGAGATTGCTAGTATTGACACTTTGGTTTTGAATTATTATGAAACGATTACAAAACAATTTATTATATGCTTCCGCTACTCGACATTATTGGTTTGATAACATGTTTTATTAAGTATTTTCTATTGTTTCAATGTGATTGGTGGCTCAGACTCTGATGTGTAACACGCCTCGCGGGGGTTTCCGCAGGTGGTATTTTGGGGGTGTTACAGTTTGGTATCAGAGCCACAGGTTATAGTGAACTAGGTTTTAAAACGTTTTGTAAAACCAGACTATAACCGAACAACTTCGACAATCGATCATGACACTCAGCACCAGATTGCAAGGTTCGCTTCTCTCTCACTTTATACATTACTTGCTTAGCAGTCACACACCCACAACGTATATGAACTGATACATTAAACACCATAGTGACTTGATAGTGTGACACTACTCTTCGACTCATGTGAACCATAGAATTATGATATCAGCTGTTGTGTTATTTGAACGGGGGAAACTTCGAGCGCAAGCTAAGAGGCTCTGAGATGAACATGCAAATCGCCTTATTATTATGGGTGCACACTTAATAATAACGCGAGGTGCATGCAAGTCCCAGTGAGGCTTATCGAGCGTGAGAAGGGTTCTGCCTTACTATGTGCAAACTTGGTAGTATATAGATATCTGTATGACACCTGACTTCCATCTCGTTTCGATTTCTAAACCGGTTTATTCCCAACTATAGAAACATGAGTGGACGAGGACACGGACGTGGCAACATCAACATGACTCAGGCTGAGTTGACTGACCTAATCAATACCCGCGTGGCTGAGGCTCTAGCAGCCTATCAAGCTGGTACGGAATGTACCAAGTACTCCTTATTCTTATACCACATACACGTCTTTTCATTCCTATAATGTGTTTCCTCCCGTTATTTAGGTCAACAAGCGCAACCCCAACCTAACCAGCCTGTGTGTACCTTCAAAATGTTTATGGACTGCAAGCCACAGACCTTCACCGGGACTGAAGGGGCTGTGGGACTCCTAAGATGGTTCGAAAAAGCAGAATCCGTGTTTGCTATCTGTAACTGTCCCGCCGGGGACAGGGTGAAATATGCTGCGGGTACCTTGGCTGATGGTGCCCTAACATGGTGGAACGCCCAAGTGCAGTTGTTGGGCATTGAGGCAGCGAATGCCACAACTTGGGAAGATTTTAAAGAACTGATCAGGGAGGAGTACTGTCCTCGGGATGAAATCGAGAAACTGGAAAACGAGTATTACAACTTGAAGATGGTTGGGTCGGAAGTTGAAGCGTATGTGAAGCGACAATACGAACTAGCCGACATGTGCCCAAACTTGTCCCGGCCTATGCCTAGGAGAATTGAGTTATTCATTAGAGGGTTACCTCCGCGTGTGAAGAGCTTGGTCACTGCAGCCCATCTCAATGATTTGACACAGATCGTTCGTCTGACTCACAAGATTGTGGATCAAGAGGTGGAGAGCGGATCGTTACCTCCGCGCATTTCAGCCACTGCTGCTGCTACACCCACTGCCACTGCGTCTGCTAATGATAACAAGCGGAAGTGGAGTGATTATGACAAGGCATCCAGTGCTGGCCAAAATCAGAAAAGGCCAGACAACAGCAACCGCAACATCAGCCAGTCGTCGTCTGTCAATCAAGGCCAGGGAAGTGGTCAAAGTCAGGGCTCGTATGCAGGAAAGAAACCACAGTGTAATAAGTGTGGCTACCATCATTTCGGGCCATGTAGTCGCACGTGTCGCAGGTGTGGTAAAGTGGGCCATGAGGCCAAGGATTGCAGGGCTTCACAGCCCAGGCACCAGCAGCAACAGAACCAGCAGAATCAGAGACAACAGGGACAACCACCCCAGCAGAACCAGGGTTTCAGGAAGGGGTGCTTTCAATGCGGGGATGAGGGCCACTTTAAACGGGATTGTCCTCAGTTAAACCAGAACGCCAACGACAACAACAACCGCCCGAATAACAACAATGTTGGAAACAACAACAATAACGGCAACAACGGGGGTAATGGTGCTCGGGGCAGAGTGTTTCAGCTTGGAGCAGGGGATGCCAGGAATGACGGCAACGTTGTAACTGGTACGTTTCCTGTTAACGATCGTATTGCTTCTGTATTATTTGATTCGGGTGCCGATTGGAGTTACGTGTCCCTAGAGTTTAGTCAACGATTAGGGATAACCCCAACACCCTTAGAGGTTAAACAAGTAGTAGAACTAGCAGATGGTAAGACGATAGAAGCCTCGAACGTCCTTTTTGGGTGCAAACTAGATCTCGTGGGTCAGGTGTTTGATATTGACCTCCTTCCCGTTACGCTCGGTAGTTTTGACATAGTGGTAGGCATGGATTGGTTGTCTAAGCACCAGGCAGAAATTCTATGTAAGGAGAAGATTTTGCGTATTCCTCTCCCTGATGGAGAGTCACTGTTAGTTCAAGGACATCGTAGTGGGACGATGGTTGGGATTATCACGGCCATGCGTGCACAACAGTATCTACAAAAGGGGTATCCTGCACTGTTAGCGCTAGTTACCAACGCTCAGTCTGAAGAGAGTAAGATTGAGGATCTCCCAGTAGTGCGAGAATTCGCTGATGTATTTCCAGAGGAGCTACCAGGGTTACCTCCTCACCGTCAAGTAGAATTTCAAATTGACCTTGCACCGGGAGCAGCTCCAATTGCTCGAGCTCCTTACCGGTTAGCACCAGGAGAGTTACAGGAACTGTCTAATCAACTGCAGGAGTTGTTGGACAGGGGCTTTATTCGACCCAGTTCTTCGCCTTGGGGAGCCCCAGTTTTGTTCGTAAAGAAGAAAGACGGGTCATTCCGTATGTGTATCGACTATCGAGAGCTCAACAAGGTGACCATTAAGAACCGCTATCCGTTACCACGTATCGACGACTTGTTCGACCAGTTGCAAGGGTCGAGTTTCTATTCAAAGATCGACTTAAGGTCGGGTTATCACCAGGTAAGGGTTAGGGAAGAGGATGTTCCCAAGACAGCCTTTCGAACGCGCTACGGGCACTATGAGTTTTTGGTCATGCCGTTTGGATTGACCAATGCACCAGCAGTTTTCATGGATCTTATGAACCGCGTGTGCAAGCCATATCTCGACGAGTTTGTTATAGTGTTTATCGACGACATCTTGGTCTACTCCAAGAACAAGGAAGATCACGAGCGTCACCTACGTCTCATCTTGGAACTCTTGAGGAGGGAACAACTGTATGCAAAGTTTTCTAAGTGCGACTTTTGGATTCGGGAAGTGCATTTCCTTGGGCACGTTGTTAACGAGAAAGGGATACATGTGGACCCTGCGAAGGTGGATGCAGTTAAGAATTGGGCGGCACCAAAGACTCCGTCTGAGGTACGTCAATTTCTTGGTCTCGCCGGATACTATCGAAGGTTTATTAAAGACTTCTCGAAAATCGCGCAACCTCTCACCTCACTGACACAGAAGCACACGGCGTACTCGTGGGGAACGAAGCAGGAAGAGGCCTTCCAGATGTTAAAACAGAAACTTTGCAGTGCACCGATCTTGTCTTTGCCAGAGGGCACCGAAGATTTTGTGGTTTATTGTGACGCGTCAATTCAGGGTCTCGGTTGCGTGTTGATGCAACGCGAGAAGGTGATCGCTTATGCTTCTCGACAACTGAAGGTGCACGAGAAGAACTACACGACACACGACTTGGAGCTAGGAGCGGTGGTGTTTGCGTTGAAGATTTGGAGACACTATCTGTACGGTACCAAATGCACCATCTACACCGACCATAGGAGTCTCCAGCACATCTTCGACCAGAAAGAGTTGAATATGCGACAACGACGATGGGTGGAGTTATTGAACGATTATGAATGTGCCATCAAGTATCACCCGGGCAAGGCGAACGTTGTAGCCGACGCCCTCAGCAGGAAGGATAACGCACCTAGGCGTGTGCGAGCATTGCAACTCACGATTCAGTCCAATCTCCCTTCCCAGATACGAGACGCTCAGTTAGAAGCGTTGAAACCAGAGAATGTTCGAGCTGAAGCTTTACGTGGCTCGAGACAACGACTAGAACAAAAGGGAGACGGCGCTTACTACGTAACTGGACGCATTTGGGTCCCGCTCTTTGGCAACTTACGGGAACTTGTAATGGAAGAGGCACATAAGTCACGTTACTCCGTACATCCTGGATCAGATAAGATGTACCACGACCTGAAAACTACTTACTGGTGGCCCAGCATGAAGGCTCATATAGCAACCTACGTCAGCAAATGTTTGACTTGTGCTAAAGTCAAAGCAGAACATCAAAAGCCCTCAGGCCTACTGCAGCAACCAGAGATACCCACATGGAAGTGGGAACAGATCGCTATGGATTTCGTGACAGGACTACCAAGAACTCAGGCTGGGAATGACACTATTTGGGTGATTGTTGATCGCCTCACGAAATCAGCACACTTCCTAGCAATCAAGGAAACGGACAAGTTTTCTCAGCTGGCAGCAGTGTATCTCAAGGAAGTGGTTGCTAGGCATGGAGTGCCAACTTCTATCATTTCAGACCGTGATCCGCGTTTCACTTCAGAGTTATGGCAGTCTATGCATAAATCGTTTGGTTCCCAACTCGACATGAGTACCGCTTATCACCCGCAGACGGATGGTCAAAGCGAGCGCACCATCCAAACACTTGAAGACATGCTTCGAGCATGCGTACTCGACTTTGGAAAAGGATGGGAGAAACACCTACCGTTGATAGAATTCTCCTACAACAACAGCTACCATTCAAGTATTAAGGCAGCTCCGTTCGAAGCACTGTACGGACGGAAA
The DNA here is from genome assembly GCF_002127325.2 of Helianthus annuus. NCBI lineage: Eukaryota > Viridiplantae > Streptophyta > Magnoliopsida > Asterales > Asteraceae > Helianthus > Helianthus annuus. Next base: position 71,644,700 of record NC_035436.2, read on the forward strand.
TGTCGTTCACCTCTCTGTTGGCATGAGGTGGGAGATAGTCAGATCACAGGACCTGAGTTTGTCCTTGAAGCATCAGAAAGCATCGTGCAGATCAGAAACCGTATGGCCGCAGCTCGCGATCGTCAGAAAAGTTACGCTGACAAGCGTAGTAAGCCGTTGGAATTCGAAGTTAATGACCGAGTTATGCTAAAGGTCTCACCCTGGAAGGGTGTGGTGCGTTTTGGGAAACGCGGCAAACTAAACCCTCGTTATGTAGGACCCTTCAAAATTTTAGAACGGATTGGAAAGGTGGCCTACAGGTTGGAATTACCTGCTGAGTTGGGTAATGTCCATGATGTATTTCATGTATCACAGCTAAAGAAGTGTTTGGTTGACGAAACACTAGTAGTACCATTCCAAGAACTAAAGATAGACGACAAATTGCAGTTTGTCGAAGAACCAATTGAAATCATGGATCGGGAAGTCAAAGTTCGTAAGCACAGCCGCATACCGATTGTCAGAGTTCGTTGGAACTCGAGACGGGGTCCAGAGTTCACGTGGGAACGCGAGGACCAGATGAAACTTAAGTATCCACATTTGTTTCCCACAGATCAGGCAGAACCTAGTGAACCTAGAGTTGAGGCAACTAGCGAATTTCGGGACGAAATTCCCATTCAAGTTGGGGAGGATGTGACACCCCAGGAAAACCAGCAAACGATGTAACCTACCTAGCTTTAACCTGTATAGCTTACGTTAGTGAGTGCGTACCAAATTTCGGGACGAAATTTCCTTTTAGTTGGGGATACTGTGACAACTCGTATTTCGAACCTGTTTTGTGTAACATTACGTGATTGTGTGAACATTAGTGAATAACATGATATATGTGTTTTATGTGAAATCGTGATATATGTTATATGTTACATAACCCGAATACACGACCCATTTGCCTACACAACTCATTCGGTCCATGATTGATGGACTCGAGACCGTTAGGGCGGCCCGATGAGGGGACGGCCCACTCTCTTAAACCGTGTAAACACTCACTAGTGGAGGAAGTTCTCTCATTTGTTACAATTATCTCACAAACACACACAAACCCTAAAGAACTCTCTCTCCCTCTCGGCTACTTGGAACCCGGCGACACACCCACACCCTACAACCGAGGATCATTCTTGTCTCTTCTTTAATTCGGTTAGTGATTGTTATGTTTATTGATGGTTTGAATATTGTTGAGGAATTGGTTGTTATATGAAAGTTCTTGTGAGTATTGTTGCATGATAATATGTTTGATTATGATGTTAACTGTTAATGTTCATGAATCGGCCATGTTTGTATCTAATCGGATATGATGTTTGTTAACCGGTTGTGATGTTATGATTTGGGAACATGATTTAGGTTGCTTGATAGTTTATGAAATCGATTGTCACATGATCCGATCCACTGTTCTTGATGATGATAATATGAACATACATGATTCTGTTTAGAAACTGCTGTTTGATCCGTTTTGATGATAAACAAAACTGTTAATTGATCATGATTGAATTTCCAAATTTGTGCATAATCAGTTACGGAAATTATGAGCTGTAAATCAGGAAATCAGTTACACATCCGGTTACGACAGGAGGTTGCGAGTCGGGATCTCCCATTGCGACTCGAAACCACACACGGTTGCGAGTCGAAACCAACACACACACCGACACGAACAGCATGAACCGAAACCACGGTTGCGAGTCCTGTTGCGACTCGTAACCGGACCATGACAAGCCGAGACCCCAGTTGCGAGTCCCATTGCGACTCGTAACCGCCTTTGGTTGCGACTCGAGATCGCTGGTTGCGACTCGGGACCTTTCCTTGTTGCGACTCGAGACCATGTAATCGTACATGCTGTTGTTGGGCCTGCACAAATACGAGCCCAACAGATTGGGCTGAACACTTGGACACTGTCTGTTTACGTGATGCTTGTTTACGTGATTGGTTACGTGGAATACCATGTTGAGTACTTGCACAGCCTGTTATTATACGTGTGAAACTTACGTGCAATACTTGAATGCGAATCTGATTGGTATGATAACTTTGGTAGGACGTGGTTGATTGCTTATTAACTTAATTGAACTGTGTGAATCATACCGAGCAACCCCAGGTGAGTTCATTGCATTTTCTCAAGCATGCGTCCCGGTGGTTTGGGACATCTGATAAACATTCGGAAGGAAAACTTGGGGTAAACAACTGAAACATAGAAACAATCATTTACCGGATTGCCTGTAAGGCAATGGGGTAATTAGTTGATAGCGCTATTAGGTTTGGCACCCTCACACCGGGCCGTAAGGACGGGCGTGAACTAATTACTGGGACAACTTGTAACGCGGATATAAGACCTCCTACAGTTGGTCAAGGTTGTTTGATACCTTGACTTTACCAATGCCTGTGGGGCATTGGAGTTAGGCATTCCCATCATTGACGCTGCATACGGTACAACAAACGAATTAACAACGATATCAGAAACATACAACGAGTTGACTTAACTAATACCCGGTAACTTCACACGTACGCAATACCTTGAACTCACCAGCGTAGTCTGACACACTTGTTGCATGCTTGTAGGTCGTTAACTGTGGAGCGTGGACTTGCTATCTGGGAGTGCTGGAGTTGTCATGGATCGAAGTTATGAGATTGCTAGTATTGACACTTTGGTTTTGAATTATTATGAAACGATTACAAAACAATTTATTATATGCTTCCGCTACTCGACATTATTGGTTTGATAACATGTTTTATTAAGTATTTTCTATTGTTTCAATGTGATTGGTGGCTCAGACTCTGATGTGTAACACGCCTCGCGGGGGTTTCCGCAGGTGGTATTTTGGGGGTGTTACAGTTTGGTATCAGAGCCACAGGTTATAGTGAACTAGGTTTTAAAACGTTTTGTAAAACCAGACTATAACCGAACAACTTCGACAATCGATCATGACACTCAGCACCAGATTGCAAGGTTCGCTTCTCTCTCACTTTATACATTACTTGCTTAGCAGTCACACACCCACAACGTATATGAACTGATACATTAAACACCATAGTGACTTGATAGTGTGACACTACTCTTCGACTCATGTGAACCATAGAATTATGATATCAGCTGTTGTGTTATTTGAACGGGGGAAACTTCGAGCGCAAGCTAAGAGGCTCTGAGATGAACATGCAAATCGCCTTATTATTATGGGTGCACACTTAATAATAACGCGAGGTGCATGCAAGTCCCAGTGAGGCTTATCGAGCGTGAGAAGGGTTCTGCCTTACTATGTGCAAACTTGGTAGTATATAGATATCTGTATGACACCTGACTTCCATCTCGTTTCGATTTCTAAACCGGTTTATTCCCAACTATAGAAACATGAGTGGACGAGGACACGGACGTGGCAACATCAACATGACTCAGGCTGAGTTGACTGACCTAATCAATACCCGCGTGGCTGAGGCTCTAGCAGCCTATCAAGCTGGTACGGAATGTACCAAGTACTCCTTATTCTTATACCACATACACGTCTTTTCATTCCTATAATGTGTTTCCTCCCGTTATTTAGGTCAACAAGCGCAACCCCAACCTAACCAGCCTGTGTGTACCTTCAAAATGTTTATGGACTGCAAGCCACAGACCTTCACCGGGACTGAAGGGGCTGTGGGACTCCTAAGATGGTTCGAAAAAGCAGAATCCGTGTTTGCTATCTGTAACTGTCCCGCCGGGGACAGGGTGAAATATGCTGCGGGTACCTTGGCTGATGGTGCCCTAACATGGTGGAACGCCCAAGTGCAGTTGTTGGGCATTGAGGCAGCGAATGCCACAACTTGGGAAGATTTTAAAGAACTGATCAGGGAGGAGTACTGTCCTCGGGATGAAATCGAGAAACTGGAAAACGAGTATTACAACTTGAAGATGGTTGGGTCGGAAGTTGAAGCGTATGTGAAGCGACAATACGAACTAGCCGACATGTGCCCAAACTTGTCCCGGCCTATGCCTAGGAGAATTGAGTTATTCATTAGAGGGTTACCTCCGCGTGTGAAGAGCTTGGTCACTGCAGCCCATCTCAATGATTTGACACAGATCGTTCGTCTGACTCACAAGATTGTGGATCAAGAGGTGGAGAGCGGATCGTTACCTCCGCGCATTTCAGCCACTGCTGCTGCTACACCCACTGCCACTGCGTCTGCTAATGATAACAAGCGGAAGTGGAGTGATTATGACAAGGCATCCAGTGCTGGCCAAAATCAGAAAAGGCCAGACAACAGCAACCGCAACATCAGCCAGTCGTCGTCTGTCAATCAAGGCCAGGGAAGTGGTCAAAGTCAGGGCTCGTATGCAGGAAAGAAACCACAGTGTAATAAGTGTGGCTACCATCATTTCGGGCCATGTAGTCGCACGTGTCGCAGGTGTGGTAAAGTGGGCCATGAGGCCAAGGATTGCAGGGCTTCACAGCCCAGGCACCAGCAGCAACAGAACCAGCAGAATCAGAGACAACAGGGACAACCACCCCAGCAGAACCAGGGTTTCAGGAAGGGGTGCTTTCAATGCGGGGATGAGGGCCACTTTAAACGGGATTGTCCTCAGTTAAACCAGAACGCCAACGACAACAACAACCGCCCGAATAACAACAATGTTGGAAACAACAACAATAACGGCAACAACGGGGGTAATGGTGCTCGGGGCAGAGTGTTTCAGCTTGGAGCAGGGGATGCCAGGAATGACGGCAACGTTGTAACTGGTACGTTTCCTGTTAACGATCGTATTGCTTCTGTATTATTTGATTCGGGTGCCGATTGGAGTTACGTGTCCCTAGAGTTTAGTCAACGATTAGGGATAACCCCAACACCCTTAGAGGTTAAACAAGTAGTAGAACTAGCAGATGGTAAGACGATAGAAGCCTCGAACGTCCTTTTTGGGTGCAAACTAGATCTCGTGGGTCAGGTGTTTGATATTGACCTCCTTCCCGTTACGCTCGGTAGTTTTGACATAGTGGTAGGCATGGATTGGTTGTCTAAGCACCAGGCAGAAATTCTATGTAAGGAGAAGATTTTGCGTATTCCTCTCCCTGATGGAGAGTCACTGTTAGTTCAAGGACATCGTAGTGGGACGATGGTTGGGATTATCACGGCCATGCGTGCACAACAGTATCTACAAAAGGGGTATCCTGCACTGTTAGCGCTAGTTACCAACGCTCAGTCTGAAGAGAGTAAGATTGAGGATCTCCCAGTAGTGCGAGAATTCGCTGATGTATTTCCAGAGGAGCTACCAGGGTTACCTCCTCACCGTCAAGTAGAATTTCAAATTGACCTTGCACCGGGAGCAGCTCCAATTGCTCGAGCTCCTTACCGGTTAGCACCAGGAGAGTTACAGGAACTGTCTAATCAACTGCAGGAGTTGTTGGACAGGGGCTTTATTCGACCCAGTTCTTCGCCTTGGGGAGCCCCAGTTTTGTTCGTAAAGAAGAAAGACGGGTCATTCCGTATGTGTATCGACTATCGAGAGCTCAACAAGGTGACCATTAAGAACCGCTATCCGTTACCACGTATCGACGACTTGTTCGACCAGTTGCAAGGGTCGAGTTTCTATTCAAAGATCGACTTAAGGTCGGGTTATCACCAGGTAAGGGTTAGGGAAGAGGATGTTCCCAAGACAGCCTTTCGAACGCGCTACGGGCACTATGAGTTTTTGGTCATGCCGTTTGGATTGACCAATGCACCAGCAGTTTTCATGGATCTTATGAACCGCGTGTGCAAGCCATATCTCGACGAGTTTGTTATAGTGTTTATCGACGACATCTTGGTCTACTCCAAGAACAAGGAAGATCACGAGCGTCACCTACGTCTCATCTTGGAACTCTTGAGGAGGGAACAACTGTATGCAAAGTTTTCTAAGTGCGACTTTTGGATTCGGGAAGTGCATTTCCTTGGGCACGTTGTTAACGAGAAAGGGATACATGTGGACCCTGCGAAGGTGGATGCAGTTAAGAATTGGGCGGCACCAAAGACTCCGTCTGAGGTACGTCAATTTCTTGGTCTCGCCGGATACTATCGAAGGTTTATTAAAGACTTCTCGAAAATCGCGCAACCTCTCACCTCACTGACACAGAAGCACACGGCGTACTCGTGGGGAACGAAGCAGGAAGAGGCCTTCCAGATGTTAAAACAGAAACTTTGCAGTGCACCGATCTTGTCTTTGCCAGAGGGCACCGAAGATTTTGTGGTTTATTGTGACGCGTCAATTCAGGGTCTCGGTTGCGTGTTGATGCAACGCGAGAAGGTGATCGCTTATGCTTCTCGACAACTGAAGGTGCACGAGAAGAACTACACGACACACGACTTGGAGCTAGGAGCGGTGGTGTTTGCGTTGAAGATTTGGAGACACTATCTGTACGGTACCAAATGCACCATCTACACCGACCATAGGAGTCTCCAGCACATCTTCGACCAGAAAGAGTTGAATATGCGACAACGACGATGGGTGGAGTTATTGAACGATTATGAATGTGCCATCAAGTATCACCCGGGCAAGGCGAACGTTGTAGCCGACGCCCTCAGCAGGAAGGATAACGCACCTAGGCGTGTGCGAGCATTGCAACTCACGATTCAGTCCAATCTCCCTTCCCAGATACGAGACGCTCAGTTAGAAGCGTTGAAACCAGAGAATGTTCGAGCTGAAGCTTTACGTGGCTCGAGACAACGACTAGAACAAAAGGGAGACGGCGCTTACTACGTAACTGGACGCATTTGGGTCCCGCTCTTTGGCAACTTACGGGAACTTGTAATGGAAGAGGCACATAAGTCACGTTACTCCGTACATCCTGGATCAGATAAGATGTACCACGACCTGAAAACTACTTACTGGTGGCCCAGCATGAAGGCTCATATAGCAACCTACGTCAGCAAATGTTTGACTTGTGCTAAAGTCAAAGCAGAACATCAAAAGCCCTCAGGCCTACTGCAGCAACCAGAGATACCCACATGGAAGTGGGAACAGATCGCTATGGATTTCGTGACAGGACTACCAAGAACTCAGGCTGGGAATGACACTATTTGGGTGATTGTTGATCGCCTCACGAAATCAGCACACTTCCTAGCAATCAAGGAAACGGACAAGTTTTCTCAGCTGGCAGCAGTGTATCTCAAGGAAGTGGTTGCTAGGCATGGAGTGCCAACTTCTATCATTTCAGACCGTGATCCGCGTTTCACTTCAGAGTTATGGCAGTCTATGCATAAATCGTTTGGTTCCCAACTCGACATGAGTACCGCTTATCACCCGCAGACGGATGGTCAAAGCGAGCGCACCATCCAAACACTTGAAGACATGCTTCGAGCATGCGTACTCGACTTTGGAAAAGGATGGGAGAAACACCTACCGTTGATAGAATTCTCCTACAACAACAGCTACCATTCAAGTATTAAGGCAGCTCCGTTCGAAGCACTGTACGGACGGAAATGTCGTTCACCTCTCTGTTGGCATGAGGTGGGAGATAGTCAGATCACAGGACCTGAGTTTGTCCTTGAAGCATCAGAAAGCATCGTGCAGATCAGAAACCGTATGGCCGCAGCTCGCGATCGTCAGAAAAGTTACGCTGACAAGCGTAGTAAGCCGTTGGAATTCGAAGTTAATGACCGAGTTATGCTAAAGGTCTCACCCTGGAAGGGTGTGGTGCGTTTTGGGAAACGCGGCAAACTAAACCCTCGTTATGTAGGACCCTTCAAAATTTTAGAACGGATTGGAAAGGTGGCCTACAGGTTGGAATTACCTGCTGAGTTGGGTAATGTCCATGATGTATTTCATGTATCACAGCTAAAGAAGTGTTTGGTTGACGAAACACTAGTAGTACCATTCCAAGAACTAAAGATAGACGACAAATTGCAGTTTGTCGAAGAACCAATTGAAATCATGGATCGGGAAGTCAAAGTTCGTAAGCACAGCCGCATACCGATTGTCAGAGTTCGTTGGAACTCGAGACGGGGTCCAGAGTTCACGTGGGAACGCGAGGACCAGATGAAACTTAAGTATCCACATTTGTTTCCCACAGATCAGGCAGAACCTAGTGAACCTAGAGTTGAGGCAACTAGCGAATTTCGGGACGAAATTCCCATTCAAGTTGGGGAGGATGTGACACCCCAGGAAAACCAGCAAACGATGTAACCTACCTAGCTTTAACCTGTATAGCTTACGTTAGTGAGTGCGTACCAAATTTCGGGACGAAATTTCCTTTTAGTTGGGGATACTGTGACAACTCGTATTTCGAACCTGTTTTGTGTAACATTACGTGATTGTGTGAACATTAGTGAATAACATGATATATGTGTTTTATGTGAAATCGTGATATATGTTATATGTTACATAACCCGAATACACGACCCATTTGCCTACACAACTCATTCGGTCCATGATTGATGGACTCGAGACCGTTAGGGCGGCCCGATGAGGGGACGGCCCACTCTCTTAAACCGTGTAAACACTCACTAGTGGAGGAAGTTCTCTCATTTGTTACAATTATCTCACAAACACACACAAACCCTAAAGAACTCTCTCTCCCTCTCGGCTACTTGGAACCCGGCGACACACCCACACCCTACAACCGAGGATCATTCTTGTCTCTTCTTTAATTCGGTTAGTGATTGTTATGTTTATTGATGGTTTGAATATTGTTGAGGAATTGGTTGTTATATGAAAGTTCTTGTGAGTATTGTTGCATGATAATATGTTTGATTATGATGTTAACTGTTAATGTTCATGAATCGGCCATGTTTGTATCTAATCGGATATGATGTTTGTTAACCGGTTGTGATGTTATGATTTGGGAACATGATTTAGGTTGCTTGATAGTTTATGAAATCGATTGTCACATGATCCGATCCACTGTTCTTGATGATGATAATATGAACATACATGATTCTGTTTAGAAACTGCTGTTTGATCCGTTTTGATGATAAACAAAACTGTTAATTGATCATGATTGAATTTCCAAATTTGTGCATAATCAGTTACGGAAATTATGAGCTGTAAATCAGGAAATCAGTTACACATCCGGTTACGACAGGAGGTTGCGAGTCGGGATCTCCCATTGCGACTCGAAACCACACACGGTTGCGAGTCGAAACCAACACACACACCGACACGAACAGCATGAACCGAAACCACGGTTGCGAGTCCTGTTGCGACTCGTAACCGGACCATGACAAGCCGAGACCCCAGTTGCGAGTCCCATTGCGACTCGTAACCGCCTTTGGTTGCGACTCGAGATCGCTGGTTGCGACTCGGGACCTTTCCTTGTTGCGACTCGAGACCATGTAATCGTACATGCTGTTGTTGGGCCTGCACAAATACGAGCCCAACAGACTGGGCTGAACACTTGGACACTGTCTGTTTACGTGATGCTTGTTTACGTGATTGGTTACGTGGAATACCATGTTGAGTACTTGCACAGCCTGTTATTATACGTGTGAAACTTACGTGCAATACTTGAATGCGAATCTGATTGGTATGATAACTTTGGTAGGACGTGGTTGATTGCTTATTAACTTAATTGAACTGTGTGAATCATACCGAGCAACCCCAGGTGAGTTCATTGCATTTTCTCAAGCATGCGTCCCGGTGGTTTGGGACATCTGATAAACATTCGGAAGGAAAACTTGGGGTAAACAACTGAAACATAGAAACAATCATTTACCGGATTGCCTGTAAGGCAATGGGGTAATTAGTTGATAGCGCTATTAGGTTTGGCACCCTCACACCGGGCCGTAAGGACGGGCGTGAACTAATTACTGGGACAACTTGTAACGCGGATATAAGACCTCCTACAGTTGGTCAAGGTTGTTTGATACCTTGACTTTACCAATGCCTGTGGGGCATTGGAGTTAGGCATTCCCATCATTGACGCTGCATACGGTACAACAAACGAATTAACAACGATATCAGAAACATACAACGAGTTGACTTAACTAATACCCGGTAACTTCACACGTACGCAATACCTTGAACTCACCAGCGTAGTCTGACACACTTGTTGCATGCTTGTAGGTCGTTAACTGTGGAGCGTGGACTTGCTATCTGGGAGTGCTGGAGTTGTCATGGATCGAAGTTATGAGATTGCTAGTATTGACACTTTGGTTTTGAATTATTATGAAACGATTACAAAACAATTTATTATATGCTTCCGCTACTCGACATTATTGGTTTGATAACATGTTTTATTAAGTATTTTCTATTGTTTCAATGTGATTGGTGGCTCAGACTCTGATGTGTAACACGCCTCGCGGGGGTTTCCGCAGGTGGTATTTTGGGGGTGTTACATTAAAGCTTTGTTAAGCGCTTTAACGGATTACTATCCAACCGAACAACCGGACTTTACCCGGGACATGAAAATATTGCCATCTACATTGTTTGTCTTTTTCTGAGCCAGTTAGGGTCCCTGAATACCCTAACACCCACTGTAAAGCACAACACACTAGTAATCGGGTTAATCCCTAAACTAACTAAACTAACCTAACTAATATCTAATGATTAGTTGAAAACCAACCAAGACCCCCCCCTTAACCAAACCGTCCCCAAGAGGGGACACACATTGTCCTAATCTTGATTATTTTAATCCTTTTGTCCCATATCAAGAAAGCATAGAAACCAAAGGTTAGTGAACTTGATCTTGGTCTATAAGTAACAAGCTTTGCACATCATAATCATTCACACTCACAACTCACAACAACACACCCTCCCTCTCTCTCTTTGGCTCTCAGCCGAACCACCACACAACCATCCATCCATCATTCGACTTTGATCATCACATTCCAAGATCACACAAGTGTTAAGGATCACGTAAGAGGAGGCTTGGTGCATTCGGAGCACGAAGGACCTCATCTCTTTGCTTTTATCCACTCATTTTGCGTCTAGATTCTTCCCTAGCCTCGAGCTAGTAGTAAGTTGCTTGAATCACCTTCTCGAACTATTTTAGGATGGTTAAAATGATATGTAATGGCTAAAACTCGTAAACATATAAGTTGATACATAAAAGTCTACTAAAAATGCTAGTGATGATGGTTAAAAGCTTGAATGTTGTGTAAATCTTGTAGTATTTGATTTGTGTAGTTATTTAGGCCCGATCTATGTTGTGGTAGCTCGGATCATCGTTTAACCCGGATTGGTCATGATCATGGATTATGACATAAAGCTTGTTTAAGTATAACAAAGGTTAAGTGATGAAACTCTACCACACATCAAACTTGAACTTGTGTAAAAATGATTTTACTTACGAAATAGTGTTTAAAACTAGTAGATCTACGGATCTACAAGCGGTATTTTCAAAGGACCGAGTGTCAAAGAAACCATATTTTCTAAAAATGGATCTTACACTAACAAGGATGATTTTTAGAACACACGAGTGTGTAAACACATAAAGTTTCGACAAAATAACTATTTTTGTAAAAATTTACAAGAAGATGTAAAGACGGAATTTCTTTAAAAACGAGATTTTTCTGAAACCGGATTGATATATATAAAGATCCACTAAAAGTAATGAGATTTACTTCATAGTTTTGGAAAACTACAAGTTCATGTGATTTTTGCGATTTACATATTTATTTACTAGTTTGTTGTTCTGGACATTGTTTTGGTTGAATAAGGAAATTGTTGGGTTGATTTATAAAAGAAAATGATACGCTTGAAAGCGTGGCCACCTCCCGTTACAAAGGAACCTCTGGCGAAATTTTTCCAAAAACCTAACACTTAGAATTATTTACACCACAAGTGTTAGAAATACTTTTCGACTTGTTTTCAAATTATAAGTTTCGCCACGACTTTATTTACAAAATATCGGAGGTGGGATTTTCACAAAATTAAACGTGATAAATATATGTTTAGTAAATATATTTTTCATAACGTCACTTGTCATGTATTTATGATTATTTTGTGAAGATATAAATATTATTTTTAGGGTAAAAATAATACTATCGAATGTTAACGAATCCAAAATAATACGAACGCCTCTACGTTAAATATATAAGTTACACCGGTAATTATTATTACCCCTCGATCGTTAAAACGTAACTTACGCATTATTAAGAAAATATGACTGAACGCGTATTTTGTCAAGGTATTATTTTGGGAAAATTTTATGTAATAGAAAATATAATATTTTTGAGAAGAATATTTATATTTTGGAGTTAGAAATAAAATATATTTTAAGTGAGACTTAATAATATATTTCGAACACACATGTATTAAATCCCCCATCCTTGGGAAGGAAAATGATTACCAAGTATTTACTAAATGTAAACACGAAATAGCTGTCTAACTATTTCCCAAAAACTTAAACCATAAAGCTAAGGCACGGCCGTCCGTCTAATAGAGTTAGTACGTGTAGGTCATCACACAGCTGCTTGATCAGGAGACATACTTGGTAGAGACGCACCACTGTGAGTTCATGTCCCCCCTTTTCTCTTAACTGTTTTCAGTTTTCTAAACTGCGGGGGTGAAATACATGTTACTTTGACTACAAGTACTTTATACATGGTATGGTTAGCGTAAGGAGGTTTACTACTTAGATCATGTGAGTGGGTAGGAGCAACATGGGGCCATTAATCCTCATGGTAGGACCGAGGGACAGGAGCGGTAGATCTATCTGGGTGTAGCGAGCCCAGCCCCAGGCCAAACTAGAAACGGACCTCGGGGTGACTTTGTGCCCAACGCATAAATCCGCTAAGTTTGAGTCTCCCTACTTGCACTTCGCACATATCAATGGCCTTGCAAACCATTGGTGATCTCTTTTTCCTTATTTGCTACATACCAGGATTTTTATACCTACAAAGGTTATACTTACTCACTTACACATGAACTCGCTCAACATTATTGTTGATTTTTCAACTTACATGTATTTCAGGGAATTAAAGGATCTGGTGCGGTATGACACGTTTTCCCGCTGCACTAGTTACGAGGTCATCCGGGTTTAGGGGATGTGACTCTTTCCTGGACAAGTCACAGTCCTTAAACTGTGTTTATGTTATGTCAATGTTTGTGTTTGTTGAACAATATTTTATGTTTATGTCGTTAGGGTGTGTTTCCGTTGAGACAATGTTGTTGTATTTGGTTTTTAAAACTTAATTAAATGGATGATCTTGCATGGTTTTATTTCATATAGCTTTGTTATGGTTAAGCTATGGTATTAAGAAGTCACACCAAAATAACCACGCTTCCGCAAAGCCAGGGTGTGACAGTATTTAAGTAGGAACTCTCCATTCTTTTGTTTTATGGAAGTGCTCACTAAGTGGGAACTAAATCACGTCTAACTCGCACACGCGCGCGTGGCGTGGGCGATGAGGCGCAATGTGGCGCACGCTCGCATCGCCGTGAGTCACTTGAGAGCCGCCTTTGTATTTTTGACCGCGTGCGCGTGGTGAAGCACAAGGGTTGCAAGGACCAAGTGGTTGGTGATGTGGCACGTAGGCGCATGACCCTGGTGGGTCCGCGCGCAGTGGCGCATGACGTGGCAGTCATGCGTGTACGCGCGTGAGTACATATGGCATGGTGGTGCGCATTGGCGCATAGAGCATGTGGACTGAGGTGACATGCGCAACGCACCAAAGTAAGCCAAAACGGCGCGACTGTGTGGCGTGCTCGTAAAGGCTTACAGGTGACGTGGCACACGCGCGCAGGTACGCATGGCAGGGAGCCAAAATGGCGCATGCGTGCAGACTTGCACGCGTAAGGGTGCGCGCGTGCGCGAAGAAGCTTCCAGCAGTTAATGCCAGTGCGGTTACACTTCAGCATTCGAAACTGACGAAGTTAATGCGTTTGACTGTGAATTAAATAACGAATTAAAGTGCATTGAAGACGTTCAATGCAACTTAACTCGCCCATTTAATTCATTTTTCACTTTTTTCAAGACCTGCAACTATAAATAGGAGTATCCTATTGCAGAACCAATACACCAAAACACAGCAATACAATCTTTCTCTCTACTGTATCTTCATCTTCTTCAAGCAGCAAGGTACACCTTCGGGTTGGAGTCAAGACCGGCAGTGCAACTGCTTCGGGTTGTTATATCCTGGAAACAAACGTGTTCTCCTGGGAGACACAAAATTTATTTTAAGGGACCCGTGTCTAACACGATCCTCAGCCCAGAACAGTTTTTCTTGTTTTTAATTATGTTCTTATTTTCTTCTTTTCAATTGTAATTGTAATTTACTTTTCAGTATCATTCTGTTTGTTTGTAATTCAAGTTAATAAGAGTTTTATTTAATTTTACACGAACGGATTCCTACAATCTTAAAACAAATTTTATAAAACCTTGTTCGTGTAGAATCACAAACATATTCTGCTGTGAATTCGAACCAGTTTTGAATTCACACAGTTGTGTTTTAAAAAACAAATTTTCTTTTCTGTTTTGATTCAAAGTAGCGACTTTGTCAAAACAGAATCTGCTTCTACTCCTTTCTGTTTTTTGAGTTCTAAAAATCTACTGTTGTAGTCTTCAAAGTTGGACCTAGAAGCTACACGGCTGGTTTTGCGCACTCATAAAAATAATAAATTAGCACATTTATTATTTTGAAAACAGTTTTATTAACTTGTTTTCTTGGAACTTTTCAGAATGTCGACTGAAAACGTGAACACCAATAATGTTGTTGTTGGAACCCCTGCCAACACTATGGGAGCGTCCACAGTGGCGAATCATGCTGAACGACCCGAGAAGTTCTCGGGTCTCCACTTCAAAAGGTGGCAACAGAAAATGTTCTTCTATTTGACCACCATGAACCTTGCGAGGTTCTTGACTGAAACCGCTCCCCAACCTGCGGAAGGGGAGACCAACGCTCAGGCTCTGAGCGCGGTAGAGGCATGGAAGCACTCGGATTTCATTTGTCGAGGCTATGTACTCAACGGTCTCTCGGATGCCTTGTATAACGTGTACTATAATAGCAAGACTTCCAAAGAATTATGGGAGTCCTTGGATAAAAAGTACAAAACGGAGGATGCGGGTGTCACACCCCGACCACGTAAAACAACAAAATGTGGCAGAATCGTCGGGGAGCGTTGTAACAAAATCATTGTTTCATAACACATGGAAATTTGAAATTTTGTTTTATTGATTAAAAGAGTTACAATATCTTAACAAACAAAGAAATATAACAAAATTAACTAGTCTTGCATCTTTTATTGTCACTAAGGCCTCGTCTAATCCTATGTGAGCATGCATCAATATCCTCATCAAATATCATCAACTATTGTACCTAAAACACATGTGAAAATACATCAGCATAAAAATGCCGGCGAGTACATAGGTTTTGTGAAAATTGGATTCATGACTTAGGTTTAAGAAAATGTTTTAATGAAAACTTGTCATGAATCCAGTTTAAGTGTTTGCTTTTATAAAATATTTGAAAAGCGATGATAAGGTAGATGATATGTAAAAGAGTAATGTAAGGTTAAATGAATAACCAAGTAAAAATGAGTTTGTATAAAATAAGTTGTTTGTAAAACAATGTCTTGTGAAAAGTATGTTATTTGTATAAATTGTATAAGTCCAAATTGAATGATTTAAATAATGCTACGACATGTAATATAATACAAGCATTTATAATATAGGAAGTACCAGCGGCGTATCCACTATGCTTGTACCACATTACACACGCCTCGTTACTTAAATCACTTACCCAACCAAACCACCAATGTAAATTGCCCATGTCTAAACCATCTGTCAAATGTATTGAATAATATGTCAAAATGTAAATCATGTAATGTATAACCAATGTCAAAAATGTTTATGTGTCAAATGTCAATCATGTAATGTGTAACCAAAATGATATGTATGGCTACTGAAATTGATATTCGCTAATTTACACATATTTTAGTCCCCCGTTTTACCCCTATTTTATGCGTTTACGGCCGTAAAACGTCATTCAGATACTTAATTATCTACACTTTTGTTTACAGGCCTAAAACAACATACCAGACAAGATGATAGCGAAAACGAAGACTTTCCGGACAAAACGACGAAGCTGCAAACCTTCTGTTAAGAAAACTGACCTGGGCGTGTGGAACGGTCGTGCCACCTGATGCACGATCGTGCGTCTCCGATGATTCATGAATGGCCCGGCAGTGAATAAGGGTGCAACTCCGCGTGCAAGGCATTGAAGGCCAACCCGGGAACGCACGGTCGTTCCATATCTTGCACCCCGTGCGGATCCGACGATCCAACAAGACCTCGAAACTGAACGACTAATGCGACCAGGCGTGCAACAAGAACTCGGAACAAAACGACCGTGCCACATGAAGAACGGTCGTGCCATATCGAATCTGGTCAACGATCTGCTGATGTCACGCAGCATGGTGGACCACCACCAATAATTGCTTAAAGTGCACGGTCGTGCGATTGGAGAACGACCGTGCGACATCGAAAAAACATAAAAACAGAACAGAAACATTCTGTTCGTAACTCTGGAATTTTGGAGAGCTTTGCAGGCGATTTTGAGGCTCCAAAGGCTTCTGCAGTCACCCGGATTCAAGCCACATTGCCCGGTTTAGCTCGTTTACTATCCGGATTCTCATTCTTATGCTTGTTTATGGTTTGGTTTCTCAAATCTTTCCATAATTTTGTTATGTTTCAAGCATTTAGACTGATTATTATGTATTAATGTAAGCCTTTGGGCAAAAACACAACAATCCCTTGCTTGATTATAGCCATTAGTACGTTAATCTTTGTTTGTAATGATATTTTGAAGTATTTTCTATGATTATCTTTGATGATTAGTTTGCAACCTTGTTATTGATATTGATTTCTTGATTATAAGTAATTGTGTTGGATGATTGGTACTTGGTTAGTTAAGATAGTTGAAAAATGAAGCTTAATTAATCATTTATTAGTAAACTTTTAATTTGGTTAACTAGTTTAACTTGGTTAAAATGTGGGCACCATGATACTAGAAATGGTTAGTGGTTTAATAAAATGTAATTATTATTAATCAAGAGAGCTTGCCCTCACGGAAGGACTCTAACGGGTTAGATGGTGTTGTTATGAATTCTTGCCATGATTTGTTAGCTTACTTAGTAGTTTCGGCCAAAATTGCTATCTTGGTGAATTTATGCGTAAGATTCGTAAAATGAACTCGGTTGTGATTTAATCTAGTTTATGCTTGTCTCGGTGGTTGCATTGTGTTTATCGGTGTTGCTTTCCTTGATTAAGTGAGGTTAGAAAACTCCTAACGGATGACTAACTTATTTTTAGGAGATTTTTGTAGACATTAATCAATTGCACGTTAAAGAACAATTTTAGGTGGTTAAAGTGTGTTTATCGTTTTAACTTTCCGAATGATTGTCATGTTAGGATTCCCGAAAGGGATACTAATTGTCTTAAATTGGAAAATTGACCGAATGCTTCTAGTGCCAAAACCGACTTAGTTGACATGCTTTGGTTGTGTATTAAGCAAGGCTATTTATATAATTTACTATGTTTTATAAATATTTATTTATGCTTACTTTAGATTAATTAAAACCAAAACAACTTATGTTTTTACCGGTAATTTAGTGGCAAAGGTCTAGTATTATTTCTCCGCCCATTTCCGTGGATCGATACTTGGTTCTTACCGATACTTTACTACATATATGACGGGGTACACTTGCCTCTTTCGTGTGTGTTTTGATGTAAAAGTAATAATCACTTTTATAAATTTAAAACCTAATCGTGTGTAATTTCATTGTAAAAAAATGTATAGTCGCGCACGTACCAGAAATGCATCAACTAGACCATAGGTGAAAATGCACAAAACAAAGTATTGAAGTAAAACTTGGTTTAAATCAATGTTATGTTTTGTGGAAATGCATGCTATACTGATACAAACATCTATGCGGTGTTGTGAAAATGCATACATTCAAGCCTTGCGACTGTGGCGATAAACCCCTAAACGAATTTAAAGGTCTATCTGTGTAAATGTATATCGAATTCGGTCATTCCTTCCATCCAAACATACCTAGGATGTCAGGAACGGGAGTTGTCAATTCCTATGGTACCACTACCTACTAACGAACGGCGTGATCAATGTTAATGAATGTATATTGTCCCATTTAAACAAACCAAATGTCATACCAAAATGTAAGCATGTGATGTGATGTGAATGTACTAAGTATGAACTAAATGAACATACATAGCATGTGATATGATGTAAAACAATGTACTAGTATGATGAACATACATAGCATGAAAAGGTAATGTAAATCAAATGCACTAAGTATGCAACAAAGGACATACACAGCAAAAACATAATGAAATCATGTACTAATAGTGTACTAATGAACATAGCAAGTATATAATATGAAAACATGAAAAGCATGAAAGTAACAAGTAGGCACATGTGTTTCACCCCAAAACGTTTGGAAAACATTAGAAGAGGGGACTATGTACTCACTTGAGGGTGCTTAGGAGTCTTGAACAACAACCAAGCAAAGCTAGAGGGATCACGGAATCAAACGGCACCTAATATAGGTATCTACATTAATAAACGGACCTATCGGAGGATCAGGTAGTACGAGGGTTTGTAAACCAAATAAGTGTGGGAACTTATGTAATATGGTTTAACAAAGCCTATATACTAAAACGAAACCTATCCTAAGTGCTTTTGACCCGTTATGACCCGTTTAGGTAGCTTATGCTACTTTAACGCGTCGTTCGCGTAAAACGCGTTCGGACCGCCTAACTAGCCCTATGACAAGTAAGATATTCCTTAACATGTTTAATATTGTTGCAAATCAGTTTAGATGTCAAAAGTTATGTTA
Source organism: Helianthus annuus (assembly GCF_002127325.2). Taxonomy (NCBI): domain Eukaryota; kingdom Viridiplantae; phylum Streptophyta; class Magnoliopsida; order Asterales; family Asteraceae; genus Helianthus; species Helianthus annuus. The sequence continues at coordinate 71,663,460 of NC_035436.2, forward strand.
CTTATGCTTAAAATGAATTTTGGCGCAAAAAGGGTATTTTGGTAATTTTCCTAAGGCATATAAACTACCTATCATACAACTACGTAAACGAAGTGACCATAAGGTATAACCTCGGAAGGTTATTCCCTATACAACTATGGTCACCTAAAGTGTTTGGTCGGATCATAATGATCGACCAAATGGGTCGGGTTCGAAAGCATAAGCGATTGTTTAGATCGCTTACCTTTACGACCCTAGACAAGCACAATTCTAAAAGTGACAAGTTAAACATGTTAAAACATGTTTAACAAAGTTTAAAAACAGGTTTGGTATCAAGACAAAGGGTCTTGATACCCAAAAGTAGTTTGGTTACAAAATACGCAAGAATACGCATTTTGTCCGAAACTACGACTCGTCACTGAGCCTAGATAACATGGTAATCAGTAGGTATAGTCACTAGGGACTATAACCATCGTGATTACGCTCACGTTATGGAGTTCAAACGAACTTCCACATTGACCATAATTGGTCAATGCAGAAAGTCAAACACAATTTGACTTTAACGCTAAAACGAAAGAAAAGCACGAAAGAATACTTACAGAAGGTCCCCGCAAGATTTGATCCGATTTACCCTCAGGTATGAAGTATGAACTCCAACTTAGAGGGCCAAAATCAGGTTCAAATGTGGGTTTTGTAAATGAGAATGGATGGGTATTTATAGATTTCATGGAACCGTTAAGATCGTTCGTCGAATAACGTGCTTTAATCTTAACCGTACACATGTGCCCATGGTTTTGTAAAACCATGGGAGCTCCTAGAATGAGTCCATGGTATAATTAAAACCATTGAATATTAGCCCATGGTATTGCAAAACCATGGGTTAAAACCATCAAATGTCAAAAGTGGACCAAGTTCAATGTATCTGCCAGAAATTTCAAAAATGGTCCCTGCACTTGTAAAAATTGATTTTTTTTGCACTTTTAAGCCCCGTTAACCCCATTTCAAGGCTCTAAAATAAACTTAAAGTATAGGGAACTTAAAATATGCTCAAAAATATCCCGGATGTCGGCTCGTTTGGTCGTACGATTGCGTTGTTCGGTAAATTACGACGAAAGTCGTAACGGACGCAAAAACGATCCAAATTGCGCGACGAATGGATTTTTATCAAGCCAATCACTAAAACATAATATTTTAATGATTACATAAATTTTTGGATGTCCGGAAGTATTCAGAACGTAAGTTATGCGCGAAAATGCAAACTTATGCACTTTTGACGCTTTTAGTCTCTATTGATCAAATAAGTTTATTTTCGCATACCGAACCCCTCATAGCCTATTTCTAAGCTATGTAAAGGATATTTAGGGTATGTTTAACTTATGATCAAGTTCCGGAATGTTCGTTACAGTACGAATCAGCATACTTTCGCAGTTTGTCAATTTTAGTCCCTGTAAGCGAATGAACTTGATTTCGGCACACCAAACCTTCCAAAACTTATTTCTAAGTTGTGTAATCACTATTCCGGAGTGTTTGTTGCATTAAACTGGTTATATTTATGCATCAGTGCCCATATAACCTTCCAGAAAGCGATTTAGAGCCCGAAATCGAACAAGAATTGATATGTGCAAATGATACACATATTTATACAAATCCCAAGTATGAAACACAATATTTCATTGGTTTGGTATTTGTTTGATGGTTGAAGTGACACAGGTGTCACAACGGGAACAGAGAAATTTGTTGTCGCTCGTTTCTTGGACTACAAAATGGTTGATAACAAGACTGTTATGAACCAAGTCCAAGAGTTGCAAATTATACTCCATGACATCCATGCTGAGGGAATGGTACTTAGCAAAACATTTCAAGTGGCAACCATGATCGAAAAATTACCTCCTGCTTGGTTGGATTTTAAGAATTATCTTAAATACAAGCGAAAGGAAATGACGATTGAGGAACCTGTCGCCCGTCTTCGTATAGAAGAGGACAACAGGGTGGCCCAAAAAGGCACCATTTTGCAAACTTCGGCTAAGGAAAACATGGTGGAAATTGGGGAATCCTCAAAGGGTAATAAAGGCAAGGGTAAAAACAACAACAAGGGGAAAAGCAAAGGTTAACAACCTTGGACTGAAAAAGGGGGCTGTGAAAAAGAAGTCTTCGCCTTTCCAAGGTACTTGTTACAACTGTAACGAGACGGGGCACCGTGGTAACCAATGCAAGAAACCTAAGCGTGAGCGTGCGCATATGGTTGATGAGGATGGTATGCCTCTAATTGCAATGATAACCGAGGAAGCGGCTATGATTGAAAAAGTCAACGCGATGGGTGAAAACCCAAAAGGATGGTTCGTTGACACGGGTGCAACCCGCCATGTTTGTGGAGACAAGGCTCTTTTCTCTACATTCAAAGAAGCGTCGGGTGAAGAAAAGCTTTATATGGGAAATAAAGCTACCGCTAGCATCGAAGGGGAAGGCACTGTCATCCTGAAGATGACTTCTGGCAAGGAGCTTACTATGACCAATGTGCTTTATGTCCCAGAGATACGGAAGAATCTCGTCGGGATGGATGCTCAACAAGTTTGGATTTCGTCTAGTGTTTGAATCGGACAATTTTGTTCTTTCTAGACGTGAAATGTTTGTTGGAAAGGGTTATGCCCTTAATGGAATGTTTAAAATGTCTGTAATGGTTGTGAAAAACAACAAGAATATGAATGAAAATGTTTCTTCTACTTACATGATTGAGTCTTCTAATGTTTGGCATGGTAGACTAGGACATGCAAATTTTAATTCATTAAGACGTTTAATTAAATTAAATTTAATACCAACATTCCATATCGAGTCCAATCACAAATGCGAGACATGTGTAGAATCTAAACTTACGAGATCATCGTTTAAATCGATTGAACGAATAACCAAACCCCTTTATTTAATTCATGCTGATGTGTGTTATTTAAAAGTGGTTCCCACGCGTGGAGGAAATAAGTACTTCATCACGTTTATTGATGATTGAACTAAATATTGCTATGTGTATTTACTAAAGAATAAAGACGAAGCAATAGAAAAGTTTATCTTGTACAAAAATGAAGTTGATAATCAACTTAAAAAGAAGATAAAAGCTGTGAGAACCGACCGAGGAGGTGAATATGTTGCACCTTATGCGGATTTATGCGCAAAAAGTGCCATTATACATGAGTGTACACCTCCTTATTCTCCACAATCAAATGGCGTCGCGGAATGAAAGAACCGCACATTGAAAGAAATGATAAACGCCATGTTGATAAGCTCGGGAGTGAACCGAAAAATGTGGGGGGACACCATTCTCTCAGCAAACTATCTTTTGAACAAGATACCTTTGAAAAATAGGGACGAAACTCCATATGAGTTATCGAAAAAAAGGAAGCCTTCGTACAAATACTTGAAAATGTAGGGATGCCTAGCTGTACCACCTCCTAAGGCTCTTAGGATAGGACCCAAAACGGTTGATTGCATTTTCATAGGATATGCACATCAAAGTAGTGCACATCGTTTTCTTGTACATGAGTCCAAGAATCCCGATGTACACAAACACACTATCATAAAGGCAAATTCTAACATCGTCTCATATTTTGAGAATGTGTTTCCTATGTTAGGACAGACACATGTGACTTCATCAACAGTGGCTGATGAAGCAGGTCCAAGTTCATCTACATGGTTATATGAAGCAGGTCCGAGTTCATCTACGAGGTTAAATGAAACTCATGAACGACCCGAGGTCGAGGAGGGTGAGCTTAGACGAAGTAAACGGCAAAGGGTTAAAAAATCTTTTGGTCCATACTTCATGAGCTATATGGTTGAGGGTGAGCCCAATACCTATCGCGAAGCGGTTACCTCCACAGAAGGACCTCAATGGCAAGAAGCAATTAAGAATGAAATTGATTCTATATTGCAGAATCATACTTGGGAGTTAGTAGATCTTCCACCTGGTTGTAAACCACTTGGATATCGTTGGATATTCAAAAGGAAGATGAAAGCTGACGGAAGTATTGATAAATACAAGGCAAGGTTAGTGATCAAAGGATTTAGACCAAAGGAGGGTCTAGACTACTTTGATACTTACTCGCCTGTAACGCGAATAACCTCTATACGATTGGTTCTTGCAATTACGGCTCTAAGAAATTTGGAAGTTCACCAAATGGATGTAAAGACCTCATTTCTAAATGGCGATTTAGAAGAAGAAATTTACATGGAACAACCTGAGGGTTTTTCCGCCCTAGGAAACGAGGGCAAGGTATGTAAATTGGTCAAGTCTTTGTATGGCTTGAAGCAAGCTCCAAAACAATGGCACCAAAAGTTTGATCATGTCATGATTGACAATGGTTTCAAAATAAATGAGTGCGACAAGTGTGTTTATTTTAAAGACACACCAAGATGTTATGTAATCTCATGTCTTTATGTGGATGATATGTTTATCATTGGGAGTGATGATAACATGATCAACTCAACAAAAGACATGTTGAAAGCGAGGTTTGAGATTGTCACACCCGATTTTCACACGTTTCACCGGTGGGCCTGGTGGGGGATTACCGTGACGTAGTTGGCAACAATATAGTCAAACCACACAATATTTAAATGCACAGCGGAAGCATAAAGATAGATATATTTCAACCATCGAATGTAATATCCATGTATCACAAGTAGTCGAAATAAATCCACAGGGGATCAAAATAAAATAGGAAATAATTGTTCAACAGATAATGGCATCCCAAGCTTGCGAGACTCTAACGATGCTAAGGAGTGGCCAACCTATTTCGTACAGAACCTGCATTTAATCTTTTTGGGTAAAATACGTCAGTTTACACTGGTAAATACATTCAACCGACACTTTTGGAAAAGGTTTAATAAAAATTGATTTGAATGCACAAGGCACAAACTCTTTATAACTTGGGATAATTAATAGATCAAATCTTGTAAAAGAATTACATGTTCATTATGCGTTCGGTCGCCCGGGTCGTGCCGAGTTTAAGGTTAATTGACACACCACATAGCATAAAACCGTGGCGGGAAAACCAACGGTTATACCTTTATAATTATGGACACATTGTCGGGTGTATGCCTACACCCGCGTGTCAAGGTCGTGGCCATTTCGTAAAATGCTGCCAAGGATATCCGGGACATGGTCATTAAGCTCTCAAAGGCGTAAAGCCAACAAAACCAATTTTTAAATGGGTCACATTGATAATACCCAACTACTAATGAGTTAGGGTCAATTGCCCGACCAAGCGGTATTTTATATACCGTAACCCAAGCCCGTATAACGGAAAATAAGTTAAAAGTATTTACCTGAGCAAGTAATAACCTCAACAAACAAATGCAAGTATCTTTTACTGGTCTCCTATTCTGGAACGAAGGTTTATAACAACCTATTAGAATCCTAACGGGTCTTTAATTTAGCCTTAGCTTAGACCGGTCAGTTTCAAAGGATAATTACGGTTTAATCGCGTGAAAGGTGAAAACCGGGAATGGAATGTGATTTGGACCCAACAAGTTTGAAGACTTGTTTTATATGGGTAATATAAACACATTCTGGATTTTGAAGTAAAAACGATAAGGTTTGACCCGTTTCGGCTAGTTTATGTAAACTAGTTACATAAACCGAACCGTACGCGTAAAAGGCGTAACGGGTAACCGTAAGAGTCCTACACAGGTTTCCTAAGTTAATATGCTCTGAAGAGGCTGTGGTATCAGTAGGATACCTTCCATAATGCCCATAACGAGTTTAATTCCAATATACGCCCCGTAGGGGTATTTCGGTCATTTTAAAGATTATAAAAGAGGTTTTTGAGTTCTACAGGAAATCTGAGTTTTCCGAACAGGTTATAAAGTTCAAAATACTTTATTTATTATTTAAAATCAGTAGCAATTGGATTCGGGTCAAAATACCATGTAGAACTCAAGTTATGTCCGAAAAGGGCATTTTTGGTATTTACCGAATCATAGTCATAACCGCAGGTTATGAGCAGGTTAAAAATAATTAAAAATCTTTAAAATTCTCAAAATATTATTTTACATCAGTGTGTAAAAGGTTTGGTGTCGAAATTTGGGTTTAGATAGGCTTTACGCTAATTGCGCCGTTTAATTACTAAAGTTTCCGTAATTGCGCTATTTAGCATAACTCCTATTCTAGACCTCGGATTGACATGAAATTTTAGGGACGTGTTTAGAAATCAGTAACTAAGGTTATTGTCCTTTCACATGTCCAAAATTCTCGTTTTAAAGTAAAAAGGGCGTTATGGTCAACTTTTAAGCTTTTAACGGAAATGTGCAAAAGACTCGGACAAACAACGAACCGGTCACAGAGGGTTATACCATCATGTAACCTGGTCCTAAGAGAGTCCTAAGGCATATCTAAATTATACCATAACGGGTCAGAACTGAAGTCAAAGCAAAAGTCAAAGTTTTGCGACTTTCGGTTCCGAACCGGGTCAAAACAGTAAATGGTCGGATCAAACAAGCTTAGACTAGTTAATATACTTATTATCATGTTATGTGAGTGTTAAAACAGGTTACACGTCATCTACATTACTGATTATGCATAAAATCGAAAGTTAGCATTCTTTTGACTTTTTCTAAGCAACTTTGACCCAACGTTTGGACTAGTTATAGTGGGAATCAGAGGGTGCCCTTTTAGGGGTTTAATGCCCACATAATTACCAACATATAACTACCTTTGATTCGACAAATCACTGGACCATTTGTGATTTATCGTTAAGTCAATCGTTAATTATGACGGATTGACTTTTAAGCTATATCTAAGCAAAAACTTAACTAAGAAAGGTGGAGCGTACTTACAAGAGTCCTATGCACGACCAGGGATGCTAAGAGAGAGTGCTTGAGCTCCAGAAGTGATCAAGAAAGCAGTTGAAGGTGTGAAGAACAATGTTGCATCACAATGGCCTTTTATAGCCAATTTAGAGGCATAAGATCATTACAACAAGGTCTACAAGTGTTTCTAGATGATCAAAAACTGTCCCTGAGTGCTAGGGGACGTTTAGGGGGCGCCCATGCTCACAATAATGGCTCTAAGGTCGGTTAAAACACTCAACAGTGCTTCTGTCTGACTTTTCTGCATCTGGGACATTGACGCGGCCCGCGTAAAAGATCACTTAACTTTTACGCGGCCCACCTGAATCCATATGTCAGAGCCCATATCTTTCCTGTCAACGCGGCCCGCGTAAAGCCCCTAGATACTTTTACGCAGCCCGCCTGAGACCAAAAAGTAAGATTTTTCAAATCTTTTTAATTATTGCACTTGGCCTTTGGCGTTTCGAAGGGGTAACTTTGCACTTTGGGCCTCTTTTATTTACGTATAAGGGCCCCGTGACTTTTACCCGCGCCGTTAAGTCCTCGGTTAGTGTATTACTACCCGAAAAGTCCTAACTTTCAATGTTGATGCTTTTAACCCCTCGCATACGAATTTGATCATAACTTTCTCGTTTTAAAACGGAACTTCGCGAAATTTATATCGTATATTCTAGTGAGCGTAATTTACTGTTACAAAGCCTCGGGTTTGTTAAAGGGTCACTCAGAGGTATAACTTAAACATGTTGACACATTTAACCCCTGTAGTTTGTAATCTCTCACTTTCTTCCGCATTTCGTTCCGTACGATCCATGATTCATTCGTTTGAAGGTACGAGCATCATTTAGGGTTACTGTACAGTGTATTTATCCCTTGTTGACATTTTTAGCCCTCGAATTTACATACTTTCAATGTTTGTCAACTTTAGTCCTTTATTTATTATTTAATACCACGTGTAAACTTATGACACGTGTCAATACATTATTGGACGCAAAAACTCGACGTGTTACAGAGATGAAAGACATGGGTCTCGCGGATGTGATTCTTGGAGTAAAAATCACTAGAACCCAAAATGGTCTTGTGTTGAGCCAATCTCACTACGTGGACAAGATCCTTGGGAAATTCAATTCGGACGATACAAGTATAGCTCGCACTCCAATTGATAATGCCCAACGCCTAAGGAAGAATAGAGGCGAGGGTGTTGCTCAGTTAGAGTACTTAAGGAACATTGGGAGTCTCATGTATCTAATGACATGTACTAGACCCGACTTAGCGTATGTTGTGAGCAGGCTAAGTAGATACACCAGTAATCCGTGCGCGGAACATTGGAAAGCTATCACGAGGGTGCTTAGATACATAAGATACACAAGAGACTATGGATTGCATTATACCCGTGATCCAGCAGTGATCGAAGGATACACTGACGCGAACTGGATATCGGATATAAAAGATCATAGATCGACAAGTGGATATGTATTTACACTTGCGGGAGCAGCTATAGCTTGGAAGCCTTCCAAGCAAACTGTTATAGCTAGATCCATGATGGAATCCGAATTCGTCGCTTTAGATAAAAGCGGGGAAGAGGCGGAGTGGCTATGTCAATTTGTGGAAGATATTCCAAGATGGCCAAAGCCATTGACGGCAATTTGCATACATTGTGACAATCAATCAGCACTTGTTAGAGCACAAAGCGCGATGTATAATGGCAGATCAAGGCACATTCGACGTAGACACAACACGGTACGACAACTTATCTCAACGGGTGTTATTTTAGTTGACTATGTTAGGTCAAAGGAGAGCATTGCAGACCCGCTAACAAAAGGCTTAAGCAAAGATAAGGTGTATAAGTCGTCAAGAGGAATGGGACTAAAGCCCATAGAAGAAAGGAATATGAGGGAAACCTAACCTAGTTGACTGGAGATCCCAAGATCTAGGTTCAATAGGCAAACTTAATCATAAAGCCAAAGGGAGTCACTGTGGGGGGTGCCCCAAAATTTCAATAAAGGGAGTTTTTATACTTCCTAGTCCATTCCAATCAGGGACATGGAGTGAGGTTAAGCATGTTGAGGTTAAGGATTTTGTATAAATTCAAATTAACCATGATGCTTTTAATGATTCAGAGGAATCACCTATGTTAGAGAGAAGTGGGGTCGCTTCGAATGGATTTGTGGGGAGGCGCAAATCCTAGAGCTCTCGCAGAACCAGGAACGTGTTCCATGACCATAAACGGACACAACCATGAGGACTTGACTCGACTAGGGAAAGTATTGTGTGAATGTATATTGTCGCCTACATAAATGGGGGATTGTTCAAAGACACCGCGTCTACAAGACCCTAGGAGGCTAAGTAGGCTTCACAAAAGAACACCTACCTATCTTGTAATACTCAACTGTTGAATGTGTATCGTTGAAACTTGATAGATCGATTTCTATTCATGTGGGGGATTGTTGGAAATTTGTGAAAATAGCATTTTTCACAAATATAGGAAAATGATTTTTTCCTATTTTGGACTAGAAATAAATATAAGAAAATGAGCGCGTTTTATATATTTATTTGAGGTTTGTGTTCTATGTTGGAAAAGCTTCACAACGAACTAAACCACGTCCAAAACAGAGCTAAGATGAATGAGATATCGATACTCAAAGTTTGGTGTTTGAAACTTGAATGCTGAAAAAAGTGGGAAAGTGGCATTTGTCCCACATAGGAGGAGAGATGAAACTTAAAGGGGTATTCAAGTGGGAACTCTTCATCCTTATTGTTTCATGGAAGTACACACTAAGTGTACTCGCGAAGGGTGCCGTAACACCACGTAAAAACGTGTCCAATTATATATAGACACGTGTCCTAAACTCCGGTTATGCGAAAGATTGAGTTTAAGGGACTAAAGTTGACAACAAGTGAAAATGTGCAAATGAAAGGACTAAAAGTGTCAACATGCCAAACTTGGGCCTCTGAATGACCACACGTGAAGAAAATATTCTTATATGGGTGATTGATTGGGTATACGAAGCCGTTTGTGAAAATAATCGGAAGATTATAAATTACAAGGGTTAAAAGTGTCAATATGTCAATTCTGACCTCTGATTGGCCTTTTAACGAAACCGAGGCTTCCTAATATTCAAATATACTCCCAAGAATATGTGGTAAAAATTTCACGTGTTTCCGAGATCGTTAAGCATGTTTTCTAAACTTTGGGTTAAAAGCGTCAACTTGATGAAACTTGCTTTTATGAAGGAATTTAACGAACCCGAGCCTAACGAGGTTAGTTTATTCATCAAGGAGCCTTAACTTACTAACTACAAGGGCCCTACATGTCAACAATAAGGTTAAATGGGGCTAAAAACGTTCAGGGACTGAAACTGCCAGTTTGGAAACTTGTTTTGCCAGTTAACCATGTCCAGGCGGGCCGCGTAAGCCCATATGTAACTCTTATGCGGGCCGCGAGAGACTGCCAGATACAGAAACTTGCTGGCAGGTGCGGGTTAACCTGTTCCACCGCCTTTGCATAGGTTGTGACGACCCTTGGAGCTATATGTCGGTTTAATAAAGTAGCTAGGACACCTGGGGTGATTTATTTACATTATGATCCGCCTGTGGATCTTATTACATTCCAGTATGTATTATTCATGTACTCAAACAACGACAGACAGTATGGTTTGTAATAGTTTATTTACCCAGCCTTCCGCTGTGCTATATTATTGTGTGTGTTGACAATGATGATATCAACTACGTCACGATACTCCCCACCGGGCCCACCGGTAATACGTGGAATATTGGGGTTTAACAAGTTGGTATCAGAGCCAACATTGAGTGAATTAAACACTAACCTTTTGTGTTTAATCTCAATGACATAATAAGCACATTCCTTAGACTCTCGAGTCTAGGCAAATGACCTAGGATGTATCTTTATCTTTCCTTTGCTGTTATTATGTTTTGTTTTATTTTTGTTTTCTTGTTTCAACAGGAAATTCACCAACATGCCTCGAAGAGTAAGAGGACGAGGCAAGGGTCCCATGCGTGGGGGACCGTCGTCAGCTGGACCATCTCACAGACGCACTCCATCTGCGTCCTTTTCCTCCTCCGACTCTCACGATATGTGGGGTCAACCTTACGAGCCGGCAAGACACTCAGTCTCGCTAAGCTCATCGCCTTCTTTTCATCCGTCCTTCGGGTCGTTTGCTCCAGACGAGCCCGAACACTCTCACCAATCTCAACAGTCTCATCATTCGCATGAGTCTTACCCACCGCATAACTCTTTGCAATCTCATTCGTTTCATCATTCTGAATCCCCCTACTCTCCGAGACAGTTCAACCCAGCCGATTATGTTAACGACTTTCTTGGCTACAACCCATTGGGCCCTGAGGACCATTTCTCTCAGGAAATGGAGATGGATGATGACCCCGACCCGGAGATGCAAACAGGAACCCCGGGCCACCCTATCAGCATATCTAGTGGGTCTCCGTTTCAGGGATCCCCATACCGTGGGCCCGACTCTTTCCAAGAGAGGATGGGTACCTATGATTGGTATTTTACCCCGTCATCCCATAGCTCTCCAGCTCAACCACCCTTGGTTGAACCTCAACTTCAAGCCGTCTCACCACCGCCACTCCCGGTAGAGGAGCCACCGTAGCGCAACCACCTCCTGAGCCTCCTAGGTGAAGGAGGAACGCACGCATGTCCGTACGAGGAGGACCCCGCTTCAGTTCTCCTCATGGTTCGAGTTCCTATCCCCCTATTCCCGAGGACCCCCAGATGGGTGGACCCTCAAACGTGGCACCGGAGGCTGACCCTCCGCAAGCTTCTTATGCACCACATCAGCCACCTGCGGGTTTTGATAACCCAATCCCGGCGTACCTAGGTTCATCCGGGTACAATCCTTTTGAGAATCCGTCGGGATATCCATCGGGCTATGGAACCCAAGACCCATATCTTACGACTGCGCAGTATCATCACCTTTATCCTTCTACTTACCCTCTTATGCATCCAGCTGGATATCCGATGCAGGGTTATCAGTACCCTCCGTACCGGCCACCTCCTCCCCAGCAGCTTCAGCAACAACAACAAACTCAGGAAATCCTAGAGAGGTTGGATAAGGTTGAGCATAAGACTAAGAAGAACAAGGAGAGGCATAATAGCTTCATGAAAGGCCTCACCAACCTTATTAAGGGGAAGAAGAAGTAGAGGATCGTTTTGTTTTCTTGTTTGTTGTAATCGTGTCCCTGCGTGGACATTTGTTTAGTTTTTGTACCAAGTCCCTGCGTGGACTTATTTCCCTTTCTGTATGCCTCTGCGCGGGTAGTTTGTCTTTTCCTAAGTCCCGTTTAGGGCAGTTGTATTTGTTTTCATCGTAATGAAGTTTTAACTTTGGTTTTAATTGTGTATTTTATTACACCATGTTATCTCTTTTCAATTTATAATTGATCTGCCAAAGAAATTCTTAGAGGTATAACCTAGCCAAAGTATTAATTGGCTATAATGGTACAACCTTTTTAAGATAGCAAATCTCTGTTAACATCTGAAAATATGTTAACATTCCCAGCTGTGCGGTACGAGAAACCACACAAGCTTCCAAAAGGTACTTGGATCCTTCCAAGTCACATAAAGCCAATATGATCAATGCGAATCATGGCTAGTAAACATCAGTGTGATGTGTACACCAAGACATCCGTTTGAGATGCATGCTTTAAGCAAAGGTATAAAATGACAATGAAAGTACAATTTATAAACTTCTTGTCAAAAAGGCGATGAACTTTGTTCAGACCTTAAAAGATCGCTGATCTTTGAGATCGTTAGTTAGAATCTCAACTAGTCCTTGTGACAAGCTTTTTAAGCTATTTTAATGTCCTTCGAGACGAGTTTAATGATAAGTAAGATGTCTTTTATGACATTGGCAGTTGTGAAAATTCTATTTTCCCTTGCCTAAAAATGTGTAGAATGATGTATTCTATTAACTTATAGTTATAACTTGAAATGGTCTAAATGGTTTAATAATACCATGACCATCTGCTCATCAATGCGATGAATCTATACGTAATTTAAATATTATTATTGTCTATATTATAGCATTCAGAAATGGCTGGCTCAGACGAAGCAAACAGTCATCCAGCAGAGGGCAACACCAGAATCAATATTACTGGTGCCGAACTGCAAGCCCTAATCACCGCCGCAGTTTCTCAAGCGGTAGAGGCTAAGTTTAAAGAGCCGAGTGTTGTTCGGTCTCAAACTCTTTCGAGAACCCATTCTCAGCCACATACTCACAGGAAGAGTGAGTCACTGCACTCATCTAACCAGGGTAGTGTACCCAAGAAGCAGGTTGTTCTTGAATCTACCCCTAGGCACGCCAAAGGATGTACCTATAAGTATTTTGTCTCCTGTAAGCCAAGAGACTTCACAGGAGAAAAAGGGGCAATAGATTGTATGAAGTGGTTAGATGAGATGGAAACTGTGATAGATATTAGTGGTTGCGCTAAGGAAGATGTGGTTATGTTTGTCTCCCAATCTTTTAAGGGCGATGCCCTTACATGGTGGAAAGCACTTGTACAGTCCACCGGGAAGGTTCATCTGTATAATCTTTCATGGGAGAAGTTTGTTGATCTGGTTAAGGACACTTATTGTCCTCAGCATGAAGTAGAGCGCATAGAGACTGATTTTCTCACCCTCGTGATGAAGGATCTAGACTGTAGATCCTATGTGACTAGTTTCAATTCCATGTCGAGGCTTGTACCGTATCTAGTCACACCTGAGCCCAAGCGCATTGCGCGTTTTATTGGTGGTTTGGCCCCTAAAGTTAAGGGGAATGTCAAGGCTTCAAAGCCAACCACCTACAGATCCGCTGTGGATCTATCTTTATCCCTCACTTTGGATATTGTGAGGAGTAGGGCGCAGAAGAATTCTGAAGAGGGAAAGAGGAAGAGAGAGGATGATCAGTCCTCCCAGTCGAATAAGAAAGGAAAAGGGAACTCTGGTTCCAAGAAAGGGCAGACTGGTGATAAGCCCAGGTGTAAGACTTGCCACAAAAGGCCTTTTGGCAAGTGCAACCGAGACCCACAGACCAAACCGTGTGGGATCTGCAAGAAGAAGGGGCACAAATCTGTTGAGTGCCGGAACATTAAGGATGCAACCTGTTACGGTTGCAATGAAAAGGGGCATATCAAGACCAATTGCCCCAAAAATGCGAAGAAGCCTGAAGAGGCTAAGAAGAACAATGCACGAGTGTTCCAGATGCAGGCACGGGAAGCAGTGACCAATGACAACGTCATAACAGGTAACTTCCTCATCAATAATATCTATGCTAGAGTCTTATTTGATTCCGGAGCTGAGAAGTCTTTTGTAGACCATAAGTTTTGTAAATTGTTGAATTTGCCTATTAAGACTCTAGACATAAAATATGAGGTAGAACTCGCTGATGGTACCTTAGAATCAGCTTCAACTTTTCTTGATGGATGTTCCATATCCATTAAGAACCATTCTATCCCGCTGTCCCTCCTGCCAATGAAATTGGCTGGTTTTGATATAGTTTTAGGCATGGATTGGTTGTCGCATAACCAAACCCAAATTGCCTGTGATAAAAAGCTTATCATTATCAAAACCCCCTCCAGTGAATCAGTTACTATCCAAGGAGACACACAATATGGGTTGCCCAGCAATGTGTCTATCCTTAAGGTATCCCAGTGTTTGAAGGGTGGATGTGTCATTTACATGGCACAAGTGACAGTGAATGATCCAAAGCCGAAGATTGAGGACATTCCAATTATTTCAGAGTATCCAGATGTCCTGACGAGTTAGCTGGATTACCTCCTGAGAGGCAAGTAGAATTCAGGATAGATATCCTTCCAGGATCTGCGCCTATAGCACGAGCTCCGTATCGTCTAGCGCCTACCGAGATGAAAGAGCTCAGAACTCAACTGGATGAGTTATTGGAAAAAAGGTTTCATTCAGCCCAGCTCTTCGCCTTGGGGAGCTCCAATCTTGTTTGTGAAGAAGAAGGACGGATCAATGCGTCTATGCATTGATTATCGTGAATTAAATAAGGTAACGATCAAGAATCGTTATCCTTTACCCAGAATCGATGAGTTGTTTGATCAACTCCAAGGAGCGAGTTATTTCTCAAAGATTGACTTGAGATCTGGGTATCATCAACTCAAGGTTCGAACTGAAGATGTTCCAAAGACGACATTCAGAACGAGATATGGACATTTCGAGTTCTTAGTGATGCCTTTTGGGCTCACTAACGCACCTGCAGCATTCATGGACCTCATGAATAGAGTCTGCAAGCCATACTTAGATAAGTTTGTCATTGTCTTTATAGACGACATACTTATTTACTCTCGTAGTCAAGCGGAACATGAAAAGCACCTTCGGTGTATCTTAGGATTACTTCGACAGGAGAAGTTGTATGCCAAATTCTCCAAGTGCGAATTTTGGCTTCGTAAGGTCCAGTTCCTTGGACAAGTTGTCAGTGAACAAGGTATCTAAGTAGATCCTGCCAAAGTGGAAGTTGTCATGAATTGGGAGATACCTAAGACACCTACGGAAATTCGCAGCTTTCTGGGTTTGGCAGGATATTACAGAAGGTTCATTGAGAACTTCTCAAGAATAGCTGCACCATTGACCTCTTTGACCCGTAAGAATGTAAAGTTTGACTGGGGTCCAAAGCAACAGGAATCCTTTGAGATCCTGAAGCAAAGATTGAGCAATGCTCCGGTATTATCTCTACCGGAAGGAGTTGAAGATTTTGTGGTTTACTGCGATGCTTCACACACCGGCATGGGGTGTGTACTTATGCAGCGAGGCAATGTAATCGCCTATGCATCGCGACAGCTAAAAGTGCACGAAAAGAACTACACCACCCATGATTTAGAATTGGGTGCTGTAGTATTCGCACTAAAGTTATGGAGACATTATTTATATGGAACTAAATGTGTGATCTATTCGGATCACAAAAGTCTCCAACATCTGTTCAGTAAAAAAGAGCTCAATATGAGACAACGCCGTTGGATGGAAACTTTGAATGATTATGATTGCAAGATTCGCTACCATCCGGGTAAGGCAAATGTGGTTGCGGATGCTCTAAGCCGAAAGGAAAGAGTTAAACCAATTAGGATCAACGCAAAGAGCATTGAATTGAGGAATAGTCTGAATGAAAGACTGTTGGCTGCACAGAAGGATGCTGTATTGGAAGTTAATCTTCCAAATGAAAAGTTAGGTGTAACTGCTGAACAGTTAACACCTGGTAAGGATGGAATCCTTAGATTGAATGGTAGAATTTGGGTTCCTATTCAAGGAGGACTTCGGGATGTGATCCTTCAGGAAACCCACAATTCCAAGTATTCGGTCCACCCGGGAGGTGACAAGATGTATCAAGATTTAAAGGCCAATTATTGGTGGATAGGTTTAAAGAAATCTATTGCCACCCATGTAGCTAAGTGCCTGACGTGTGCTCAGATTAAGGCTGAACATCAAAAGCCATAAGGTCTTCTACAACAGTCGGAACTTCCCATTTGGAAATGGGAAATGGTAACCATGGATTTTATAACCAAGTTACCTAAAACAAGGCACGGAAATGACACTATATGGGTTATAGTTGATAGACTGACGAAGCCAGCTCATTTCTTGCCCATCAAGGAGACTCATAGCTCCGATAAGTTAGCCCAGTTGTATGTTGATAAGATTGTAGCTCTTCATGGAGTACCGGTGGCTATTATCTCTGATAGAGATACTAGATACACCTCTCATTTTTGGAAAAGTTTCCAACAATCTTTGGGCACACGTTTGAATTTTAGTACTGCTTACCATCCTCAGACTGATGGTCAGAGTGAGCGTACTATTCAAACCTTAGAAGACATGCTTCGTGCATGTGTTATTGATTTGGGTGGTAGTTGGGATGACCACCTGCCATTGATTGAGTTCTCCTATAACAATAGTTATCATACCAGCATTCAGGCTGCGCCTTTTGAGGCATTATATGGTAGAAAATGTAGAACGCCTGTCTGTTGGGCAGAAGTAGGAGAAGCCCAGATATCAGGACCTGATATAGTCCTTGAAACTACGGACAAGATTGTCCAGATTCGTGATCGCCTAAAAGCTGCCAGAGATAGGCAGAAAAGCTATGCTGACAAGAGGCGAAAACCTCTAAAGTTTGAAGTAGGCGATAAAGTTTTATTGAAAGTGTCACCCTGGAAAGGTGTGATGCGTTTTGGTAAAAAGGGGAAGTTGTGCCCTAGATATATTGGACCATTCGAGATCATCGAATGTGTTGGCAGTGTAGCTTATAAGCTAAACTTGCCAGAGGAGCTGAGTGGAATTCATGATGTGTTCCACGTTTGTAATCTCAAGAAATGTTTAGCCGATGAATCTCTAGCTATGTCTCATAAGGACGTGCAAGTTGACAAAATCTTGAGGTTCATTGAGAAACCTATATCGATCGAGGATCGACAAGTCAAAAAGCTCCGAAGGAAGTATGTACCTATAGTAAAGGTTAAATGGGACGCTCGTAGAGGTCCTGAGTATACGTGGGAAGTTGAGTCCACTATGAGACAGAAGTACCCTCACTTATTCCAGTAAATCTCAGGGTCGAGATTTCTTTTAAGGGGTGAGGATGTAACACCACGTAAAAACGTGTCCAATTATACATAAACACGTGTCCTAAACTCCGATTATGCAAAAGATTGAGTTTAAGGGACTAAAGTTGACAACAAGTGAAAATTTGCAAACGAAAGGACTAAAAGTGGCAACATGCCAAACTTGGGCCTCTGAATGACCACACGTGAAGAAAATATTCTTATATGGGTGATTGATTGGGTATACGAAGCCGTTTGTGAAAATAATCGGAAGATTATAAATTACAAGGGTTAAAAGTGTCAATATGTCAATTCTGACCTCTGAGTGGCCTTTTAACGAAACCGAGGCTTCGTAATATTCAAATATACTCCTGAGAATATGTGGTAAAAATTTCACGTGTTTCCGAGATCGTTAAGCATGTTTTCTAAACTTTGGGTTAAAAGCGTCAACTTGATGAAACTTGCTTTTATGAAGGAATTTAACGAACCCGAGCCTAACGAGGTTAGTTTATCCATCAAGGAGCCTTAACTTACTAACTACAAGGGCCCTACATGTCAACAATAAGGTTAAATGGGGCTAAAAACGTTCAGGGACTGAAACTGCCAGTTTGGAAACTTGTTTTGCCAGTTAACCATGTCCAGGCGGGCCGCGTAAGCCCATATGTAACTCTTATGCGGGCCGCAAGAGACTGCCAGATACAGAAACTTGCTGCCAGGTGCGGGTTAACCTGTTCCACCGCCTTTGCATAGGTTGTGATGACCCTTGGAGCTATATGTCGGTTTAATAAAGTAGCTAGGACACCTGGGGTGATCCCAGGGCCCCCAATTACACCTGGAAATGATCAAGATCAATGGAAATTACTATATAAGTGAGCTTGGACTTGTGTTCTTGGCACATTATTTGCAACACTTCACTTGTGGGACTTGCTCTGGAGCCCTCAGCAGTAACAAGAGGATTACAAGTGTAGAAAAGATTGCTAGGACCATTAGTAAGCTTCTAATTACTTGTTTAGTTGTTTAATTTAGCTTAATTACTTAAAAGTCAAACTTAGTGTTTAATCGGTTTGACTTTCGTTTTAATTACATGTGGCTTAACCACTGATCAAATTGAAAGTGGTTATGAAACCACATTAGGATAGGTGATTAACCCTTAAAAGGGTGTCTCCTAATTATCTCGTTTGACTGATTAAATGTCGGGTCAAAGTAGTTTGACATTCTAATTAATAAACCAGAGGTTCTAAATTACATTTTAACATTCTAATGACTTGGTATTGACTATCTAAACATGTTTTATCAGTCCTAACCCGACAATTAATAGTCTAAGGGCAGATTATAACCGTAAGTCGCAAAAGCTTGACTTTTGCTTTGACTTTCAGTTCTGACCCGTTTAAGCTTAATTCTTCCATGTTTTAAGCTTCCATTAGGACCACATTACATTGTAGTATAACCCTCTAAAGTTATATTGCATGGTGCCTAATCGTTTGTAATTTATGCTCTTGATCGTAATTATGCTCATTAATGCCTAAAACGCCCTTTTTACATAAAACCGAGATTTTTAGCAATGTGAATAGACACCTTTGCTGCTGATATTTAGACATGTCCCGAAAATTTGACATCAGTTTGAGGTCTAGAATTCTAGAATGGGAGTTATGCTCAATAGCGTAATTAAGAGACTTTTTAGTAATTAAAAGGCGTAATTAGCATAAAGCCTATCTAAACCCGATTTTTGATACTAAACTTTTTACCTACTGATGTTAAATAATATTTTGGGATTTTTGAAGATTTTTAATTATTTTTAGGCTGAGCATAACATAGGATTATAGCCTAATTTCGGTAAATACCGGTTTTACCCTTTTCATTCATAAAATGAGTTTTACATAACATTTTGATGCCAAAATTTTTGCTACTGATTCCATATGATAAATATAATATTTTGAACTATATAAACTGACCAAAATCTCATATTTCCTATTTTTACCATAATAGCCCTTTAAATCGCATTTTTAGCGTTTTTAGCATCTATTATGGGTCAAAACTATATTTGTCATATAAAACTCATAACCTGCTGATGTTTTATGCTAATTTACATAATATCATAGTAAGCTAAAGTCTTAAACTCAGAAACCTATTTTAGCCTTTAAAAGCCTATGTAAAATTACCAAAATGCCCCTACGGTGCATAATTGGTTATAAAAGGTATATTTTTCATATATCAAGTATCTTACAGATATAACTCACTAAAATACATGTTTTTATTAATTTAATCAGACCTGGAACTCAGTTTTATAAATAAACTCTTTTATGAGCATCAAAATTACCAAAATGCCCTTATGGGACTTATTTTGGTTTAAATTGCTTTTTGGTCATAAATGTTAATATACTACTGATATATTAACATATTTTGAGCATAATAATGATTAAGACTTGTTTATAGTTTATTCGGTTACCCGTTACGCGTTTATGCGTTCGGATCGGTTTACGTGACTAGTTTACGTAAAATAGCCGAAACGGGCTTAACCTTGTCAATAAATCCTCATTTTCCCGAATGTGTTTAGTTTACCCATATTATACAAGTATCCAAGCTTGTCGGGTCTGAATCACATTCTATCCCGGACTCCGCTTAATCTACCGGTTAGGTCCGTAAGGTTTCCTTCTAGCTAGCCGGTCTAAGTCCTTGACTTAAGTAAAGACCCGTTAGCATCCTAATAGATAAATTAAACCTTCTATACAGATTAATAGCTTCCGGTAAAAAGTGCCTTTCAAGAACCTTAGGAAATTACTGCTACCACCAGGTAAATACTTTTAACTTATTTTCCCTATACGGGCTTGGGATACGGTATATTAATACCGCTTGGTCGGGTATGGGATTATTTTGTCGGATTGTGATTTAATAAATCCGCATGACCCGTTTTAATCTGTATTATTTGATAACATAAACAATTGGGGGTTAACGACCGTGTCCTGGATATCCTCGGCTCATTTAAGTTATTAATGGCCACGACCTATGCACGGGGTGCAGGCATGCACCTGACAGATGCAAATGCTAAATATTAAATTACCCACAAGTTGGGGATAACTCCTCTGTGGGTTCTATAAGTGGTGAGTCAGTTAATCATGTCCGGCTTCCAAACCGGCCCCACTTGTATGACAAACATGTAAAGCTGTATACAAGATCTTAATAAAGATTGTCCCAAGTTATAAAAGATTTGTGCCATATGCACCTAAATCGATTTTCTTAAATGTTTTCAAAACGTGTCAGTTAAATTGTATTTACCAGTGTATACTGACATATTTTCCTAAAGATTGAATTGACAGGTACTTCTCGTAATAGGCTGGAGCTATAGGGTGTTATAGAGGATCTTGCAAATCCCATAGATACCCGGAGTCTGTAGTTTTTGTTTCTTTGTACTTTATGATCCGCCTGTGGATCTTATTACATTCCAGTCTGTATTATTCATGTACTCGAACAGTGACAGACAGTATGGTTTGTAATAGTTTATTTACCCAGCCTTCCGCTGTGCTATATTATTGTGTGTGTTGACAATGATGATATCAACTACTTCACGATACTCCCCACCGGGCCCACCGGTAATACGTGGAATATTGGGGTGTGACAGGTGCGGAGCACCCTAACTCGCACTCGCACTGCACAAACGCGCGCGCGTGGCGTGAGCGATGAGGTGCAATGTGGCACTTTGATGGCGCACTTCGCACGCTCGCATCGCCGCGAGCCGCTTGAGAGTCGTCTTTGTATTTTTGACCGCGTGCGCGTTTGTGAAGCACAAGGGTTGCAAGGACCAAGTGGCTGGTGATGTGGCATGCAGGCACATGACCCTGGTGGGTCCGCGCGCAGTGGCGCATGACGTGGCAGTCATGCGTGTACGCGTGCGAGTACACATGGCATGATGGCGCGCACTAGCGCATGGAGCATGTGCACTGAGGTGACGTGCGGGACGCACCAAAGTGAGCCAAAACGGCGCGACTGTGTGGCGTGCTCGTAAAGGCTTACAGGTGACGTGGCACACGCGCGCAGGTACGCATGGCAGTGAACCAGTATGGCGCACGCGCGCATGGCAGTGAGCCAAAATGGCGCATGCGTGCAGACTTGCACGCGTCAGGGTGCGCGCGCGCGCGAAGAAGCTTCCAGCAGTTAATGCCAGTGCGGTTACACTTCAGCATTCGAAACTGACGAAGTTAATGCGTTTGAATGTGAATTAAATAACGAATTAAAGTGCATTGAAGACGTTCAATGCAACTTAATTCGCCCATTTAATTCATTTTTCAATTTTTTGAAGACCTGCAACTATAAATAGGAGTATCCTATTGCAGAACCAATACACCAAAACACAGCAACACAATCTTTCTCTCTACTGTATCTTCATCTTCTTCAAGCAGCAAGGTACACCTCCGGGTTGGAGTCAAGACCGGCAGTGCAACTGCTTCGGGCTGTTGTATCCTAGAAACAAACGTGTTATCCTGGGAGACACGAAATTTATTTTAAGGGACCCGTGTCTAACACGATCCTCAGCCAAGAACAGTTTTTCTTGTTTTTAATTATGTTCTTATTTTCTTCTTTTCAGTTGTAATTGTAATTTACTTTTCAGTATCATTATGTTTGTTTGTAATTCAAGTTAATAAGAGTTTTATTTAATTTTACACGAACGGATTCCTATAGTTGTTAGGGCTACAAAAGAGCTAGCATTCGGCGGTCAAAGCTTTTTGTGAGTTTCTACATATTACCTACTTTCGTTTAGTGTGGATACATTCATAGAGGTTACTTGTAACAATTGAAGTTCTAATGGTTTTTCTGTGTTTTGGTGTAATTAGGTCTCAAAGTTAATGTGAAGCATCCATTGTTGGGTTTTGAGAAGCTATCTATTTGTGTTCAACATTGAGAAGGATATTTAACATTTCAACTTTTTAGATAAAGTGGCATTCAACTTTTTTCGCAAAGAAAAAGGTTATATGATGTTATTTTGGCATATCTAAAGAAATGGGAAGCAAAATATTGTTTTAATATAATTTCACGTATAAATGCATTATAGAAAAAGTGTAGTGATATTTTTTGTGTTTGTTTTTTACATGTATTAATGTATAGAGACGTATATACAACCAAATCATATTAAGAGGCCACTTTTTTTGGAAAATTGAGAAAAGATGTTGATATGTTATTTTTCCAAATAATACCAACACTTTTCATTTATTTTTTATTAATATACATTCATCAACCAAAGTTGGTTTACATTGTTTCGTGAACACTAGTTACGTATTATGGGTGCCTAGAAATTGAAATATTTATTGAAATATTTTTTGTGTGGAGAGCGAAGATGAATCGTCTCACTAATCTTGTGGCTTTGAGAAGAAGAAACATTCAAGTCGATTGGCAAAAGTTCATTATTTATGATTTTGGTCTCGAGACAACCGATCAGATATTAACATCATCAGTACATGATTTTTGCCCAATGAAATAAAAATACATCATAACCAACAACCAGCTAAAATATAACACAAACTTTAATCTTCTATTCTCAATTGCCATAGTTTTTGCTAGTTCTTCATATCTTCTACTCTCCATTGCCATATTTTTAGCTACTTCTTCATGTCTGTTAATTGATTTTCCAAAAGGTCTAGTATGACTTGAACAACTCTTTGCCAATTGGACGTTAGTGTTCATTAAAAGGGAGTAAAATGAAAAAAAAAACTGAATGTTAACTGAAAAATCTGGCCATATTTTGATTTTGGATGAAAATGACAACAAAATTAAAACAACAGGGACCCAGATTCAAAAGGTTTGAGTTTTGGACTAAAGTGACGAAAACTCAAGGACCATTTTGACAGTTTACTCTTGAATTAATAAACCACTATATTTTTTAACAAAACATAACTTCAATTTCACTGTAGTGCTGCAAGTAACTTTTATTTTTTCATATTTTTACAACAAATTTTTAGTGTTGGTGCACTTACGTCTGCTGACTACGTCTTCCATCGAGTCTTGAAGTTGAACAGATCAAGCATGACACGGAAACCTAGAAATAGGAGTTTGTAATAGGTCCGCTTATGTATACATGTTCTAGGTTCGCTTATGTGTCAGTATTGGTCAGGATCGCTTATGTGGTCATGAGTTAGGATCGCTTATGTGTCACATTGTAGAACCGCTTATACGTACATGTACGTATAAGCGGACCAGTATGTCTATATATAGGTCTGTATGAGCGATCTGAAACAGATAGCTGAAGGTGTTTGTTCCGGTATGCTGCCGAAGTGCTGTCAAATCTTGTAATCGCGTTCAATATCAATAATACAGCAAGGTTAAAGTGAATACAGCTTCAATAGCACCGAATTATTAGTTTCCGCCTCTTAATTCGGATACGAACTTCTCTGAACGACTCAAACAGGGCCGAGAACGATCCTACAATTGGTATCAGAGCTCAGGAGGAGAAGTTCTTGCCATTTTAGCTGCATTTCTTCTGTTTTTCTACATTTTCTTCACGTTTTTCAAAATTTTCACGGTAAAACCAGCTCAAAATTGCACAGTACGCTCGGAATCATGAACTAACAAACCCTTGAAGTTTTCAGATCAAAAATCGACTTAGAAAACTGTTTTTTAGGCGGTTCGCTTTTATGTACTCGCACAAAAAGTGACGTCATCAATCAGGACCGCTCCAAAATACACGTCTGGTTCGCTCCAAGGAACATTTTTGGGTTAGGTTCGCTCGAAAAATTCAGCTTGGATCGCTTTTAGTGACAATTTCTGGTTCGCTCGAACGGATATTGTTTGGGTTCGCTCATTCGGTTCGCTCTTTAGTCAGCTCATTCGGTTCGCTCAAAGGGTTATTTGTTTGGTCGCTTATCTGGACATTTCCTCTGGTCCGCTTTTAAGTCACTGATCGCTTTTGGAACAGTTCGCTTATTTGAACAAGTTTGTCAAAGTTAGAAAATTGTTGTGAATTTGTGAACAATTTGTAAACGATGGATACTGAATTTTATAACGCTTTTGCTACTCCAACCTCTATTACTCAGAGTGCTTTGATTGAAAACGAAACCGGAACGTCTCAGAAACCACCGAAACTCATGGATATTGACGATTATAACGTGTGGTCGGAACGTTTTGGCAATTGGGTTGAAGCTTATCATCTTGATGCGTGGGAACACACCGAAGAACCATATGTTAAACCCACAAAGAACGATGTTGTGAATGGTACTCCGCTAACACTTAGAGAGATGAGTACAGCTGATAAAAAGAAATATCGAGATGAGAAATTGATGGTGAGTTTACTTCAGCAAGCGATAAAAGAAGATATCTTGATACTGCTTCAACATGACGGAACTGCATATTCAATGTGGACAGAATTGGAAGCAAAGTTTACGGGAAGTGATGATATGTTAAAGAACAAAATGTCTCTCATGAAGAAAGAATTTGATTTGTTTCGGGGATTAAAAAATGAAAACACCAAGCAAATCATTGATAGATATTGTAACTTGGTTAGAAATATGACGAAACTTGGTATTAAGAAAGATACTGATGAATTAATTGAAAAACTTGCAGATGCGCTTCCATATGAAACATGGGGAACATTTTTGATGATGCTGAAGTCCAACAAAGCAGAATATAAAAAGATGAAGCTAGGAGACTTCATAAAGCATTTGGAAGCTCAAGAGATGGAGCAGAGAAAGATCGCTAGGATGAAGAACTACGATGGAGAACAAGATATCAGTTTGTACTACAAGCATGGTGTTACTGATTCAACAAAGTTTTCTCCTAAGATCGAAACTGCTTACAGTGTTAAAGATTCTACTGAGAAGATGGCATCTCAAGGATCAAGCAATGGCACAAGATTTTCATCTTTCGATCCTAACATCTCTGTAACAAAGAATGGTAGAAAACTTCAGTGTAACATTGTATTAAGCCTTGAAAATGATCAAGACTACACTGAAGAGATTGCTAAAAATCAAATGTCTTTGTCAGGGATGATATTAGAATCTTATAGCTGTTTTGTTGCAGGAAAGATCGGAAATCCAATGCTCACGAAAGAGGATTACGATCAAATTGATGCTGAGGAAATGGAATTGATGGACATTAAATGGTGTATGGCAAGTGTGATGAGACGTGCTGAAAAGTTCAAACAAATTACCGGCCGTGATGATTTTCATGATGCAAACGTTTCAGCTTTAGGTTTTGATAAATCTAAAGTTACGTGTTTTCGTTGTCGGGAAAAAGGGCATTTCAAGAGGGAGTGCAAAAACCGTGAAGCTACCGGAGCCCAGAATCCTTTCGGAAACAACGACTATCACAAGAAGGCCATCTATCATCAAATTACACCACCAGCACAGCAGCAGGCACAAACAACTCATGGGGGAGATGTGGTTGATAAAAGAGCATGTGTTGTTAGTCAGGGAAAATATGATGATTTTACCTGGGAAAAGTATCTTCCGAAAGACAGCAAAGTGTGCTTGGCTGAACAAGATGATGAGAAGCTGGCAGAAGGTTTTACTTGGGATGATTTTTGTCCAGATCAAAATCTTATGGCCAAAGAGATGTCCAAAAATACTTCTCATGCTTTCTTTGCTAATGCTTATGATTTGAAATGTGCAGAAAGGTGCAGAAAAGTCATGGAAGCTGCTGAAGAAAAACGAAGAAGGATCAGAGAAGAGGCAGAAGAGGAAGAGAGATTGAAGGAACAAGCGAAAGCTGAGAAAAGAAGAAGAGCTGAGTTTTTACAACCAAGCAGAAATGTCAAAGAAGTTCCAGAATATGAAGTGAAGATTGATGCAGAACGAGTTGAAATTTCTGAAAAGTGTTTGAACTGTGGTTCGCTGATTAAGCAGAATAATGAGCTGTTGCACAATATTCACAAGTTGAAAGAATCATATGATACTATGAACAGAGAAATCAACAAATATACAGATTCTGATGGTGAACAAGCTGAAGCTATGAATACTTTGAAGATAGCTTATCTGAGACAGCTTGATACGGCAAACTGTAACATAAAGAAATGTGCAGATCTCGAGCTAGAGTTGGCAACACAAAAGATAGAAACTGAGAAAATTAAGAAATTATTGGATAGTTACTCATGTTCTACTTTTGTGGTTGACAGGATTTATCCAGTGGTGAAAGATTTGAAGACATTCAAAGAAGAGCAAACATCGGATGAAGAAAAGTGTGTGACAAAGGTTGAAGAAAAGTTGAAAGATTCTGGTAAGAAACCGAGTGTATCCTACAATAGATGTCCGCCCCCGGTCGAAAATGGATATTCACCTCGAAAACCAAATTCAGAAAGAGTCAATAAAGCGATCAATTTGAAATGGGAGTCTGGGTCGTCGGATAACTTACCAGAAAGTATTGATGTCACGTATACGTCATCAGACACTGATCATGAGTCAAAGCTGATAAAAAGTGTGGTCGATCAGGTGTTAGACAGCGATGACAATGAGGAGTCAAAACCGGAGTCCAAAATAGAGTCAAAGTCTGGGTCAAATACGTCAAAGCCGACAAATAAAAAGGACAAACGGGTTTATGATAAAGAGTTTTTACTTTCGAAATCTAATTTGAATGATGAATCGGTCAAAGTGGCATATACTTTGAAAGGTTCTGACAAATTATATTCAGATGAAAGTTTTCCAATAAGAAGTGTTAGACTTGAAATGATTCAAAAGGTTTTCAAAATAACAGAAATTAATATTTATGAAATAAAAGATTTAAATCTTAATGGAAAACCTAAACAGTACACTTCAAGAGATCAACAGAGAATCAACAAGAAAATGGGTTACAATTGTGGTTATAGTTTCCAAAAGAAACCAAACCATAATCGTAATTACAAAAAGAAAGGTCTTGGTTTTGTTCCACAGAAAAACTATAAAAATGAAAAAGTTTATAAACCAAAAACAATGTTTGTTGCAGGAAAAACTACAGAAGCTGAAAAAGAAAAATCATTCAGAAATCAGACGAATCAAGAATTCCTTGCTAAGAAGCAAGAGGACATGAAGAAGAAGGAAGATCCAAAGAAGGTTGAAAAGAGATCTTGTTTTCAGTGTAAAGCTGTGGGTCATGTTGCGAAAGATTGTCCAAAGACATTTCGACCAAAACAAGAAGTCTCAAGAAAAATGAAAGGAAAAATTGTTGAGAAGACTGAACTGTCAACTCGGAAGTTCACAGGTTTTGAGAATTCAACTTATGAAAAAGGAGAATGTTCAAAGAGTGCTTCCAAAAGAATAGACAATGCTACAAATCAGAAATGGGTTGTAAAAAGTTCAGGTAAAAAGTCTAGTGATGATTCTGATTCCATAAAATCAGAGGAGCCACATGTTGAGAAAAAGAGTATAAGAAAAGTTCCGAAAGTGGACGATGTGAATTTTCCGCCACTGAATGTTGAAAATTACAAATCTAAAATAGGAAAAGTTGAAATTTCAAATCAATTTTATTCCGACAAGAAGAAAATGGATGTTGAAAAAACTTTTAACGGAAATGTAAAACGCATCTTTGGAAAAATGGTCAGTGGTAAGGCCCAAAGCATTAAGGATTTTTATGCTTCCAAAGGATGGGTTTACAAGTCGGTTGAAAGGAAAGATGAAGATGATGAGAATACACCCAAGGAAGGTCAGGCTTGGGTGGATATATTTTTTCAAGAATAAAATCCTGACTTGCCGGAGATCCCAAGATGGTATCGTGGATCATGAATCGGCATCCTTTTAAATCTATGTTTGAAGTTTTGCAGGAATTGCCGGAACTCCCAGGTTTGTAAGAGAGGAGTAGGAATCGACACTTTGAGAATTCAACCAAAAGATGGTAATTGGTTGAAAAACAGGTTTGCAAGTTTTTAGTTATGGAATATTGTTGTTCTTACAAGTGGATTAAATCAAGGTCATTAAATTGAACTTGATTTAATTATCATTCATAAGATTGATAAAAAAATATGATGATTTGAACCCCAATTTTACAAGTGGTAAAACAACTAAACTTATTTTCTGGAAAAACCATTCTGATTAAAACAAACTTAACTGTTTTGAAATCATTATGGGAAAATAGTTTTGTTGTGAGGGGGAGTTCTGATGGTTTAAGTCAAACGGATGGAGAATTGAAGTGTTTCGATATCAGTTGTCATGTTCTGTACAGTTTGTTTTCAATTTTCTTTAGATGTATTTGAATTTTAGGGGGAGTAAGAATTTTTAGAAAATCCAAAAACATCAGAAAATTTCAAAAAGCCAAAAACATGATAAAACAGAAAAATGAGTTTTTGTTGCATAAAAGAGGAAATGATAGTACATCAGTGGACTATCACAGCACGCTAAAGAATTGTAAAGCCAAAATGTGATAAACAATCTTACTGCGGATGTGTCAGTAGATTTTCGCACATTTAGTAAATTGAAACGAGATATAAACCTAAATTCAAACTTACTTAATTCGTGGGTAACTATTCTTGGATATATGGGTAACCCCCGAAATCTTGTTTGAAAGGTCCCGTATTCTGAGATACTAGGTCTTTATGCTCAGTGATATCTGGGGTATTATTCCGGGACTTCTGCTGTATGGAAATACTGACCTAGTCCCCGGATAATGCTTTCTGCAAAAAGCTTTGAAACATAAGCTCGCCCTCAGCAATCTGATTAAACAATAAAATTGATAATCTTTGCTGTTGTAAAAAAGCTCCTCTAAAGGGGACCCACCAAAAGTCGACCCGTCATCTCTCTGCTGAACGGAAGTTCTGACCTGAGCTCTCACGGTTTCGCATCTACCCCTTTACAGATATCATCTGTGGTATACTCACCTGTAAGACTGAATATTTGGGATCTGGATACGGGAGTATATTCAAGTGGAGTGATACACAATTAAGTTTAAGTCTCTAGAACATTAATATCGTATCTCGAATCAGTTGAAATTTGTGTGAAAATTTAAGTGGACAAACATACTGACAATTTAGGTAAATTGTTTAGAACTTAATATGTAATCAAGCTTAACGGTGTTAGTGATATGTTTCATAACTGATATGATCCTCTTGCACTAACTCACAAAAATATTGTCTGTAAATATTTCATTTCTGCATTTATTTTCTTTCAGAAAATCCAAAAAGATTTTTTGATGTGTTTTAGCATAAATTTTGAAAAATCAAAAAGATTTTCGACAACTGGTGTTGAGATGCTGATTTTCGAAATTCAAAGTGCTAAACTTGAAGAACTGGTTTGGGGAGTGTTTGTGTGTAGATGGTAAAGTTGTTTTTGATAAGAACCAGTAATAAATTCTTGAATGCAAAATCATTACTGTTTTGGTTCAACATAGTTTCTAAATTGTCAAAAATTTTAATCTTTGTAGAAACTTATGGTTCGGTAGAGATTGTGCAGGACTTGAGCCAGATATTGATCCTGAGAGAGAATGGAGCCAGGTATCGATTTGGAACCTGATGGGAGCCTGTTAACGATCTTAGAACCAGTGAAAGTTTGAATTCCAGACTACGATCCCAGCTGTGTGAGAGGGGGAGTCTGAAGACACCGAGTCAACATTCAAGAGAGAAGAGTTTATTAATGATGAGAATAGAGAATGAGGATTCTTGAAGCGACAGATATTTCAGAGGCAGATTGTCGACTGATGAAGATTGTAGACTGACATGTGCAAAAACTCTATGAAGACTCCGTCAACATCCGAGGGGGAGTCTGTTGGTGCACTTACGTCTGCTGACTACGTCTTCCATCGAGTCTTGAAGTTGAACAGATCAAGCATGACACGGAAACCTAGAAATAGGAGTTTGTAATAGGTCCGCTTATGTATACATGTTCTAGGTTCGCTTATGTGTCAGTATTGGCCAGGATCGCTTATATGGTCATGAGTTAGGATCGCTTATGTGTCACATTGTAGAACCGCTTATACGTACATGTACGTATAAGCGGACCAGTATGTCTATATATAGGTCTGTATGAGCGATCTGAAACAGATAGCTGAAGGTGTTTGTTCCGGTATGCTGCCAAAGTGCTGTCAAATCTTGTAATCACGTTCAATATCAATAATACAGCAAGGTTAAAGTGAATACAGCTTCAATAGCACCGAATTATTAGTTTCCGCCTCTTAATTCGGATACGAACTTCTCTGAACGACTCAAACAGGGCCGAGAACGATCCTACATTTAGGGTTTACACTTTTGCCACAAAAAGTTGTCTTTTAGTCAACTTTTTGGTTTTCACACTTTCATCATAGCCTTTTGGATTTCACACTTTCACCTAAGGTGAGTATAAGATCGAAATAATCAAACCGTAACCGAAATAATCGAAAAAATCGAACTGAGAAAAAATCGGCAGGTCGGTTTTCGGATTTTTAATAAACGAAAATTTTGGTTCGGTTTTCGGATAACCATTTTCAATAACCGAAAATAACCGAACCAAACCGATATGTAACAATAGTCCCAATCCATATATTTTTATATTTAAATTTAAGTTGTTAAGCGTTTAACCTATGTTACTAAGAATTTTTTATTCGTGATTGTTAAGTATTTATAATAAGAACATTAACGTGTTTACTTATCATTGAAATGATTTATATCCATTGTCTACAAAAATTTAACATAAAATTAAGTGATTTTTAAAGTATTATAAAAGAAAATGTCTTAATAAAAACTTTGAAGAAACATTAAAATAGATTAGAAGGTTAGGTTTATGTGAACAATATTAATTAAAAAGACTAAATGTATTGGGTTAGGTTCATTTCAGAACTCTAATAATTACAGAACTTTCAAAACTCCTAATAAACAATCAATTATTATATATTTTTTACGTGTATCATACTTTTATCATTTATTATATCTATTTTTATAATTACATACATGTTAAGAGTAGTTTACATATGTGTAAAAGCCAAATTATATATATGTGTAATAAGAGTTAATTACATAGTTAGTCCTTGTGGTTTGCACAAAATAACATACTTAGTTACTAATAGTTTAAAATCACCTTCTAGAATATTAACTTTTCATTTTGTAACGTTTGGAGGTATTAACGTTAATTGTTTATTAAACTATTAGTACGTAAGTATGTTATTTTGTGCAAACCACAGGGACTAACTATGTTAATCTCCTAGAAGTTAATACCTCCGAACGTTACAAAATGAAAAGTTAATACCCAAGAAAGTGATTTTAAACTATTAGTACCTAAATATGTTAGTTTGTGCAAACCACAAGAACTAACTATGTAATTAACTTTGTGTAATAAGTAGTTACATATATCTAAAAAAGGGTTATTGGATTTTATGACCCCCAACTGTCGGCATTTGGCCGTTGCTACCCGTAACTAACACTTTGACACCCGGCACCCCCAACTTGACTTTTTGTTTGCACTAGCACCACTCAGTTAAATCTTTACTAACTGGGTTTATTTCTTATCCTACGTGGCACTAAGTTGATCAGATGGACTGGAATATATGGCGAATGGCGTGTCACTGTATCCCAATATAAAAACCCTTTTGCTGACCCAACCATCTTACCCCTTCACATCTATACATATATACGTATATACACACGCCCTTATCCCGGAATCTGCACCGTATAAAAACCTGCATATCCCGGAATCTTCACCGTACTTTCCGGCGATGAGTCCGATTGCTTAATCGACAGAGGTGTTACGGTTTTCTCTGCCTCCGTGTAAACAACTAGGACTCCCGGCGGTGCTTCCGGCCGTGGAAGCTGTGGATTTCGGCGGAAACACGACCATGTTTTCCACTCTTGTGGTGTTAAAGTATCGATTTTTTAACCGGACGCTTCTTTTTTGTTAGCAACTTTAGCTGCTAATACAAGCTAGGGGAGTGTAGCTGATATTATAGTTAGGGTTACAGAAATCTGGAGAAAATTCAATGTATTTATGTTATGTTTTGAGTGTTTTGATTGTTGTGAGTGTCGTGAAGGCTCTGAGTTGTGTGAATTGCAGGTAATTTGTGGATTAGGGTCCAAGAAACCTGACTTCTCTCAAGCGTTTCATCAACCAGTTTCTATGCATAATCCATCTTCCCTAATTTCGCATACATATCGACTAAACACGTCGATACATACAAATCATGTTCGAACCCTTCTTTAACAACAAGATCGTTCACTTGCTGACTTCCCCAAACATCCAAACTTAAAGCACAGAGCTTCCCCAATGTCATAAACGTATAACCATCGGGTTTAGACCCATCATTTCCCCTAAATTCCCTATACAAACCACACATTCTTCATATTGGTGAATTCCCAGATTAGCTCTCATCATGGTGTTGCTAATAAAGGTGTCATCTTTCACAGGCATATGATCGAACAGTTGGCGGGTGTGTTGGATGAGGAATTGGTGCTGCGGTTGATGTCGGTGGTGGTGGTGGTGGAGGAGTTGAAGCTGAGGCGTTGGAGGTCTTTGGAGAGATCGTTCGAATCCGGCATCGCCGGTGATGAAGATGAAGAGCCGATGAAGATGTTGATGATTTGATTTTATATATTGAAAGGGGTTGAAGATGAAGATGATGATGATTTGTTATACAGAACTGAATTTGGGGATGATTTATTGCCACCTCATCATGACAGCTCATCAAAAATAAGCCATGTCATCAAAATATGGCCACGTAAGCAAAAAAAAAAAAAAAAAAACTAACCAAGTTAGTGCAAAGTTAACTGAGTGGTGCCAGCACAAACTAAAAGTCAAGTTGGGGGTGCCAGGTGTCAAGGTGTTAGTTGGGGGTGGCAGCGGCCAAAGGCCGATAGTTGGGGGTGATAAAATCCAATAACCATGTAAAAAAAACTAGTTTACAAATGTTTAATTATAAATTTACAAATAAAAAATGATAAAATTAATCTTAATATGTATGTAATCTTAAAATTACATATAATAAATTATTAAAATACCCCAAATATAAAAATATGAATAAAAAGATTGCTTATTAAGAGTTCTGCGAGTTCTGTAAATATTTAGGGTTCTGAAATGATCCTCACCCTATATTAACTTAAATGTAAATATCTAAGAAAGATTACTAAACTTCGAATTATACTTTTTTATTTTTGAATCTTGCGTAATTTGTTTCAAAAACCGAAAAAACTGAAAACGAACAGTTTTCAAAAACCAAAAACTGAATTATCAGTTTCGGTTTTACCCAAAAATCGAACGAACCGTGCACAACCCTACTTTCACCACAAAAAAAAAAAAAAAAAAACATTTTGTCTTTTAGTGCAAGAATTGGCTTTAAGTTTCATTTTTACCTCTTATACTATGTATAAACTAGAATATACGCTTTTAACACGTTTAATTTTATGATATTATTATTATTATTATTTTTTTGTAATAACTTTCGTTTTTGTTATCTAAAAAAATCGGAATGCACCACTGATTTTTGGAAAGCAGAGCCCTATTATAAAATTGGGTATTTTTGTTGGTATCCTATGCTATAGCGAGTGACGTTATTGTGACGAATCCAACTACTTATAAGTGAACAACAATGTTGCTAGTAAGATATCGGTGTTGGCTTTTATGTTTTTCGACAAAACAAACTGATAATGACAGATAATAACTGGTTGAGAGAAAACGATCACACTCCTACCGCGAAGGGCTGGGAAAACTAAGTTTTCTTAAAACAAAGAGTAAACTGCCAAGATGATCCCTGAGGTTTGGTCACTTTTGCCACTTAGTCCAAAACTCAAACCTTTTGAATCTGGGTCCCTATGGTTTAAATCTTGTTGCCAATTTCATCCAAAAGCAAAATCTGGTTAGATTTTTCAGTTAACATCCAAGTTTTTTGTCTTTTTCCTCTCATTTTAATGAAGGGCAAAATTGTCAATTTTTTTAATTTGTTATAATAAAACGTTAAAGATCATTTTGCCCTTTATTAAAAGGGAGTAAAAAGACAAAAAAAAAAAAAAAAAAAAAACTGGATGTTAACCGAAAAATTTAACCAAATTTTAATTTTGGATGAAAATAGAAACAAAAATTGAAACCACATGGACTAGATTCAAAAGATTTGAGTTTTAAACTAAAGTGACCAAACCCGGACCATTTTTACAGTTTACAAAACTTTAAATCTCTACACCTCACTAACCGGGAAGGGTTTATCGACGTCGTCATCTGCCGGAGGTGTTAACCGAGTACCGGCGGTGTTAACTACCGGAGATCTATAGCAGCTGATCCATCTTTGTCAAGTAATTCCAGATTTCCCCTTTTGTTAAATTCGAATTCAGCTTTATAGCAATTTGATGAAAATTTAGGGTTATGTGCTGTTATGTCATAATCTCTATCCTTGCTTACTGTATGCAAGGGATTCCACTTCTTTGTGAATCATAGCCAGTTCAAAGAGGGTGGGTATTGGGCACACCAACTGTTCGATGAAATTCCTCTGTGATGCAAACTGTTTTTACATATTATGTTGAGTGCATACCAAGTGTTTGAGAAATTTCCTTTGTGACGCAAACTGTTTATATATATATATTATGTTGAGTGCGTACCAAGTGTTCGATGAAATTTCTCTGTGATGCGAACTGTTTTAATTTATCAGTTTGAGTGCACTCTGCAGATTTGGTTGAGGTAATCAAGGGTTCAGAATGAAGGTGAAGGTAGTGTGGAGGAAGGTTCGTGATTATGTTCGATATGATTTGAAAGAAATTGCATTTCCCTCGTCTCTGCCCGATCCCCCTCATTTCAAAAAGAGGAGAAAACTGACATGGAAAGAACGGTATTTGGTGAGTCTTCTTTTCTTGGTTGATCAACAGTAACACAGATTATTATAAGTTGAAGTTATGTATTTCGGTTTTGGTGGGTTTGATCATTTTGTTATGTATTGAACATTGAGGACTTGAGATCGAAATGTTGCAACTTCTTAAGTAATTTCATGCCTCTTTCTCGAATCATCTTTATAGTTTATATACACATTAGTGGTGGCAATGGTTCTGGTTGACAACTTGACATGTTTAATCCGTGTAACTAAATGAGCTGTCTTTGGATTGGCCTATGTAATCCGTTTGATTAAACACGTCAACCCGGCAATCTATTTAGGGCCCATTTATACAACCTTCCAACCCGTTTAATATGCTTACCGTTTGATTACAGCCTGTCAATCCGTTTGACTCATTTAGATAAAATGGTTATACGGGTAGTGTTCGGGCTAGATGAATGTAAGTGTGTTCGGGTTAGGGTTGACGTCTTTGACATGAATATTCAATCTACTAACCCTCCAACCTGGTTAACACACTTACAAATTGATTACAACTTGTCAACCCGTTTGACTCGTTTAGATAAATGGGTTAAACAAGTTGTGTTCGGGATACATGCTTTTAAGTTGCCTTGCTTGCAGTGTGCACATATAATGTATATATGTGTGGTCGATCGAGAGGCAAAAGTGAAATGGTACAAACTTTAACGTTATTTTACTAATTTCGTGAAAATAACGTTAAAAGCGGCGGATGGTTAATCATGCATCATGCGGTGGCGTTGATAGCTGAAAGACACGGGGGTACATGCACTAATCGGTCTCTGTCCCGATGGTTTGAGTGTTATGTGCCTTAGGTCCAAGGCTTGATACAAAACTACAATCGAGCCGGGGGTCTCACTGGAAACAACCTCTCTATTCCTACGGGGCAGAGGTAAGGCTGTCTACATCTACCCCCCCAGACCCTGCCTTAGCTTTGCTATTTGTGGGATTTACTGAGTATGATGATGATGATACATGCTTTTAAGTGTGCCGGGTTAGGGTTGACGCCTTTGACACGAATAAATACATGGGTTGTGTTCGGTTTCAGCGGTTTAACTTGCTAACCAGCCAACACGACACAATTGACACTACACGTATGCGCACATATAGAGTCCACTCAATACAAAACCAATCTTAAGTAGAGGATTACGTACACATTTGTAAGTAGTGTTGGTTAAATATACTGAGAGAGAGAAAAAGAAACGCAGTTATGCTATTACATAACCGTTTTCTGTCTGTCTCATAGTTAAAGTAATACTACAAGTGTTTATGTGGTTCTCGCAGTCGCAGTTATCTACTTAAAATTGGTTTATTGTATCTATCACATAATTCACACTTGTCAGCATTAATGTGTTGACATGTTCTTAATGTTTTGAAAGTGTTCTTCAGGTGTTGAAGGAAGCAACTAGACTTTATGCTGCAAGCTGGGTACGAGATATAGGTCCCGAGCTGCGTCCGAATGAATACAAGAACAAATTAAAATCAGAAGATGAACCTGATCGCGTTAAAGGTCATAATGGAGAAACAGAACCTTCAACATTGGAGGATCTAGGTAAATCTTGTTGAAAACAAAGTTTCAGTTTACAAAAAAAAAAAAAAAAAAAACCTGGTAATTTTATTGTAACCGACTGACAATGACAGCTGTCGCTGCTCGAGGTGGAATGGAGACACTCAGGCCCGCTTTGCAACGGGTTTACATGACCCGAGCCTCTGCGTATAGAGATGCGTTGAAGAGCTTTATACAAGGTTATCAAGAAGGCATTCAACAAGTCATGGAGAAAAAAGATGACTCTGAATCTCATCAAGAAAACAATGACCCAAAAAAGTCAACTTGACCCAACTCTTGGTTGTCAAAGCTGAACGAAGTGTTCATTTCTAAGTTGTTAATGCGAAAAATGTTTTTATATTGATATGGCCTAAAACCGAGTTATTTACATCAGTTCTAGAGACACACGAAAACAGAGTGTGCATACAAGATTCGACCAACACAAGTATAAGATTCTCAACGTGATATAGGTGCGGAATCTGTTTTAAGGGCACGCGCCTCCACTGTTATTCTTTTGTCTTCTATTTTTATTTCTTCCATATTAATTTTTGGCGGAGTAAAAATTAGGAAGTTATTGTACATTAAATGTTTCTTAACATCTGTAATTGGAGAGAGAAAAAAGAACATTTTTATTTGGGAGCATAAAGCATTCTCATTAGAAAATCATTGTATATCAAATGTTTCAAAATTTTGAGGTTGAGCATCTGGTAATGAGGGTATAACATTAAATCTATGCAACATGTGAATAACATAAAAGAGCAATAAGGAAAGAGAATGCATTTAAATAAGGCAAATTAGATTTAAATAATCACAGCTTCTCAATTTGGCCAATCCCAACTTAGTTATTTGCTGACAATAATCCGAACTGGTTTACTTTTAGCCGATAATAGTCCGCCGTTAAAAATAGCTTAACGGAGTTAAGTTTTTTTCCGAATTACAAATCGATGTTTTAGGGATTTTAATCAGAACGAGAATACGAGTCAATTTATGTAAAACTTACCTTGAAAAGGTGCTCCAAACGGCTTGATTTTTGTTAATTGGAAGTTTAAACACCCGAATTGAAGCACCATTTTCGCCGTTTGGGACAGTATTTCGAGGTAAATTTTATATCAATCAACTCGTATCCTCGTTCTAATCAAAAGCCCCAAAACATCGGTTTGTAATTCGGAAAAAAAACTTAACTCCATTAAGCTATTTTTAACGCAGATTATTATCGGCAAAATTGGAGCAGTTCAGATTATTATCGGTCAAATTGAGAAAGTTGAGATTATTTAAATCTAATTTGCCTTTAAATAAAGGTGATCAAATACGAAGAAAACAAAGTAACATCCTAGTCGTTATCCTTTTTGAGATGTTTATTTTAACTCTGTTAATGATCTCACAAGTTTAGTATCGTTGTAGCTAAATAACTTTTCAATGTTATCCAAATGATAACCCGGCCCTAATTTGCTAATACAACATCCTACTTGGAACAAAATGCAACCAAAACCATTGACTCATAAGTCATAACACCCTATAAGAAAACGCCCCACCTCACCTCACTGAAGTTTCAAGCTAACTTTGTTTCAAACATCATTTCTTCCAAACTATGGAGGCTAAGCCTAGGAACTAGTGAGTTCCATGGTTTTATGTGAGTTTACCTAACCGGACTGACAAATATGGATGCATGT
Source organism: Helianthus annuus (assembly GCF_002127325.2). Taxonomy (NCBI): domain Eukaryota; kingdom Viridiplantae; phylum Streptophyta; class Magnoliopsida; order Asterales; family Asteraceae; genus Helianthus; species Helianthus annuus. The sequence continues at coordinate 71,701,710 of NC_035436.2, forward strand.
TCTAAATGGTTAACCATATTGATTATTAGATGTGAAATGATGGAATGAGACGAGAAATAAATAGTTTAAACCCTTTTCAATGCTATAACGTTTTTTTAACGGTGAACACAACCCTTTTCATTTTTTTAAAATCTACTCATAAAATCCATCTATACCTCCTCTAAAAAAAATCACCTAGCCACTAAGCTTAACCCACGTCAAGGTTCTAATTCCCAAGAATTTTAGGTACCTAAACTTCTTATTTTACTATTCACAAGAAAAATAATTTGACTTTCATTGGTATTGGTCTTTTAATATATAAAATAGAGTAAATTACAAGTTTTGTCCTTTATGTTTGTCCTAAATTTCAGGCGTTGTCCTTTACCTTTAAAATTGATGAGTTTTGTCCTTAACGTTTCAAAATCCTGCACGTTATGTCCTTTAAGGCAAACCCAGCTCCAAAGATCCAGCTCCAAATTGTTGTCTAGCGGCCAGTGTTGACGTTGTGTCAGCAGGGGTATTTTTGGTAGTTTTGTTTACATGTTGATTGTCTACGGCTTGTCTGCACTGCAACTGACAACCGTCAAAAACCGTATTGGGTTCTTCCAAAGCCTTCTTGAACGACGATTAATCGGACTCGGCGATGACTTCTTCAGGCGATTCTGCAAGGGATTTTGATGATGAGTTTATTGTGACGGTTGAGAGGAATCTGTACGGACGAGGCATGATCCATTCAGTTGAGTTGTGAGAGAGAAATTGTTCTTCAGTGGTAAAGAAGATGGTGAAGAAGATGGTGATGATGAGTTGATGAAGATGAATTGAGGTTGAAGATGAAGAGAGTGTGTTATTAGGGTTTTAAAAGGGGGAAATACAAGTGGGGGAGGGGAAATGACCGTTCTACCCTTGTGTGCAATGCACATGACATAATTTAACAGAAAATTCTAACTGGGTTTGCCTTAAAGGACATAACGTGCAGGATTTTGAAACGTTAAGGACAAAACTCATCAATTTTAAAGATAAAGGACATCGCCTGAAATTTAGGACAAACATAAAGGACAAAACTTGTAATTTACTCTATAAAAATAGTTTACATAAATAAATGAGAAATCCATTCATATTTTTTTATAAGGGCACTTTTATTATAAATAAAAGGAGTCAACGAGACAATGTAACATTACAAAAAAAGAAAAAAAAAACAATAGGAACAACACATAAAGAAAATTAGTTGCAGCTAAGTGGGTTCGCACTACAACTAGACCAACACCAATCCGAATGTTTAGATATGTCTTTTGTCCAACAAAACATCGGGGAGACTATCTCATAGTACACCTTATCAGCAGAGTTTTTACGTGTTCGAAAATTTTTGTCATTTCTCTCTTTCCACAACCACCAAATTGTTGTGTACATAATAGACATCAAAATCATTATTTAATAAACAATAGAATAAATTACGTTTGTTGATGCAACAAACACGAGACCAAAGATAGTAGTTGAGTTGGTTAGTCAAAAAGGTTGAAGGGTTTAACCTTGCCTAACGCAGGTCGCGGGGTCCCCCCACGTTTGCAAGACGTGGAAGGAGGTTTACTAGTTTGTATTTGTTGTTTGCTGAAGATTCTTTCTCTGAGATGTTCTCAGATCCAGAAGTGAGAGTAAACGGAATGTGTGTGGTGGATGTGAAAAGGAGTGACTTAGACGTAAGCAAGTACTCCACACGAATGACCAGAGATTAGAGAATCTCAGCTGATCAGGGATGTCTTCTGGAGTAAGTGAAGTGTCTTTTTATAAGGGAAGACATCTCCCAAAGTAGCATGTACAAGACTAGTAATCCTGCTTGCAGTGGAGGGTTTCCCCTTTTGGGGGTTGAAGGCTTTTGACCCCTGGGTAATAGCGTGCATTGTGCAGACCTGCTTTGCTTTTGCGGCCGTGGGTTGGTGAAGCAAGCTTCGGATGTGACTGGCCACTGTTTCCTCCTCGCTTTTCCCATCTTACCGCTTTTTAACCATTGAACCGTTTAACCATTTAAGCATTTGCATATTTAGTCACTTTATTTAGTCTTGGGCTACCCCCGTCATCAGCCCCCCAAGTCAGAGGTTTTTGGGTAGTATGCTCAAAGACTTCTGACTTTTATGCATGTGTTTTATCGCTTGAAGGTTTCAAGGGTTCGTTGCTTGATGGCTTGAAAGGATGAAGGCAGTTAATATTTTGAATTTGAATTTTAAATGACTGACAGTTGATTTGATTGATGTATGGCAGTTGATAGGGTGACGGTTTTGCAGAAGTTATTATTTACATTTTTGCCCCTATATTAACTTGTTTATATTTTTCTTAATTGCCGTTTCATTTTTCCATCCAAGTATTTTGTGCAAGTCTTCCCCTTTTCTTTCAAGGTTAGTGTTGTTTATCTTTTGCTTTACTTTTTCATAGTTTCCTTGCAAAAATGGGTGCCCTTAAGGATTTAGCAAGATCCTTTTCCCGGTTAACCCAAGAGGAAGTAGAGTTGTTTTGTAAGGAATATGGCATTGGGATTGAGTTTACACCTACTGCTCCTGCGTGTGATGCTTCGATTGGTAAATGCCCAACTGGTTTCATCGCCCTTTATTGTCGTCACTTTGAATTTTCAAACCTTCGCTATCCGTTTTCTCTGTTTGTTTTGAATTTGTTAGAGTATTACCGGGTTTCCTTTGGTCAGATTCATCCGAAGGGCATGGCTAGGTTTTACATTTCGAGGTTTTGTGCCGTGCCCTCGGATATGATCCTTCCTTATTGTTATTCCGTCGCTTTTTCCGATTGGCCAAGAATGGCGATTGGTTTACTTTTGAAGCATCTAAGGTTGATTCTGGCCTTATTTCATCTATGGTTACCACACTTGGAACTTGGAAGAATCGTTTTTTCTGGGTTTCAGACACTATTGTTCCGTTTAAAACTGTGTGGCGTCACCCGGATGCTGTTCTCAATGAACCGGAACCCCTTGAATCTGATTTAAATGATGCTTTTCTGAAATCTATTCGTAAATGACCTGCGAGGGTTCGTCCCTTTCCTGAGCATTTGCTGGTTTTATTAGGGGTTAGTAAGTTGTGGGAAAAAGCTGACCGGGATCCGGTTCTGATAAAAGATGGCACGGGTATGCATTTTTGTTTTCTCCTTTCTTTTACCTTTCTAATTTTTGTCTCATGTTCTATCTGTTTGTTGCTTGTAGTTATGTGATGTGTGTAAAATGCAACATATAAATCACATCAATTAAGGCATAAAACTAACCCTTTTTAAGTACTAATGTTGGAAAAAGAGTGTTTTTGTCTTCCTTTTGTATTTTCAGGATGAAATGAGCTCAAAATCACAAAAGAAGCAAAAAGACAACTAATTCTACCATAAATACAAGAAAAGGAACAAAAGTAGACTGCCCGGACCCTCAACGGCACCTCCCAAGGCAAAGGAGAAGAAACAGAGTCTGAACACGCCCCGTGTCCAGCGAACACGGGGGCGTGCCCAGGAAGCAGCAGAAAAGACAAACCAGTAGAAGCTTCCATTGCCCACCACGGGGCCGTGTCCAGCAGGCACGGGGGCGTGGTGAAAGTACAGCAGGCGCATTAATTGTAATTCGCAATTACAATTAATGAAGAGAGAGAATGTCAGACGGGCACGGGGCCGTGTCCAGCGGACACGGGGCCGTGTCCAGCCTTCTGTTCAGCCTATAAATAGAGGAGCTTGGCTTCATTCTCTCTCATCCCTTGGCACACCACCTCTCTCACACTTCATCCACCACCCACCACCACCATAACACCATCATCCACCACCATCATCCATTGTCCATCGTAGAGTGTGTGAGTCGTCTCGGGATCCAAGATTGATCGTAAGAGTTCTTGACAATCAAGGCCATGTTTGCCTAAGTCTCTTACATCACTTGGTGAAGACAAGTGTTTAGTATAATACTTTTTATTTTTAATCTTTTGCACTTTTTATTTGGTTTTGTATTAATGACTTTAATAACTAGTTACTTATGTTGAAGGTGATCTTTCCTTATCGTTTGTCCGTGGTGTCTTGGCATTATTTTACTGTCTATATAAAATAAAAGATTTTCACCATTCATATCTCCACGGTCTATATGGAGGTATGTTGGCTACCTGGTCGGGGGTTAAGGGAACGGTTTGGTAAGGGTCTTGCCCTTGTTCAGCGTTTAGAGGTCCTGCTTGGGACCTGGGTCAAATTTAGTAGGATCTCCTTCAATGCCCATAGGTATTGGATGGCGGGGATCCAAACTCTTTGACCCCCTCATAAGTTAACTACTATTAATACTATAACCCGGCTATTTAGGACTGTATCCCTGCTGACTCAGACTACTTAGCTGAGGGTAACGTCACCGCCAAAAGCGGGGCCTACCACAATTTGCATTAATAACTTAATTCATTATCTTTCAATAATCCGACCCTTTAGGATTGTATCCTTGCTGACTCAAACTACTGGGTTGAGGGTAACGTCGCCTTCAAAAGAGGGGCCTACTACAATAACTAAGATAATCTCTTAAACAAGTGCAAAAGTGCGAAAATAATCAAAGGTTATACTAATACACGTGTCGGATCCAAGTGATTCATCTTGTCTATCTGTTTTTTTATTTTATTTTTATTTTCAGCATTTAGTTAGTTTTTATTTTTCTTAGTTTAAAACATTTTTCTAACTTTTTGATTTGATTAGACGTTGAGGATAAACCGGTATTAAAAGCTCTTGTGTCCTTGGACGACCTCGGTATCTTACCAACACTATACTACGTCCACGATGGGTGCACTTGCCCATATGTGTGTTTAGTGTTAGTAAATATCGTGTTTTATAAATTTAAAACTTGGCTAAAAGTGTAAAAAGGGGCTTAAATACTCATAAAAAATATAACACACTTCACGCACATCAAGTTTTTGGCGCCGCTGCCGGGGACACAAGGATTTTAAGAAAGTTAGGAATCAACGGCCTAATCATATTTTTATTTTTCTTTAATTTTTTAGGATTTTTTTTAGATTTTTAGCTTCTGCAGAGCTCAACACGGGGCCGTGCCCGCTGAACACGCCCCGTGCTCAATTATTGGAACTGACAATCCTGTTTTAAGTCAGACAGTAGGCTGAACACGGGGCCGTGTCCACTCAACACGCCCCCGTGCCCAAGATTCAGTTGCTGAAAACAGAACCGTTAGATCCCAGCGGTTGGTAATTTCTGACACAAACATGAGTGATAGTAATTCTTTTTACTTTCGGCACTCTTATGGTTTGTGGTGTCGAATATGTGGAGGCGAACATGAGGAATTAAAATGTTTTTTCCTCACTTATAGGCCCCACTATATAGACCCACCGATTCCTTGTAACCTTAAGAGGGGCGAAAGTAAAAATAAGCACTATTTCTCCCTCGAATGCGCCCAGCCAGATATTCTAGGAGAAATGCGCCTCGACGAGTTATTTCAACTAGAAGAACTACTTCTCAATTGGTCAAAAGAACTTAGGAAGGATTTTTTAGATCCATCCCAAGACGATGACCATGAGGAAATGTTGGAACCGCATTCCGACAACCTCGTTGCTCCCGAAAATACCTTCTTACCTAGAAAAGACGCGGATGATAGTCGTCCCTGTGCCGATTGTGCCGTGAAGGACTCCCCATCGACTTCGTTCGATGCATACATAGACCTGAGCGATTCGGCATACACCTTCTTTAACGAGAGCCCGGGAAAGGGTTGGACTTGTCCACCTAGAATGAAAATAGGAATTACCCTCACCGACAACCTCTTGCGTTCTCGCCTTAGTATAGGACAATTAAGGTATATTAGGCACTTTGGGGTTGTTCCAACAAGTCAAGAGCCACCCGATATAGATTAGCTCCTTAGTAAAGACAAAACTTCATAAAACAGCTTTCCGACACGGGGCCGTGCCCGGCCAACACGCCCCAGTGTCCACCAAAAGATTCCCTTCTGATCAGAACGTCAGAATACGGACAAACTGTGTCAGAATTTTATCTGCACACGGGGCCGTGTCCAGCGGACACGGGGCCGTGTCCAGCAGGCTGTCGTTTTCTATAAATGCAGCCAAAAATCCTGCACATTTGGACCAACTTGGGGACAGAGATTTGAAGGAATCTTCTCTCAAACAATCCTAGGTAAGTCTAAAAGAAGTTTCCAACAACCCATCTTGTCCTTTCCTCTTCTAAACATTTCCTTCTTCTTCATCTTTCTTCAAGAACTACCGTGAAAAGTTTGAATTTTCAATCTTTGTGGTAGGGAACAATGAGTTTTGATCATGGAATCTTGGTAAAAACATGTTATGTAACATTGTTTAGAGTTATTTACTGTCAAAAAGCTTGCATAAACTCAGGAAATAACTTAAAAACCCAAGATTCCTTGCTCCAAAATTCTGCAGAAAGATGAACACGGGGCCGTGCTCAATGAGCACGGGGCCGTGTCCAGAAACTGTTTCGTCATATAAACTGCTTTTGGTTTATTTTTCGTAGAATGGCGAGTGAAAACAGCGAAACATCATCCGTTCATTCCTCAAACAGCCGAAGGGGAAGGAGGCCCTCCGTTGAAGCTACACTTGTGCACTACGTGATAGCACTGAGGGAAGCTCTCGACGAAATGACGTCAGTAGAGGAGGTCCTCATTGACCGTATTAACGATCTTACAATGGGACTTGAAAGCAGCTTCCAAGAGATTAACCTTTTGCACCAAAGGTTAAACATTTTGGTAGCACCTCCTATGGAACCAGTCCTTCCACAACAAGACTGGAACTTGGCACTCGGTGTTAACAACCCTACCGGGTGGGGAGACTTTCCCGCAGAACCTCCCATGGAAAATCCACAAGAAGTTCCAGCGGAAGTTGAAACTCCTCAAACTAATGCGAACGAGCCCTCTTTTCTCCTTCCAAGGGAGGTAGAGGAGTGGCTTGCCGACATATGAGGAGAACCACACCCGGAAGTAGGAGTTCTAAAAAGCCTTATCTAACCAAGATTAGTAGCTTCTTGGAAATTTTGCTAAATTAAAATAAAACATAGGGCTAGAACTCCATAAGTTTAATAGTTATGTAATTTTTATCTTTATCTTTATGTAATGTCTCTCTATGATTAGTAATGTTATGATGGTTTTTAAGATTGATGGTTGTTTTGAGAATAAAACACACTCATGGTGGTAATGGATGAAAAAGGGAACGAGAAACAATGGAACCATGCAAAAAGAACAGAGCAACCCGACACAAATCTCCATCACAGAAGGCTCAACACGGGCCGTGCCCAACCAACACGGTCCCGTGCTGAGCCCCTGCAGAAAATCACCCAGTTCAGGTAACTGGACACGGGCCGTGTTCAGCGGACACGCCCCCGTGTCCAGGCTTCTGTTTCAATTCTCTACTTTTTGTTACTGGCACTTGACCACGGGGCCGTGCCCGGTCAACACGGGGCCGTGTCCAGGATGCCAGTAACACAAAACTTTGCTTTTAAACCCACTTTTACACATTCTAATCAACCAAAAACTTTATTTTTGGACACATTGAGGACAATGTGTAATTTAAGTGTGGGGGGGATGCTAAAACCTTGAAATTTTGCAAAATCCTAAACACAAGCCTTACACAAAACTCTATTGGAACCGCTAAACACCCCAAATTTTTTCAAAAACTTTTTCATTTTTTTTATTTACTTGTCTTAGTTTAAGTTGGGAATAACAAGTTCTAAAAAGGTTATATTTTTACAAGTTTACAACCGATAGCGTCGTGATAAAAAAAAAAGAACCAACATAAGAAAATTATGAAACGGCGTGACAAGCTTAGTTAAAAATTCGATTATATATACTTGGTCACATAAAAACCCATTCCCACAAAAGTGAGTTTTGAGCCTTTATTGAGCATAAAAATATACATATTTAGACTAAATGCTCATTTTTCGTTTCTTGTGTGAATAGCCGCTTGGTTCTTACAAATCTAGAACTTGCCACAACGATACATTCCCGGTCCTTACCAACTTAAACCCAAGTAAGTAAATGATGGAGGCATTAGGACTAACCATTTTTCTTTCAAAACCATTATTTTTCATTTTTTTACCACCTACCCAAAATCCCCCTAGATAGCCCCTTTGAGCCTAAACCTTTCATTTCATTACCCCAAAACCCTTTTTACCCACCAAAAAACCTTTTTATTTTTCACCCTTTATTTTAGTAACAAGCTCGCTTTTTCGTAAACTCGCCTTTTTATGTGACGATCAAAAAAAAAAAAAAATATTGATGATGAAGTCAAAAACAAACAAAAGCTATAAAAAAAAGCTTGTTTGGAGAAATACTTCAAAATAAAAAGTCACTAAAAACAAGGTATTTCACGAAAACCGACGCTTGTTACGATTTTCGCCCTTTTTACTAACCACTAACCCAACCACCCACCTTTAACCCAAGCCTAACCCTAAACCCCAAAAGTCCTCTTGATATTTACAAAGGTAAAAAGTTAAAAAGGAGGAGGATTGATTGCTTGGCAAGCCTATGGAAGGCGTAAGTTCCATGCCGCTCTCGAGTGATTCACTAAAAATATACACCTTCGGCCGAGTGTTGAGTGATCTCCCGTGAGGTATGTGAACGTGTATATAAATGGAATTTTAATAAGGCATGCTATGCCCGAATAAGTAATTTATCTTATGAAACGTTCAAAATAAATCATAACGAATAGGATTGTAAATAAATAAAAATAAAACCTATGAAAACCTTGGATTCCCGACACTCTAGGACAAGCTAAAAAACTTCTCTTCTACCTATTCCATTTGGGAGTGTAAGCCACATTTAAAGAGTTTTGCTTGAGGACAAGCAAAAGTTCAAGTGTGGGGGTATTTGATGTGTGTAAAATGCAACATATAAATCACATCAATTAAGGCATAAAACTAACCCTTTTTAAGTACTAATGTTGGAAAAAGAGTGTTTTTGTCTTCCTTTTGTATTTTCAGGATGAAATGAGCTCAAAATCACAAAAGAAGCAAAAAGACAACTAATTCTACCATAAATACAAGAAAAGGAACAAAAGTAGACTGCCCGGACCCTCAACGGCACCTCCCAAGGCAAAGGAGAAGAAACAGAGTCTGAACACGCCCCGTGTCCAGCGAACACGGGGGCGTGCCCAGGAAGTAGCAGAAAAGACAAACCAGTAGAAGCTTCCATTGCCCACCACGGGGCCGTGTCCAGCGGGCACGGGGGCGTGGTGAAAGTACAGCAGGCGCATTAATTGTAATTCGCAATTACAATTAATGAAGAGAGAGAATGTCAGACGGGCACGGGGCCGTGTCCAGCGGACACGGGGCCGTGTCCAGCCTTCTGTTCAGCCTATAAATAGAGGAGCTTGGCTTCATTCTCTCTCATCCCTTGGCACACCACCTCTCTCACACTTCATCCACCACCCACCACCACCATAACACCATCATCCACCACCATCATCCATTGTCCATCGTAGAGTGTGTGAGTCGTCTCAGGATCCAAGATTAATCGTAAGAGTTCTTGACAATCAAGGCCATGTTTGCCTAAGTCTCTTACATCACTTGGTGAAGACAAGTGTTTAGTATAATACTTTTTATTTTTAATCTTTTGCACTTTTTATTTGGTTTTGTATTAATGACTTTAATAACTAGTTACTTATGTTGAAGGTGATCTTTCCTTATCGTTTGTCCGTGGTGTCTTGGCATTATTTTACTGTCTATATAAAATAAAAGATTTTCACCATTCATATCTCCACGGTCTATATGGAGGTATGTTGGCTACCTATTCAGGGGTTAAGGGAACGGTTTGGTAAGGGTCTTGCCCTTGTTCAGCGTTTAGAGGTCCTGCTTGGGACCTGGGTCAAATTTAGTAGGATCTCCTTCAATGCCCATAGGTATTGGATGGCGGGGATCCAAACTCTTTGACCCCCTCATAAGTTAACTACTATTAATACTATAACCCGGCTATTTAGGACTGTATCCCTGCTGACTCAGACTACTTAGCCGAGGGTAACGTCACCGCCAAAAGCGGGGCCTACCACAATTTGCATTAATAACTTAATTCATTATCTTTCAATAATCCGACCCTTTAGGATTGTATCCTTGCTGACTCAAACTACTGGGTTGAGGGTAACGTCGCCTTCAAAAGAGGGGCCTACTACAATAACTAAGATAATCTCTTAAACAAGTGCAAAAGTGCGAAAATAATCAAAGGTTATACTAATACACGTGTCGGATCCAAGTGATTCATCTTGTCTATCTGTTTTTTTATTTTATTTTTATTTTCAGCATTTAGTTAGTTTTTATTTTTCATAGTTTAAAACATTTTTCTAACTTTTTGATTTGATTAGACGTTGAGGATAAACCGGTATTAAAAGCTCTTGTGTCCTTGGACGACCTCGGTATCTTACCAACACTATACTACGTCCACGATGGGTGCACTTGCCCATATGTGTGTTTAGTGTTAGTAAATATCGTGTTTTATAAATTTAAAACTTGGCTAAAAGTGTAAAAAGGGGCTTAAATACTCATAAAAAATATAACACACTTTACGCACATCATTATGTCTGCCTTGGATTTCATCAAAAGTGATGACACTTCGGACGTGGTTTTTGGGGATGTTCCTGTTGTTCCTGATGAAAATGTTGTGGTTAAAGGTACCGAGCAAAGGTTTGAAGGTGGTCGGTATGTTAGTGTGTCGAATGTTAAAGGTTTCTCTAAACCTCTTGCCCCCAAGACTTCGACTCGGCGATCTACTCGTCGTTTGAAAGCTGCTCCTCAATCCACCTCTACTGAACCGGTGGAGTTGAGTGATGATGTTGAAGAGTCTGAGGACCAAGGTGTTGAGGCGGGTTCTGAAAGGGAGAGGAAGTTAGTTGTTCATGGCAAAAAGGATTCAACCAGAAAGGTTGCTGCTACACCTGTTCAAGGCTCTTCGAGTATGGACGTTGAAGGGTTGAATCCTGATGCAGTTTATGTGCCAAGCTGGTCGGTAAAGGTTGATGATAGCTTTAAAGATGCTGCTGTCTGTGAAGAGGCCTTAAGTCATATTGCTCCTCCTTCGGTTCACAAGACTATCTCCGAAATGGATGACGATGTGATGCTGTCCCAGATGATTCTTAGTACTTGCAACCTTGCAGCTATGCTTCCTCAGGGGGTTGCTCGTTTTCGCCAAAGGATGCGAGAGTATGAAGACTTTTCCAAGAAGAAATATAAGATGAAGTCTTCGATGGCGTCGATGAGAAAGGAGATAAGCAGCTTTGCTGAGAAGGAGGAAGCTTGGTCGAAGAAGGTTGAAGGCTTGTCCAAGCAGCATGAGATTGAAATGACTGATTTTAAGAAGAGCTTCGAGGCTGATCGGTTGAAGCTAAAGGCGGACAGGGAGGCTTTGTCTGTTGCCCAAAAAGCCTTTGATGCAGAGAAAGAGAGTTTGAAGGCTTCGGTATCTCGTGCAACTAGTGATAACCAGTGGTTGATTGAGCAGGGCTTTCAACAGGTTGTCACTTACCTGCATCATTCTACTGAGTTTAATTCTGCCCTTGGTGATGTGTATACAAAGTTGCTAAACTTGGGAAAAACACCAAGGTCTCGTTGCTGGTTACAAACTGCATGAAGCTGGTCATGCTCTGGAAAAGTCTCCCTTATTTCGCCCAGATGCTCCTGATGTGTTCAAGAGCTCAGTTGAACAAATGGAGAGGCTAACCTATCCTTATGTTCATCAGGTTTCCTCTTGCTTTGGTAAGCCTTTATCTGTTTTACAGGATTTGAAACCTGAGGGTCTGAACGAAAAGGTGTGCACTGAGGTTTTGGGCTCCCTTTCAAAGAAGAGGTCTTATTCCGGAGATAGTGATGATACTCTCTCGAGTCTGCCTGATGTTTCAAAGGATGTTGGTTTAGAGGCCTCCACGGTTGGTGGTGATGATGGTGCTAAGGCCAAGAAGTCTAAGAAAGCCAAGAAGTCCAAAGCTGAAGGTTCCAAGCTTACTGCCATCTGATGATTATTCGTAGCTTTCTTAGCAAAACACTTTATGGTCTGTAATATTATTTTGAACAATATTAGGTTTCCAGGAACCCTTAAGGTTCCTGCTGGTGGTGTGTTGGGCTTGTATGACCATTTGAACAGTAGTTTACCTTGCAAGTTACTAGGACTTGCTTTAACTGTTACCTGAAAGTCTTTTATGACTTTCTTTGCTATGATATGATGGTTGTTATGTTACTTCTGTTATGTTTTTATACTTGCTTTGCTTAGTTTGTTCGGTAGGCTCTTAACCCTTCAAGCCTTTTGGTTAGCTGTTTTTGGGTTGAAGCCTTCAACGTTTCAAGCTTATTATCTTGGTGGTTTGAAGCCTTGATAGCCTTTGGTTTGGTTTGTATGTTTTATTGATGGGTTTGCTTATTTTTCCTTTGGCAATTGTCATTCTTTTTTAGCCTTGTCTTTGTTGAGTTTACTTTGCCTTTATGTTTTTTACACTTTAAAGGGTTCAGTGCTGCAGACACTTAGCCTTAGTGTTTATGAACAAGAAGACGTAGTATCTATCCTCTTCATTATTTCTTTGTGATTTACTTGATTTCGTAAGCCTATTTGTTGGTTATATTTCTAAGGCTTAAGGAACGATTGGTGTAGGTTGTTCAAACCTGTCTATGAGACATTATTGTTTTGGCTTAGTAAGTCTCATGGAGTTGTATTGATTTAGGAACTCACCCCTTATTGAACCTATTGAGCGATATGGCCCGGGAGCTCATCCCCTTACATGGCCCTTGCCATGGAGTTTTTTGCTAGGTTCTCAACCTGATATTAGGATAGAAAGACAAGTTTGATAAAACAACTTCATTCATTCAAGCAGTACTTGCTTTTTACAAAAGGTTTTCATTTTGATACAAACCAAACTTTGCTGTCTAAACATAGAATTTTCTCAGGGTTTTTCCGTTCCAATGTCTTGGAAGCCTTTTGCCTTCTGAGTCTGCTAGCTTGTAGGATCCGCCCTTGTGTGCTTCGAGGATGGTGTATGGACCTTCCCATTTTGGGCCCAGCTTCCCTTGATTTTCCTTTTTGCTAGCTTCATTGTTTCGGAGGACTAGGTCCCCTGGTTTGAATCGTTCATTCTTAACCTTCTTGTTGTAGTAGGCTTCCATCTTCTGCTTGTATTTGGCTTCTTGTATTGCGGCTTGATCTCGGGCTTCCTCTAGGAGTTGTAAATTCAACATGGTCTCTTGTTGGTTTGTTTCGGGATCCATGTTGACAATTCGTTGGGTTACAACTCCTATTTCAGCAGGGATTACAGCCTCGGATCCAAATATCAAGCTGTAAGGCATTTTCTTGTGGCTTGTTTTTTCGGTTGTTCTAATTTCCCATAGAACACTAGGCAATTCCTCGAGCCAATTGCTTTCATATCTTCCTAATCTCGTCTTGATGCCTACCACTATGCTTCGGTTGGCCCTTTCAACCTGGCCGTCTGATTGTGGGTAAGCCACTGAGCTAAAGATCTGGTTGATCCTGTATTCTTTGCACCAAAGGCTGAAAGGTTTTTCAGCAAATTGCTTTCCATTGTCAGTGACAATCACTCCCGGCAACCCATAGCGGCAGATGATGTTTTCCCAAACAAAGTCTATGACTTGTTTTCCTGTGATCTTTGCAAGGGGTTTAACCTCTGGCCATTTGCTAAAATAGTCAACTGCTACTAACAAAAATTTTACTCCTCCTTTGCTTGGAGGGAAAGGCCCAACAATGTCCATTCCCCACTTATGGAATGGCCATGCCGAGGTTATTGGAACAAGATCATGTTTGGGACTTCTTGGGATTGGGGCATGGATTTGACAAGCATCACATTTCTTCAATTGCTCAATGGTGTCACGATGCATCGACGGCCAGAAATATCCAAGGTTCATGAGTTTTGCAACCACCGATCTAGCTCCAAAATGGGCTCCACATACTCCTTCTTGTATTTCCTTGATCAAATACTTGCTTTGTTCAGGACCAACACATCTTAGCAAGGGGGCAAGGTAACCCTTTTTGTAGAGGGTTTCTCCTTGTAACACATATTGTCTTGCTTTGATTTTAACCCTTTCGGCTTCTATTTGATCGTTGGGTAGTTCACCATTTTGAAGGAATTTTTTGATGGGAGTCATCCAGTTTGGATCTTCCTCAGTGACTACATCTTGGACTTCCAATTCATCAATCGATGGAGCCTTCAACACTTCAACCAACACCTTTTTAGTGAGGTGGGCAAAGGCGAGGGACGCTAATTTACTTAAGGCATCAGCCTTTTTGTTTTGGGACCTTGGAATTTGCTTGATGCTGCATGTTTGGAAGGTGTTCATCAATTCCTTGGATTTCTCTTTATATCTTCTCATGTTGGGTTCTTTAGCAATGTAGCTGTCGTTGACTTGGCTTGAGACTAGTAATGAATCTGTGAATACTTCAAGCTTCTGAACTTTCATTTCTTTGGCTAGTCTTAAACCAGCGATCAGTGCCTCGTATTCAGCCTCATTATTGGTGGTCTGAAAATTAAAACGGAGAGCATATGTAAATTCTAACCCTTCAGGGTTGATTAGAACTAAACCAGCTCCTGACCCTTCAACGCTTGAAGCCCCATCAGTAAATAATTTCCAGGCTTAAGGGTTGGAAGGTTCAGTGGTTGTGGTGTTTACTTCGTTAATTGTTTGGTTTGGGACTTCCACGAGGAAGTCAGCCAGAACTTGAGCTTTGATGGCTTTTCGTGGGACATAGGTGATGTTGTGCTCACCCAGTTCCACTGCCCATTTTGCTAGCCTTCCTGAGTTTTCAGGCTTTTCAAGCACATTCTTGACAGGTTGGTCAGTAACCACTTGTATAGGATGTGCTTGGAAGTACCTCCTAAGCCTTCTAGCTGTTTGAACTAGGGCTAGGGCAAGTTTTTCGAGGGGAGGATATTTAGTTTCAGCTAATTTTAGAGTTTTGCTGAAAAAATAAACGGGTACCTGGGCCTTGTCTCGCTCAATGGTGAGGACTGCACTGATGGCCTCGTCAGCGATTGAAAGGTACACCGATATTACCTCCCCGGTTTCTGGTGCTGCGATATCTGGTAGGGAAGCTAGATGTTGCTTCATTTGGTTGAAAGCTTCTTCAGCTTCATCAGTCCATTTGAAATCCTTTTTGTCTGAACAGTTCTTGAGCGTTTTGTAGAAGGGCAGAGATCTTTCGGCCAATTTTGAGGTAAAACGCTTCAAGGCTGCAAGCTTCCCATTTACGCTTTCAACCTCCTTCTTGGTTCTTGGTGGTTTAGCTTCGAGGACGGCTTTCACTTTGTTAGGGTTGGCTTTGATGCTTTGCTTTCCAACAATGTGACCCAAGAATTTTCCCTCCTCGAATCTAAATGAGCATTTTTCCGGATTAAGCTTCATGTTAACCTTTCTGAGGTTCTTGAAAGTTTCTTGAATATCGTCAAGCATTTGATGTTCCGTCTTGCTTTTAATCACCAAATTGTCAACGTATGCCTCCATGTTTTTGCCAATTTGGCTTTCGAAGGCCTTGTCGACGAGCCGTTGATAGGTAGCTCCTGCATTTTTGAGGCCAAAAGGCATCTTTTGATAATAGAAGATCCCTTTGTCCGTGTAAAAGACTGTTTTTTCCTCATCCTCTTTCTTCATGAGGATTTGGTGATAACCTTTGTATGCATCAAGAAAGCATTTAAACGAGTATCCTGTGAGGGAATCGACCTTGAGATCAATTTCCGGTAGTGGGTAACAATCTTTAGGACAAGCTTTGTTAAGATCTTTAAAATTTATGCACATTCTCCAAGAGTTGTCAGGTTTCTTGACCATAACCGGGTTTGCAACCCATGATTGGTACTTGACTTCTCGGAGAATGCCGGCCGACACAAGCTTTTCAACCTCTTGGCAGGCTGCCAGACTTCTCTCGGGTGCCAGGCTTCTTTTCTTTTGGACCACTGGCTTGACATCCGGTGGTATTCTTAATTCGTGCTCGGCAATGTTCCGAGGGATCCCGGTCATATCTTCTGGACACCAAGCGAATACATCACTGTAATGTGTTAGCAGCTTTTCAAGGTATGAAAGGGTCTCCTGAGCAAGGTTTGGGTTGACTCTTATCCGTTGCTCAGGGTATTTAGGGTTTATGACCAACCTTTGCCTGTCTTCTTCGCTGTTTGAGTTTTCACCCTCAATCATGTAAGCTTCCTGCGAGGGTTGAAGGGTTGCTATGCCCCTTTCGGTAGGAAATTTAACCGTGCCATGGCCAACTGACACTGCCATGTAAAATGCACATTGTCCGGGTCTCCCAATGATCACGTCATAGCTTGAGGGGATGTTGATAACCACAAAGGTTAATGATTGGGTTCTTTCTTTTAATCCTTCACTGAAACGAACATCAAGGGTTAGCTGCCCCAAAGGCTTGAGGGGTATGTCAGCGATACCTTTTATAGAGGTTCCAGAAGGTTGAAGCCTTGAACGTTCTTCATTGCTCAAACGCTTGAAGAACTTTTCGAACATGATTTCAGTGGCTGCCCCAGTATCTATGTATGCCTTACATGTTTGCAGCGTTCCCACGGTGGCTTCTACTACGAGAGGACTGGAAAGTGGGTCCTTCTCCGTAGGGGGGAAGCAGACACACTGAAGCTCCCAAGCTTCCAACCGCTGCCTCTTGTGAGGAAACTTTTCATCAGAGTATACCATATTGACTTCCTTTCCCTTGCCTTCAGCCATCTTGTCTCGAACTCCTTTTACCAAATGAGCGAGTTCTCCTGACTTAACAGCCTCTTCAATTCTCTTCTTTAGTTGGAAGCAATCATTGGTGTGGTGACCCTTTTCTTCATGAAACTCACAGAACTGCGTGGAGTTCTTATTTTTTCTGCTTTTGGGGAGAGGCCTGGGAGGTCTAAAGTTTTGTTTAACTTCTTCCGTTGCCAGGATTTCTTGAGGGGTTTTTCTAAGGGGTGTGAAACTTATGCCTTTTTCTCTGCTTGAAGGGTTCTGACCTTCAGACCTTCGAGGGTCTGAACCCTTTGGCCGCCTGTCATAGGAGCTGAAGTTTCCCCTCTTTCTAGCTGGGCTATTGCTTCGCCAGCCGGATCCTCTTTTCCTTTGTTCCTTGATGTCTACAGCTTCCTCTCCCCGAATGTGAGCTTCGGCCCTTTCAAGGGCTTCTTCCAAGGTTTTGGGCAGAGACTTGTTGAAATCTTGTGTGAGGTATTTAGAGGTTATGGCATTCATAAAGCCAACCACTCTCATTTTCTCGTCTGCCCCTACATAGGTCAGACCTTCCTTTTTGTATCGTTCAATGAATGCTCGAAGACTTTCATCATCACGTTGTTTTATCTGGAAGATTACTGTCCCGTCTTTGACATATCGCCTTTGTTGGGAGAAGTTTGCCAGAAAACCCCTGCTGAGGTCATCAAAGCTTCGAATGCTTTGAGCAGGTAGGTCGTTGAACCAGATTCTGGCGGATCCAACAAGAGTTTGCATGAACATTAGGCAACATTCAGCGTTTGACCATTTTTCTATTCGAGCTGCACCAGTGAAGATATGGAGATGGTCCTCAGGATCTTCAGTCCCATCATACGTTCTGATGTGGGTCGGCATCTTGATCTTTGATTGGAAATCATAATCGGATATCTGCCTTGAGAAGCATGAAAGGTTACTTGGCTTATAGGGTTTAGCCAAGTCCTCTTCAGTCCTTGTATCTATATTGTTACTATTGCCGTGATTCCCCTGAGTGGCTAGCACTTGATTAATGAAGTGTTGCCACGGGAAGTTGGCCATCATCTGGGTCATCATATTGGGTATGAGATTGAAGCCTTGAAGGCTTCCTGGACCAACCGAGCAGTTTATTCCGAGAGGGGTGCTAGTAACAGCACTTCGTGCTAAAGGGAGCACGGACAGAGGTTGTTACAGAAGCTGGATAGCTTGTTACTGGGGATTGTAGGAGCTGGTCAAGTGTTAGCTCGTGTCCCAAAGGAGCACCACTAGTAATCGGTTGGGAAGAGAGGATAGGATGCACCGTAGGATTTGTCATAGTGGACAGATAAGGGTGAGGGTTTGGAGGGTTGCTGGGACCAGCCTCACTTCTTGTGGTAAAAGGAGGTAGGGGTGGTCCGGGAGACAGCGTTGGTTCAGGTTCGTCATAGTCTAAACGAATCCTTATACCTTTTTCCCTTTCTTTACTCACATGCTGGTTAAGAAGTGACCTTAACTCAAGGAAATTATTTGCGACCCCCTCGGGGGTAAGTTCAACACGTGTTGGGTGTCAGATACACCGACATTGGGAGAAGGAACCCCAGATTTGGACGGAGTTGGTGTGTTGAAGGTTAGGAACTCGGGTGTGCTCCCCGGAGTCGAGAAAGATGTTGGTATAGCCACATGAGCTTGGCCACTACCCGGGGTGGAAGTGTTTGGAATCTGATTTACTTCTCCCGGAGATCCACTTTCAGACATGGTGACTTTAAGTGAAGAGAGCTACACTACTAGGTCTTTTTTGAGAAGAAATAGCGGCGTAGCCCCACGGTGGGCGCCAACTTGTTGATGCAACAAACACGAGACCAAAGATAGTAGCTGAGTTGGTTAGGCAAAAAGGTTGAAGGGTTTAACCTTGCCTAACGCAGGTCGCGGGGTCCCCCCACGTTTGCAAGACGTGGAAGGAGGTTTACTAGTTTGTATTTGTTGTTTGCTGAAGATTCTTTCTCTGAGATGTTCTCAGATCCAGAAGTGAGAGCAAACGGAATGTGTGTGGTGGATGTGAAAAGGAGTGACTTGGACGTAAGCAAGTACTCCACACGAATGACCAGAGATTAGAGAATCTCAGCTGATCAGGGATGTCTTCTGGAGTAAGTGAAGTGTCTTTTTATAAGGGAAGACATCTCCCAAAGTAGCATGTACAAGACTAGTAATCCTGCTTGCAGTGGAGGGTTTCCCCTTTTGGGGGTTGAAGGCTTTTGACCCCTGGGTAATAGCGTGCATGTGCAGACCTGCTTTGCTTTTGCGGCCGTGGGTTGGTGAAGCAAGCTCCGGATGTGACTGGCCACTGTTTCCTCCTCGCTTTTCCCATCTTACCGCTTTTTAACCATTGAACCGTTTAACCATTTAAGCATTTGCATATTTAGTCACTTTATTTAGTCTTGGGCTACCCCCGTCATCAACGTTTTTGGCTCCTGTGGTTATATCAATTTTACTATATTAGCCCAAAATAAGAATTTTTAACATATATGCCCCCATGGTCTCAATAACTAACCATTTTGGCCCCTAAGTCTGGAGATCATGGGGGCCAAAATGGTTAGTTATAGAGACCATGGGGGCAGATATGTTAAAAATTCTTATTTTGGGCTAATATAGTAAAAGTGATATAACCACAGGGGCCAAAAACGTAATTTACTCTAAACAATAACATTCTTTTAGTATCTTTGTTACGATGAGAAATTCATTCATATTAATAAACAATAGGGTAAATTACTTTTTGAGTCCCTGTGTTATAGTGGTTTTAAATACTTGAGTCCAAGATCAAAAAGTTTGACGCCCTGAGTCCCTAAACGTTTTTTTCTAACATTGTGAGTCTAATTTTTTTAACTTCGTTTGAATATTCTGTTAGTTTCTAATGAAAAGACTAAAATACCCATGTATTTAAAAAAAATAGAAATATAAATAAATAACAAAACTTATCTCACTTTTACAAACACTCAAACCCACTCATCAGTGTCTCCCTCTCTCTATCTCTCTCTCTCTCTTCTCTATCTAAGCACCACCAATGTGAGGACCGGTTGGTTCGGTTCTAGATTGAACAACTCAGGTCGGATCTATCACTGTGGAAGTGCGGGATCCATATACAGTTTAGAAGTAGAATCAACAACGAGTTCAACGTTTAAAGCTTCCATTCTCATTCAAGATGTGCAAAAGTACAAAGAACCAGTGAGAATTTGACAAAGCTCCGCCTCAGAGACAACACATGAACTACTTACAACTGAGACCCAAGTCTCCTATTTATAGGCGAGCTAGTCTGGGAGAATATGTCGTCCGATCGGATGGTCATCCGACCGGATGATCATCCGTCTGGATCACCCAAGCCATCCGATCGGACAGGTTTAACAACATACGATACATTCCATTTTCTCCCAGATATAATATACAATACAAACAAAATACAATGACACTAACAATACAAAATATAGACTAAGTACAGACGGAAGCTACAGACATGGCGCATCTACAGACTCCCCCTTGGATGTAGCTGCAGTCTTCCTTCCTGTACAGTCTTCAACGCGTCTTCCTGTTGCGTCTGTACTCCCTTGCCTTCTGTCTTCTCTTTTCTTTTCTCTCTTCTAACATCTTTCTCCTCAAAGGTCTTCCTGTTTCATTCCACCACTTGCGATACTCTGAATCACCATCTTTTGATTTACACCACCTAGGAATCTTGGTTTCTTGAGATTCGATAGGCGTCTGATCTGTATCTGGTGGCCTTGCAAACTTCCTTCTTCCCAATTCAACAGTTCTCTCTGCAATTTTTTTGAATCTTTCACTTCTTTTCTCTGCTTTTAGGAATTCTTCCAACTCTAGATCCCTGAACTTTGTTTCCCAATATCTCCCAGAGTTGATATCCTTGGCGAAACACACGTTCACAATCTTCTGATATTGTTGAGCTTGAACTTTATCAGGCTCATTATACACTATCTTGTTGAAGAACAGGCAGTCGATATCTTTCTTTGAGTAGTTAACCAGCCACATCGGATCTAACACATTGATGCGTTTGGTTTCTCCTGTCTTCTTATCAAACAATGAAATTACTGCTTCTGCTGTGCTTTGATTGTAGAGCCATCCTTTGAAGTCTTCATAATAATCTTGCTCCATGGCTTGTAGCGGCATGTTCTTAAGCACCTTGGTGGTTTAATCTTCAAAGTAATATCTTTTTCGCCTATAATAGGATCAACTTTGACAACTTGTTTCGGCTTGTGTGGCTTCCAATCAGGAAAATTCTCTTTAGCTTGCAGCTTTATGTAGTTCCACAGCTTTTGATCATGCATTTTAACTTCTAGACCATAGTAAAACTGCTTTATATTCTTCGTTTGTACAAGTTCCTCTACATCCCACCATGGCAGTGTCTTCATGTCAGATAAGAATTCAAAGTAGTGCACTCCATGCTCTCTTCTTATTGCATAAACTTTCAAATATTCCAAATAGCCCCACGAGAGAATATCACCCAGAGATTTATCTGGATGATCAGTGAAGTATTGCAACGGCCTCTTGTACTTTCTTTCCTTTGGCATCACTTTGAACCATCGCTTCCTTTCTTCCAGAAGATCTTCTTGTGGTACAATTTCAGGAACCCCTTCTGTAGAGATCCTCTCCACTACTTTCCTTCTCACTTCGTCTTCATTGTGAGATTGAAATAATTCAGTCAAAGTAGGAAAGTCGTCGTCAACTCCAGATAATGAAATGGAGTGTCTTCTTCAGAAAGATCAGAACCTTCTTCAATAATCACATCTTTAAAATTATCAGCTTCATTTATGAACTTGAAAGAATATTCTCTTTCAGGAGAAGGTAGTATCTCGTCTTCAATATCGAACTTCATATTACCATCATCCATCCCCAACTCCTCTAACATAGACTCTCTGGTTCTATTTTATTCCAACTCCCCCTCAACCTCTGCATGTAAATCAATTGCTTCAAACAAATCTTTCAACTCTTCATCCTCTTCATCCTCATCCTTTTCTTCATCATCCTTTGATTCAGAACGACGCTTCTCAATGATTTTTCTTCTATCAAGCCTTATTTCCTCAGGAGTTACGTCTTTCAATTCACCAATCGGAATGATGGCAAAAGTATTATCCACATCTTCGGCTTCTTTCATTTCAACTTCATTTACATTAGAAGCTTCAAGATTAGAAACATGTACCTCATCAGCTTGAGTTGGATCAGGTTGGCTTGTAGATCCAAGAATCTCCTCTGTGTCTATTACCAAACCCTTCCTTTTATCTTTCTTTGACTCAGCAGCTTCTTCAGCAAGTCTCTTTTCTTTTTCAAGCCTTCTTGCTTCAACCCGTTGAATCTCAATTTCATCAAACACAACTTGAACATTGATTCCAAGCTTATGTTCAACTACATTGTATAGCATGTTCAGCTGCTCATCTTTTATCACTTTATCAGCCTTTAACGCCTCAACTTCTTTCCTTAACACCTCATTTTCGTTTGAAGAAGCTACTTGCAGATCTGCGTACATCTCATACAACAACTTGTTAGTATTATCAATAGACTTGTACTGAATGTTTTCCTCTTCGATCTCATCAGTAAGCTGATCAATCACTTCAGCATGCTCTTCAATCTTCTTTTTCAAGACAACATTCTCTGCTTTATCTGCTTCAAGCTCTGCTTCAGCTTTAGCCTTAGCCTTCTCCAATATACTGACCTTTCTTTCTAAGGCATTGATCTTTCCTTCATTGAAAAGATCACCAACATCTTCTAACCCAATAGGTCCTGATCCAAGATCATGTAGAATTTTCGGAAATCCATGACTTAAACTTGAAGTTGTAGTTTTCTTAGCAGAAGAAGGATCTTCAACTTTCTTTGTTTGTTGCTCTGGAGTTTTCTCACGTTCCTCTTAAATGTGGATTGTTGGATTAATAGGTGTTGGTGGTGGAGTTGACTTTCTGACTCCCATAAACTCCACTTCAACATCTTCATCCCTAACATCGACTTTCTCAACTCATTCATATTCTGGGCTTTCTGGAGCTTTTGATTCTTACTGAGGAATAGACGTTGTGTCTTTCCTAGCTCTAACGCTTCTAGGAACAGCTCCAACTAGATGTGCTTTCCTTTTCTTTATACCCATCTTCTTCTTCTGTTTCAGAGTTGGCTCATAGGTAGCATCTTCTTTATCAGATTTATCAGATGCTTTCTTTTTCTTTGGAGACCTCTTATACTTTTGCTTGCCACTGACGTAAGAAGTTGGAGCAATCTTTGTTGGATCTATCTCATCACTTTCAGTCTCACTTGAATCAGTGTGCACTAAGCCTTCAACAAATGTCTTCTCAACATTCTCACCGCCAGCTTCAACATTTTCAGTTGTCTTTCAGCTTCTTTTTCAATATTAGCACCTTGAGCACTTTGAGTAGCTTCAGCAGTTGTATGTTTCACATAATCTGCAAATGACATATTCAATTGATCTGCGCCTTGTTTGATCAATTCTGTCGGTGGAATAACAGGCTCATCTACCAATCTTGGTGGCGACTTCTTTCTCTCTGTTTCTGCAACACAAATATCAACATTATTAGTATAATATTCAAAAGAATGATCTACCAACCTTTTTGATGATTCCTGCTTCTCAAGTTTACCCTTAATTACAACTTTCGGTGAAATCTTAGGTGTTCTCTTTCTCTTCTTCTCGTCCTTTGCAAACCAAAACCTCAACTTTTGCTCAACCATCAGCTTCAGACCATATGTTTCATCTTCAGAGTTGCTATCAACATGCCTCCAATTATCACCTTCAGGTGCCACATAGTCTGCCTTCTTGATCTTTCCAAACTTAGGCCTATACCTTGGCTCGTTTTCTGGTTTCACACCTTTATACTTATCCAATCTCTTTAGAGTTTCACTATCCATATGCTGCAAATGAAGTTTATCCATTGGATCTTTTGGTAAATTTGGAATTTGGTCATCTAACAACATCTGTACGAACCTAGGGTACATGATATACTTTTCACCCTTTATGTTATCAATCATGTGATTGAAGATGACTTGCGATATATTATATGGCCTATTCAGCACCAAGCAAGCAATTATGTTCATGATATAGTCTGACGGTTTATCATAAGCTCCTTTTCTGTGTGAAAGTGCATGGATCACACAATGACCAAGAAATTTGTATCGTCTGCATAATTTCGACTTTAGGTACCCTTTGTCATTTATAAAGCCTGTGTATCCCATTCGTAGCCAAAACCCCTTGCATAATCTTTCTGGGATTATAATTAGATCATCGTCCTTATCTTGAAGATCTAACACTCTCCTTATATCATCCACTGTAATCTTTACAGGCACATCAATGTCCTTCTTCTTAGCATCCTTGGTTTTAAGGCCATAATAAATTGCCTCATCTTTCTCATCATATCGTGCAGCACTCCAAAAAGTTCTAACATGTGATTCGTAGCACTTGTGCTTTTCCGTCAAAGCTTTACAGATTCTGCTCTCTTTCAGAAATGGTACAACTTCCTTGAATGGCTCGATGTTTGGATAATCTTCTTCTATGTTGTGCTTTGGGTGAAAGTCAGAAGCTCTTGCCTGCAAGAATATCATTCTCGGAATATACACGCAATTCAAGATACAATGGACAAAGTGAAAAATTTCAAAAATTTTGAAAAACTTTCTAACACCTTTTCACTCTATACAGTACTGAAGTGACGAATGGCTATCCGACTGGATGATTATCCGATCGGATGAGCTTGTTCTGATATGCTCCATGATTCAAAAGAAAGTGTTGTGGCTCGGATGGTCATCCGATCGAATGATCATTCAAGTACAAACATAACTGATCACTCGATGCATAAGGCAGTGACATGGATCAGATGGTCATCCGAGCGGATGATCATTCGAGTGAAACATTTAAGTTCAACAAAGAATGATTTAATCATGCAAGTGTATTTGGATTGGATGGTCATCCGATCGAATAATCATTCGATCAATCATGAGGAACAGATAAGCAATTAATGATCATTCAAACAAGAGTGTGCAATGGATCGGATGGTCATCCGATCGAATGATCATTCAATCAATTATAAAGAACAACTGAAAAATCAAAATCACTTAATTAGATAAACACTTAGGATCATTCAAACAATGAAGTGTAATGGGTCGGATGTCGTCCGATCGGATGGTCATCCGATCGGATTATCATTCGATCAAACATCAAGAAATCCGATCGGATTATCATTCGATCAAACATCAAGAATAGTTTGAATCCTAACACATCAAGATCAAATTTTATCATGATTTTTCAAAATTGAACACAAATTCTCTCAGAAATCTCACTGATAATCAAAATCCTATGTTCAATTTCTATCAAAACCTTCTAATTTGCCCCTAATTTAAGAAAGAGTGTGTCGGCTGCCGACACCCTATAATCAAGCTAAGTACAAATTAAGCAAGTTTTTCATGAAATTGGACCGGTAAGTCGATGAATCTTTGGCCGATTATCTAAGATCTACGTTCAATCTATACAAATATCATGAAAATAAGCCTAGATCTAAGGATATTCAATTGTCGGCACCGTCGGCATACATAAACATCAAAATCATGAAATTTAGTGGTGAAATTAGTGAAACTTACCTTTCCCATAGCGAGTGATGTACTAACCAACAATCCTATGTGAGTGGATAGGCAAGAAAGTGACACAAGAATCAAGAACAGTTGAGAGAAAATGAGTGTGTGTGACGAATAGTGAAACGATCGAATGACTTTGACCAGCTGTTGACTGCCTTATATAGGCTGACCACCACTCGGATGGTCATCCGATCGGAGGGTCGTCCGATCCGATGATCATTCGATCATCTTAACCTTGTTCAAATTTTCTAACTTTTTCAAATTTCTCAGATTATCAGTTTTGGTCAGTTTTAGACATCCACTCAAGTACCCAGGTCGAAAATAACGACCCTGGTTACTCAATTTGCCTACCAAGTCCAAGTTAATGACCTTGGTTGACCCGACATGAACCAACTGACATTTTGTTCAAACTTTCTCAACTTTTTCTAAAATGTACAAGGGTCAAATTAATGAACTTGTTTGACTTTTGAAAACCCAAGCTTTTTAGATTAGCTCTCAACCCAGTTGTTCAACAGAAACTTTCTCTACATTGCTTCTGAGATTCCGAAGATCAGCTTTCCGCAATGGTTTGTCTAAACTAAAGCAGAAATAAAATCTTTTTGGACTTTTAAGAAAGTTTATGTTAAAACATACTGAAAATCTTTTTGGGAATAAATCTGAAATGAAATACAGTAAACTATTTACAAACATGTTTTTGTGAGTCGTGTTAGAGGATCATATCAGCTACCGACGAGTCACAGGCACCGTTGAGCTTATATTTCACATTAAGTTTTAAACAGTTCACCTAGATTGTCGATATACTGATCCACTTAAATTTTTCACGCACAGTTCAACTAATTCAGGATACAGATTAGGTGTTTTAAGAACTTAACTTATTCGCGTGTCCCACCTCAGAATATACTCTCGTATCCAGATCCCTATATTCAGTCTTACAGGTGAACATCCTATAATGATATCTGTAACAGGGTAGTGCGAGACCATGAGAGCTCAGGTTAGAACTTCCGTTCAGACAAAGAGATGATGGCTTGTCTTTAAGGTGTGTCCCAGTTAGGGATCGTTTTTACAACAGCACTTGATTCCACGTACTGAGCTTCAATGTTCCTCCCGAGACTTGGAACAAAAACCCGTCTAAGTGGACTAGAGTAACCCACGAAGATTCCTTCCAAACTCTTTGCCCTAAACTTTCCATCAGGATCCAAAACCGTTCAGGGTGACCCAAACGGCTCTAGATATTCCAAGTTAGGCTTTCGTTTGTTGAGTAGCTCGAAACACGTCTTGTTATGCTTCTTCACAGTTAGAACCCAATTGATAGTATAGCAAGCGGCAGATACGGCTTCTCCCCAAAAGTTTATAGGAAGCTTTGCGTCAGCCAACATCGTTCGTGTCGTCTCAATCAGTGTCCGGTTTTTCCTTTCTGCAACTCCGTTCCGCTGTGGAGTGTAAGACGCACTGAGTTCTTGCAGTATACCTCTTCTGTCACAGAATTCTTCCATCTTATTGTTTTTGAACTCGGTACCATTATCGCTGCGTAGATGACATATGCAGGACTGGTACAAGTTCTCTATCTTTTTGAACAATTTCAGCAAACTCTCGAATGTTTCATCATTTGACTTCAAGAACATCACCCATGAAAATCTCGAGTAGTCGTCCATGACCACTAAGCAGTAAAGATCTCCAGTAATGCTTTTTACGTTCACAGGACCAAAGAGATCCATGTGAAGTCTTTCAAGTGGCCTCGAGATTGAGTTCTCCATCTTCCTGGGATGAGATTTCTTGTGTTGCTTTCCTTTTAGACAGCTTATGCATTCTCCCTCCAAATGGAAACTCTTCAGATTCACACCTTTAACAAGATCGTTATGAACCAGGTGATTCATCTTTCGCAGGTGGATGTGGCCCATTTTCCGATGCCACAGCACTGACTCCTTCTCAGTAGCTTTCGATATAAAGCACTGAGGATGACCTGTAGTAGTTGTAGCAACACTCATGTCTAGCACGTACAAGTCATTTACCCTCGGTGCTCGCATAATGATCCATTCTTCAGGAATAATAAAACCCCGGCTTCAGAATCAGACATTCCTTGTCGGTAAAATGCGTTGTGTACATCCTGTCACAAATTTGAGAGATGCTCAGTAAATTGTTCTCCAGTTCTGGTATGTAGTTGACTCGTTCGAATGAAATGACACCATTTGACAATGTGCTCTCCCCGATAATTCGACCACCTTAGTTTCCGGCGAAACCAACATAACCACCATTAAAACCTCTAACGTCATACAGTAGGGTCTTCCGCCTTGTCATGTGCCTGGATGCTCCGCTATCCATAATCCACTTTGAAATAGATATTGGGAGCTCCTGCACATTTCACATGCAATTTAGTTAGATGTTGAAGCAACCCAAGCCTCCTTTGACTCGGGTAGCTTGACGTTAATGTGTGTTTTGATTGTGTAAAGTGGTGGGAAGTTTTTATCATTCATTTCCAAACTCTTCTCGGTTCCAACCTCAACTTCTTTGTATAGAAAAAATTCGTATTTTTGTGGTTGACCAGATGGTTAAACCTTCTTTGGAACATACTTCTTGCCCGGTGGGGTCGAAAAGGTTTGTTTCTCAAGCTTCTCATAAAAATCCAAAGGTACATCCATCTTAACCGGTTTGGTTGAAGATGTTTGTTTTGCAGCCCTATCAGAAACCTTTGGTTTTGTTTCAGTTGATGCCTTTGCTTGAGATTTTGGCATCCATGTTTGTTGTGGAGGAGTAAACCTTTTGGAGGATTCACCATTTTTCTTTACCGGTTGTTTAACAGGTTTAGATTTGGTTTTAGCGTTTTTAGATTTAGGAATCTTCTTTTCAACAAACATAGGCGCTTTGCCTTTAACATCATTTGACTTCTTTGGATTCTCAACAACCACAGACTTAGGTTTTTGATTGGTGCATTTTCGTGCGATATGCCCAATTTGATTGCATTTAAAGCAAGTTCGGGTGTCAACAACCCAATTTTGACCATCAGTCTGCGATTGTGAGACTTTCTTTTCAGCAAAGAACTCTTCATTTGTTTTTGAAAGAAATTCTGGTTCTTGGTCTTTCATTGAGCTTGAACTTTTCACAAATGTTGTCCTTTTAACAAATTTTGATTTCTGAAAGTTCTTTTTCTAATAATTCTTACCCTGATGCCCATCATACCCTCCGTTTTGGTTGTTATTATGAAAACATAGTGGCACACTTGGTTTGTTGTAGTAAGATTTATCACGTTGGAAGTTCAAAAACCTCTTAGAACTCGACAAACCTTCGACTTCAGAAACATCAATCTCAACTAACCTGAAAACCTTTTTCAGTTTATCCACATTAACATTTTCGATCGGAAACTCTTTATCCGAGAACAACTTATCCGAACCATTCATCTTGTACATGACAAGAGTCGGTCCATCATCTAAGTGGTTCTGGGACTTAGGTTTCGGGATGTAATTGTTCAAGAAGCATTCATCATCCTCATTTGTGGAATCACTGTCAGATTTTAACACTTTTTAAACAACATTTTTCACAACCTCGGATTCAATGCAATCTTCATCGGATTATGAACCTCAATTGAATCAGATTCATTAACCAACCCTGATTGTTTTTTCGTGAAATTATTGCACATGGGTGGTGGAATCTTTTGATACCCTACCCTGGTTCCATCAGAATAAACATCTTCACTGACTTTGTTCTTCCCAATCGGTTTGGGAACTATATGTTGAAGAACAAAGCTGGCAGAAGAATAACTGTTCAGCTTCAAGTTGATTCTCTCATTCTCGATTTTAGCCTTCTGAAACTGAAGCTTGAGATTCGCAATCTCATCTACTTGCTCATTTATCAGTTTCTCATTTGCTTGAAGAACGCCTAATAAATGTGAGTTTTCTTTATGAGTTTTTGAGTTACGTTCATCTGAATCTGTTATTGTTCTTTTCAGTTTGTCAGAATCTTCAGAAAATTTTCTGTTTTCAAGCATCAATTTTTCATTTTCTTTTCGAAATCGTTCAACATCATTTTTATCAGTTTCAATTTCTCAGTTAACTCATTTATTCTTTCAGTTGAACCTTTTATCAGTTTGTCTCGACCAATCACTTCTCTGTTTAAAATGCCAATTTTATCTGTTAGTTCCTAGATTTTCGATCTTGAGAGATATTCATGTGCATTACAGAATTTGCACTCTCTCATGCAACTTCTACAAACACTTTCAGATTTAGCATTTTCAGCCTTACCTGGTTCACTTTCTGAACCACTAGAACGGACCTTTTCTAACGACTCAGACTTAGAAGCAGACTTGGAATCTACGTCAAGTGCCTTTGCCATCATGACTTGATCTGCCATATTGGTCAAGTTTTTGGCTGTCATCTCTTTCTCAACGTCGATAATCCCTTCATCCACTTTCTTTGGCTCCTTAGATCTCAGATATGCCTCATATCTTTCCGGTTTCAGTCTCCCTCTCTCAGCTTTATTTGCTGCATCTATCTTTATTTGCTCTTCTGTTGACGGGATCGACTTCACAAGAGCTTCAAAGTCAATGGTTTTGGATCAACACAGATGTTTCCTTTTGGGTCCAAGTAGCACTCTCGATCTGGATCCCACCTTTTTGCTTTCTTAGCTTCTTTGTAGGAATTGTAGATCCTTTTCATATTTATCTGTGCCAAACTTCTTTCTCGGTTATACGTTGATGTTGGTTCTGCTTCAACTTGTGCCATGAATGCATAACCAACCACATCCAGTTGAACCCCTCGTCGTCTTGAATCACCATCAGAGCTCTCGACTTTTCTTTCGGATTTTCTTCAATTTGCTTCCTTTTCGGTGGTTCCTCACGATTTCTGTGATAGACTGCCTTTCTGTAGTAGTCGTCGTGGAACGGCTTTGTAGTTTTGTCAGTAGCAGAATTCCGACATTCCCTCTTGAAGTGGCCTTTTTGTTTGCATTTAAAACAAGTCACCTTCGACTTGTCAAAACCTAACTTTGTTGACGGTATTCCAATCGAGTTTCGCCCTGTAATCTCCATGAATCTCTGAGCTCAGCGAATAACGCTAGCCATACACCAACGGATATCTATCAGTGTCACACCCCGACCGCGTAATACAACAAATCGCGGCGGAAATGTCGGGGAGTGTCGTAACAGAATCATTGTTTCACAACACATGGTAGTTGAAGTTTTGTTTTATTTTATTAATTATCTCATTGTTTTGATACAAACCAAATAATTACAACAATTGTCTTTCAAGTTTTAAGTCACTAAAGCCCGCGTCCATCCTATGTGTAGCAAGCAATCAACAATCATCACATAGTAGAACCTGAAACATATGTGAAAACAGTCAGCATAAAAATGCTGACGAGTACATAGGTTTTGTATGTCAAATTCATGGCTTTGAATCCATATTGCAATACCTCGTCCAACTACGAGAGTTGTCGAGTATGTACCTTGAAATTAAAAAGTGTTTGATATTGCAATATGTTTTATCAACTTTACAAGTTGATATATGTAAAACCAAAACCATTGTAGCCATGAATCTTAACTGAAAACATTGTCTTAGTAAAACCAAGTAGCAAATCGTCTTTGAAAGTAAACATTGTATGGTTTATATCTTTAAGTAAACCTCGATGTGTGACATCGTTTGAAAACATTCGTCCAAATCGTTCAAATCGTTCAATCATTCATATTGTTCAAATCGTCCGTGTTATAACCCATTGTTCAATAGTCTGTGTTTTGATTGTGAAATACAACTTTTGGTCGTTCTTTAAAGAATACATACAAACCTGTGTGACTCGATATACCACCCATGGGGTATCTTTAATAGGCCCTGAAAGACCTCTTTACCAAGACTAACAAACCAACACATGATTTGTTAATCAGATAATAGTTTCTGTCGTTACCCACATTACCCACCAAAGGGATAGCCCGATAACGGGATTTGTTAGATCCTATGGTACCATAACATACTACTGGTCGGCTTGATCATAGTTAATGAATGTCATTCGAATGTCTTTCAACTAACGCCCTAACAAGTTCGTTCACGTTATTGAAATCATCATGTCTTATATAAACCATAGTATTTGTTTATGAAAACTCGAAAAGCATTTAGCACATATGAGTCGCCCCAAAACAATTGAAAGCATATAAGAGGGGAACTATGTACTCACTTGAGATTGCAAGTATCCTTGATTAAGTGACCTAACAAAGCTCGGGAAATCAAGGAATCAAGTGGCACCTAGTATGGATTCATTATGTTAATAATCGAGGCCTAAATCGGGAGATCGGATAGAATGAGGTCTTGTAAACCAAATGAGTGTTGGAACTCATATGATACGGTTTAACAAAGCCTACATTCTGATTTGAAACCTATCCTAAGTGCTTATGACCCGTTATGACCCGTTAAGGTAGTTTACGCTACTTTAACACGTCACGTGCGCAAATGCGCGTTCGGATGGTCTAACTAGCCCTATGATAAGTATTATATGCTCTAACATGTTTAATAATGTTGTATAATCAGTTTAAGTGTCAAAATTTAGGTTACATATGCTTAAATTCAAATTACGCATGAAAAGGGCATTTTGGTCATTTTCCTAAGGCATATAAACTACCTATCATACAACTAACTAAACTAGTGACCATAAGGTATAACCTCGGAAGGTTCTTCCCTATACAACTATGGTCACAAAATATGCTTGGTCGTATCCTAATGATCGACCAAACGGGTCGGGTTCGAAAGTCTAAGCGGCTGTCGAGACCGCTTGACTTACGACCCTAAATAAGCACTAAACTAAAAGTGACGAGTTAAACATGTTAAAACATGTTTACTAAGTTAGAAAACTGATTTGGTATCAAAACAAAGTGTTTTGATACCCGAAAATAGTTTCGTCGCAAAATGCACATAATCGTGCATTTTGACCGAAACTTTGACTCGTCACTTCGACTAGTCAACATGGTAATCAGTAAGTAGAGTCGCAATGGGCTATAACCATCATGACTACGCTCACGTTGCAAAGTTCAAACGAACTTTGACTTGACCAAATCATGGTCAAAGCAGAAAGTCAAACACTGTTTGACTTTCTTGCTTAAAATAAATAACAAAGCATGAAAGAACACTTACAAGTGTCCTAGGCTTGGAAAAATGACTAAGAATGCTCAAGTATGAGGCCTCCAACTAAGTGTGGTAGCCTCAATCAGAGCAAGAGTGAAAGAAAGAAAATTTGAGCAATTTGTTGAATGAATGAAGTTAGCTGTTTATACTAATCCTTGAATCATAGGATGATGACAAGTGTTTATGTGTTGCCCAAGGATTAATCTCATCCCTACAAGTGTTTGGACCAGGTTACAAGCCTTGGGGAACACTTAAATAGCCCACAAGATTGCAAAAACCAAGATGGAAATCAGTTTGCAACAGCTCGGAAGCTGTTTGGAAAATTCTGAAAAATGGCCTCTGTTGCGTGTCGCGCCAGAGCACTATGGCTCCCTCGCATGGCGTGAGGGGAACTATTTTGCCAAAAGTTTCATTTTTGAAAGTTTTAGTCCCTGCAGCATGTTTTGATGGTTTTTGACGCGTATAACCCTTGTTAACCCAATTTCAAGGCTCTACAAGGATGTTAAAGCATAGGGAACTTGAAATATGCTTGGAAATATCATGGATGTCGGTTTGTTTGGTCATACGATCGCGTTTTTCGGTTAATTACGACGAAACTCGAACGGACGCGTAAACGATCCAAATTAAGCGATGAATTGTATTTTTGCATTCCTATCACTAAAATATAATATTCTAGTGATTATAAAAATTTTTGGATGTCCGGATATGGTCAGAACACGAGATATGCACGTTTATGCAAACTTTCGCAGTTTTTGACGCTTTTAGCCCCTGTTGATCAAATAAGCATATTTTCTCACACCGAACCCCTCAAAGCTTATTTCTAAGCTATGTTAAGGGTATTTAGGGTATGTTTAGCTTATGATCTTATTCCGGAGTGTTTGTTGGTATACAAATTGGCAGACTTTTGCAGTTTGTCGCAAATAGTCCCTGTGATCGAATAAACTTGTTTTTGCCATACCAAACCCTTCAAAACTTATTTCTAAGTTATGTAAAGGTTATTTAAGGTATGTTAAGCTTATGTCACTGTTCCGGAGTGTACGTTTCGTTAAACTGATTACATTTGCGTAATAGTTTACGTAAAACTTCAAGAAGAGCTTCTCGAGAGTTCGGAATCATACAAAATTTGATATGTGTACTTGTCATATGTAATTGTACAAATCCCGAGAATGAAATACAAGATTTCATTAGATTCGTAATTGTATGATGATCGAAATGGCACAAATGTCACAGTCTCCCCTACTTTAGGAAATTTCGTCCCGAAATTTAATTTAGAGGAAACTTGTGAAACAGATGTGGATGATTCGCTTTCAAATAAATCCTCTGTTCCCTAAGTAAAACTCTGGGCCACATCTGGATTTCCAGTGAACTTTGTTATTCGTATTCGTCTGTTGTTTATAGGGAAGAGTTCAGATCCAAAGATTTAACTCCATTCCAATAGGTTTGTGTATAATTGTACCGAATCTCAAGAATGACATGTAATTGTCAAAATGATATCCTTGATGTAGTAAAATATGGAGAGCGTGTGAATTCGACAAGAAGTTGGAGTTTCGAACAACGGACAGAGAGAATGTTTCCTATGAATACTATTATAGGAAACTTGTGTGTGCTCGAAATTGGAGTCGAAGAGTATAACATAAAACAACATTGGTCAAGGTCCAGAACTTCTAGTAACTTAAATAACGTCACGCTAGCAATGTAATAAGGAACACTTATATATAGGAAGTACCATCGGCGTATCCACCATGCCCTTATTACATTGTTCCCGTTTCGTTATTCTTATCACTATAGGTTCTTACACATGACAAAACTTGTTGTGGTTTCTGTGCAGTGAATTCCATAATTATGTATGCATCCATAATTACGTAATTCCTTGCACAGTACGCACAGTTCATTTTATAATGTGTAGGGGAAAAATCAAACGAATAATCCTGTGATGTCTTGACTAGACTACCATAGAGTCTCTTTAACTAGATCAACGGATGATCTCTTTAAATGGACCACCAACGAGTCTCTTCAACTAGATCACCAAAGGATCTCTTTAATTAGATCGACGAACAACCTCTTTAACTAGACTACCAGAGGGTCTCTTTAACTAGATCAACACATCACCTCTTTAACTAGATTGACGAATCAATCTCTTTAACTAGACCACCAAAGGGTCTCTTTAACTATATCAACACATGATCTCTTTAACTAGACCACCAAAGGGTCTCTTTAACTATATCAACGAATGATATCTTTAACTAGATCAACGCATGATCTCTTTAACCAGACCACCAAAGGGTCTCTTTAACTATATCAACGAATGATATCTTTAACTAGATCAACGCATGATCCCTTTAACTAGACCACCAAAGGGCCTCTTTAACTACATCAACACATGATACCTTTAACTAGATCAACACATGATCTCTTTAACTAGACCACCAAAGGGTCTCTTTAAATATATCAACGAATGATATCTTTAACTAGATCAATGCATGATCTCTTTAACTAGACCACCAAAGGGTCTCTTAACTATATCAACGAATGATATCTTTAACTTTGGAATAGTACTTTACAATCCAAGGGTCTTAACTATTGCATATAAGCCTATTAAGGATTTAAAATAGTACTTTTGGATATCCTTCTAAGAATCCATCATATGAGGATTTGGAAGATTCTACAAGGATTCGGATATCGAGCATTTGGATTCACACATAAACACATAATCACATAATCACATAATTGTCAACTTGATCATCAGCTTGTTATCAATTTGTTATCGATTTGTAAACTTGCATTTAAAGTACACCAGGAATCCAATCAATGGACTTCAATTAATACTTTAAACATCCTCAAGAATCTAACTATGAAGATAGGAAGATCTTATAAGGATTTGGTTTTGTCCTCATTGAATCGTAACATACATATTAAAGCACACAAAGAATCCAATTAAGGACTTTGATTTTGTGCTTTAAACATCCACAAGGATCTAACTACGAAGATAGCAAGATCCTATAAGGATTTTGGAATTCGTGTAGCAAGAAATTGTTTCGAAACCTTGTACTAGGTATGATAAGTCAATATACGAAGTATAGTGTTAATGAAATCAAGGTGCTAGATATGCTAAGTCAACATATGAAGCAAAAAGGATCCTTGAAATCAATGTGCTAGGCATGCTAAGTCAACATACGAAGCAGAATGTCCTTGAAAATCATGTACTACGTATGCTCAGTCAACATACGAGCAGAGTGTTCTTGAAAATCGTGTACTACGTATGCTAAGCCAACATACGAGTAGAATATCCTTGAAAACTATGCATGGGATTTTTGAAAATATGTTTAATGTTTTCGAAACCTAATGTAATGTTTTTGAAATCATGTACTAGGTATATTAGGTAAACATGTTTATAAAATGTTTTAAAACCATGTGAAATGCCTTTAAAATCATGTTTGAGATTTTTTGAAAACATGGATGATGTTTTTGAAATTATGCCCTTGGTATATCGGGAAAATATACTATGTTTAAAATGTTTTTAAACCATATGAAATGTTTTTTAAATCATGATTGATGTTTTGAAATCATAAACTATGTATATTGTTATGAAAACCATAATGTAATGATATAGACATATCGCATAAGACCAATTAAGGACTTATGAAAATTACCCTTAGATATCCAAGCAAGGATTTAAAGTGGTACCATGAGTATTCGTCCAGAGTTTGTAACTTATACCTTGTACTTTGTTTCTTTAGAAGAAACGAGTACTGAGGATTTCGTGGAGATCGCGAGCGATCACAAAATGGAAGAACTACAAGAGTAGTTTGTCTTATAAGGAACACGGTTCCTTGGTGTCAGTATTGTAGGGGTATCTCATTTATACACGTAACCACCTTTGTTTTTGTACATTGAAATGTGAATAAAGATTTATTATAAACCAAATTGATTGTTTCAAAGTTCTTGGATACATGATAAATAAAACATAAAGTTTAATTGTTTCAAAGCAGCATCGTTTTCCAGTAAGCCAAATGCTCATCCACGGGCTGGATTTGCATTAACAAGCTTTGGGCAGTTGTTCCTGAAATGGCCCATCTCGCCACAGTTGTAGCAAGAACCAGGTGGAAAACGAGCTTCAACAGGGTTGGCTTGAAGTTAGTTTGATAAGCATTTGCTAGGTGACCAAGACGCCCACATGATGTGCACTGACGAAACTGTAGGTGAGCTTGGTGGTGTTCATTACACCTGTTGCATAGCGGTGCAGTACCAGCATAGGTTTTCTTAGCAAGAGTCTGTGCTGGTTGGTTAGGTACAACTTGATTGTTTTGAGCAACTGTGACGAAGTTCTGTGAAGCCTTACGCTTCTTTGACTTCTTGGAGGACTCAGTCTGCTTATCCTTTGGTTTTGTCTCATCTGATGGTTTCTTGTCACCTTTTCGGAAAAGTTTACCCTTCCTGATCTGAGATTCAGTCAGGGTAGCAGATAGCTTAACGGCCTATCTAACTATGGTAGGGTTACTACCAGTAACAATGTCCTGAACTGGGTCAGGGTGGCCATCAATGTACTTTTCAATTGCCTTATCCAAAGGCGTAACCATGGTTGGACATAACAGACTTAGTTCCTCATAACGATCAGTGTAGGCTCGATGCTCACCGTTATCTTGTTTAAGATTGTTGAATTCCCTTTCCAGGGCCCTGAGTTCATGACGAGGACATAATTCCTTCATCATTAGAGCCCGAAGCTCTTCCCAGGTTTGAGCCAACGCCACATCGGCACCCCTGTCTCTCATCACACCGTTCCACCATGTTAATGCTCGTTTCTCAAAATGTAACTCCCGACCTTCACAGGGTGAACACAAACCCTGATTAACTTATATATATTCACTTAAGCATTTCGTTTGAATTCAGATGAACCAAGTGTCTCAAAAAGTTCGCATACACTCACGACATAATATTTTTGAGCAAATAGATATAACTTATATGAAATTCCCTGCTATTTGAAAAAAATATAAACTATGTGAATTTTTCATGATATGCAACTTACGTGATTTTACGTGATACGTGACTTTATGTGCTATGTGTCTCACATGATTCGTTTTGTGAACCTTTGTGAAGCTATGTGTATTTATGTGCGACCATAAGGTTATTAACAAATCTATAGATAAGAACGTGTCGTATATATTAGCTTAAAATTTCGAGGATGAAATTCCTGTAACATGGGGAGAATGTAACAACCCGTACTCTCGATCCCAATTATCGAGAAGCCGGTTATTTTACCATGTGATTATTATTATTTGCTATTATTGTTATTTAATATTGTTATTATCGTTATTATTTTATGTGTAAAATAATAATAGAAACACGCGGCGAAAGGTTTGATATTCATTTTAAATACCGTTATTTATCAACAAAACCGGGCTAGATTTTTGAGCGAGGTGTGATGTGCTGGAAGTGGGTTAATTAAAACAACTAAAATTACCCTAATTCTAGACTCTCTAAGCTTTAAATTTATAAAACTAAGACTCTCTAAACCCTAAACCACACAACCGGCAAGTGTACCGATCGGTGCAGTATAGCCTAAGGAAGTCCGAGTATCGAACCCAAGAGACTCTACTAAATTACGCTAATGACTCGATCTAAACTTAAACTGACACGACTCAACTAATTGTTTATTAATTGGGGGGTTTTCTAAATATCCTAAATAAAATAATAAAATAATGCTAGAAAACTAGACACGAACTCGAACGAAGGTTTTGACCAGAGGTGATGAAGACTACCTAGGCTAGACGTAGGCTAAACTCAGGATGGATTCCTATTTGATAATTTTGTGGTGTGGAACCGGGATCTTTAAATGCTAAACCTATTAAGACACCACTAAGCCCCTCAAACACTCTCAAGGCGATTCTTGTGGCACTACCTAGGATGTTAAGCTCACCGGTTTTCTAGATTTCTTTTCCGTCCTCTAGTTTCTTGAAAGTGCCTATGTAAGACGCTCTACTTTGCCGCGCGAACGTCTAAAGCAACTATGGGTTTAATCTTGGCTTAATAGACAATGGGTTGTTAATTCCTTATAACTACACCGAGACCTATTAATATCCTCGAGCCTTTCCGCGACGAGTCTAGCAGCACACTTGATTTTAATTAATTACCGAATATTGTTTCTAAGGTTACTTACGCGTTTTCACCCTAAAGGATTAATGACCTATTACGTGATATAGACACTCACCTAAATCAAGAACCCTAATCCGACTCTATTATGTGATAAAGACCGTCACCAAGAATCGAATGAAGCAATAGACAATAATCAAATAATCACAAGCACGCATACGCACCAAGATAAACTACCATAGCGTTTACAATACAAGAAAGATCCATAACCACGACAAAAATCAAATAAAAATCCAAACTTTATTATGCCATAGTCATTAGCCTAGGTAGTTAATGGTTTAGCCAAGGAACATAGTCTTAAAAACAATCAAACAAAATTTCAAACAAGAATTCATCGAAGTAAAAATAAGAAACTAGAAAATAAAAGAAATCGTAAGGTAGAACCCGTAAATTTCTTGGTCTCTAAGCTTCCCACTTGACCCCAATGATTCCCGAGCTTGATTTCTTGCAAGGACAATCTTCAAAACTGATGTTTCGTGCGTCTGATCTCCGTCTTCGTGCGTCTCTGATGTCGTATTATGCCTCTCGTCCAATCATCTCTTTCTGCCCTTGCCGTCCAATAATATTATATATCTTCAAAGTCGGCTCTCCCCCAAGATTCTTCCTGTTGTCGAATAATATCCAAATAATAAAAGGGGTCCTCCCCATATTCACGTTCCAGCCCATCAAAATAAATGAGCTTCGGCCCTTTAAATGTCCAGCCGACCTCCTTAGCCAATAAGGGCTGCCTCCCTTTTAATCCTTTTTATTAATTATTGTTGCTGCCATCTAAATCCCAAACTAACCGACCTCCCTTTTATTAATTGGGCTTCGCCCCAATAGTCGGCTCATCAAACCACCCTCCTTAGCCAATCAAGTCTGCCTCCAAATTATGTGTGGCCCAATCCCCTTAAAGCTTTGGCGGCCCACTAATGTCTTCTGTCTAACTCTCCTTTTCCGTAAACAATAACAATTGCTCTATGTATATCTTGGATTCCGAAAACAATAATAGGTGTACCCTATTTGTCATGACCCATTTTGCCTTCCATAATTGCCGCTTCAAATTCAGTTAATGTAGGCCCAAGTAATGTATTCCATATTATTATGCTTTCTTGACAATAAAACATATATGTCTAAAGGCCCATCTTAACTTTCAACCAAATTAATTTTATAGAGATAAGTGGGCTCGACCCAATCAAGAAAAATAGTGGCGATTTTAGTTCAGTCATTGGCGCCCTACTCTACTCAACTGGCAGGTTATGTACTCATTACTCGTTTTTGCTTCATTTGCGCCAGGATCTGCCAAAACACAATATAATATAATATCATACTAAAACTAACTAAAAACAAATAAAAACTATACATAAATTATACAATCTACACGGGACAAATATGTGTATTTTACCTTACATCAAATATCCCCACACTTAACATTTTTTCGTCCCCGAAAAAGAATTATGCAAAACGGAATCATAGTCGAAATAATCGTTCGGGACAAAAGCTTAAATTACTTATTAAAACTGAAACTTGTGTTAGCCGCGATTGCAAGTATTTCGATCCTTTTAAACCCAAACCCGGTTCCAAGCCCTTATCATGCAATTTAAGTTCAAGTACGGTCAATCTACCTAGGATCTCACACTAAAAATCGCAGGCCCATCTACTCCCACCTCAAACTTATAGGACAAAAGGAACGATCACTGGACCAATTCCCAACCGTTTTATATCAAAACCAGGAGAGTTCACAATCAATTTTTTTTATTTTTTCTTTTTTTTTCATTTTTTTTTCGTTTCGTGAGTCTAGACGGTGCTTTCCCAAAACAAGAGGCAGTCCGGCTGTAGAGTCGCTATCCCCAACCACAGACTACTTAGTTTCGGTACTTTTTATTATTTTTTCCTTTTTCTTGCTTTGCACGGTCGATTTCACACACCCTAGCGGTAATCCGGCTGTAGAGTCGCTATCCCCAACCCAGACTACATAGGAATGGCTACTTTC
The DNA here is from genome assembly GCF_002127325.2 of Helianthus annuus. Lineage (NCBI taxonomy): Eukaryota > Viridiplantae > Streptophyta > Magnoliopsida > Asterales > Asteraceae > Helianthus > Helianthus annuus. Next base: position 71,742,144 of record NC_035436.2, read on the forward strand.
ATTTAGTTTCTAGCTCACTTTTTATTCTATATATTTTTTTTCGTGATCACAAACTCTAACGGTTTTAACTTATAACGGTGCCCCTTATGTTATTTTTGGCGGTTTCAATTTCCCCACTTTTCCTAGATGAGAACCCACTAGTAGACCGACATTAGGTATATTAAAGATCAAAGGAACCTAGAACCGAATCGAGCCTACCCGCACATCCCAAACTAGACACAAGCTCAATTTTTATTATCTCATATTATTATTATTTGAACCCGAACAAAAACTCGACTTTTCTATCATTTTCCGTTTTTATTTTGCAAACTTCTTATTTCAAAGGACATTTTCTGATTTTTTTCAATTTTTTTGGATTTTTCAATTTTTTAATTTTTTTTTGCTTTTATTTTTCGATTTTTTTATGACTCAAGACACTAACTAAACGACACTAAACGATAGTTCCCATCCCCACACTTAAACTTTACATTGCCCTCAATGTAGGATGGAAACCGACTCAAAAAACTAAAAAAAAAAATAAGAAATGAAAAGACTAGGGCAAATCGGAAAGGACTTAGCTGGTTTAATTCGTGCGGATGCTCCAAAACTCTCGTCCAATCCAGCTCGATCGTATAGCATTTTGGTCGCGATCGGCTTTGACTCTAACTGGTATACTCGATAAATGCCTGATATCTGATAAGCAGCTCCAAAATCACCCGAATGGAGATTGAGTACGGGTGGTACATATCAAACCTGCATAAACAAAAACAAGCAAAAACCAAAGCAGTACCGACTCTAAAAAAAATGACTCAATACTACTATATTAGACTCATGATACAAAATAAAAGACTCAATATACAAACTCTACAAATGGTGCACAACTGTCTACGCACTCATGGAGGATCATATAAGCGCAGCTCACCTCCATACCAACTACTACGGGCTGCAGCACTATCAAACCTATCATTTCCCGCATCTCTCCAAACTCCCTCATATTTCTCACAATCTCTCAACTCGTCATCGGGCGGTTTGAATCTAGATGTTTCATATCGAAATCTATCCCCACACTGAGCCCTGCTCAGTATCTCTATCCTAGATTCTAACCTCATCAACCTCTCTTCCAACTCTTCAACTCTCCTATCAGGTGGATCCCCACACTTGGGTTTTAACACCTTCTCCACACTCAGCTCAGTCACCACCTCTTTCTCGGCACTCTCAACCTTCCCACTCTCCTCCAACAACGCGATCGCTTCGACTCGATCACTCGACCCTCTCGTAGTATTCACCTTGAAAACTACCGACTCGTCGCCCGCTCTAAGTGTAATTGTGCCTAAGAAGACATCTATAAGCGCTTTAGCGGTGTTCAAGAACGGGCGCCCTAAAATCAACGGCACTTTTTCATCAGCCTCCATATCTAGCACTACAAAATCCGCTGGAAAGACAAACCTGTCCACCTTCACTAACAAATTCTCCACTATCCCACGAGGATACTTAACTGACTTATCCGCTAACGAGAGGGTCATTCGAGTTGGCTTCAAATCACCAAGGCCTAGTTTTTCGTAAAATGAATATGGCATCAAATTAATACTAGCACCAAGGTCTGCCAACGCGTGGTTTTGAACATCACCACCAAACAAACATGGGATCGTGAATATGCCCGGATCAGTGAGTTTCTCAGGAAGTTTAGTCAAGATCACTGCAGAACAATCTCCATTCAATGGAGTACTAGAACACTCACCTATCTTATCCTTACGCTTGAGAAAATCCTTAAGGAACTTGGCGTATTTGGGCATGGATCTCAGGGCCTCTATGAACGGAAGATTCACCTTTAGCTGGGTGAACATCGTAAGAAACTTCTCGTATTCCCTAGCGTATTGCTGCTGCTTAGCACGGGCGGGAAACGGAAGACGGGAATAATCAATCACCGGCGGTGGCCTAGCCCTAACCGGCTGCTTCTCTACTTTCTTCTCAACCTGAGGCTCCTCGGTATGTGCGGTACTTGCTGGGTCTAGCCTATGTTGCACCTTACCTGGGACCTCCATCTCTATTTCCTCATCTACCTCAGCGTCACTCTCTAACTCAACACTCTCTCTCGCGACCTCTCCTAGACTCATCCCACTACGAGTAGTGATGGCTTTCACAGAATGGTTAACCGGGTGAGTGATACCTGAAAACTGACCAGAGGGGGACTCTCTCAACTGCCTAGCTATATCCCCTACTGACCTCTGAAGATCTAAAAGAGTAGACTCTTGATTTTTAAGCTGAAGTTCGTGGTTTCTATTCGTCTGCTCCTGATTTTTCATGAACGCCTGAGTCTGCATCATCATCTGGGCGAACATCTCCTCCAACCTGTTCGTACTAACCTCAGGAGCCTTTCCACTGCCTTGACTCTCCTGAGTCGGTCCTCCACTAGCAAACTGCCTACTCGAACCACTATACTGACCACTCTGATATAAATCAGTCCCCCTACTTTGATACTGACTCAATGGAAAACCAGGGGGATCGCCAGAAGGGCGATATCCACTACTACTACCACTACCCTGCCAGCTGGAGTTAAAAAGATTATTATTATTACTAAATTGACCCCTAGACTGACCAGCTATGAACTCAACCTGCTCTAGAGTAAGAGTGGGACAATCGAGCGTGTCGTGACCTCCCCTACAGACCTCACACCTATCAATTCTCTTCTTAATCTCACTCAGCTCTCGCTTCATCTCTTGCCTCAACTCCTCTCTAACTCTCTCGATCATAGCAGCAACTACCGATGGATCCAAGCTAACTTGGTTTACCCCTCGACCGGCCGAGGAGGTACGAACAGGAATGGAAGTCCTGCTGGTAGTGCTGTAATCCATGTCAGAATGGGCAAAACTTTGAAACAAATCGTTACACTCAGCTACTGTTTTCTTGCCCAAAAGTTGCCCTCCTGCTGAAGTATCGAAACGAGCTCTAATCTCAGGAGTAAGACCATTGTAGAATTTTTCAACTAACGCCCAATCAGACAAACCATGTTGCGAACAACGGGAAAGAAGCGTCTGAAAACGCTCCCACGCCAAGTGGTACGGCTCATCAGGCTCCATGCGGAAGGAGTGGATCTGATCACGAAGGCGAGACGCTTTGGCTGGTGGAAAGTACTTGGCTAAGAAAGCATCACGGAGACCTGCCCAAGTGGTGAAAGTGCCTGCGGGCTGAGAATCGAACCAGACGGCTGCGCGTCCAGCGAGTGAGAATGGAAAGATCTGAAGATACCTAGCATCAAGATTGACACCCTCAATGGAGAAGGTGCTGCAGAGACGAGTGATGCGATTGATATGAGCGGGGGCATCCTCGTCGTCACGACCATGGAACTGGCAGGAATTTGTGATGGCGGTCATAATGTAGGATGGAATCTGCCAAGACCGATCGTTCGGGATGTCTGGAAGGGTGATGGGGGAATTCCCACCGGCAAAGCCAGTGGTCGCCTGATCGTAGACTGTCCTACGGGCCATGTGAGCTACGGGTGGTGGACTAGGTGGAGATGAAGAAGAAGAAGACTAACAACTGACTCGACAAACTAAAACAAAAAGAAACAAATAAATCTAGACTCCTACGACTCAAACAAATAGCACGTAGCACGTATAATGTCAATCAAGTCCAAACAAAGTAATCAACGCAATCGCCAAGAGTCCCCGGCAACGGCGCCAAAGACTTGATGTGCTGGAAGTGGGTTAATTAAAACAACTAAAATTACCCTAATTCTAGACTCTCTAAGCTTTAAATTTATAAAACTAAGACTCTCTAAACCCTAAACCACACAACCGGCAAGTGTACCGATCGGTGCAGTATAGCCTAAGGAAGTCCGAGTATCGAACCCAAGAGACTCTACTAAATTACGCTAATGACTCAATCTAAACTTAAACTGACACGACTCAACTAATTGTTTATTAATTGGGGGGTTTTCTAAATATCCTAAATAAAATAATAAAATAATGCTAGAAAACTAGACACGAACTCGAACGAAGGTTTTGACCAGAGGTGATGAAGACTACCTAGGCTAGACGTAGGCTAAACTCAGGATGGATTCCTATTTGATAATTTTGTGGTGTGGAACCGGGATCTTTAAATGCTAAACCTATTAAGACACCACTAAGCCCCTCAAACACTCTCAAGGCGATTCTTGTGGCACTACCTAGGATGTTAAGCTCACCGGTTTTCTAGATTTCTTTTCCGTCCTCTAGTTTCTTGAAAGTGCCTATGTAAGACGCTCTACTTTGCCGCGCGAACGTCTAAAGCAACTATGGGTTTAATCTTGGCTTAATAGACAATGGGTTGTTAATTCCTTATAACTACACCGAGACCTATTAATATCCTCGAGCCTTTCCGCGACGAGTCTAGCAGCACACTTGATTTTAATTAATTACCGAATATTGTTTCTAAGGTTACTTACGCGTTTTCACCCTAAAGGATTAATGACCTATTACGTGATATAGACACTCACCTAAATCAAGAACCCTAATCCGACTCTATTATGTGATAAAGACCGTCACCAAGAATCGAATGAAGCAATAGACAATAATCAAATAATCACAAGCACGCATACGCACCAAGATAAACTACCATAGCGTTTACAATACAAGAAAGATCCATAACCACGACAAAAATCAAATAAAAATCCAAACTTTATTATGCCATAGTCATTAGCCTAGGTAGTTAATGGTTTAGCCAAGGAACATAGTCTTAAAAACAATCAAACAAAATTTCAAACAAGAATTCATCGAAGTAAAAATAAGAAACTAGAAAATAAAAGAAATCGTAAGGTAGAACCCGTAAATTTCTTGGTCTCTAAGCTTCCCACTTGACCCCAATGATTCCCGAGCTTGATTTCTTGCAAGGACAATCTTCAAAACTGATGTTTCGTGCGTCTGATCTCCGTCTTCGTGCGTCTCTGATGTCGTATTATGCCTCTCATCCAATCATCTCTTTCTGCCCTTGCCGTCCAATAATATTATATATCTTCAAAGTCGGCTCTCCCCCAAGATTCTTCCTGTTGTCGAATAATATCCAAATAATAAAAGGGGTCCTCCCCATATTCACGTTCCAGCCCATCAAAATAAATGAGCTTCGGCCCTTTAAATGTCCAGCCGACCTCCTTAGCCAATAAGGGCTGCCTCCCTTTTAATCCTTTTTATTAATTATTGTTGCTGCCATCTAAATCCCAAACTAACCGACCTCCCTTTTATTAATTGGGCTTCGCCCCAATAGTCGGCTCATCAAACCACCCTCCTTAGCCAATCAAGGCTGCCTCCAAATTATGTGTGGCCCAATCCCCTTAAAGCTTTGGCGGCCCACTAATGTCTTCTGTCTAACTCTCCTTTTCCGTAAACAATAACAATTGCTCTATGTATATCTTGGATTCCGAAAACAATAATAGGTGTACCCTATTTGTCATGACCCATTTTGCCTTCCATAATTGCCGCCTCAAATTCAGTTAATGTAGGCCCAAGTAATGTATTCCATATTATTATGCTTTCTTGACAATAAAACATATATGTCTAAAGGCCCATCTTAACTTTCAACCAAATTAATTTTATAGAGATAAGTGGGCTCGACCCAATCAAGAAAAATAGTGGCGATTTTAGTTCAGTCATTGGCGCCCTACTCTACTCAACTGGCAGGTTATGTACTCATTACTCGTTTTTGCTTCATTTGCGCCAGGATCTGCCAAAACACAATATAATATAATATCATACTAAAACTAACTAAAAACAAATAAAAACTATACATAAATTATACAATCTACACGGGACAAATATGTGTATTTTACCTTACATCAAGGTGCCTAATCGTTTAATGGGTTCACGCACTTGGGCTATGCCCAACCTAACTAACCTAAACCCTACCTATTTAAACCTCCTTATAATTCCTCATCCCCTCATTTATAATAAAACCATGAACTTCCCATGGGAATTACCCCTCTCGAAACCGTGCAGCCGCAATCACAATTACCACACACCCACAAAACCATGCAGCCCCAACCCTAATCCCATAACCATGCAGCCGCACACTCACCCACAGTTCTCGTCCCTCTCTGCAATCCCGATCACCAGAGTGATTCCGGCCGCCACCCTGCTCCTCCGATGAGCACCCCCAACCCTTCTTCTTCCGCTATCTCTCACCCACAACCCACTTCAGCCACCCGAAACATCAGTACGAGAGAAACGGAAGGAGAAAGAGAGAGAAACAGGGTTGGCCCCACTTCACGGCAGCGTTGCGACGGTGACAGACGCTAGTGCCGTCGATTCGGTGGTCGGAAACGCTGAAAGAACGGCTAAACTCCGAAGACATTACAGCAAATTAAGGGTGGATGTGCTCGAGAAGTGGCGTGATGTTTCTGTTCGAACCCGGGTGGTGGAGCCGACGGTAGCGGCGGCCGCCGGAGCTCTGGCTAGTGGTCGTAGCAGTAGCGACTGATGCTCAAAGGAAACCCTCGGTCAGTATTTTGTTATGTCTGAATGTTGGTGCCTATTGTGAACCTTGGTGGTATAACTGTTACTATTTGTTTATTTAGATGTGAAAACTATATGAAGACATTGATTAAAAACTATATTGGAATTTATAGAAAGAATGGTATATGTTGATGTTGGTGACTGTTAGCTTAGATCTATTCAGAAGTTTGTTGAATTGTTGATATTTTTTTTGTGAAGTGATAGGCGACAAGACTGTGTATGTTGTTAATTTACTGACTGGAGATTTTATATGTGTTCATCATGGATTGTTTGCATTTTTTGTGATCCTCGGCTATATACATAGATACTTGTTAAACGGTTTTGACAAAGTAGGAGCTACATAATCTGTTCTTATAATATATCCCAATTTTTAACCAGCTGACATGTTGAAGTATGGAATAATAATTAAATGATCTTGATTTGCTTGCATAATGAGATCTGAAACCGTGGTTGTAAATGTTAGGATAGACTTTTGCCAATAGAAATTGAATTGGGCATTTATAATTTGCTTGACTTATATTTGATTAAAAGTGTGCCACTTGATTTGTTAACTGTTACTGGAAGCGATTTAGGATTGGTGTTCAAAATAGTGGTGATAAAATTTACAAAGATATGATTTGGATAAATTGATTTGTCGTACACTCGGAGCATGCAAACACATAATGCGCAATGTGCAACCTTGCAAAGCATGACCACACACTTGTCAATGGACCACACACTCCAGTATGGGTCGCACACTTGACAAGTGGGCCGCACATTAAACATACATTGGGCCTTATTCTAGTGGGTCGCACACTAGAAAAGCCCAAACCTTTTATAGGCCACACACAGCTCACTGATCCGTGTCTCCATGTCATTTCGTGTCAGTTGTTTTATAAATGGATTATTTATGATTAAGTTGTTATGCCATAAGTGTTACTACTTGTACACTACTTGACAAATATGTGTAGCTTGTACGTGATTACTTGTTTACCGTCCTAACGAGTGGTAACCATAATAGGGTGTGGTTGACCAATTTAGGACAAATGCTTTATCTACCGAGCAAAGCAAAGGTGAGTTCACACAGCCAAGGCATGGGGTTCCCAGGGTGGGAATGGGATTTGGATGATTTATTCGTACATACTTAGTTAATAGAACCTAATGATATGGTCCTCGGGTGAGGAAGAGTAATGATAAGATACGGCTAGACTAGTATACCAATTGAACTGATCTTCGCACACACGCCAGGGGTTGGCCGCGATATTATGACTAATCATTCGCACACATGCCTAGGAAGGCCGCGAACTATACATACTAAAACTTCGCACACATGCCAGGGTGGCCGCGATACAAATATACATAGTCTAGGATATTTGGGAATATTTCCCCTAACCTTCACATACATGCCGAGAGGGCCGCGATGGAAACTAATACGAGACATGATTTAACGAACGAACATAATGCTACTCATACTGTTACAATTACTGAACTGTACACTGCGAACTCGCTCAACTAGTTGTTGACTCTCTGCTGCATGCCTTGCAGGACCTTAGGTACATATGGAGCTTGCACAGGGAGGAGCAGGTCGTTGTGGGACATGGATCGTGGATGCCATGTTAACATTTAAACCTTGAACTTGTGATTTACATTAGGTTTACATACTTATGCTTCCGCTACTCAATTTATGTTTTGTTTGGTTTGAACATCAATTGTATTGAATTGGGTTTTACGAACTACTTTATTTATTATACACTATGTTCAATATGATTGATGGCTTGATCCTGGTCATGTAACGCCTCCAAGCGGTGGTACTCCGCGTGTGGATTTTGGGGGTGTGACAGATTGGTATCAGAGCCATTGGTTATAGGGAACTTGGTTTTAATAAAGGGAAAAAGTTTTTATTAAGACCAGACTATAACCGGTACAGTGCTCAACGATCCACAACGACGCTTCGCTCCACGTGCAAGACTCAACATTCTAGGCGATGTGATTTAAGTTTATATTGCTTACCTGCTAGATCACTTTTGCGTAATGTATTGTTTATGGTATGTTTATTTAGAGTAGTAGCATGCTGCCTGTTAGCCCTATTGCGTCCTGTGTGACACACAATTGTTTAAATATTTGACAAGTGGTGGTCAAACCCCTTTCTAATTTCTCATCACCCTGCTACGACAATCGTATATGCGTTCTATCTATTCATACGCTTATCTCGACATGACGTCGCCATTTGACCCTCCGTACATTCGGTTTGTACGCCAATATTTTCGTAGACCAGAACCGGCTCGAACGAACACGGGATTAGGAGAACTATACCCACGCATCCCTGTAGACGAACCTTATCACTTTCACCTGTCATCGTCGCTAGAAGTGAAGCAGTGACAGTTACACGCGTTTGTCGTTTTGCAACACTAATCTTTACCCACCAAATTCTGTGTTAGACAAATGATACACTCGCGCGACCTCGATGCAACGAACTTCCCTTTTGTGCCATGCCGCTATGCACCACTACTGGAAATTTCTTATAGACAACAGATTAGCTGGTCGAATCCTTCGGTTATTGTTGGACCCCTGTTTTCACTCGATTCTTCGTATGAACCTCATCGATTCCCTGTTTCTTCGATTGGCAACCGATTTAACGAAATGCCAACAACCATACCACGATTTCCCATCGATCACAAGATTACCCCCCCCCCCCAAGCGTTGTAAGGTATCTATAGATCAAGTTCGTTGGAACTCACTTCAAGCCATCGTTTTAGAACAATTTTCGGGACAAAAATTCTTTCAAGTAGGGGATGATGTAACACCCGACCTTCACAGGGTGAACACAAACCCTGATTAACTTATATATATTCACTTAAGCATTTCGTTTGAATTCAGATGAACCAAGTGTCTCAAAAAGTTCGCATACACTCACGACACAATATTTTTGAGCAAATAGATATAACTTATATGAAATTCCCTGCTATTTGAAAAAAATATAAACTATGTGAATTTTTCATGATATGCAACTTACGTGATTTTACGTGATACGTGACTTTATGTGCTATGTGTCTCACATGATTCGTTTTGTGAACCTTTGTGAAGCTATGTGTATTTATGTGCGACCATAAGGTTATTAACAAATCTATAGATAAGAACGTGTCGTATATATTAGCTTAAAATTTCGAGGACGAAATTCCTGTAACATGGGGAGAATGTAACAACCCGTACTCTCGATCCCAATTATCGAGAAGCCGGTTATTTTACCATGTGATTATTATTATTTGCTATTATTGTTATTTAATATTGTTATTATCGTTATTATTTTATGTGTAAAATAATAATAGAAACACGCGGCGAAAGGTTTGATATTCATTTTAAATACCGTTATTTATTAACAAAACCGGGCCAGATTTTTGAGCGAGGTGCCTAATCGTTTAATGGGTTCACGCACTTGGGCTATGCCCAACCTAACTAACCTAAACCCTACCTATTTAAACCTCCTTATAATTCCTCATCCCCTCATTTATAATAAAACCATGAACTTCCCATGGGAATTACCCCTCTCGAAACCGTGCAGCCGCAATCACAATTACCACACACCCACAAAACCATGCAGCCCCAACCCTAATCCCATAACCATGCAGCCGCACACTCACCCACAGTTCTCGTCCCTCTCTGCAATCCCGATCACCAGAGTGATTCCGGCCGCCACCCTGCTCCTCCGATGAGCACCCCCAACCCTTCTTCTTCCGCTATCTCTCACCCACAACCCACTTCAGCCACCCGAAACATCAGTACGAGAGAAACGGAAGGAGAAAGAGAGAGAAACAGGGTTGGCCCCACTTCACGGCAGCGTTGCGACGGTGACAGACGCTAGTGCCGTCGATTCGGTGGTCGGAAACGCTGAAAGAACGGCTAAACTCCGAAGACATTACAGCAAATTAAGGGTGGATGTGCTCGAGAAGTGGCGTGATGTTTCTGTTCGAACCCGGGTGGTGGAGCCGACGGTAGCGGCGGCCGCCGGAGCTCTGGCTAGTGGTCGTAGCAGTAGCGACTGATGCTCAAAGGAAACCCTCGGTCAGTATTTTGTTATGTCTGAATGTTGGTGCCTATTGTGAACCTTGGTGGTATAACTGTTACTATTTGTTTATTTAGATGTGAAAACTATATGAAGACATTGATTAAAAACTATATTGGAATTTATAGAAAGAATGGTATATGTTGATGTTGGTGACTGTTAGCTTAGATCTATTCAGAAGTTTGTTGAATTGTTGATATTTTTTTTGTGAAGTGATAGGCGACAAGACTGTGTATGTTGTTAATTTACTGACTGGAGATTTTATATGTGTTCATCATGGATTGTTTGCATTTTTTGTGATCCTCGGCTATATACATAGATACTTGTTAAACGGTTTTGACAAAGTAGGAGCTACATAATCTGTTCTTATAATATATCCCAATTTTTAACCAGCTGACATGTTGAAGTATGGAATAATAATTAAATGATCTTGATTTGCTTGCATAATGAGATCTGAAACCGTGGTTGTAAATGTTAGGATAGACTTTTGCCAATAGAAATTGAATTGGGCATTTATAATTTGCTTGACTTATATTTGATTAAAAGTGTGCCACTTGATTTGTTAACTGTTACTGGAAGCGATTTAGGATTGGTGTTCAAAATAGTGGTGATAAAATTTACAAAGATATGATTTGGATAAATTGATTTGTCGTACACTCGGAGCATGCAAACACATAATGCGCAATGTGCAACCTTGCAAAGCATGACCACACACTTGTCAATGGACCACACACTCCAGTATGGGTCGCACACTTGACAAGTGGGCCGCACATTAAACATACATTGGGCCTTATTCTAGTGGGTCGCACACTAGAAAAGCCCAAACCTTTTATAGGCCACACACAGCTCACTGATCCGTGTCTCCATGTCATTTCGTGTCAGTTGTTTTATAAATGGATTATTTATGATTAAGTTGTTATGCCATAAGTGTTACTACTTGTACACTACTTGACAAATATGTGTAGCTTGTACGTGATTACTTGTTTACCGTCCTAACGAGTGGTAACCATAATAGGGTGTGGTTGACCAATTTAGGACAAATGCTTTATCTACCGAGCAAAGCAAAGGTGAGTTCACACAGCCAAGGCATGGGGTTCCCAGGGTGGGAATGGGATTTGGATGATTTATTCGTACATACTTAGTTAATAGAACCTAATGATATGGTCCTCGGGTGAGGAAGAGTAATGATAAGATACGGCTAGACTAGTATACCAATTGAACTGATCTTCGCACACACGCCAGGGGTTGGCCGCGATATTATGACTAATCATTCGCACACATGCCTAGGAAGGCCGCGAACTATACATACTAAAACTTCGCACACATGCCAGGGTGGCCGCGATACAAATATACATAGTCTAGGATATTTGGGAATATTTCCCCTAACCTTCGCATACATGCCGAGAGGGCCGCGATGGAAACTAATACGAGACATGATTTAACGAACGAACATAATGCTACTCATACTGTTACAATTACTGAACTGTACACTGCGAACTCGCTCAACTAGTTGTTGACTCTCTACTGCATGCCTTGTAGGACCTTAGGTACATATGGAGCTTGCACAGGGAGGAGCAGGTCGTTGTGGGACATGGATCGTGGATGCCATGTTAACATTTAAACCTTGAACTTGTGATTTACATTAGGTTTACATACTTATGCTTCCGCTACTCAATTTATGTTTTGTTTGGTTTGAACATCAATTGTCTTGAATTGGGTTTTACGAACTACTTTATTTATTATACACTATGTTCAATATGATTGATGGCTTGATCCTGATCATGTCACGCCTCCAAGCGGTGGTACTCCACGTGTGGATTTTGGGGGTGTGACACAAAAACACTAGATGCAAACTCAACCTTTCGCTCATTTGGACACTAAACATGTTGGAATATGCTTTCTAGACTCTCGAACCATTGTAGGAGTGCAGTTGCTCCTTGAGACCCAGAAAATTTCAGTGGTTTAGCCGAATTGAATGTTTTGTAGCTACACTGAGCATTGTTATTGTTGTTATTGTTATTTGCTTGGTTTATCTGAGTAATAAGGTTCGGAATCACAGCAGCAATCAGCTGAGCACTAGGGCTGCGAGTGCAGCATCCTGAGTTTGATCGCGTCTAGGAGGCATTTTCTAAAAGAGCAAAGGAACATGAGAGGAAACGAGTGAGATGACATTGGATAGTCAAAATAGAACGTTTAAAAATATCGACAAAGCATAAGGATTGTGATCATTTGTTCGTTACCTAGAACAAACAAATGACACGGTGACTGATCAAAGTAAATGGGTCATAATAATGTATCACGAAGACATGTTTTAGCCTATAAGTGGATACTCACCCCAAGAGTTCCCAGGTAAGAGTGACTGGTCCGATACTGCGGATTCATACGAACACTCTAGCCTTAGACAGAAAACTCGAGGTACAGGCACCCACCCTTCCAGATTGCATGTGTTCACATTATGAAGACCCAAACTTTGACGAGATTTTGAAAACACCAAAGGCTTAAAAGCCTAAAACAAATCATCTAAGGATAGATGATTTCTTGTGATGTTTTGAAAAATTTTGACTCGAGAGAATGAATTGTGTTTTGATTTTGCTAATCACCTAAGGATAGGTGATTGGTATTGTATTAAGAATCTAAACGCAAGAAAACTCACGTTAGGGTCCTAGGAAGGTTATAGACTAGGTCAAGAGCATTATTAATAACCTAATTCCCTATAACCATGAGCTTTGATACCAACTCTTCTGTCACACCCCGACTAAGTAACACAACAAACCGCGGCGGAAATGTCGGGGAGTGTCGTAACAGAATCATTGTTTCGCAACACATGGTAATTGAAGTTTTGTTTTATTTCATTAATTGTCTCATTGTTTTGATACAAACCAAATAATTACAACAATTTTCTTTCAAGTTTTAAGTCACTAAAGCCCGCGTCCATCCTATGTGTAGAAAGCAATTAACAATCATCACATAGTAGAACCTGAAACATATAGTCAGCATAAAAATGCTGGCGAATACATAGGTTTTGTATATCAAATTCATGGCTTTGAATCCATATTGCAATACCTCGTCCAACTACGAGAGTTGTCGAGTATGTACCTTGAAATCAAAAAGTGTTTGATATTGCAATATGTTTTATCAACTTTACAAGTTGATATATGTAAAACCAAAACCATTATAGCCATGAATCTTGACTAAAAACATTGTCTTTGTAAAACCAAGTAGTGAATCATCTTTGAAAGTAAACATTGTATGGTTTATATCTTTAAGTAAACCTCGTTGTGTGACATCCTTTGAAAACATTTGTCCAAATCGTTCAAATCGTTTAAATCGTTCAATCGTTCAAATCATTCAAATCGTTCAATCGTTCATATCGTTCAAATCATCCGTGTTATAAACCATTGTTCAATAGTCCGTGTTTTAATTGTGAAATAAAACTTTTGGTCGTTCTTTAAAGAATACATTCAAACCTGTGTGACTCGATATACCACCCATGGGGTATCTTTAATAGGCCCTGAAATACCTTTTTAACAAGACTAACAAACCAACGCATGATTTGTTAATCAGATAACAGGATCTGTCGTTACCCACATTACCCACCAAAGGGATAGTCTGATAACGGGATTTGTCAGATCCTATGGTACATAAACATACTACTGGTCGGCTTGATCATAGTTAATGAATGTCATTCGAATATCTTTCGACTAACGCCCCAACAAGTTCGTTTACATTATTGAAATCATTATGTGTTATATACATCATAACATTTGTTTATGGAAACTCGGAAAGCATTTAGCACATATGAGTCACCCCAAAACAATTGAAAGCATAAAAGAGGGGAACTATGTACTCACTTGAGATTGCAAGTATCCTTGATTAAGTGACCTAACAAACTCGGGAAATCAAGGAATCAAGTGGCACCTAATATGGATTCGTTATGTTAATAATCGAGGCCTAAATCGGGAGATCGGATAGAATGAGGTCTTGTAAACCAAATGAGTGTTGGAACTCATATGATATGGTTTAACAAAGCCTACATTCTGATTTGAAACCTATCCTAAGTGCTTATGACCCGTTAAGGTAGTTTACGCTACTTTAACGCGTCATTTGCGCAAATGTGCATTCGGATGGTCTAACTATCCCTATGATAAGTATTATATGCCCTAACATGTTTAATAATGTTGCATAATCAGTTTAAATGTCAAAATTTAGGTTACATATGCTTAAATTCAAATTACGCATGAAAAGGGCATTTTGGTCATTTTCCTAAGGCACATAAACTACCTATCATACAACTAATTAAACTAAGTGACCATAAGGTATAACCTTGGAAGGTTATTCCCTATACAACTATGGTCACAAAATATGCTTGGTCAGATCCTAATGATCGACCAAACGGGTCGGGTTCGAAAGTCTAAGCGGTTGTCGAGACCGCTTGACTTACGACCCTAAATAAGCACTAAACTAAAAGTGACGAGTTAAACATGTTAAAACATGTTTAACTAAGTTAGAAAACTGATTTGGTATCAAAACAAAGTGTTTTGATACCCGAAAATAGTTTCGTCGCAAAATGCACATAATTGTGCATTTTGACCGAAACTTTGACTCGTCACTTCGACTAGTCAACGTGGTAATCAGTAGGTATAATCGCAAGGGGCTATAACCATCGTGATTACGCTCAGGTTGCAAAGTTCAAACGAACTTTGACTTGATCAAATCATGGTCAAAGCAGAAAGTCAAACACTGTTTGACTTTCTTGCTTAAACTAAATAACAAAGCACGAAAGAACACTTACAAGTGTTCTAGGCTTGGAAATATGACTAAGAATGCTCAAGTATGAGGCCTCCAACTAAGTATGGTAGCCTCAATCAGAGCAAGAGTGAAAGAAAGAAGAAATGAGCAATTTGTTGAATGAATGAAGTTGGCCATTTATACTAATCCTTGAATCGTAGGATGATGACAAGTGTTTATGTGTTGCCCAAGGATTAATCTCATCCCTACAAGTGTTTGGACCAGGTTACAAGCCTTGGGGAACACTTAAATAGCCCACAAGATTGCAAAAACCAAGTTGGAATATCAGTTTGCAACAGCTGGGAAGCTTTTTGGAAAATTCTGAAAAATGGCCTCTGTCGCGTGTCGCGCCAGAGCACTATGGCTCCCTCGCGTGGCGTGAGGGGAGCTGTTTTGCCAAAAGTTTCATTTTTGACAGTTTCAGTCCCTGCAGCATGTTTTGATGGTTTTTGACGTGTATAACCCCCGTTGACCCAATTTCAAGGCTCTAAAAGGATGTTAAAGCATAGGGGACTTGAAATATGCTTGTAAATATCATGGATGTCGGTTCGTTTGCTCGTACGATCGCGTTTTCGGTTAATTGTGACGAAACTCGAACGAACGCGTAAACGATTCAAATTAAGCGACAAATGGTATTTTTGCATTCCTATCACTAAAATATAATATTCTAGTGATTACAAAAAAATTTGGATGTCCGGATATGGTCAGAACGCGAGATATGCACGTTTATGTAAACTTTCATAGTTTTTGACGCTTTTAGTCCCTGTTGATCAAATAAGCATATTTTCTCACACCGAAGCCCTCAAAGCTTATTTCTAAGCTATGTTAAGGGTATTTAGGGTATGTTTAGCTTATGATCTTGTTCCGGAGTGTTCGTTGCTATACGAATTGGCAGACCTTTGCAGCTTGTCGCAAATAGTCGATGTGATCGAATAAACTTGTTTTTGCCATACCAAACCCTTCAAAACTTATTTCTAAGTTATATATAGGTTATATAAGGTATGTTAAGCTTATGTCACTGTTCCGGGGTGTACGTTTCGTTTAACTGATTATATTTGCGTAATAGTTTACGTAAAACTTCTAGAAGAGCTTCTCGAGAGTTCGGAATCATACGAAATTTGATATGTGTACTTGTCATATGTAATTGTAAAAATCCCGAGAATGAAATACAAGATTTCATTAGATTCATAATTGTATGATGATCGAAATGGCACAAATGTCACAATCAGCTCCATCTCTTCCGGGTCAATTTGATCATAATCTTCTTTAGTGAGATTGGTGTTGCCAATCTTTCCGGCGACTAAGCGCTCATAAGATTCCAGAATTGATGCGAGAAACACCATTTGCTGTTTAGCTGTTTCTTCATTAAAGTTCTGAGCGTTGTTGAGATTCACGGCTATGTTGCATTGAAAGACGTTAGTGTTTGGAGTAGTTTGAGATTGCTGAGTGTTTGATGCAGATGGTGTATGTGCACTCGAACCAGTACCATGATACCCGTAACTGCTTGAAGAAGACCTACTGTTAGACTTCTCTTGTGCAACAGTGTTTGAGCTTTCGGCACTGAAAGCAGTTTTTGGTGATGTAGCTTTAGAAATCATGCTGCTACTGTAATATAGATCTACATTTTGTTGATACTGTGTGTTGTTCACTTTATTCAACTTCTTGATTTCCAACTCGTGCCCCTCCAACCTTTCAATCAACCAATTCAGTGTGATTTCTGCCATCGGCTTTGTGTTCTTGAGCACTAATCCAAAATACTGCCAATCTTGTTCATTCAGCAACGCCTCAAACATCTTATAAACTAACTCCTCCTGATCTTTCTTGATCCCGAATCTTTCTAATTCTGCTTTTAAATGACAAAATCTTTCTATCATTTGGCGAACATTTTCATTTTCCATACAAGTAAATAGATCGAACTCCTTTTTAACAAAGATTTTTTGTTTTTCACTATCTCTTCTCCGCCAGTACATTTCTTCTCCAGCTTTTCCCACAAATCCTTTGAATTGTCGTAATCGATCAACGAGATGACATCGTCTCTGACAGACTGGTGTAGCAAGGCAATAGCTTTTTGTTCAGACACAAACTCTTCTTGCTCAGTATCTTCTAAATTATCAAAGTCTCTTCTTGTAGGAAAGTAACCATTCTTAAGACGTTTCCAACTGTCATAAGCGAATGCTCTCAACCATCCATCAAAGCGCTTTGCCCAGCGATTGTAATCCTCTATCGCCATAAGTTTCGGTGGTTTATTATAAGTGCCATAAGCGTTGTCAACACTTAGCGAATCGGATATCGCTTTAGTAGCTGTTTTCGGGTTTGTGTCAGATTAAGTAGTTCCACTGCTATTGTATGTGAAGAAATTGCCAAATGGATTCATAAACTAGTCACCCATGATTGTCGTACCTGAAAAAGTCAAACTTGGTCAAACTTGAAAAACACAACAACAACAGTTGATCGGATGGTCAATCTTCCGGATGACTATCTGGATGAAATGACCAAATGAACTAGTCTAAAAAATATGCCCAGTGTCGGATGACTATTCGGTCGGATGACAATCCGATCGAATGGTCACTCGATGATTGAACTTTTCAAACAACAAAATACTTATCCGGTCGGATGACAATCCGATCGGATGAGTAGTGACGTCAGCAGATAACAAGAACCAATAACAAGGCAATCCGATCGGATGACTATCCGATCGGACGAGTGACGTCAGCAACATTCATCTCAAAGTTCATGGTTTTTTATCGATTTCGATGTGTTTTTGTTCGAATTTTGCCATGAAAATTTGTAGGATTTTAATACAACAGATTGCGAACACAATATGTGAAATTTAGGCCATTTTAACCGTGAATCCTTAGTCAATTTTAGATTTTTAATAGTTTGAGATAAGAGAAGATAGAACATTGATAAAAACAGATAAGTATATGAAGAATCAGATAAAATCTCCGGTGAAATCGGCTGTGATCGGTCAAACTCTCTTTGAAAACGCTGCAGATTGCGACCTCCAAGCTCTGATACCACTTGTGAGGACCGATTGGTTCGGTTC
Organism: Helianthus annuus; assembly: GCF_002127325.2. Classification (NCBI taxonomy): domain Eukaryota; kingdom Viridiplantae; phylum Streptophyta; class Magnoliopsida; order Asterales; family Asteraceae; genus Helianthus; species Helianthus annuus. The sequence continues at coordinate 71,760,478 of NC_035436.2, forward strand.
TAGATTGAACAACTCAGGTCGGATCTATCACTGTAGAAGTGCGGAATCCATATATAGTGTAGAAGTAGAATCAATAATGAGTTCAACGTTTAAAGCTTCCATTCTCATTCAATATGTGCAAAAGTACAAAGAACCAGTGAGAATTTGACAGAGCTCCGCCTCAGAGACAACACATGAACTACTTACAGCTGAGACCCAAGTCTCCTATTTATAGGCGAGCTAGTCTGGGAGAATATGTCGTCCGATCGAATGGTCATCCGATCGGACGGGTTTAACAACATACGACACGTTCCGTTTTCTCCCAGATATAATATACAATACAAACAAAATATAATGACACTAACAGGACAAAATATAGACTAAGTACAGACGGAAGCTACAGACATAGTGCATCTACAACCAAGAACCACCTTAACCATCACACACCACCACCGTACAACACCTCTTCCTGGCAAGCGCAACCACCTCACCTGCAGGCTGCAACCATACACCACCATCACCACAATAAACCACATTCAGCCCCACTTCCGACAGTACCATCACCACTATAAACCACCGCCATACACCACCTTCGACACCACCATCACCACAATAAAGTTTCACGTTTAAGAAAGAAGAACACGAAAAACTTAGACTCTTAAACAAAAATATTAAGAGACATAAATTTAAAATACCAAGGTCCTAGATCATGAACTTACCGTGCTTTTTTATAGAATCAAATCCCAACCGCAACACCCAAGATCACCGATGGAACTAAGAATTTGCATAATCTTGATGATTAACTTAGTCGTTTTGTCTTGGTTGTAATGAGCTTGGTTTGGAGGCTTGTGCTCAATATTTGAGGGGATTGTAGTTGTATCTATATCGCCAACATAAAATTTATCTGTCATGGCTTTAGCAGTTGAGCTATGGCCTACATATTAAAATCACTAGTTGTGTGTTTCCTTGCGAAAGTTAACAATAAGCACACGTTTGCACCAAAAAAGAATCCCCTAGAATTGAACCGGAAGTTGTAAGACGGAGTAATTACATGATAGAAAGATTGAAGGAGAGCGATGTCATTGAAATTGAAGGAGGGTAAGACATTGAATCATCTTCAATGTAAGGGTAACTGTTCCCGCCATTAAATCAACATTCAATTTCAAAGGAGGGTTTCACAACTGATCTGTGTGATGAAAGGTAGATGAGAGTAGAAAGGGAAGAAAATGGTAAAAACTAAAGATTCCAACTCGTGGCTTTTGGTATGCCATCTTAAAATGTGTGGGAAATTACCAATCTAACTATCCAGTTTCCTTAATATAGTATTATAGATATAGATATAGATGTAGATATATATTATAGATTAATTAATGATTTGTTTAGAGGGTTGAATATTTCCAAAGGTAGAATTTATTTTGATTAGTTATGTAAGTTATTATTTGAATAAGGGTTATTGGATTTTAATAATCCTAAGTTTCACCAGTTGGCCGATAATAATCCCAACTTTAAAAATTCCCTCCAATAATCCCAACTTGTAAAAGTTTGGCCGCCATTGATCCTTTTCTAACATAGGTGCACTTAAATCAATTAAGGAGTCTCTGGGTGTAATTAAATCTATTGAGGAGACCAAATTCTTATATGTTTGAAAAGGATCAATGGCGGCCAAACTTTTACAAATTGGGATTATTGGAGAGAATTTTTAAAGTTGGGATTATTATCGGCCAACTGGTGAAACTTAGGATTATTAAAATCCAATAACCCTTTGAATAATGATGAGGATTTAAATAGTTAGTTTTTGTGTTAAAACCAAGCGACGGATGACATTTTAGACGCCTTTATTTGTCGGTTGCGACATGCGATCAACGAGCAAAGAAAGACATGAGATACACCTAAATAGAGAATTCATTGTGGTCAATGAAGGCCGGTTAAGAAACTTTATAACTCTTTTCCTATTATAATGTTTGGATACCTACTCGCAAGTCTCATGTTGATGTAGATAGCCTTAAAGTCCAAGAGAAGAGGGTTAAGAAAATGATGATTTAGAGGTTAGTTGCTGTGACATGTATAATAATAAAGTAGTTGAACATGAAGAATCATGTGGAAGGCATTTGTGCATTCGGGTTGGTCCTATTTCGTCCCTTAGAAATTGTTTCTATGCAAAATTTACCCATATTCATGATCATTGTATGTATAAATTGATGCTATCAAGTTGTTCCACACAATTCCTTTATTTCATCTTTTGGCAGGGTAATTTTATACTTCTAACAAGAGTTTGGATCATCAGAAAATAAAGTTTGGGTTCAAAACTGTATTTGATGTCAAACTTTATAACACTATTGGACATTTGGACCCTTCCATTGACCTAATGTATTTGAACTTATATATATATTTAGGTTAAACATAAAAAAGCCCATATTTAACACGTGTAAGACACAAGTATAATATACCACAGCATAATGTACAACATATCACAACAACCAAACCAACAAACTTGAGGGGGTGTAAAAGTATTTTCTAGAGTTAATACAAATATTATAAAGCCAAATAAATTTGTACACAAAGACCAAATTTGCGAAACCAAAAAATTGAAGGACCAAAACCGGAAGGAGAATTCTCTACTGACTTTGGTTTCTAGCATATAGCATAAATGGTGGTTTAGTCATTATTTATTATTATTCTATACATAGAAGTAGGGATGAGCTCGATATCGACCGGTAATGAACCGGTACTGGAACCGAAAATACCGATATCGAAAATCCTTAAAAGTAGGTATCGGTATCGAATATACCCGGTACGGTTCGGTACCGGTACGATGTACCGGTACCGGTACGGTACCGATATTTGAGGGTAAAAACCGGTACCGTACCAGACCAGTACCGAGAATGTCAAAAGTCGGTACTGAAAATGTACCCGGTTCGATAAATTCGGTACCGATACTGGTTCGGTATCGGTTCAGTACGGTACCAGGTACCATTTACTCATCCCTACATAGAAGCTTCCGTAGAAAAAAAACGACGTATTTCAAAACTTTGTAAAACATCATATAATAAAACATACCATAAATAACTAAAATGTTAAATTTAACATAATAAAAATATAGAATTTACATTTTAAAAATCATTTAATTAAACAATAAAAAACTACTTAAACAATAAAAGAAACTAGGTTTTTCCACAATCGTCGCGTTGCGACGAACTTCTTTTGTTATTTAGTCCGTGTTTACATGTATTTTAAAATCACTACGAGGGTGTCGCGCACGGAATCGCTGACAAGAATAAAAAGAAAATACAGGAAACAACACTAAAAGATAACCCAAAGAAAATCAACCAAAAAAGTTGTTTGGTAATGATGTTGTTCGTATAAAACCCGTGGTCAGAGATAAGCAAATGGTACATGGGTACCGGTACCGAATTTCCTGAACCGAAATATCTTAAGTATAAATTCGGTACCGACTTTTGGCGCCTACCGGTTTTTACCTTCATATACCGGTACCGTAACCGGTATTTTCGGTATTGGTATCGGTTGGCACCGACCACATCCCTACCCCTGAAACTAAAAAACAAAAAAGAAATCATTAAAAGTTGAAGAAAATCAACTAAAAAAGTTGCACGATACCGTTGTTGTTCGTACGGTAACCGTGATGAGATATGAGCAAATGGTACCGGGTAGCAGTACCGAATTCCCGAACTAAAAGATTCTCAAAATCATTTCGGTACCGACTTTTGGCGTTTTCTGTACCAGGCTGGTGCCGCTTTTTACCTTTATGTACCGATAACTGTACCAGGCTGGTGCAACTGTACAAGACTGGTACCGGTTTTTACCTTCATATGCTGATAACGAATCGGGCCGTACATGTATTTTCGATACCAGTATCGGTTGACACAAAATCTATCTAGCTTAAGAAGTGAAGAAATAATTAATATTTTTATAATATTAGAATATTATAGGTATTAAAAATAATATTATTATATAGGTATTAAAAATAATATTATTATAATATATTAAAAACACTATTCATATCATTTGGTTTATTAATAAAATATAAAATATAATATAATAATAAAATAATAATAATAATAATAATAATAATAATAAATAATAAATAATAATAATAACAATAACAATAACAATAACAATAATAATAATAATAATAATAATAATAATAATAATAACTAGATGTGCAACCCGTCGCGATGCGGCGGAGGTTTTAGCGCTTTTACCCAGCTTAAATTAATTTAAAATAAAATTTGTAATATTTTTAAGCTAACCTTTGAAACCCTTCTTTCCTTTGGTGTCAATTGGTCTGTTTTTCGCCATCTCTTTGATGATTTCTTGAGCAATGTACCGGTCTTGAAACCCTGCATCACTGGGGTTCAGCTCCACATGATGGGTGTTTGATAGAGTTGTGAGTTCCAAATCAATGGTTCTACTTTCAGCCTGCAAAAGAACCATTATAAAATTTACAAGTCATAACACATGGACTTAGAAATTGTTGTAAATGCCTTGAGATGACAATTAAACAATTGAGGTCAAACCTAGTACTTCACAGTACGGGTGTTCATAAACCGCCCAAACCAAAGAAGGTCACCTGATTTGAACGGTTTGAAACATTAACAGTCTGGTTCACCGTTCAGTTTTAAGGATTTTGACGGTTTAGAATTTGGACCCAGCCGTTTAACGTTTATCATTTAATTGTTTTTCACTTTAAAATTATCAAGTTATTTACATATATGATACGCATGAACAATTCTTATCATTTTTTTTAAATTTAATACAAATACATGCTTTTGAAAACATAATTTATTTTAGTCTTAAACGTTCAAAACCGAACTCTTAAACCATGAAACTGGCAGCTTTGGCTTGTCTTTTTTTTTTCTTCAAATCTTAATACAAACATATGCTTTTTTTCATATAATTTTTTTGTCTAAAACCATTAAATCGTCAAAACCGAACCATAAAATCCTAAAAATGGCCGCTTCGGTTTGTCTTTTTCCAAAACAGTCGTTAGCGATTCAGCCCAAAACTTTCATCAAAACCGGCCGGACAAACCAAACATCCCTAAATTCCACAATATTCAAAATTGATAAGCATTTTTGTTAAAGAATAAATATAGGTTTGTTTCAATCTTGTCATATGCTGGTCTAAAATTACTTGCAATATATAGTACAAGACTACAAGACATAACTAAAAAGAACACACTTACATCAACTTTCCAGTTCTTATTCTCCACTTTCACCTTTTTCACATACACAAAACACACACTTAGAAACAGTGGATATAATCTATAAAATCAATTCAAATTCATACACTATTATATATGATTAGTATCAATTTCTAACAGTATGTATACACTATAAAATCAATTGAAGTGGGAATGGTTACCTGAATAGATCAGGTTTAAAGGCTTGAACAATTGTCTTGGTGCTCCAGATGAAAAAGTGGACAATATAGAGGCTAAAGCAGCGACAAACAATGGTGTTGTTGTACTGGTTCACCCAATCTCCCAACTAATTTGCAGAAGTACAAAAATTGAGTTCGAAGAGAAATTTTGTAAGTTCAATTAGGGTTGAAAGGTTTATAAAAGATACTGATAATCGAGATAAATGAACTACCTTTTCGTGGTTCTCGGCTCTCGGTCATCTTCATCGTCTTCCTCGTCATAGGAAAGCACCTCTGTCGAAACCACTGCCGTCTGGAACACTATTCACCATCGCCGCCTGAATCCGTCATTCTCGAGTGTCGCTTGGAGCAAAGCCTCGGTCGCTTGGAGCCCATAGGAGATGAGTTTTTGCTTCTTGAATCTTGCTGGACTCGCGGCGCCGGTGGCACCTCCGGAACCCTAATCCGTCGTGAGCCACCACCCAAGTCCACCCCTTCATCAACCCCTTCCTCACCATCGTCGCTGCACCTGCCGCCCCCCTTCGGCTCGGACCCAATGACCATCACTCTAGCCGCACCCCACAACCTCTCGTCACCAAACCACCGCCATAACCCACCATAGTTGCGCCACCGTGACCAAGTGGCCGGCCGGAAACCGCCACTCCGTCTTGTCACCATCGTCATAGTCGGTCGCACACCGGAGAACCCATGAACAGCAAAGAAAGTTGAGCAGGGGTGGTCCACCTCGATGGCAGGTGGCGTCGCATTCTGTCTTCTATATGTATCTCTGACTCAAACGCCGTTACCATTATTTCACTATTGTTCGGTTATGTTTCAAATTGATACATATATATGAATATATAGTAATAATAGTAATATATAGTAATAGTAATAATAATAATAAGAAATATAAAAAAACCCAAAAATATTAATAATAAAAATGTATCTTTAATATTAAGAAAAAAACTTTACAACAAAAGTTTATTTTCAGCTATCGTAAATGCAAACTCATATTAACTAATCATTATTTATCAAAAATGGTTTCCCTTATATATAGTTACGATTCATTTTGTTTGTGTTTTATATGATTGTGCCCAATACTTTTTTTCATGGTTAATAACTCAGTTTACAAGGTTTTGTTGTACAAAATAGAGAAAAATGCCCGGATAGTCCCTGTGGTTTCGCCCTTTTTCACCTATAGTCTCCAACTTTCTAAAACTACCTGAATAGTCCTCAAGTTTTCATTTTTTGTTCCCGGATAGTCCCTGGGTCTAACTTCAGTTACTTTTCTCTGTTAAAATGATGTGAAATGACAAAAATACCCTTTCCTTAAAAGGCCAAACCATAGGGACTATCCGGGCATCTTCTTCATTTTTATTTATAAAATCCCACCACCACACCTCATCTTCAACCTCCACCCTCTTCATCTTCAACCTCCACCCACCATCACCCTCCTCCACACTACCTGTATCTATCTCCCAATAACAAAAGTTAAAAAAATCATTACTGTGTTTGCAAATCAATCGAACGATTATCTTCACAACTGCACCAGAAATTCAACCGATTCGTTGCGAGTTTAACTGCATACTCACCGGTCAGTTCATCTTTGATTTCTTCTGTTGTTGTTGCGAGAAATCAGCTGAAACACGCTACACAATCAGTATGTTGAACTGTTAGGGTTTCGAATTGTGCGATTTTGTGAGAATTTGAGAACTTACTGTTGTATTGATTCGTTGTTGAATAATTAGGTATTGTTTGTGTAAAGATCTGTGGATACTTATTGTTAGAGAGTTGAAATTGTGATGTTAGGTATGGGGATGTAGGGGCGGTTCAGTTTGAGCAGAGGGATGAACTTACTGTTGTATTAATTTGTTGTTGAATAATCGTTCGATTGATTTGCAAACACACACACACAGAGTAATGATTTTTTTAACTTTTGTTATCGGGAGATAGATACAGGTAGTGTGGAGGAGGGTGATGGTGGGTGGAGGTTGAAGATGAAGAGGGTGGAGGTTGAAGATGAAGTGTGGTGATGGGATTTTATAAATAAAAATGAAGAAGATGCCCGGATAGTCCCTATGGTTTGGCCTTTTAAGGAAAGGGTATTTTTGTCATTTCACATCATTTTAACAGAGAAAAGTAACTGAAGTTAGACCCACGGACTATCCGGGAACAAAAAATGAAAACTTGGGGACTATTCAGATAGTTTTAGAAAGTTGGGGACTATAGGTGAAAAAAGGCGAAACCACAGGGACTATCCGGGCATTTTTCTCTACAAAATAACTTTATGGTTTACTTTATAATTTTATTATTATTATTATTATTATTATTATTATTATTATTATTATTATTATTATTATTATTATTATTAAATTCAATCCCAATTCAATAATGTTTTTAACGTTTCGACTTAGTCATTTTCTTCTACGATAATGTTTAAGTTTTGGTCTAAATTTCTCGAGTTAACACGCTTCAACTCACGTACGTTGTTCAATATTTATATATTTGTTTTTGTTTGGTTTAATAGTCTCATCACAATATACGGATCCTAAATACTAATTTATTTTAACCGGAAAACAAATGTAAATGAAATACATATTACTAACACATTATCAAACCTAGGTGTTCATGTATTCTGGAAGCATGCATGCATCATATAATTTCTTAAAATATAAATTTTCATCCAAAATTTGAGACAACGAGTATTAGACCCATCTCTAGTGTCTTTAGCAATGTTTTAAAAACCCGTTTTTAAATCAAACCGGATTAGACTAAAAAATGGTTCAACCGGTTGAAGCGGATTGTGCCGAGCGGTTCAACCGGGTTGATTAGCTAACTCTAACATCAACTCAAAAGTTAATCCAAAAATGCATGATTACATATTAAAAGATAATCCAAAAGTAAATCCATAATAAAAATAATCCAAAAGATAATCGAAAAGCATTCAATTTTCCAACAAGCTCTTTTAAATGAAAGTGTACGACATGTTTAAGTCATTTGAGTGTTGAATACATCAACTATTTTCGTTTCATACAATATTAAATAATAACTTTTAGTTACGAAAAATCATAATATATAAAAATTACGCAAGATAAGTAACATATATAATAAAAATAAGCAACAACCTAAACTAAAATAACCATGGGCCGGTACCGGTATTACGTTTCAAACCGGTATACCGGATTTTACCGCCGGTACAAACCTTATGCCGTTTCACTTATTTACCGGGGTGTTTCGTACCGGATTTACATCTGAAAACGGTAATACCGGTATAACCGGCCGGTATTTATCGGTTTTTAAAACATTGGTCTTTAGTGGGCCATCATATCGATTCAAACTCTTGTTGAGCCTGGAATAGGTTAAGCATGTATAAACGAACAAAAGCAAACATTCAACCTGGGAAATCGAAATTAGGGGTGGTTCCGACCCAGTTTTGTGGTGTAACATCCCAAACACGGATTTGTTAATTTAATCGAATTAGCTGGGATGAACGGGTAAAATACCGTTAGTGGTAAAAGTTAACCCAGTAAACAGTAGGATTCAATTAAATAAAAATGAATAAATGTTTCATAAGATAAAAGTTAACCCTAATGTTAAACAAAAATGAATAAATGTTTCATAAGATAAAAGTATATAAAAGACTCGGGTTATCAGGGCTTAAATTAAGTCGGGTTGTAGCATCCCCGAACTTAGTGAATCTAACTATCATGTTCATATAATAATTGGCATGAAGTATATAACTAGGAATATTTAATCTAGTTAACTATATGTAATATATGGATAAAAGAGTGAATTGTGTCTTAATCATAGTAAAACCAAACTATAGTGGCTAAAATTGGTTATTAGCAAAGGTGTGGATATTTAAAAATGAAAACACAAAACACACACACAAGAGTGTGTGTGTATGTGTGTCATGTATATAGTGAGAGCGGAAGAAGTCTCCTTCCAAAATCTCAAGAAAATGTTAAAATTAAAGAAGGATTCAACATGGAATCGATGTATGATCTCAAATTCGTGATCATCTAAGCATAAGAAGCATAAGATATGTTGTAAAACTTGATTTCATGAATTACATGTGAAGAGGAAAGGTGATAACCTTTAGTTCAATATTATTGTTAATTTGATGAAATTGATGATGTATGGATGATTATAATCATTGTACTTGCTAGAATATGTGAAAAACTTAAACAATTTAGAGATTTAGGTGTATACTCATACATGTCATAAAGTGGGTTTTTGTGATATGATAAAATTGATGTTGTTTTAATGTTCATGATCATCATACTTGTTTGTATGTGTGAGTTACTTGAACACATTAAGAGTTTGATTTAAGTGTTCATACATGCCATGAAATGAGTTTTTGATATGAAGATGAACTTATGATTAATTGGTAAAAAGGATGGATTAGAGTATAATTGTGGAAAGTTGATGTTAATAAGTGTATAAACTTGTTGAATTGAAAGAAATATGATGATTTTATATGGCAAAGTTGGCTAATATGATGTCTAACAAGTATATGATAAAATGCCTAATTGAGTTTTATTGAACTTGTTAATGCATATATATGTCAACTGGCAGTTTGACTTAACTATAAAGAGAAATATGATATAAAAGTCCATAAGTGTAATACTCATGATGTAGGATGACTAATCTAACAATCTTGTGGATGTTAATTGATAGTTTAACTCTTAACAAGCTAGGTGGGAGCTTGTAAAGGAATGGATTAAGCGGGTCAAAGACGCAAGAATGCATGATCGGAAGCAAGGTAAGTAAAACTTACACCTCTTATAACAGGGTCACTATATAAGAAATGCGAAGTAGTTGAAAATAAATAATGACTTGTTAATGTCGAGACCCATGGTGTAGACCAAATAGGTCAAAATGGGTAAGATTATGTTAGATCACATTTTGGTGATCAAATAAAGAATTCTAGAATTTGCACCCTAAGATGTAAACCAAAACGGGTCATTGGAGTAAAAATGAGTTTTTGGTGTAAATATATGCTGACGCGAACCAGAATGGGTCGAGCAAGTAAAAATGAATTGTTTGGTGTAAACCCTTGCTGACACGAACCAGAATGGGTCGAGCAAGTAAAAAATGAATTTTTGGTATAAATACTTGCTGACGCAAACCAAAACGGATCAAAAGAGAAAAAAATGAATTTTCGGTGTAAACACTTGCTAACGCGAACTAGAATGGGTCGACCAAGTAAAAATAAGTTTTTTTGGTGTAAACACTTGTTGACGCGAACCAGAATAGGTCGAGCAAGTAAAAATGAATTTTTTGTGTAAACACTAGCTGACGCGAACCAGAATGAGTAGAGCAAGTAAAAAATGAGATTTTTTTTTTTTTTTGTGGTGAACCAACGAATTATACAAAAGAGACCCTATGGTGTAAACTATAACGGGTGAAATAAGTAAAATGGCAAGTAAATCAAATGTTAGTGATTAGGCAAAGAAATATGAAAAGGAGACCCAATGATGTAAGCCATAACGGGTCAAGTGGGTTAAAACTTGTGTTAAATCACATTATGGTGATAAACAATATAAAGATTAGTTTGACATGCAAAAAGAGTAATCCATGAACGGGTCAAATGGACAACCGGGTCAAACGGGTCAAATGGTGAAGTTATCACCATTCGAATGCGATATTTAATGCTTGTTTGTTAAGTTTCATACTTACAGGTAAGCATGATTTATAGGCATGAAATGTCATCGATGGTAATTAGAATCGCTAGGTATTGATAACGGGTTATGGTTTTGACTCGCGCTAGGTATGTATAAAAGGTCATGCTTTAGGTAGGGGCTCAGGGACGAGTCAAATTTGGGTAATAGATTAACCCAAGTGAAGTGCATTTAGCATTTTGGGTAAAACGACCATTCGAGCCAAGGGTATTACCATTATGCGAAAATACGACTAAATTGACTAAAATGCCCCGGGTGTTAAATCAGGAAACTACTCCTAAGGGTAGATTAAAAAATGAGTCCCAAAATTTGGGATGGTCTTTTGGTAAGATGTGAGTGTAGACTTTTTGGTTTAACGTCTCTTAAATGATCATTTTTGATAAAACGTCATACCGGAGGGTAAAATCGAAATATAAAGGTTTCCCTAGAATAAACTACCAAGTTGTGGTGGAAGATATAATGAAAATCTTATGTGAAAATAAGATTTATGAATTAGATTGCATAACACCCCTTTAACGGGTCAAACGGACATAAGCTTAAATCGGTTGATAAAAGTGTAAACCTCAAAACTATAGACCGAATGGGTCATCCAATTCAGACGAGTAAGTTATTTGTTTTTTTTTTTTTTTAAATATGAGACCTAATTATCCCTATTTCTCTAAAATATTATAATTAATGGGTAAGAGTGTTACATGTGGGTTCCTAGAAACCCACTCAGTTTGAAAAAAATGGAAAAAATTAGTGAGAACCTTCTATAAAGGTTTTGGATCCGTCACTGATCGAAACCAGGTGTCTTTTGTAAGCAAGGGTATCCCAAGTATCGGACCACCTTCACGAATTTAGCTTTGTTCAAACACCCGATTTTATTATATACTAGTTTAAGTTCCCGTATATTACACGGGTTGTATGATGAAAATACTTCTTATAATTGGAATTACATTCCATGATCTTGAAAAACGACGACCATGAGCCATGCAATATCACATGTTCACATAAGAGATGCGCCTGCCGAGTTAGTTTTTGATGAAAACGTTCTTACGGAGCTGCGTGATAAAGACATACATTTCTGGCTTGGTATGATCTTGTGGAAGATCTACCCTACCTTATGAAGTCAAGACTTGAAATAGTTTATTTATGTTTTTATTATTTTTTGTATATAACAAATTACATATATTAACTTGTTAAGTAAAACAAAACAATAATATACTTACAAAAAACAAAATAATATAGTTATGTCAAATTATTATTTTTTAAACCAAGACAGAACTTTTTTAGTTACAATTAATGATATACTTAATTTACCTTAAATAGCAAAACTATCTACAAAATATGCATTTACTATATTAACGAAATTCACTCGCAATTTTTAGAAAATAATAAATATAGCCAAAATTAATGGAATTTGAAATTTAAAATTTGAATGTTAACAATATTTTTTTGAATGTTAACAAACATTGACCACAATTATTCAAATGTTAACAAACATGTAATTGGATTTAAGATTTAAAAGAAAAAAAGATTGAAAGGAAACGAATTAGTAATTTAGAAAACTCAAATTTGATTAAGACAATAGATGATACAAGATTGAATAGCATGAGAGAATAGATGATACAAGATTTAATAGCAGGGAAGAGAAAAAGTCTTGAACGCCTTTGATTTCTTTACCGCTCAAATTCAATCACTGCCTTACAATACATTGCCACGTGGCAATTAGATACTTAAGAGAAAGTCATGTGGCCTAAGATGATTTTGATTTATTATAATTTATAGATAAACATTTTTTACAATTTAGCCCCCCCCCCTCCCCCCGCGGGATAGTGGGTCTTGTGCGGTCGCGCACCCTGCACATGGCTTGGGACGACCTTGCCTGTGACAGATTTTTGGCCTTTTTACTAGTTTCGACATTCAAAAGTGTTCGGTAAGTCAGTTTCACTCAAATATCGGATAGGTATATAATACATAAAAAAAGAGTACCAAATACTATGTATAAATTTTTTTCACTAGACGTCCCGATGCTCCCTATGTACATCCGCCAACAAAATCTTAGATGTAGAACCTAACTACTTGTCTTTACTGGTTACTTTAAAATTGCCCATGTTTAAGAGAGAATCGCATTACTCCCTTTTTTCTATGGGGTTAGAATGTACTCCGTTTTAGAGGATCTTGCTACTTTTTTGATGTAACATAATTCCAACTAAAATACTATCTTATGTTGAAGGGTATTCTAGATTGGATCTGAATAGGCTGAGCTTCGAAACCAACAAACAATTTGTCACTAACATCAAAAAAGGTAAATCATTTCGATACTCAAATTCATATGGTATTAAACAGAAGTTCATTCAGAGATGGACAAAAACACCGGTTTGGTAACCAAACAAGTTTAAACCCGACCAAAATCGGCAATTTGTTTATGAGTTCCCTTTCTTGTCACCGAAACCAATTTATATAGGGTTCGAATATTTTCACCCTTCTTGTCATCAAAACCAACAAACAATTTGTCACTAATATCAAAAAAGGTAAACCGTTTTGACACTTAAATTCATATGGTATTAAACAGAAGCTCATTCAGAGATGGACAAAAACACCGGTTTGTTAACCAAACAAGTTTAAACCCGACCAAAATCGGCAATTTGTTTATGAGTTCCCCTTCTTGTCACCGAAACCAATTTATAATGGGTTCGAATATTTTTCACCCTTCTAGTTATTGAAACCAACAAACAATTCGTCACTAACATCAAAAAGGTAAACCGTTTCGACACTCAAATTCATATGGTATTAAACAGAAGCTCACTCAAAGATGGACAAAAACACCAGTTTGGTAACCAAACCAGTTTAAACCCGACCAAAATCGGCAATTTGTTTATGAGTTTTCCTTCTTGTCACCGAAACCAATTTATATAGGGTTTGAATATTTTTCACCCAAACCGGTTTATGACCCAAAGATTTCTCCTCAAACCGACTTTAACCAAAGTTGACCAAACCAATTCGATTTATAACTTGAACCGATTTTCAAGGGAAAAAAAAAAAAGAAAACACAATTTGTACATCTCTACCTTTAACCGGGCCCATTTGGAAATGGCTCCCATAGATATTTGAGCCAATGGCCGAATGCTTTAGTCCAAAACTCAAAAGCCCATTATTGCCACTCCTCAAATTTCAACTAATTTTAACCGTCAGTGGCAATTTCGTAAATATATACACCCATACCATAGCCGGCAGACTTATATCCACTCTCTCCATATCAAATTTTCAAAACTTGCCACTGAGATTCCATCTCTATGAGTAACCAATCTTTCTTCCCGCCAAATCTCTACATTCCCGTGACTAACCTTTGCCGACGAAGACATCTCGTCCGAGCAATATTTGCCGGAATCTTTTTCTTCCTTGCAAGACAAGTCTACCTCTCCACCACCACCACCATCACCACCACAACCACCACCGCCACCGAAACCCGAAACTCCTTCGAACCCGAACTCGACACCCAACTCGTCAAATGCTACTCCACCGTCTTCCAGAACCTTATACACGACGGATTCCTCACCCTCCACTCCAAAACCCTCACAGTCGGCATCCCGATTCTTGAATTCTCAGCTGCATTGCGAGAATCGGGCATCACCGATGCGAAATACACGAAAAAGAACGTCTGGTTACCGTTTAGAAACCACACATTTGATTTCGAATTTTCGTCCCACACGGGTCTTGATTGTTCCCAATTTCCAGGCCAATTCGCGTCCGAATTGTCGAGAACTTTGAAGCCGGATGGGTATCTTGTGATCCACACGGAATCTAAAGACTTGTATAGTTTAAATTCTTTGTTGGATTTGTTTGATTCGTTTAAATTGATCCGATCGCGTGAGATTTCGGTTCCACATTGGTCGATTCAACACGTTCGCGAAATCGTGTTGAAAAAACAGGGGATTCTCCGGCGACGGAGAAGTGTCGCCGGAGAATGCTCTGTTCCCGCGTATAAAAAGAAATTAATTCAAAATTCGGAACCGTTGATACCCGAAGAGCCGATGAAGCCGTGGGTTTCGGGTAAAAGAAACCTCAAGAACATGAAGTATTTACCATCAATGGCGGATATTCGGTTTAAAACCGGGTATGTTTACATTGACGTGGGCGCGAGAGGCTACGGGTCGAGTATAGGAAGTTGGTTCAAGAAGGTTTACCCGAAACAGGATAAATCGTTTAAGATTTTCGCGGTTGAAGCCGATAAACGGTTTCATGATGAGTACAAGTCCAAGAAAAGGATAACCCTTTTGCCATATGCGGCTTGGGTGCGAAACGAGTCGTTGTTTTTTGAGATTAATCGCGCGCCTAACCATTATAATGAGGAGAAAGGGAAGGGGATGGGACGGGCTCAATCGGCCCAAACGTCGACATATTTCATGGGGGATTTGAACAAGGTTCAAGGGTTTGATTTCGCGGATTGGGTGAAGAAGAGTTTTAGGGAGACGGATTTTGTTGTTGTGAAGATGGATGTGGATGGGACCGAATTTGATTTGATGGCGAAAATGGTTGAAACCGGGGCGATTTGTTTGATTGATGAAATGTTTCTTGAATGCCATTATGATCCCAAGGAAAAATGTTGTGATATTGAAATGGATTCAAAGTATGACAATGGGTTTAAAGATTGTTTGGAGTTGTATAGTTCATTGAGGGAGAAAGGTGTTCTAGTTCATCAACGGTGGTAATACTATTACTAACACACATTTGTTTCTGATTTTTGATTGTTACATAGTTAGTTTAGCATAAGTGTTTGGTCTTTTGGGATTTGAAAAATCTTGAAAATCAAGTATTAGATTTTACAATATTCACATTGAAAATTAAATCAAAAATAACAATGCAAAAATCTTGCAAGTATGAATGGTTTAACAAGTTAAAAAAGAAGAAAAAGAAGAAGAAGAAGAAGAAAACGGGCCGTTAAAATTGAGTAGGTGGACGGCCCACTCAATCCTTCAAGTCTTCAAACCACCCAAGACAGGCTCGGGTATACCCATAGAACCCAACAAAGGTGTGAGTTATTACTTATTACTGGTAGTAGGCCTTGTTGAATAAACGTGTTATACTTATGGTTTTTTTTTTAATCCATTATCTCTCCTAATGTTGATTATATGTCTATTTGGGCGAGGTCATGATGATATATCAAGTTATGACCCGTTCTTGACTTCTTGGTTTTTAGGGCTTGTTTAATAAAAAAGGTTCGGTTTATGGGTTTTTTTTCCTCTCTAAACTGCTAACTCTATGAATCATTTGTTGATTGCTGTCTATTTTGGTTGGTCATATCCGGTATCTTAAGTTAGTTTTTCTTGATTTATATGGCTTATATAAAGCTGTTTTTGTTCTTTTCAAACCGTGAAAAATTTTAGTCAGAAATACTAGCAAGATGTTAGAGAATATGTTACAACCACTACCAATCCAGCTCTACGGACAATGAAATGTTAAAAAAATAAAATAACACCATGATTTTCATTCTAAGAGGTGGCATTTTGCCTGATTCTTTATCCAAAGATGAGAATTTGTTTTGATTTTCTCTAACACCATGTCTATAGAATATGTCTTGTTAAAAACTTTCCCCTTTTTTTACTCTCCGTAACGACCAACATGTTGCAAGATATATCTCGCCACTATTGTTTATTTTAATTCTTGGGTATTGTTTTTACATCTTGGTCCTAAAGTTTCTTTCACCGAGCCGAAGTTATCCAACGGGAGTTTACACCAAGTTTTAGTTTGCATCCATACTTCTTTTGCAAAAGGGCATGCGATTAGCAAATGATCCACTCTCATGCTCCAAGTTGCATTTTACACATAACATCGAATTCCGGCTTACCTCCCTTTTGCTAAGTGTCACATTCGTTGGTATTCCATCTACTGCTCTCCAAGCAATAATATACAGGGGCGCACCTTTTGCTAAGTGTCACATTTGTCGGTATTCCATCTATCGCTCTCCAAGCAATAATATACAGGGGCGCAACTTTTAGTGGGCGGGAGGGGCGTATAGGAGTTTTTGGGTGTATACGTTTTCGACCCCCGGTCGGAAATCTCAAGCTTCGCCCTTGATAATAGAAAATAAAAAACTTTTAGTGGTACTCAATTTAAATATCCTTGTTTGTAATCCGTCTAGGGAAAAGTTGTTTCGACTCATGGTTTTTTTGTTCTATATAAATGTCTTTGTGAACCGTATGTTAATTTGGTGCTTCCTTGGGTTAGGGCACTATTTGTTAGTGTAGTTTCATTTAAATTGTTGTCAATCGTATAATTAAAAAGTCAAAATGGTTGTTATAACTGAAAATACCCAACTTGGAGACTATTCTGCCATTTATTTAAATAATCTATGATTAAGGGAGGGGTTGCTAGGTCGGCTTATTAAAAATAAAACACTGAGAAACTTTTTGGTGCCTATAGTTCGTTGACCCAAAGAGTATACAAAAATTCTAAAGGTCAAAGTTTTAATAAAAGCCTGTTATTAGTTGGATGTGTGATTGGTATGTATAAAATACAATATATCAATTATATTAAACAAGGTATAAAATCAACCCCTTTTATGTACTAATGTTGGAAAAAATGTATTTCTTTATATACTTTTGATTTTTAGGACTAAATGAGCTTAAACGTACAAAATGAACAAATTAACGGCAAAAATTAACATAAATACAAGAAAGAAGAGTTGACACACCATACCTACCCTCAAAGCTACACCCCAAGACAAAAACAACAAATCAGAAGACAAGCACGGGGCCGTGCCACCAAGGCACGGGGCCGCGCCCCACTCCAGAGTCCATGCAGAACAAGACAAACAGAGCAGACAAGAGACACGGGGCCGTGTCCTATGGACATGAGGCCGTGGTCAACTCCCAGATATGTAGAATCACTTAAAGTACAACACAGTACTGACCACGGGGCCGTGCCCTCTGACACACGAGACCGTGTGTGTATACGGACTGACACCGATCAATTAGTGAAGACAAAGAAGAAAGGACACGGGGCCGTGTGAAGGGTCTGTTTGCAGTTATATATAGAGGTGCTTGGTTCATTATCAACTCATCCATTGGCACCACTATCCACCACATCCGTTTACGTTAGAGTGTGTGTAATATTCTCGGGATTCAAGATTGATCGTAAGAGTTTTTGTCAAATAAAGGCAATGCTTGGCTAAATCTCTTACACCACTTGGTGAAGACAAATCTTTTATATATTAATTTTGATTTCCAAGGTTTGGCTACTTTTTATTTGGGTATGTATTAATGACTTTAAGAAATATTTTTTTTATATTGAAAGCGAATTTCACTCTATCATCTCTTCATGTTTTGTTGACTCTCTCATTCGTGTCTTTATGGTCTATATAAAGCACGTTAACTGTCTGGAAGGAGGTTAGAAGGTGGTTTGGGTAAAGTTCTTGTCTCGTTCAGTGTATAGATCCTGCGAGGACTTAATTCAAGCTTATTAGGACTTCTCTTGAGACAGATAGCAACAAATCAGGGGAAGTAAGAACAACTTGAATCCCTTATAATAAACTACTATTAAAACTTTAAACCGGCGTTGCGGGACTGTATCCCTGCTGATTCAGACCAATATGGTTGAGAGTAGTGTTGCCTCTAAAAGAGGGACATGCCACAAAACTAAGTTAACCTCTTAAAATGTCACATCCCAACCGATGGCGGAAACATCGGGGCGCAGCACTGAGCGAAACAGGTTGTCAAGAGAAATTCCATAACAACTAAATTACCGGATAGTTAATATTATGTCTCATACCATAACCTATCAAGCAATTAAATTATTACAGACATAGATATCCTCAAAACGAAACATGTTCCGACAACTCAGATTCAAATAAATAAATTGTCTTTGTTTCTAGACTCTCCTACTCGATTCCATGAAAGCAAGCAACATCCTAGCATCTCAAACACCTGTCACATATGTTAAAATAAAGTCAATACACATAGTGTAAATGTGAGCATACAAGTTTAATACTATAATAGAGTTCAAAATAGATTACGCATAACCAGCATGTAACATGTACAAAGTGAAGGCAAGTAGGTTATCGACAGAGAAATATGCACAGACGTGACTGCGAGTTGTAGAATGCGCAACACATATCCCCACTGGGACACGTGAAGTAAAGCCCTTAACAACCCCTGTCCACGACAAGTGCTGAGTCCAAACTATAGTACTATCGTTGCTAAGGTGTCAGGCAACAATCACTGTGTTAACATAACATACAAACATTCATCGAATAACACGTAGCATGCAACAACGGTCAGCGTATAAATAGTGTTTGCGTTGTGTGTCGATTGTGATTTAGAATAAGTAACGTATGTAACACCCAAAAGTGCGTAAAGCAAAAAAGGTTCGAGTATACTCACAGATAGAGTAAACACCCTCTTGGATTGAAGGGAGCCCTGAGAGATTAGCCTGAACAGTTAACGATAGCATAAGTGATGAATAATGTGACACCTGTGTCACTTCAACCATCAAACAAATGCCAAACCAAGGAAATATTGTATTTCATACTTGGGATTTGTATAAATATGTGTATGCTTTGCACATATCAATTCTTGTTCAATTTCATACTCTACAACGCTTTCTGGAGAATTATACGCAAACTGGTGCATAAACGTACTCAGTTTAATGCGACAAATACTCCGGGAGACCATCATACACTTAACATACCTTAAATAACCTTTACATAACTTAGAAATAAGTTTTGAAGGCTTTGGTATGGCAAAAACAAGTTAATTCGCTTACAGGGACTAAACTTGACAAACTGCGAAAGTATGCCAATTTGAACTGTAACAAACATTCCGGAACATGTCCATAAGTTAAACATACCATATATATCCTTTACATAGCTTAGAAATAGGCTTTGAGGGGTTTGGTATGCTAAAACAAACTTTTGGATCATTCAGGGACTAAAAGTGTCAAAAAGTGCATCAGTTTGCACTTTCGCGCATAACTCACGTTCTGAATACATCCGGACATCCAAAAATTTATGTAAGCATCCTTATATTATGCCTTAGTGTTTGGCATGAGAAAAATCCATTTGTCGCGTCATTTGGATCGTCTTTCGCGCTTATGCGCATTCCGTCGTAATTAAGCGAACATCGCGATCGTACGGCCAAACGAACCGACATCCGACATATTTTTGGGCATGTTTCATGTCCACAATGTTTAGGCATCATTTTAGGGCCTTAAAGATGACTTTACAGGTCTTAAAGGGGCTGGAAATAGCTTAAAAACGCAACAGGGGCTGAATATGTAAATTCTGCAAGTGGTGCAGATCAGAGGGGCCAGGCGGCCCGCGTAAGGATTGCCCAAAACATGAGGCGGGCCGCGTGAACATGTCTGACAGAAGATTTTGCATTTAATGCAGAATCTGGCCTTTCGTTCGATCAAAGGGCGATGCCTTTTCACCCAAATGAAGGGCCAAGGGTCAAGTTCACTGAATCTAACCCCTGGACACATGTACGCACGAGATCAAGGCACGATATTCGATAAAACGATCCTAACGGTTCCACATTTCCTATAAATACCCCCCCCTTTAGTGTAAAATTCACAAAATCAGATCTTGAAGCTCTAAGTTGAAACCATTGTTTCATACCTGAGCTATTTGGTCTTGATTTGCACTCGGGGACCCTCCGTAAGTCTTCTTTCGCTCTTTTATTCGCTTTTCGAGTCCGAAAGTCAACGTTTTGTTGACTTTCTGCATTGACCAGCTTATGGTCGATGCGAAGTTCATGGAACTTCATAACGTGAGCGTGATCACGATGGTTATGGTCCATAGTGACCATACCTACTGATCACCACGTTATCTAGGCTCAGTGACGAGTCGTAGTTTCGGCCAAAATGCGCATTCTTGCGTATTTTGTAACCAAACTACTCGTGGGCATCAAAGCCGTTTGTTTTGATGCCAAACCTGTTTCTAAACTTAGTTAAGCATGTTCTAACATGCTTAGCTCGTCACTTTTAGTTTAGTGCTTATATAGGGTCGTAAGGTAAGCGATTTAAACCATCGCTTATACCTTCGAACCCGACCCATTTGGTCGGTCATTAGGACCCGACCAAACACATTAGGTGACCATAGCTATAACCTTCCGAGGTTATACCGTGTGGTTGCAATGTTAGGCGTTCCGAACGCGTTCTACGCGAACGACGCGTTAGGGTAGCATAAGCTACCTAAACGGGTCGTGATGGACCGTAAGCACTTAGATTAGGTTTCATTTTAGTATGTAGGCTTTGCTAAGCCATATTACACGAGTCTCCATACTCGTTTGGTTTACGAACCCTCGTACTGTCTGATCCTTCCGATTTGGTCCGGTATATTAACATAAGCTACCTATTAGGTGCCGTTGATATTCCGTGATCTTTAGCATTATCCGGTTATTATACAAGGAATCCAAAGCAATCTCAGGTGAGTACATAGTTCCCCTCTTTTACTGTTTTCTGAACTGTTTTGGGGTGAAGCATGTGTACCTATCTGTTATTTTCATGATTTCAAAGTATAATTGATTATACAAGATAATATTTATCTTTTGACAAACTAAATGACTATCTATGGTTTAAACACTGATTTCTCAAGGACTACAAAAGTAATTGTTGGAATAGTACTTATTTTGTTCACCAGACCGATTGGTAGTATGATATAGCGCTATAGGACTAGACACCCCATTCCTGTTGTCATGGAATGTCTGAAACCAATTCGTTTCTCCATCCAAATAGGGATTTCCTTTGTGGTATCCCTATAGTCTCAAAGGTGTAGTTTGATGCACCAGGTCTGAATGAATTCTTAAATCGCACCTTTAAAGTATATTTTGATATACTCCCAAAAAGTATAGTTTGATATACTCTCATGTGTGGTATCGTACAGAACCAACATATATATTTTGTAATCATCCAAAGCATATTGTGATATGTTACTTACATAACTAAAACATAGTTTAATATGTTATTTATCACATCCAAAGCATATACTGATATGTTAGTTACAAAACTAAAACATGGTTTAATGTGTTATTTATAAATCCAAGGTATACTTGTAATATACTACTGAAAACTATTATTTTGAACAACTAAAGTATATTTAATATACTATCTATCAAACGATTTGGTTTTGGTTTAACGGAACGAGTGTAATGTGATGAAAACATGGTAGATACGCCGCTGGTACTTCTTATATATAAGTGTTTTCATTGCATTACATACCGTGGCGTTATTTAGTACACTTGGGTTAACAATATTGGAACTGAAATATATTTTAATATATTACTTATTCAACTTTCTTAAAACCAAGGTATATTTTATATATACCATAAACGTTTTATTAAAACATTGTTTTTCAAACAACTTAACTTATACAAACTCATTTTACATGGTTATTCAGTTAACCATACATTATTCGCTTATTTATACATATCATCTGATCCTATCGTTTTTCAAATGATTTACAAGACAAAGCAAATTTACAAAGTTCATGACTAAACATTTTCTCAAACATAAGTCATG
This sequence comes from Helianthus annuus, assembly GCF_002127325.2. Lineage (NCBI taxonomy): Eukaryota > Viridiplantae > Streptophyta > Magnoliopsida > Asterales > Asteraceae > Helianthus > Helianthus annuus. The sequence continues at coordinate 71,783,019 of NC_035436.2, forward strand.
AACTCCGTTTTCACAAAACCTATGTATCTCACAGGCATTTTTATGCTGACGTACCTATTTTTACACATGTTTCAGGTGCTGTCTTGAGATGATTGTTGATGCATGCTACATTTAGGATGGACTCGTGCCTTAGCAACTTTAAAACTTGGAAGATCATAGTTGTACTTATGTGATTGTAATAGAACAACGAGTTCATTTAATCAATAAAACAATATTTAAATTTCCATGTGTTATGAAACAATGATTCTGTTACAACACTCCCCGACGTTTCCGCCACGTTTTGTTGTTACACGTGGTTGGGGTGTGACAGAAAAGTTGGTATCAGAGCTCATGGTTATAGGGAATTAGGTTATTAGTAATGCTTTGACCTAGTCTATAACCTTCCTAGGACCCTAACGCGAGTTTACTTGCGTTTAGTCATAAAACAACACCGTCACCTATCCTTAGGCGACGACCGCAACAAGAACATAAATTTCAAAACCGCTTTGAAAACTAATCATCTGTTCTAGGATGATTGATTACTAGGTTTTTGAACCCTCTGTTATAAGGTTTTGAACCCTCTGTTATAAGGTTTTGAACCCTCTGTTATAAGGTTTGAACCCTCTGTTATAAGGTTTTGAACCCCTTTGAATTTTCAAAACTCTCATCAAAGTTGGTCTAAATATTGTGAACACATGCAAACTGGAAGGGTGGGTGCCTGTACCCTGAGTTTTCTGTCTAAGGCTAGAGTGTTCGTACAAATCCACATAATCGGACCAGTCACTCTTACCTGGGAACTCTTGGGGTGAGTGTCCACTTATAGGCGAGCATGTCTTCGCGATACATTATTTTTGACCTATTTGCTTTGATTAATCACCAGGTCGTTTGTTGCTTTGTAGTAACAGACAGACGGCCACTATCCTTGCTTTCACCAGATTTGTTTCATCTCATTCTTTTCATCTAATTCTCTCACTCGTTTCCTCTCATGTTTCCTCTTTTAGAATGCCTCCTCGACGCGACAATCAGATGGCGAATGCCGAACTGGCGGAAATCATCGCGCAACAAATGGCTGCTGCCTTCCCAATTCTTTATGCTCAAATAACTCAAGCCATCAACAACAACAATGCTCCATGCAATTTCAAGATTTTTAACTCAGCTAAACCGCTCAAGTTCAATGGTTCTGAGGGAGCAACTAGTCTTCTCCAATGGTTCGAGAGCATTGAGAATACTTTCCGTCACGTTCAGTGTCCTGAAAATCGCAAGGTCGAGTTTTCTTCGAGTGTGTTTCAGAAGAGGGCTCTTACATGGTGGAACGGGGTTATGAGAGACCGCGGTGCAGAGGTTGCATTAGCACAGACTTGGGCCGAGCTTAGGGCTCTTATGATGAAGGAGTTCTGTCCTCGTCATGAGCTTAGGGCTCTAGAAAGGGAATTTGATGATTTAAAGCAAGACAGTGGGGAACATCGAGCCTATACTGATCGCTATGAGGAATTGAGCTTGTTATGCCCTACTATGGTTACGCCTCTGGATAAGGCGATTGAGAAATACATTGATGGGCTTCCTGACGTAGTTCAGGACATCGTTACTGGCAGCAACCCTACTACTGTCAGACAAGCCATTGAATTGGCTGCCACTCTGACTGAATCCCAAATCAGGAAGCGCAAGCTGTTTCGGAAGGGCGACTTAAGACCATCTGACAAGACTGCTCATGTGGAACCAAAGGAAGAAAGTGCTGAGGTGTCCAAGAAGAAAAAGCGCAAAGCCTCTCAAAGCTACGCTGTAACTGCTCAAGATAAACAAGTTGCACCAAACCAGCCAACACAACCTCGTAAAAGACAAAACTATGTTGGTACTGCACCGTTGTGCAACAAATGCAACCGTCATCATCTAGAGCAAGAGCAGTGTCACAAATGTACCCACTGTGGGCGGTTGGGACATATGATCAATGTTTGTCGTTATGCAAATCAAGCTGCTGCAAACCCTGCTGCTGTTCAAGCACGGTTCCCTCCAGGGTCATGTTATAACTGTGGTGACCTTACCCACTACAGGAACAATTGCCCAAGGCTTGTTAACATACCTCCAGCGCATGGACGAGTGTTCAACATCAATGAGGCAAACATGAACAATGATGCAGCAGTGAACAATTAGTGTTTTGTATTTCCTTAGTTGCTATCTTTTGACACTTCAAGACAATTCCGTTGTTACATAAATAAAGAGTTGTTGTTTTTATTTCTGCAAAATTTATGCGTTTGTGTGAATGCTTGATGCAACTTTATGATGTCAACCCAAAGACAAACTACTCGTATGGTTCTGTCATATTATGATCACTTGTGATCTCCCCAAGAACCTTAAACTCTCGTTTCTTTTAAGAAACAAAGTCAAACTCTTATCGAGAATCCCACTATCTTTATAGATAGATCCTTAAAAAAATCATTAAAGTACAAATTGAAATCCATGGATTGGATTCCTAGTGTGCTTTGAATATCCATACCTAAAGGTAACAAAATGAAGAATCAAGTTAACTAAATTTGTGCTTTCTTACATGTTTTGTGGTTGTATGTAATCCATCCAAATCCTCATAGAATCTTTCATATCTTCATACGAGAGATTCATAATAGGATATCTAAAGATACTATCTTAAACCCTTAATGGATTTCAACATTGTAGTTAAGTCCCTCGGGTTATAAAGTATTATTCTATAATTGGACCTCTTGAATGGTCTGCTTAAACAAATTGATTTTGAAAATCTGATTAGAAATATCATGTGATGATGTAACTAAAAATGATCCCTTAAGCGGTCTATTTAAAGAGATCATACGACGGTCTAGTTAAGAAGATCATGTGTTGATCTAGTTAAAAAGATCGTTCGTTGATCGAACTAAAAGGATCCTTTGGTGGTCTAGTCAAATCGCTTCATATTTATTCAAGTAATTTTTCCTACGGATTATGAAATGGACTGTGCGGACTGTGCAAGAAATTACGTAATTATGGAGGCCTACATAATTATGGAATTCAGTGCACAGGAACCACAGGAAGTTTCATCATGTGTTAAGACCTAGTGACAAGAATAATGATACGGGAGAAGTCTCGGACCTCGACCAATGTCATTTATTCTCACACTCCCCCAATTCTGATCTCAATCACACACCAAGTTTTCCTATGATAAGCCTTCATAAGAAACGTTCGTCAATCAGTAGTTCAAAATTTCCTGTTTTACTATTTCAAGGAATTCACTCTGAGGGTTAACAAATTCGCTAAGAATCCTAACATGGCCCAGGGTTTTACCTAAGGGTTCAATGGATCTATTATAAGGCGAAACCTTCACAGCTGTCCTCACGAGTTTCCTCTAGAATTAAATTTCGGGACGAAATTTCCTAAAGTAGGGGAGACTGTGACACCTGTGTCACTTCAACCATCAAACAAATGCCAAACCAAGGAAATATTGTATTTCATACTTGGGATTTGTATAAATATGTGTATGCTTTGCACATATCAATTCTTGTTCAATTTCATACTCTACAACGCTTTCTGGAGAATTATACGCAAACTGGTGCATAAACGTACTCAGTTTAATGCGACAAATACTCCGGGAGACCATCATACACTTAACATACCTTAAATAACCTTTACATAACTTAGAAATAAGTTTTGAAGGCTTTGGTATGGCAAAAACAAGTTAATTCGCTTACAGGGACTAAACTTGACAAACTGCGAAAGTATGCCAATTTGAACTGTAACGAACATTCCGGAACATGTCCATAAGTTAAACATACCATATATATCCTTTACATAGCTTAGAAATAGGCTTTGAGGGGTTTGGTATGCTAAAACAAACTTTTGGATCATTCAGGGACTAAAAGTGTCAAAAAGTGCATCAGTTTGCACTTTCGCGCATAACTCACGTTCTGAATACATCCGGACATCCAAAAATTTATGTAAGCATCCTTATATTATGCCTTAGTGTTTGGCATGAGAAAAATCCATTTGTCGCGTCATTTGGATCGTCTTTCGCGCTTATGCGCATTCCGTCGTAATTAAGCGAACATCGCGATCGTACGGCCAAACGAACCGACATCCGACATATTTTTGGGCATGTTTCATGTCCACAATGTTTAGGCATCATTTTAGGGCCTTAAAGATGACTTTACAGGTCTTAAAGGGGCTGGAAATAGCTTAAAAACGCAACAGGGGCTGAATATGTAAATTCTGCAAGTGGTGCAGATCAGAGGGGCCAGGCGGCCCGCGTAAGGATTGCCCAAAACATGAGGCGGGCCGCGTGAACATGTCTGACAGAAGATTTTGCATTTAATGCAGAATCTGGCCTTTCGTTCGATCAAAGGGCGATGCCTTTTCACCCAAATGAAGGGCCAAGGGTCAAGTTCACTGAATCTAACCCCTGGACACATGTACGCACGAGATCAAGGCACGATATTCGATAAAACGATCCTAACGGTTCCACATTTCCTATAAATACCCCCCTCCTTTAGTGTAAAATTCACAAAATCAGATCTTGAAGCTCTAAGTTGAAACCATTGTTTCATACCTGAGCTATTTGGTCTTGATTTGCACTCGGGGACCCTCCGTAAGTCTTCTTTCGCTCTTTTATTCGCTTTTCGAGTCCGAAAGTCAACGTTTTGTTGACTTTCTGCATTGACCAGCTTATGGTCGATGCGAAGTTCATGGAACTTCATAACGTGAGCGTGATCACGATGGTTATGGTCCATAGTGACCATACCTACTGATCACCACGTTATCTAGGCTCAGTGACGAGTCGTAGTTTCGGCCAAAATGCGCATTCTTGCGTATTTTGTAACCAAACTACTCGTGGGCATCAAAGCCGTTTGTTTTGATGCCAAACCTGTTTCTAAACTTAGTTAAGCATGTTCTAACATGCTTAGCTCGTCACTTTTAGTTTAGTGCTTATATAGGGTCGTAAGGTAAGCGATTTAAACCATCGCTTATACCTTCGAACCCGACCCATTTGGTCGGTCATTAGGACCCGACCAAACACATTAGGTGACCATAGCTATAACCTTCCGAGGTTATACCGTGTGGTTGCAATGTTAGGCGTTCCGAACGCGTTCTACGCGAACGACGCGTTAGGGTAGCATAAGCTACCTAAACGGGTCGTGATGGACCGTAAGCACTTAGATTAGGTTTCATTTTAGTATGTAGGCTTTGCTAAGCCATATTACACGAGTCTCCATACTCGTTTGGTTTACGAACCCTCGTACTGTCCGATCCTTCCGATTTGGTCCGGTATATTAACATAAGCTACCTATTAGGTGCCGTTGATATTCCGTGATCTTTAGCATTATCCGGTTATTATACAAGGAATCCAAAGCAATCTCAGGTGAGTACATAGTTCCCCTCTTTTACTGTTTTCTGAAGTGTTTTGGGGTGAAGCATGTGTACCTATCTGTTATTTTCATGATTTCAAAGTATAATTGATTATACAAGATAATATTTATCTTTTGACAAACTAAATGACTATCTATGGTTTAAACACTGATTTCTCAAGGACTACAAAAGTAATTGTTGGAATAGTACTTATTTTGTTCACCAGACCGATTGGTAGTATGATATAGCGCTATAGGACTAGACACCTCATTCCTGTTGTCATGGAATGTCTGAAACCAATTCGTTTCTCCATCCAAATAGGGATTTCCTTTGTGGTATCCCTATAGTCTCAAAGGTGTAGTTTGATGCACCAGGTCTGAATGAATTCTTAAATCGCACCTTTAAAGTATATTTTGATATACTCCCAAAAAGTATAGTTTGATATACTCTCATGTGTGGTATCGTACAGAACCAACATATATATTTTGTAATCATCCAAAGCATATTGTGATATGTTACTTACATAACTAAAACATAGTTTAATATGTTATTTATCACATCCAAAGCATATACTGATATGTTAGTTACAAAACTAAAACATGGTTTAATGTGTTATTTATAAATCCAAGGTATACTTGTAATATACTACTGAAAACTATTATTTTGAACAACTAAAGTATATTTAATATACTATCTATCAAACGATTTGGTTTTGGTTAGTGTTTAGATAACGGAACGAGTGTAATGTGATGAAAACATGGTAGATACGCCGCTGGTACTTCTTATATATAAGTGTTTTCATTGCATTACATACCGTGGCGTTATTTAGTACACTTGGGTTAACAATATTGGAACTGAAATATATTTTAATATATTACTTATTCAACTTTCTTAAAACCAAGGTATATTTTATATATACCATAAACGTTTTATTAAAACATTGTTTTTCAAACAACTTAACTTATACAAACTCATTTTACATGGTTATTCAGTTAACCATACATTATTCGCTTATTTATACATATCATCTGATCCTATCGTTTTTCAAATGATTTACAAGACAAAGCAAATTTACAAAGTTCATGACTAAACATTTTCTCAAACATAAGTCATGAACTCCGTTTTCACAAAACCTATGTATCTCACAGGCATTTTTATGCTGACGTACCTATTTTTACACATGTTTCAGGTGCTGTCTTGAGATGATTGTTGATGCATGCTACATTTAGGATGGACTCGTGCCTTAGCAACTTTAAAACTTGGAAGATCATAGTTGTACTTATGTGATTGTAATAGAACAACGAGTTCATTTAATCAATAAAACAATATTTAAATTTCCATGTGTTATGAAACAATGATTCTGTTACAACACTCCCCGACGTTTCCGCCACGTTTTGTTGTTACACGTGGTCGGGGTGTGACAAATAACGCGTTAGGTGTAAAGTGTCAAAGTGTCGAATGGTAATCCGATCGGATGGCCATTCGATTGGATGGACATTCGTTTGGTAAGGATGTGTTTGTGTATGATGGCTTTGAAGTTTTCGTTGTAGCATTTTGAAAACAGAGAAGTATCTCTACCTTTCAAGTCGTCGATCGAACGGTCGCTCGTTCGGATAGCGATTCGATTGGCAGGACACTTAGTGAGAACAAGTTCACAGCAGGATTGTCACTCGATCGGATAGCAATCCGATCGGATGGTAATCCGTCAGTTACCGATGATCTTTGAAAATTGTGAAAATGATTAAGTGTCGAAGTTCCAAATGTCACATGGTCGGATGGCCGTTCGATCGGATGACTATCCGATCGGGTGGCAATACGTTCGACGTTCAGATCTTTGAAAACATGAAATAAATGTTTTAAGTGTGGAATCAAGTGCAATCCGATTGGACGACAATCCGTCCCAACGAACCCAATCGTCTTGAACTTGATTATTTTTGAAAGTTTTGCAGTTTGATCGAGAGGGTATGATGACGTACTAAACAACGGAACCTCGGCAAGTCCCAAGTCGTTCGACCGAACAGGTATCACCCTAGTCCGATCAGTTAACTATCCATTGTCGGTTGTTCATGTTTATCCTGAAATCGGTTGTCTCGTTGACAGAATCCAGATCTCAAACAGACCTATCACTAGAGAAAAGTAGAAGGCCTGAATGAACTCCGATTCTATCGGTTTTGAGTGCATTGAGTGTAAAAGAGTTGAAAGAAAGTTGGAAAAGCTTCTTTCAATCCGTTCCTTACTGAAAATGTTTAGATCTATGCGAAATCGTTGTGAAATCATGTGGAAATCCTTCAGATCTGAGTTATTCTTGGTGGAATGAGGTCAAAACTTGAAGTTCATAAGAACTCCATGATGACATCACCCTAGAACACCTCAAATCTGCTGATTTCATGGTTAAAAGTTAAGATTCAAAAGAGAAAATGATGAAGAACTGTGTGTAGAATCATGAGAAATCGAGAGAAAGAGAGCTTGGAACGCTGCTAGTCGAATGAGGGAGCTATCACATCACAAATGATGTGACAGATGGGTATTTATAGGTTGCCAAAAAGGGAAAGGTGCACAAGTGTCGAACAAGATACACCTCGATCAGATGACACTCTGATTAGATTAATATGGGAAAGAATCAGCTTTCTGGCACCACCCCTGAGAGGATGGCAATCCGATCGGATGGCCATCTGATCGAGTGGTCACTCGATCGAGTGGCTCCGACGAGTTGCGTTTCGGCATTTCGTTTCGCGTGTTGGACGTTGCGATGCGTTTAAGCGAGTATCGATGCAATAGATTGATAATAACCACACAATACTATATCTAACATACAATCACTATAAATAACTTGCGTTTAGCGTTTGCAATTAAATTGCGTTGCGATAGAGTTGCGATTGCGTTTCGATTAATTACCACAAACATAAAGTTAACATGCACAAGTAACACATAAGTAACACACACACGTAAAACAATATTTAGAATCTATCAATCAAGGCGCGAATGCGATTGCGATGCGATTAGCGATAAAGCGATAAAACATGTGATAAACGTCGATTAAATCTCGATTATTAATAGATACTCCACATAATACAACTAACGCGATTAAAATAAAAGATTCGATTACAAGTTAAAGAATCAAATTAGTAATTAAGCAAGGAGTGACAGATCGCAATTAGGAATCTTTTCTTCCTTTGACTTCAATCTTGACTTTGACTTTGACTTTCGTAACAGGGGGTGTTACAGCCTCCCCCTCTTAAGGGAATTTCGTCCCGAATTTAGGCTGAAGCCATAACAAACAACTACGGGTACTTCGCCTTCATGTCACTTTCGAGTTCCCAGGTGAACTCTGCACCTCGTTTGCCTTCCCAGCGAACCTTCACAATGGGAATGCGTGAGCGTCTGAGCTTCTTGGTTTCTCGATCCATGATCTCGACAGGCTTCTCCATGAACTGTAATGTTTCGTCCACTTGTAGATCCTCTAGTAGAACCTGTAAATTATGCTCGGCTAGGCACTTTCTTGTCACACCCCGGCCGCGTTAAAACAACAAAACCGCGGCGGAAACGCCGGGGAGTGATGCGACAGAATTATTGTTTCAACAACCATGGTAATTAAAGTTTTGTATTATTAAGATTTAAGTTCACATTGTCTTGGAGTTCAACCAAACATAACTTAAATAACTGTCTTTCAAGTCACTAAGGCCCAAGTCCGCCTAAGTGAAGCACAAACATCATCATGCATTAGCACCTGTAGCACATGCGAAAAATAGGTATGTCAGCATAAAAATGCATGTGAGATACACAGGTTTTGTTTATGCAAGATTCATGACTTGTAGTTAAAAGAAGTGTTTACAAAAATGTAGTCATGAACCATGTAAAATGTTTTCCTTTGTAAAATCATATAAAAATCGATATGAAAATCAATTGATAATAAAAAGACAATGCATGGTTAAACGAATAACCAAGTAAAAGTGAATTTGTGTAACATATGTAATTTGTAAAACAATGTCGTGTTCATGTAAAAATGTTTCATGTCTTTGTCCAAGTGATTTAGATAACGCAACAATGTATAATACAATAAAAGAACTTATGTATAGGAAGTACCAGTGGCATATCCACCATGCTTTTATCATATAACACATAGCCCCGTTACATAAGTCACTTATCAGTAACCAACCAAAATGTCTTGTTCAATGTCAAAATGTTTATGTGTAAACCATGTTCAATGTCATGTGTAACATGTATCATGTATAACCAAATGAAGTGCATAACAAGTAGAAAGTATCTACTCGAACTATGTGATAATGTCAATGTGAATACAAATGTCATGTATGGTGAATAACTAGTAAATACTCAACTCCATAGGAAAATGTACAAAACAAAGTGTTTGAATAAACCTAAGTTTAAATCAAATGTTATGTTTTGCAGAAAACAATGCTTTATGATTACAAACATTTATGCAGTAATGTTAATCGCATACATTCAAGCCTTGCGACTGTGGCGACAAACCCTTAAACAAATTAAAGGTTTATCTATATCATGTATATCGGATTCTGTCATTCCCAACTTCCAAACAAACCTAGGAAGTCGGAAACGGGATTTGCCAAGTCCTATGGTACCATTACATACTACCGGGCGGCGTGATCAATGTTAATGAATGTATTATTGTCCCGATTAAACATACCAAATGTCATAACCAATGTAAGCATGCTATGAAAACCATGTACTAGGTATGCTAAGTAAACATACATAGTAGAAATGTTCATGAAATCAATGTGCTAGCATGCTCAGTAAACATACATAGCAGAAATGTCATGTAAAACAATGTGTCCATATGCTAAGTAAACATATGCAACAAATGTGTAATATATCAATGTGCTAGCATGTTTCACATACATAGCAAAACATAATTGAAAGCATGTACTAGATATGTACTAGATGAAAATAGCATGTTTATGTCATAAAAGCATGAAAAGTTCGAAAATAACAAGTATGTACATGTGTATCACCCCAAAGTATTTGAAAGCGGTAAAAGAGGGGAACTATGTACTCACTTGGGATTGCTTAATAGTCTCGAGAATAAGACCAAATAAGGCTTCAAGGATCACGAATCAACCGGCACCTAATATAGGTAACTATGTTAATAATCGGATCCTAAATCGGGAGATAGGATAGAATGAGGTTCTATAAATCAAATGAGTATTGACACTCATATGGCATGATTTAATAGTCCCAACATTCTGATTTGGAAGTATACCTAAGTGCTTTTGACCCGTTTCGACCCATTATGGTAGTATAAGCTACTTTACGGCATCGTTAGCGTAAAACTATGTTCGGATGGTTAACTATGTGCTATGTCAAGTCTTACATGCCGTTTTTGACACTTTTAGTCCTTGTAAGATCAAATAAGCATATTTTCGCACACTGAACCACCCAAAGCTTATTTCTAAGCTATGTTTAGGTTATTTATGGTATGTTTAGCTTATGGTCATATTCCGGACAGTACGTTGCCTTACGAAACGGCAGACTTTTGCAGTTTGACGCAAATAGTCTCTGAGAGCGAATAAACTTGTTTTTGCCATACCAAACCTTCTTAAACTTATTTCTAAGTTATGTAAAGGTTATTTAAGGTATGTTAGGCTTATGCTGCTATTCCGGAGTGTTTGTCGCGATAAACTGATTGCGTTTACGCATCAGTTTGCGTATAACTTTCTAGAAAGCGATATAGAGTTTAAAATCGATCAAAAACCAAAACGTGCATAATGTCAAACATAAATAACAAACATAGGGATCAAAACACATTGTTTTATAATATTGAATTGTTCAGAGTTTGCACAATGGTTACACAAGCACAGATGTCACAGTCTCCCCTACTTTAGGAAATTTCGTCCCGAAATTTATTTTGAGGAAACTTGTGAGAACAGATGCGGATATTTCGCTTTCATCTGATCTTCACACTCCCAAGTAAATTCCAGGCCACGTTTAGATTCCCAGCTAACTTTGACAATAGGAATTCGCTTGTGTTTGAGCTTTTTGACTTCACGGTCCATGATTTCCACTAGTTTCTCAACGAAGTGCATTGTGTTATCAACACGAATTTCATCAAGTGGTATGTGGAGGTTCTCATCAGCTAAACACTTTTTGAGATTGGACACGTGGAAAGTTGGATGAACATTTCCAAGTTCAGGAGGTAGCTCTAATTTGTAGGCTACTTTTCCGATTCTTTCAACGATCTTGAATGGTCCAACATAGCATGGTGCAAGTTTTCCTTTCTTTCCAAATCTAATCACACCTTTCCAAGGGGATACCTTGAGTAGGACGTGATCACCGACTTGAAATTCTAAGGGCTTGCGTCGTTGATCCGCGTAACTCTTTTGACGGCTTCTAGCTGTCTGAAGGTTATCGCGAATCTTCTTGACCTTATCTGTAGTCTCTAAATGAGATCGGGTCCAGTAAGCTGAGTTTCACCTATCTCATTCCAGCTGACTGGTGAACGACATTTTTGACCGTATAAAGCTTCGAAAGGAGCCATGTTGATGCTAGAGTGATAACTATTGTTGTAGGAGAATTCGATCAAAGATAAATGCGAATCCCAACTACCACCAAAATCAATCACACATGCTCTAAGCATATCCTCCAGTGTCTGGATTGTTCTCTCTGTGCACACGGTCCGCAAGCAACCGGCAGACCAGCAACTTTCTTAAAGTGACAGCTTTGGTCCCTGCATGAGTATGAGCTCATTTCTGGCACTTTTGACCCCCGTTAAGTCATTTTCAAGGCTCTACAAGGTCATTAAAGTTTAGAGGACTCAAAATATGCTCGGAAAACTCTCAAATGTCGGTTCGTTTGGCTGTACGGTTGCGTTGTTCGGTTAATTACGACGAAAATCGTAACGGACGCGAAAACGATCCAAATTGCGAACCGAATGAAGTTTTTGCATTCCAAAGACTAAAATAAAAATAGTTTAGCGTGTAAAAAATTTTTGGATGCCCAGATGCGGTCTGAACGTAAGATATGCGCGTAAATGCAAACTTACGCCGTTTTTGACACTTTTAGTCCCTGTAAGATCAAATAAGCATATTTTCGCACACCGAACCACCCAAAGCTTATTTCTAAGCTATGTTTAGGTTATTTATGGTATGTTTAGCTTATGGTCATATTCCGGACAGTACATTGCCTTATGAAACGATAGACTATTGCAGTTTGACGCAAATAGTCCTTGAGAGCGAATAAACTTGTTTTTGCCATACCAAACCTTCTAAAACTTATTTCTAAGTTATGTAATGGTTATTTAAGGTATCTTAGGATTATGCTGCTGTTCCGGAGTGTTTGTCGTGATAAACTGATTGCGTTTACGCATCAGTTTGCTTATAACTTTCCAGAAAGCGATATAGAGTTTAAAATCGATCAAAAACCAAAACGTGCATAATGTCAAACATAAATAACAAACATAGGGATCAAAACACATTGTTTTATTAATATTGAATTATTCAGAGTTTGCACAATGATTACACAAGCACAGATGTCACAGTCTCCCCTACTTTAGGAAATTTCGTCCCGAAATTTATTTAGAGGAAACTTGTGAGAATAGATGCAGATATTTCGCTTTCATCTGATCTTCACACTCCCAAGTAAATTCTAGGCCATGTTTAGATTCCCAGCAAACTTTGACAATAGGAATGTGCATGTGTTTGAGCTTTTTGACTTCACGGTCCATGATTTCCACTAGTTTCTCAACGAAGTGCATCGTGATATCAACACGAATTTCATCAAGGGGTATGTGGAGGTTCTCATCAGCTAAACACTTTTTGAGATTGGACACGTGGAAAGTTGGATGAACATTTCCAAGTTCAGGAGGTAGCTCTAATCTGTAGGCTACTTTTCCGATTCTTTCAACGATCTTGAATGGTCCAACATAGTGTGGTGCAAGTTTTCCTTTCTTTCCAAATCTAATCACACCTTTCCAAGGGGATACCTTGAGTAGGACGTGATCACCGACTTGAAATTCTAAGGGCTTGCGTCGTTGATCCGCGTAACTCTTTTGTCGGCTTCTAGCTGTCTGAAGGTTATCGCGAATCTTCTTGACCTTATCTGTAGTCTCTAGAATGAGATCGGGTCCAGTAAGCTGAGTTTCACCAATCTCATTCCAGCAGACCGGTGAACGACATTTTCGACCATAGCCATGTTGATGCTAGAGTGATAACTAATGTTGTAGGAGAATTCGGTCAAAGATAGATGCGAATCCCAACTACCACCAAAATCAATCACACACGCTCTAAGCATATCCTCCAGTGTCTGGATTGTTCTCTCAGATTGACCATCCGTTTGAGGATGATATGCTGTGCTCAAATTAAGTTGGGTACCCATGGCAGATTGCATGGTTCTCCAAAACTGAGACGAGAATCGAGCATCTCTGTCAGATATAATGTTCAAAGGAACACCATGTCGAGATACAATGTGACAACCCTCAAAATCCCATGTATTCCGTACAACTTATTAATGATAATTAAAGTGCTTGATGACTGTGTAGAATTACGTAACCTCTTTCTGATTACTGTGTTATACTTACATGTGCTTGTTAACGTACTAGTAGTATGCAGAAAAGTCACTAAATAGTCCGTTATGATTTCCTAAGTGTTGAGAATTAAAAATGCTACAAAAATATATATTTAGGACACTTTACGGATTAATTAAGCACTTTAACGGAACAGTGTCAAACCGAACAACCGGATATTACCCGGAACATGAAAATATTGTCAGACACATTGTTTTTATGTTCTGAGCTAGTTAGGGTCCCCGAACACCCGAACACACTATATAATATATAACGCACCATAAAACACAAACTAGATACTTAATCTCCTAACTAGATTTGTAACTAAACTAGTAACCAATACTTGAGACCCAACCAAGTAACCCCCCCCCCTTTTCGAACCGGTTACATGGGGGTTCACCCCACAAGATTTCTTTGATTATTATATTGGATTGTGTTTAGTACTATTGAAGCATAAGGCACAATGGGTAATTAGATGTTGGAATTCACTTATTTATACACACTAGACCATACACATTCATCTTCATCTTCATCTAATAACCAACTCTCTCTCCCTCTCCTTCCTTGGTCTCGGCCGACCCCCACACCACACACCACCATCATCATCCAAACTTCTTCAAGCAATCTACACTCATCCAAAGGTGCAAGAGACCTTACAAGCAAGCTTGGTGTTCTCGGAAGTTGAAGGACCTCTTGCAAGTGCTATTAACCACCACCTTTCTTCACTTGAACTTCCCTAGTCTTGAACTAGTGGTAAGAACTTAGATCTTTGCTTCTTACATCTTGTTTAGGTGGTTAAAGATGTGTAGTGATCAAAATGATAAGAAACTCTAAAGAACCTTAAACAAGTCTTGAACATAAACTAGTCTAGAGATGAAGTGATGTTAATATGATGTTGTTTGGTGTATGATGATTATGTTGCTGATTACTTGCTGATTTACTTGTTAATATTGATGTTTGTTGTTGTGATCACTAAACATGTTAACGGAATCAATCGAACATGCGTTAGAAGGTAGGAAACTAAAACAGAAAGCTGGTTGGTTTTTACAGCCAACTTCAGTTGGCTGTAACCAGACCGTAACTTAACGAAAAATGTATTTTATGAAGTCTAGATTTATGTATTATGAAATACGGTTCGATTGGCACTGGAATCATAATTTTTGGACTTCGTTTACTACTTTTAAAGACCCAATTTATAACAGCAGCTAAAGCTGAGTTTTTACAGCAATAAATGGGTGTTATATTTTTAGTCATAACTTGAAACCTGCGTAGAATTAGATCATGAAATTGGTACTGTAGATGGACACTGATGTCGTAGTAATTGTCCCACTGGAATTTCGTCAATCTGACTTACAATGAATTTTTAATGAATTATTCCGTGGACTGCAGTCAGAAAGTAATGAATCTGATTGCAGTCTGGAAAATGAATTTTTATAAAATATTGGTGATGAATTGGATCCCGAGATTTTTACACAATAATATTTGGATCGTTTAGCACCTTCTGTAAAAAGTTGGGAATTTTGAAATAAGATAACTATTTTATTAAAATGCTCGAAAACAGCCCAGTTTTGGATATTTAAGTTGAAATAACATAAGTAATAATTTGCGTGTCTAAATGTCGAGTATGTTATCTGTGAATGATCTAACATGTTATGTGTCAATAAAAGTGTTATGTGAAATGTCATATGTTTATTTGTGAATAGGAATAGATGGGGAGTTTATATGGGCATAAACCGTTAAAGTAATGCATGTTATGTGATAGATACGTGTAGGAACTTTGTGCTCTATTTGAAAACCACTAAATGACTAACTGGTAATCATATTAGGATGTGATTGACCGACCTTGACTGTTAGCTATATTTGAGAATCTGCCGGTGGTTGGGAATGGGTTAAAGAATTTAAAACGGAATCTACATATCCTCCTTGGGTAGGATATGTACGGCCATCCTCCATAGGTAGGATGCCAATATTAATCTTGCGTATTCTCCTTGGGTAGAACTACGTACGTTCATCCTCCTTGGGTAGGACAACAACCTTAAACTTACTAGACAAAACTCTATCATGAAGTCCCTCAATTTATATCTACTTAATCGCCGAGGCCAATGGCGAGTGGGTCATTAGTTAATAGCGCTATTAGGTTTAACAAACCTCACACCGTGCCAGTCAGACGGGCGTGTACTAATGGACTATGGCAGACTGTCAGTGATGATAGGCACTGACGTAGGGCACAACTTATTTGCGTTAGTAGTCGATATGGTAAAGTCTAGTGGTTCACATGGGGAAGCCCCCACTGATCATGGATATGGTTTGGGTAATAAAGAATGAACTGGTTAATCATACTTTCAACTACGGGGTAACCCCCACGGCAAATTCGCCAACGAAAGACAAACCACGTTTTCAGAAACAACTTAAAACTAAACAACCAACCATGAACTCACTCAACTTTGTTGTTGACTCGTTGTTACATGCCTTACAGGTCGTTAAATGCTTGGAGCTTGCACGAGGAAGGAGTCGTTGTGGGATACGGACTGTTATGTTTTGTATTTAATATTTAAATCCTTATGAACTTATTAAACTTACGCTTTGGACTTTAAACTTATGAACTATGGACTTGTATTTTGGGTTTTACTTTTAATGCTTCCGCTGTTTAATTCGAACTTAGTTAACTAGCTTTGGTCACCAATTGTATTGTGGTTGATTTTATTTACTTATTACGTTGTTCAATATGATTGGTGGCTCGATCCTGGTCACGTCACGCCTCCAAGCGGTGGTACTCCGCATAGTGGATTTTGGGGGTGTGACATACAATCTCATCAACATATATTTTGGCAAGCTTGTCAGCAGATAGATCCTCACGGATCGGCAAGAAATGTGCTGACTTTGTTAGACGATCAACGATAACCCAAATGGCATCATGACCTCTTTTAGTGCGCGACAGCTTGGTAATGAGATCCATAGCAATGTTTTCCCATTTCCAAACTGGAATATCTGGTTGCTCCAATAATCCAGATGGATGTTGATGTTCTGCCTTAACCTCAAGACAAGTAAGGCATTTAGAAACATATAAGGCAATGTCTTTCTTCATACCCGGCCACCAATACTGGGTTCGAAGATCCTTATACATTTTGTCTGCACCAGGATGAATAGAATAACCAGACTTATGAGCTTCATCCATAAGCAAGGTGCGAAGATCGTCTATACTTGGGACCCACAAACGGCCCATGAAATAAAATATCCCAAAGTCTCTTAATTCAAGCTCAGAGATGATATGGTAATTCCTTACCCATCAAGCCTTGTGTAACACAATTACGCTGAGCCTGAGAAATGCGGATTTGAATGTCAGATCGAACTTGAACACGGTGAAGCTTGACACGTTCCTTACGACTCAATGCGTCAGCCACGACATTCGCCTTACCAGGATGGTAGCGAATTTCGCAATCGTAGTCGTTCAGAAGTTCAACCCAATGTCGTTGCCTCATGTTAAGTTCTTTCTGATTGGAGATATGCTGGAGACTCTTGTGGTCAGTAAACACTACCTACTTTGTACCATATAGGTAGTGTTTCTAGATTTTGAGAGCAAAGACTACTGCACCTAACACAAGGTCATGAGTTGTGTAGTTTTTCTCGTGTACCTTCAGCTGTCTTGACGCAAAAGCTATGACTTTGTTTCTTTGCATAAGAAAACAGCCAAGGCCTAAGTTGGATGCATCACAGTACACAACAAAATCGTCGTTGCCCTCAGGTAAAGATAGGATAGGTGCATCGCAGAGTTTCTGTGTCAAGGTCTGAAAAGCTTCTTCCTGTTTGGATCCCCACTCAAAAGGTTTATTCTTCTGAGTTAAAGCAGTGAGAGGAATCGCAATCTTGGAGAAGTTTTCAATGAAACGGAGGTAATAACCCGCTAGACCAAGAAATGAACGAACCTCGGTAGGAGTAGTAGGAGTATCCCAATCCTTAATCGCACTAATTTTGGCGGGATCTACATGAATACCTTGTTCGTTGACGATGTGCCCCAAGAATTGAACTTCCTTAAGCCAGAATTCGCACTTGGAGAATTTGGTGAAAAACTGTTCTTTCTTTAGAAGCTCCATTGTAAGACGAAGATGCTGCTCATGATCAGCTCAAGTCTTAGAATAGATCAAAATATCATCAATGAAAATGATGATGAACTTGTCCAAATAAGGCTTACAAACCCTATTCATCAAGTCCATGAAAACAGCAGGAGCATTTGTTAAACCGAAAGGTATAAAAGTGAACTCATAATGACCATATCTCGTACGAAAAGCTGTCTTGGGAATATCTCATCCGATCACTCGAAGTTGATGATACCCAGAACGTAGATCAATCTTTGAAAAGCAAGTAGCACCCAGTAGCTGATCAAAGAGATCATCAATGCGAGGTAGGGGATATCGATTCTTAATGGTAAGCTTGTTAAGCTCACGATAATCGATACACATCTTGAAAGATCCATCTTTCTTTTTCACGAATAGGAGAGGAGCACCCCAAGGTGAAAAGCTCGGACGAATGAATCCTTTGTCAGATAGCTCCTGAAGCTGCTTAGACAACTCTTGCATCTCAGACGGTGCAAGACGATAAGGTGACTTAGCAATAGGATTTGCGCCAGGCACAATATTGATACGAAACTCAACTTGGCGTGCAGGGGGTAAACCAGGTAATTCTTCAGGAAATCCCTCCGGGTAATCCCGAACAACAGGGATATCTTGGATAGTCTTACCCTTGCCTTTCTCCTCTACAACATGTGCTAGGAAAGCAACATATTTCTTTCGTAGGTATTTGTGGGCTTGGGTACAAGACATGAGTTTAAGACCACTGACGGGTTTCTCCCCACGAACTTCTATGATCTCATCAGTCGAAAGCGGTATACGGACCAACTTCTCAAAACATACCACCTCAGCATGGTACTTGGATAACCAATCCATTCCTACTATTACATCGAAGCTCCTGAGTTGCATCGGTGTGAGGTTAATAGGGAAAAGATGGTTATTAAGATTCAACTGGCAATTTCAAAGAACGGAGTCGAGTACAACAGGTTCACCACTAGCTACTTCTACTGTCAAGGGCTTTCCTAGTTTTGTTCTAGTCATCGAAAGCAAAGGCTCAAATGCTAATGACACAAAACTCTTATCGGCACCTGAATCAAATAGAACAGAAGCAGGATGGTTGTTAACAAAGAACGTACCGTTCACCACTTCGTTGTCCGCACGAGCCTCATTTGCATTTAGGTTAAACGCTCGACCACGAGCCTGTGCTTGATTCGCATTTGCCAACCTTGGGCAATTGTTCCTGTAGTGGGTCAGATCCCCACAATTGTAACACGAACCAGGTGGAAAATGAGGTCGTGCAGGATTCTGGGCAGGGTTCTGTGCTGCTTGATTTTGAGCTGCCTGATTTTGATTTGGAGCAAAGCGGCAGGTATTCGCAAGATGACCAGACTTGCCACAATTTGTGCAGATGCGACATTGCAACTGTGGCTGGTGGTGGCTATTACATCTGTTGCACAGAGGTGCCTTACCAGCATACTGCCTCTTGGCAGCAGGTTGTGCAACCTGATTATGTGCTGCCTGATTAGCTTGAGTAGTGACTGCGAAATTCTTGGAAGCCTTACGCTTCCTCGATTTCTATGAAGACTCAGCAGCCTTCTTGCCCTTTTTCTCACTGGTGCTATCAGACTGTTTCTGCTTCTTGTCACCTTTTCTATGGAGCTTACCCTTCTTGACTTGCGACTCAGTAAGGGTAGCAGCGAGCTCAATGGCCTGTCGGATGGTAGTAGGGTTGCTGCCAGTGACAATATCCTGAACAGGATCTGGCAAACCGTCTATGTACTTCTCAATAGCCTTATCCAAAGGCGTGACCATTGTAGGACAGAGCAAGCTTAACTCCTCATATCTCTCTATGTAAGCCCAGTGTTCACCACTGTCTTGCTTCAGGTCATGGAGCTCATTTTCAAGTGCCCTCTGCTTGTGACGAGGACAAAACTCACTCATCATAAGAGCTCTAAGTTCCTCCCATGTTTGACCCAAAGCAACATCAGCACCTCTATCTCTCATTACCCCATTCCACCAGGTAAGAGCCCTTTTTTGGAATACGCTTGAAGCAAACTCGACCTTACGATTGTTCGGACACTGAACATGGCGAAAGGTGCACTCAAGACTCTCAAACCACTGTAGGAGCCCTGTTGCTCCTTCAGAACCATTAAACTTGAGCGGTTTAGCCGAGTTAAAACTTTTGAAATTGCACGGAGCAGGTGCATTATTGTTATTGGTGGCTTGGTTTAATTGAGTTATGAGATTCGGTAGCATAGCAGCCATCTGCTATGCTATAATAGCTGCCAGTTCGGCATCAGGTTGCTGAACGTTACGTCGAGGAGGCATTCTAAAAGAGGAAACATGAGAGAAAACGAGTGAGATGGGGTGATGAAAAATGAGATAACATAAAAATCGACAAAATGAAAGGACGGTGGTCATTTGTTCGTTACCTCGTAACAAACAGTAGACACACAGTGACAAATCAAAGTAAATGGATCATAATAATGTATCACCGAAGACATGCTCGCCTATAAGTGAACACTCACCCCAAGAGTTCCCAGGTAAGAGTGATGGGTCCGATAATGCGGATTTGTACGAACACTCTAGCCTTAGACATAAAACTCAGGGTACATGCATTCACCCTTCCAGTTTACACATGTTCACATTATCTAGACCCAAACTTTGACGAGATTTTGAAAATTTGGAAGGCATTAAGCTAAAAGAAATCATCTAAGGATAGATGATTGATTTCAAAATCATTTTGGAAAATTGTGTTCAAGTTTTGGTAATCACCTAAGGATAGGTGACGGGTATTGTTTCAAGATCTAAACACAAGTAAACTTGTGTTAGGGTCCTAGAAAGTTATAGTCTAGGTCAAAGCATTACTAATAACCTAATTCCCTATAACCATTGGCTCTGATACCAACTCTTCTGTCACACCCCGGCCGCGTTAAAACAACAAAACCGCGGCAGAAACGCCGGGGAGTGATGCGACAGAATTATTGTTTCAACAACCATGGTAATTAAAGTTTTGTATTATTAAGATTTAAGTTCACATTGTGTTGGAGTTCAACAAAACATAACTTAAATAACTGTCTTTTAAGTCACTAAGGCCCAAGTCCGCCTAAGTGAAGCACAAACATCATCATGCATTAGCACCTGTAGCACATGCGAAAAATAGGTACGTCAGCATAAAAATGCCTGTGAGATACATAGGTTTTGTTTATGCAAGATTCATGACTTGTAGTTAAAAGAAGTGTTTAACAAAAATGTAGTCATGAACCATGTAAAATGTTTTCCTTTGTAAAATCATATAAAAATCGATACGAAAATCAAATGATAATAAAAAGACAATGCATGGTTAAACGGATAACCAAGTAAAAGTGAATTTGTGTAACATATGTAATTTGTAAAACAATGTCGTGTTCTTGTAAAAATGTTTCATGTCTTTGTCCAATTGATTTAGATAACGCAACAATGTATAATACAATAAAAGCACTTATGTATAGGAAGTACCAGCGGCGTATCCACCATGCTTTTATCATATAACACATAGCCCCGTTACATAAGTCACTAAATCAATAACTAACCAAAATGTCTTCTTCAATGTCAAAATGTTTATGTGTAAACCATGTTCAATGTCATGTGTGACATGTATCATGTATAACCAAATGAAGTGCATAGCAAGTAGAAAGTATCTACTCGAACTATGTGATAATGTCAATGTGAATACAAATGTCATGTATGGTGAATAACTAGTAATTACTCAACTCCATAGGAAAATGTACAACACAAAGTGTTTGAATAAACCAAAGTTTAAATCAAATGTTATGTTTTGCAGAAAACAATGCTTTATGATTAGAAACATTTATGTAGTAATGTTAATCGCATACATTCAAGCCTTGCGATTGTGGCGACAAACCCTTAAACAAATTAAAGGTTTATCTAAATCATGTATATCGGATTCTGTCATTCCCAACTTCCAAACAAACCTAGGAAGTCGGAAACGAGATTTGTCAAGTCCTGTGGTACCATTACATACTACCGAGCGGCGTGATCAATGTTAATGAATGTATTATGTAACAACTCTCACCAAAACCAATACTTAGTATGTTAATTGTCACTTAAGAAAACCCTAATTGAGAAACCCAAGTAATTCTACATAAACCCTAAAATTTTCAGAATCATCAGAATCAGGATCAGGGCCCCTAAAACTCAGGGGGCGGGGGTAAAACCCTAGTTATGATTATCTTAATAACTATATGTCGAATTCGAATTTTAAGAATCTGTCAACTCAGCAAAGCTACATGCACGAAAGGCTACCCTATGGAGTAGGGTGACCCCTCGCGTCACGCGACGCCCATAGGGGTACCCCTCGCGTCACGCGACGGGGGTCAAAATTCGGGTATAAATAGTAGACATTGGCAATTGAATTTTGGCACAAAAACGATGTAAAAACTCACTGTATACGCTGAGTTATAGCAGAAACAGTCCACAACACACACGATTCACGAATCGCTGCCGCAATCAGGGTAATAACTCGATCGCTATTACGATTCAACGTCCGATCGATTGTAACTATCCAACGATTGTTTAAGTGTTGCTCAAATTGAGTTTATACTTTGTTATTCATCGTGATTTCGACTTGAATGTTTGAGTGCTGTTCGAACTCGGACTATACTCTGTCATTCGTTGTGAATCCGTTGAATTGTTAAGTATTGCACCTTATTAATCGTTGTGAGGGTTTAATCTCGTGAATTGTCGTAACTATTGTATTAGTTACTAACCCGTTTGTGTGTGCATTGTTATTTAAATTAGGTTAATCAAGGCTAATCAGTAGGCTTATACTCTGCTCGTTAAATCTACAATGTGAGTCATTCTCTTTTATTCAAAAATGTTTATGAAATCTTGAATATTTTCAGAGTTATAATTACAGTGATTAAGTTTATGTAATCACCAAATTACAGCCGGTATGTGGGGTATTGTATACATTACTACTATTGTTTTTATCACTTTAGGTGGGCGAACCTAATTAGTGATACCCGTCACCATTGGGGCAGCCAATGGGGGATATGACCACAGTCACCGAAACGAGTCGAGTGACAAATACTGTGGGTAGTTGGTTTGATATCAGAAACATTGTAATCTCTCTTAATACTGTAAATTATAACAAATGAGTCGTTTTAGTAAAACTGAATGATTCACTCAGTATTTCCCCGCTGACAAAAAACTTTTTCAAACATGTTTCAGGTGATCTGTTGTGAGCAAAGAAAATTGCCGTGAAGCACTACAAGCTTAGAAAAGTGGCTCAATGTAAATAAATAAAGAAACATGTTTTGAGAAATAAAGATTTCCCAGTGAAATCACCTTATTGTAAATTATGGGATTTATCCCTAAATTATGAAAACGGGCAGTTTTAATATTACAAGATCCTGCTTAAAAAGACTTCCGTTGTCGCTTAAATTTAATACCACAGGATTTCCTGCCTCACGGCTCTGGACCGGATCAAACCGGGGCCGAGGGCCGTGACAGGAAAAAGGTGGCATCAGAGCCACTGATTTAAGCTTACTATTGATTTTAGCCTATTAAAGTAATTGAGAAATACTTAGGAATTCTAGTTGCCATTCTGTGAATATATGTTTTATTAACTGATTAATTGTTAAGTTACAGTATGGGTAAACAAAAGCTTTCTGCTATCTACCACAAATTAGATACTGCACCCACAGAAAAAGGAACCTCTTCCTCCAAATACCCAACAGATCTGAAAGAAGGGATTTTTGCCCGGAAAGCACAATATTAGAATCCTCTTACCCCAGAGAAAAGAAATTCGATTATTAGAAAAGGCCAGAAACCCCAAGTTAAGAAAGTGAGGTTTAATCTGGAAATCCAGAAATTAGGCAATAGTCCACCTTCGGAAGACAAATTAGATGAAAAATGGGCAAATCTTTATATGCTAGCTACTGTAGCAGAGAATGCAAACCTCTAAACTATCAATAAGCTTGGTCTAGTAGAAAATTACTACCCAGTAAATAAATAAATAAATCCTAGTGTGTTCTCTTTCCTGTTGTCTTTTGTACAAATTAGTATGCAATAAAACTTTAATGTTTATTTGTAAAACTTTGTTCCAAAGTTTTAACTTAGCATTTTTGTGCATTTTGCATATATGCTATACAGCATGAGTGAGATATCGGAAGCATTTCAGAATCTCAACCTCTACCCAGTACCAATTGAAGTCTCCCACGACTTTACTGGTTATGTTGCTGACATAGAGGAACCTCTGGAATTCCAAGCTCCACCGTTGGAAAAAGAAAAACCTAAAAAGAGAAGAAGATATGTAGGATGGAGGAAAGTGCGCAGGAGAAAGCCAGCCACTAGGAAACTCCCCAAAGTAGAAAACCCTATAGACAAAGGAAAAGGAATCGAATCCGGAGAGAGTTCTAAGCCAGCGGAGATAGAAATCAGGGAAAATTCTAAACAAAAAGGAATAGAAATTGGAGAGAGCTCTAGACAACCTGAAGAAATCACATTTCAAGACGAAATAGACCGTCTACTGGAAAATTGTGATGTCATTAGCCCTATCAACAATAATCTATACCCTTACCCGGCCGAAATCCAACTTCCCGTAAATCTGGAACCAGCTATTCCAGACCCACTAATCCACACTCGACCTTTAGACCAAATGGAAGAATGGTGGATGAATGACTGGCAATTCCAAAACATGATTAATAGTCCTTATTCCTTCCCCCCACAGTTTGATCCAGAACCTATCCCCAATCCTCCAATGAGCAACGAAAACTTAGCCGAACTTCGTCAGTTCGGTGAAGAGCTGATAGGTACAGGGAATAGGATCCGGGAAATGGGGGAACAAATCTCCTGGAAATACGACGAAAGGGAGCGTCGCTACTAAACTGCCAGTTGACCAAAGAATAGTGGGGTTGGGAAGTATGTCTGTATCATAACAGTAATAGTAAAATATAACTCTGTAAAATGGGAAATAAGACCTTGTAAGATAAACAGTGTGTATGGATGCCTATATAACCTATAAAACAAAATAGAAGTCGAGACATCGACGATTTTGGATATATATATCTGTGTTGTAAGATTTTATGTGCTTATGTGTAATTATTTGTTATATCTAATTATCAATTATTGGATACTAATAATTCATATCAATACTAATTATCAGATGGAAAACGCTAATAATGAACCAGTTAATGAAGTAAACCAATCTGAGCAAAACCAGGAAAACCAGTATATGACTAGACAAGATATCGAGAACATTCTTGCTCAAGGGATAGCTAACGCTATTCCAACAATTATGGCTGCTGCTCAAAAACCTGCTGAACCACAACAAATCATTCCTAGTAAACGTACTCCGGAAGATAACGATAGTAACAGCATAAGTGGAGGCGGCAATCATGACGATAATAATCCACGACAGGCCCCACTTCCTAATAAAATGAAAGTTGCAACGCCTGGTTGCACTTACAAAGGATTCCTTGCCTGTAAACCAGCAGAATTTGCAGGTAATGAAGGGGTAACTGCAACACTGCGTTGGTTAGAGAAAACCGAAGCAGTAATTGCAATAAGTAAGTGTGCCGAAGAAGATCAGGTCATGTATGCTTCAAATTTGTTCAAAGAAGGGGCGCTAGAGTGGTGGAACACTGTATTACAAGCAAAAGGAAGAAGGATGGCTTATGCTATGAACTGGGAAGAATTTAAGAATCTTGTAGAAAGAAAATTCTGTCCTGAATATGAAAAGGAACAAATGGCGAATAAGTTCCTAAGCCATCGTATGGTAGGTGTAGAATGTCGCGGTTATACTTCGACATTCTTTGAATATGCTAGAGTGGTACCAACACTGGCTTCGCCAGAATCGGTACTCACTTCTCGCTATATTTGGGGACTAATTAGTGAAATCCGTAACATCATTAAGGCTGCACGACCTCGTACTATTGACGATGCTGTGGAATTAGCTAATACCCTAACCGATGAACTGGTACGCACAAGAGATGAAAACAGGAAGAAGGATTTGGCTCAAAAGATTACCCAAGGATTTCGTATGGGTAATACAAAGAAAAGAGGAACATGGCAATCCTCAAATCCTCCTTTTTCCAGAAATTGTAGGAAGAAGCACTTTGGAAGGTGCAATGTGACCTGCAATTTTTGCAAAGCTATAGGACATAGTGAAGAAAATTGCAAAAAGAAAACCATAGTCTGCTATAACTGTGGAGAAACAGGACATTACAAAACAGAATGTCCTAAATTGATCAAAGCCACAGACAATAAAGGCAAACCAGCTAATGGAACAACAAAGAAGAATGCCCGAGCATTCCAGCTAACCACCCAGGAAGCAGAACTCAGTCCAGATGTGATAGCCGGTACGTTCTTAGTTCATGGCGTGTTTGCAAAAGTATTATTTGACTCTGGTGCAAACCAAATTTTTATCAATACTTCATTCTGCCAAGCTCTTAACTTACCCTTAACCACCCTTAGGCAGATTTTTACAGTCGAAACGGCAGATGGGAATTCTATTAACATAGATAAGGTTTTGCAAGAAGGAAAGATAGAACTATTAGGTCATAAGTTCTCTGCAAACTTGTTACCTATGAAATTAGCCGGATTCGATGTGGTATTAGGAATGGATTGGTTAGTAGCCAACCATGCTCGAATCCTTTGTGATAAGAATTCTGTAGAAATCCGTACCCCCACAGGAGAGGTAATTTTAATTACAGGAGATAAACCTCGAAAGCCACTGAAATTCATTTCAGTAATGAAGTTGGCTAGTTATTCAAGAAAACAAGAAATGGTGTATATGATTTCTGTAATCATTAACACTAAAAGTAAGGAACTCCACGACATCCCTATAGTCTCAGAATACCCAGATGTCTTTCCAGAAGAATTACCTGGGTTACCACCCGATAGAGAAGTAGAGTTTAGAATTCATCTAATTCCGGGTACTACACCAATAGCCAAGGCACCTTATCAATTAGCACCCACCGAAATGCTAGAATTGAAAAAGCAGTTAGACGAATTACTAAGCAAAGGATTTATACAACCTATTTCATCCCCTTGGGGAGCACCAGTGTTGTTTGTGAAAAAGAAAGATGGATCGATGAGAATGTGTATCGATTATAGGGAACTAAATAAAGTTACAGTTAAGTATCGATACCCATTACCTAGGATTGACGATCTTTTTGATCAACTTCAAGGCGCTAGGTATTTTTCTAAGATAGACCTCAGATCCGGATATCACCAGCTGAAAGTACAAGAAGAAGACATACCTAAAACTGCTTTCAGAACTAGGTATGGACATTACGAGTTTACAGTCATACCCTTCGGATTAACAAATGCTCCAGCAGCGTTTATGGACATGATGAATAGAATCTGTAAACCGTATTTGGATAAATTTGTAATCGTATTCATTGACGATATATTTATTTATTCCAAAAGTCAGGAAGAACATTGTAAGCACCTGCATGCACTCTTAACTTTGTTAAGAAAGGAAAAGCTTTACGTCAAATTCTCAAAGTGTGAATTCTGGCTGCAAGAAGTACAATTTTTAGGTCACATGGTGAATCACGAAGGAATTCACGTAGATCCTGCTAAAATAGAAGCAATCACCAAATGGAAGGTCCCGCAAACAGCTATGGAAATTAGAAGTTTTCTAGGCTTAGCTGGATACTACAGACGATTTATTAAGGATTTCTCTAAGATAGCTGTACCTTTGACTAAGCTGACCTGTAAAACCGTTAAGTTTGAATGGGGACATAGACAAGAGGAAGCTTTTAAGATTTTAAAGCACAGATTGACGAATGCTCCAATTTTAGCTTTACCCGAAGGAACAGAAGATTTTGAAGTATATTGTGATGCTTCAAAATTAGGATTCGGATGTGTGTTGATGCAACGCAAGAAGGTAATTGCGTATGCTTCCAGGCAGTTGAAAAAGCACGAGGAAAATTATACGACTCATGACTTAGAATTAGGAGCCATAATTTTTGCCCTTAAAATCTGGAGACATTATCTGTATGGAAGTAAGTTTACTATTTATACAGATCATAAAAGTTTAAGGTACATATATGGGAAAAAAGAGTTAAATATGAGGCAAAGAAGATGGATGGAAATCCTAAGCGATTACGACTGTGATATTCAATATCACGAAGGAAAGGCAAACATAGTTGCAGATGCCTTAAGTCGTAAATATCATGAAAAACAAAAGCGAGTCCGTGCTCTTAGGTTAAATCTACAATTAGATTTAATGGAACAATTGAAAAATGTACAAGCTACATGAATCAAGGACGATGCTGAAGGAATGAAAGGTTATGTAAAAGAACTAGAGCAAGGAAATGATGGAATTTGGAGATTCCACAAGAAAAGAATTTGGGTACCTAAGCAAGGAGAATTAAGAAATAAGATTTTAGAAGAAGCTCATAAATCTAGGTATACCGTACATCCAGGAAACTATAAGATGTACCAAGATTTAAGAAACAATTTCTGGTGGATAGGAATGAAAAAGGATATAGCTAGTTACGTATCAAAATGTCTTACTTGTTCACAAGTTAAGGCAGGACACCAGAAACCTTCAGGACTACTACAACAGTTAGAAATGCCTGTATGGAAATGGGAACTCATAACAATGGATTTTGTTACTAAGTTACCCAAAACCAGAAAAGGTAATGATGCGATTTGGGTAATTGTGGATCGATTAACCAAATCAGCTCATTTTCTACCAATGAAGGAAACCTTTAGCATGGAAAGATTAGCCAAGTTGTACGTAGATGAAGTAGTATCTTTACATGGAGTCCCACTCTCCATTGTATCAGATAGGGATAGTCGTTTCACTTCCCATTTCTGGACTAGTTTCCAGGAAGCAATGGGACCCCGACTCAATTTAAGTACTGCATATCATCCTCAAACAGACGGACAAAGTGAAAGGACGATACAAACCTTGGAAGACATGCTTCGAGCATGTGTAATTGATTTTGGTGGAAATTGGGATAACCACTTACCCTTAATTGAATTCTCCTATAACAATAGTTATCATTCAAGCATCGAAGCTGCTCCATTCGAAGCACTGTACGGACGCAAGTGCAGAACTCTAGTTTGTTGGGCAGAAATATGAGAAAGTCAATTATCAGGTCCAGAAATTGTACAAGAAACCACAGACAAGATAACTCAAATCAAAGAAAGATTGAAGACTGCTAGAGATCGCCAGAAAAGCTATGCAAACAATCGCCGCAAGCCACTAGAATTTCAAGTCGGAGACAAGGTACTTTTGAAAGTCTCTCCTTGGAAAGGAGTAGTACGATTCGGTAAGAAAGGAAAACTGAGTCCAAGATACGTTGGACTATTCCCAGTAACCCAACGAATAGGACCAGTAGCTTATCGTCTACAACTACCAGAAGAATTAGCTGGAGTACATGATGTATTTCATGTATCCAATCTCAAGAAATGTCTATCAGACGAATCCCTGGTAGTACCTCTTCAAGATATAGAGGTAAATGAAAAGTTAAAATTCATAGAGCAACCTTTACAGATAGAAGATAGAAAAGTCAAATTTCTCAAGCACAAACGACTAGTATTTGTCAAAGTCAAATGGAATTCCAAGAGAGGACCAGAATACACTTGGGAGCTGGAATCAGAAATGAAGCGAAAATACCCTCATCTATTCCAGTAAATCTCGAGGACGAGATTTTTATTAAGGTGGGGAGGATGTAACAACTCTCACTAAAACCAATACTTAGTATGTTAATTGTCTCTTAAGAAAACCCTAATTGAGAAACCCAAGTAATTCTGCATAAACCCTAAAATTTTCAGAATCATCAGAATCAGGATCAGGATCAGGGCCCCTAAAACTCAGGGGGGGTAAAACCCTAATTACGATTATCTTAATAACTATCTGTCGAATTCGAATATAAGAATCTGTCAACTCAGCAAAGCTACATGCACGAAAGGCTACCCTATGGAGTAGGGTGACCCCTCGCGTCACGCGACGCCCATAGGGGTACCCCTCGCGTCACGCGACGGGGGTCAAAATTCGGGTATAAATGGCAATTGAATTTTGGCACAAAAACGACGTAAAAACTCACTGTATACGCTGAGTTATAGCAGAAACAGTCCACAACACACACGATTCACGAATCGCTGCCGCAATCAGGGTAATAACTCGATCGCTATTACGATTCAACGTCCGATGGATTGTAACTATCCAACGATTGTTTAAGTGCTGCTCAAATTGAGTTTATACTTTGTTATTCATCGTGATTTCGACTTGAATGTTTGAGTGCTGTTCGAACTCGGACTATACTCTGTCATTCGTTGTGAATCCGTTGAATTGTTAAGTATTGCACCTTATTAATCGTTGTGAGGGTTTAATCTCGTGAATTGTCATAACTGCTGTATTAGTTACTAACCCGTTTGTGTGTGCATTGTTATTTAAATTAGGTTAATCAAGGCTAATCAGTAGGCTTATACTCTGCTCGTTAAATCTGCAATGTGAGTCATTCTCTTTTATTCAAAAATGTTTATGAAATCTTGAATATTTTCAGAGTTATAATTACAGTGATTAAGTTTATGTAATCACCAAATTACAGCCGGTATGTGGGGTATTGTATACATTACTACTATTGTTTTTATCACTTTAGGTGGGTGAACCTAATTAGTGATACCCGTCACCATTGGGGCAGCCAATGGGGGATATGACCACAGTCACCGAAACGAGTCGAGTGACAAATACTGTGGGTAGTTGGTTTGATATCAGAAACATTGTAATCTCTCTTAATACTGTAAATTATAACAAATGAGTCGTTCTAGTAAAACTGAATGATTCACTCAGTATTTCCCCGCTGACAAAACCTTTTTCAAACATGTTTCAGGTGATCTGTTGTGAGCAAAGAAAAGTGCCGTGAAGCACTACAAGCTTAGAAAAGTGGCTCAATGTAAATAAATAAAGAAACATGTTTTGAGAAATAAAGATTTCCCAGTGAAATCACCTTATTGTAAATTATTGGATTTATCCCTAAGTTATGAAAACGGGCAGTTTTAATATTACAAGATCCTGCTTAAAAAGACTTCCGCTGTCGCTTAAATTTAATACCACAGGATTTCCTGCCTCGCGGCTCTGGACCGGATCAAACCGGGGCCGAGGGCCGTGACATATTATTGTCCCGATTAAACATACCAAATGTCATAACCAATGTAAGCATGCTATGAAAACCATGTACTAGGTATGCTAAGTAAACATACATAGTAGAAATGTTCATGAAATCAATGTGCTAGCATGCTCAGTAAACATACATAGCAGAAATGTCATGTAAAACAATGTGTCCATATGCTAAGTAAACATATGCAACAAATGTGTAATAAATAAATGTGCTAGCATGTTTAACATACATAGCAAAACATAATTGAAAGCATGTACTAGATATGTACTAGATGAAAATAGCATGTTTATGTCATAAAAGCATGAAAAGTTTGAAAATAACAAGTATGTACATGTGTATCACCCCAAAGTATTTGAAAGCGGTAAAAGAGGGGAACTATGTACTCACTTGGGATTGCCTAATAGTCTTGAGAATAAGACCATATAAGGCTTCAAGGATCACGAATCAACCGGCACCTAATATAGGTAACTATGTTAATAATCGGATCCTAAATCGGGAGATAGGATAGAATGAGGTTCTCTAAATCAAATGAGTATTGACACTCATATGGCATGATTTAATAGTCCCAACATTCTGATTTGGAAGTATACCTAAGTGCTTTTGACCTGTTTCGACCCATTATGGTAGTATAAGCTACTATAAGGCGTCGTTAGCGTAAAACTATGTTCAGATGGTTAACTATGTGCTATGTCAAGTCTTACATGCCCAGTTATCTCTAAACATGTTACTAAATCAGATTATATGTCAAAAATATGTTCACATATGCAAAAATACGGATTTATGCTTTAAAAGGGCGTTTTGGTCATTTCCTATGGGCATACAAGCTACTTAACAAATAACTAACCAATCCTATGTGATCATAAGGTATAACCTTGGAGGTTATTCCCTATGCAACTATAATCACTAAACATGCTTGGTCGGATCCTATTGATCGACCAAACGGGTCGGGTTCGAAAGTGTAAGCGGTTGTTTAGACTGCTTAACTTACGACCCTAAACAAGCACTAAACTAATAGTGACGAGTTAAACATGTCAAAACATGTTTAACCTACTTAGAAAACTGATTTGGTACCAAAACAAGGTTTTTTGATACCTAAAAGTAGTTCCGTGGCAAAATGCGTGCTAAAACGCATTTTGACCGAAACTTGACTCGTCACTATGCCTAGTTAACGTGGTAATCAGTAGGTATAATCACTAAGGATTATAACCATCGTGATTACAATCACGTTGCAAAGTTCAAACGAACTTTGCGTTGACCATTGACTGGTCAAACTGAAAGTCAAACACTGTTTGACTTTTAAGCTAGAAAGCAATAAAAGAATGAAGGAATGCTTACAAAATGTCCTTGCTTGAACTTGATCTTATAATTCTCAGGTATGAAGTTATAAAACCCCAACTTAGAGAATTTAGATCAAGTGTGAGTTGCAACAAATGAAATGCTAGGCTATTTATACTTGTCATGAACTCACAAGATCAAAACAAGTATTTGTGTGGCCATCAAGCATTAAATCCTAGCCATACAAGTGTTACAAGCAGATTAAAAGCCTTGGAGAGGTGATAACTTGGTCCCCAAAACATGAAAATTGCAAACAAGGGCCTCAAGAACGAGCTGGGAAGCTGCTGGAAATTTTTCTGTGATCTGGGCATGGCTTACGGACCGTAAGGTCATGTGCATACGGTCCGCAAGCAACCTGCAGACCAGCAACTTTCTTAAAGTGACAACTTTGGTCCCTGCATGAGTATGAGCTCATTTCTGGCACTTTTGACCCCCGTTAAGCCATTTTCAAGGCTCTACAAGGTCATTAAAGTTTAGAGGACTCAAAATATGCTCGGAAAACTCTCGGATGTCGGTTCGTTTGGCTGTACGGTTGCGTTGTTCGGTTAATTACGACGGAAATCGTAACGGACGCGAAAACGATCCAAATTGCGAAACGAATGAAGTTTTTGCATTGCAAACACTAAAATAAAAATATTTTAGTGTGTACAAAAATTTTGGATGCCCAGATGCGGTCAGAATGTAAGATATGCGCGTAAATGCGAACTTACGCCGTTTTTGACACTTTTAGTCCCTGTAAGATCAAATAAGCATATTTTCGCACACCGAACCACCCAAAGCTTATTTCTAAGCTATGTTTAGGTTATTTATGCTATGTTTAGCTTATGGTCATATTCCAGACAGTACGTTGCCTTACGAAACGGCGGACTTTTGCAGTTTGACACAAATAGTCCCTGAGAGCGAATAAACTTGTTATTGCCATACCAAACCTTCTAAAACTTATTTCTAAGTTATGTAAAGGTTATTTAAGGTATGTTAGGCTTATGCTGCTATTCTAGAGTGTTTGTCGCGATAAACTGATTGCGTTTACGCATCAGTTTGCGTATAACTTTCCAGAAAGCGATATAGAGTTTTAAATCGATCAACAACCTAAACGTGCATAATGTCAAACATAAATAACAAACATAGGGATCAAAACACATTGTTTTATTAATATTGAATTGTTCAGAGTTTGCACAATGATTACACAAGCACGTATGTCACATTTCTGAGGTTCGATACATGGAAAGTCGGGTGGACATTACTAAGTTCCTCCGGTAGTTCGAGTCTGTAGCCACTTTGTCGATCCTTTCCAGAATCTTAAAGGGTCCCACTTATCGAGGCGCGAGCTTTCCTTTCTTGTCGAATCTGATCACACCCTTCCAAGGTGATACCTTTTGGAGTACGTGATCACCAACGTCAAATTCAAGGGGCTTGCGTCGTATATCGGCGTAACTTTTCTGAGGACTTCGAGCTTTCAGTAGATTGTCTCGAATTTGGAGGATATTATCAGTCGTTTCTTGCAGTAGCTCGGGACCGGTTAGTTGCGCATCTCCGATCTCATGTCACACAATCGGTGATCGACATTTTCTTCCGTATAATGCCTCAAATGGTGCAATTTGTATGCTAGAATGATAACTGTTATTGTACGAGAATTCGACTAAAGGTAAGTGTGCGTCCCAATTATCACCGAAATCTATGATTAAGCGGTACTTAGATTAAGCGTAGTACCGAGAGCGGATTGAAACATTTCCCAAAGACGCGAGGTAAACCGACCATTGCGGTCAGAGATGATGTCACGAGGGGTACCATGTCGACAGATAACCTCGTTGGTGTAGATTCGGGCTAATTTTTCTACCTTGAAGTCTTCTCGTATCGACAGGAAATGAGCGGATTTAGTCAAACGGTCAACGATAATCCAGATGCTATCGCGACCTGTAGTCGTACACGGGAGTTTCGTGATAAAGTCCATGGCTATGCTTTCCCATTTCCACAGGATTTCGGGTTGTACAAGCAAGCCAGAGGGTCTTTGCTGCTTGGCCTTGACTTTCGAGCAAGTCAGGCACTTCGAAACATAGATTGCGATATCCTTCTTCATTCCAGGCCACCAATATCATAGACGAAGGTCATGATACATCTTGTCGGCACCAGGATGAATGGAATATCATAACTTGTGGGCTTCATCCAACAGGATTTGTCGTAAGTTAGTGCGTTTGGGAATCCAAATTCGGTCCAAATAGTGGAATATCCCATTTGGTTTATTCATTAACTGCTCGCCGTTATGATAAATCCTTTCCTTCTTCAAGGTGCGTTCGGTAAAACAAGCATGCTGAGCGTCACGGATAAGGGTTTTGAGATATGCAAGGCTGGAACATTACGAATGCTATGCAAATAGCTTCGTCTGCTGAGGGCGTCGACAACGACATTTGCTTTGCCAGGATGATATAGGATCTCACAGTCATAATCGTTGAGAAGTTCTACCCATCGGCGTTGGCGCATATTCAGTTCTTTTTGGCTGACGATGTGTTGTAGGCTCCTATGGTCGGTGAAGACCGTACACTTGGTACCATAAAGGTAGTGTCGCCAAAGTTTCAATGCAAAAATAACTACGCCTAGCTCGAGGTCGTGGGTTATATAGTTCTTCTCGTGGATCTTGAGCTGACAAGATACGTAAGCGATAACCTTGTCCCGTTGCATGAGAACACAACCAAGACCAAGGTTCGAGGCATCGCAATAGACAATGAAGTCATCGTTTCTGTCGGGTAAAGCGAGAACGGGAGCATTGCAGAGCATATGCTTGAGAGTTTGAAAGGCAGTCTCTTGTTCAGTTCCCCAAACAAAAGGCTTGTCTTTGTGCGTCAAAGAAGTAAGCGGGAAAACGATTTTTGAGAAGTCAGCGATGAATCGACGGTAATAGCCCGCCAATCCGAGGAACGAACGAAAATC
The DNA here is from genome assembly GCF_002127325.2 of Helianthus annuus. Classification (NCBI taxonomy): domain Eukaryota; kingdom Viridiplantae; phylum Streptophyta; class Magnoliopsida; order Asterales; family Asteraceae; genus Helianthus; species Helianthus annuus. The sequence goes on from NC_035436.2 coordinate 71,818,340, forward strand.
GGATGGTGATTTTGGAGTAACCCAACTCTTAACAGCTTCTATCTTCATGGGGTTGACATGAATACCTTGACTATTGACGATGTGACCGAGGAATTGAATCTCCTCTAGCCAAAATTCACACTTGGAGAACTTGGCGTAGAGTCGACTCCCCTGGAGTAACTCGAGAACCAAATGTAGATGATGCGCGTGTTCGGCTTTCGACTTCGAATAGATAAAGATATCATCGATGAACACGATGACGAAGCAGTCAAGAAATGGTTTGCACACACGGTTCATCAAATCCATGAAAACCGCAGGTGCATTGGTTAAACCAAAGGGCATTACGACGAATTCATAATGGCTATAGCGGGTTCGGAAAGCGGTCTTCGGAATATCTTCCTCCTGAATGCGTAACTGGTGGTAACCTGAGCGTAAATCGATCTTTGAAAAACATTAAGCACCTTGCAATTGATCAAACAAATCATCGATTCAGGGCAGGGGATAACGATTCTTGATTGTCAGCTTATTCAACTCCCTATAGTCGACGTACATCCGGAACGAACCATCCTTCTTTTTGATGAAAAGGACTGGTGCGCCCCAAGGAGAGGTGCTAGGGCGAATAAAGCCTTTATCAAGTAATTCCTGGAGGTGACTCGAGAGTTCGCGCATTTCGGATGGAGCGAGGCGATAAGGAGATTTAGCAACAAGGTTGGCTCCAGGAATGAGGTCAATACGAAAATCAACTGGGACATCTTTCACTAGCGTCTTCTCTTTCTTTTCCTCCTCCGCTACTACAATGTTTGCCAGGAAAGCTCTGTATTCTTTGCGGAGATACTTGCTCGCTTGGATACATGACATAACTTTGAGACCTTTTAAAGGAGTTTCACCATAAACACACAATAGATCACCATTAGCGAGCGAGAAGCGAATCATCTTATTGAAACAAACAATTTCAGCACGATTCTCCCAAAGAAAGTCCATGCCTACTATGATATTGAAACTACCGAGTTGCATCGGAATAAGGTCGATAGGGAAGATGTGATTGTTGAGTTCGAGAGTACAATCACGAAGAACAGAATTGACAGCGACGGTTCTTCCGGTGGCAACTTCAACATTGAATGACGAGGGGAGATGGGCGCGCTTACGATTAAGGAGCTTTTCGAATTTTAACGACACAAAACCGTTATTGGGTCCAGTATCAAATAAACATGAAGCATATATACCATTCACAAGGAACGTACCATTAACCACGTTGTTATCGGCCTGAGCTTGACGGACGTTGATGTTGAAAGTACGTCCGCGGGCTGCTGGCTGCTGCTGCTGCTGTTGCTGCTGTTGCTGGGGCTGTTGCTGTTGTGGCTCTTTCTTCACCACTCGATTCGGGCACATGTTTGCGAAGTGGTTGGGATTACCACACGCAAAGCAAGCTCTAGCATGGATCGCGGGTGCAGGAGCCGCTTGTTGGCCTTGAGGAGCGGGAAGTAGAGCTTGTTGAGCAGGAGCTTGACCTTGACCTTGAGCTGGAGCTGGAGCTGGAGCTTGACGTGGACCTATACGGCAGTTGGCGGTGAAGTGACCGTACATGTTGCAATGCACACAATCTACAAGCGATTCCCACTGGATGGTGATAGGTACAAGTAGGGCAAGCCGGGTGAGGACTAGCGTATGCACGCTTTGCCGGCGGTGCATGGGTAACCGGTGCCGCTACTTGGTGGTGTTGAGGCTGCGGTTGAGCAGGTACTGTCTGGAGCGGGGCAGCAGTGGTGACAGCGCAATTCTTGCTACTGTTGTTGTTGTTGTTGTTGTTGTTGTTGTTGTTGTTGTTCTTCCTCTTGCGACTAGAGGACTTTGAAGACTGCGGTGCGGTGGCGGTTTCAGCGGTTGAAGCAGCGGTAACTTGATGTAGATTCTTGGAGGCTTTATCCCAGTAACCAGCCTTGACTTGCTTGTTGTTTATCTCAGCAGTGAGTAAGAAAGTTTCCTCGATGGTTGACATCTTTGCAGCTTGAATGAAATCAGCCACGCAATTCGGAAGAGCACGGATATACTTTTTGATGGTGACTTCGGGCGTATAGACTTGACCTGGATAGATTATACTCAACTGCTTAAAGCGAGCAGTCAAACCAGTGTTGTCGCCATCCTTTTGCTTGAGATGCCAAAACTCATCCTCCAACTTCTGAAGCTCGTGAGGAGGGCATAACTCTTTCATCATCAAGTCCTTAAACTCATCCTATGTTAGCCCGTAAGCTGCATCGTTTCCGCGCTTGTTTCTCTTGGCGGTCCACCAGTCCAGCACCCTAGATTGGAAAACGCTGGTAGCGTTAACAGTGCGGAGATTGTCAGGACAGTTGCTTTAACGCAAGGTGACTTCAATAGAATCAAACCATTGAAACATGGCAGTAGGACCATCTTCGCCGGTAAATTCTTTAGGTCCGCAAGCTTTGAAATGCTTGAAGCTAAAAGCAGACTTAGGAGCATCAGTCCTGGATTCCTCTGAAGATTTGCTAGCATTTTCATTCAACTCACTAACAATCTGGGGGATAACTTTCGCCATTTGCTTAGCGACGAGGGCGGCGATGCATTTGTCATCATGATTGCAGCGAACTGATCAGGAGTGAAATGATCCAAATGACGACATTGTCTGCAACAGTCATAGCCATAGGATTCAAAATGCTATATAATCGAATCTCACCTCACACGTACTACTACTAAAGCTCAGGAACACAATGATGTGACACATAGACACATAATCACAGAAGCACGTAAGCACGTAAGACACAGAAGCACGTAAGGTCACAGAGGCACATAAGGCAGATAGAACACAGAAACCATACTATATTTTGCACGTATTCACCTACATTCAAAGTCCACGAGTTCGAGAATAGCGATTGCGATTAGCGAGTATACAACGAGTAACATAGCGAATAGCATAGCATAATCGAGTATCATAGCATGCGATTATCCATAAGTAGTAGCGATTTGTTAGCGTGTCGTGTAGTGTATTATGTGCGATAAGCGTTAGATCGAAACCATCAGTATCTCAAGACGCTAATAAATAAACAAAACCACATAAAAACACATACAAATTTACACAAAGCGATAAATATCAAAGTCAGCAGTTGTGGGCTCAGAATCGAAACACATAAAATCAGCGATTGCGAGCTTGAAATCGAGAGTAGATTGTCTAAGGCTTGATAGACGTCGACTACCCACAGTGATTCAACTATTCACAAGGACTTTTGGTACACACTTTTAGCTTTCAGGACTGTGCTCTCGCCTCGATTTGGGTGATCGGCACGCATCCTTCCAGTTACCGTGTGACTGCAAGTCGTTGGAGTCCATCGAGACTTTGGTGAGAGTGTTGTAAAAACCAGAATAGAGGACAGAACGAGTCGTCAAGGTTCGGGTTTCACCCCTTACTTAACAACTTCGTTCCTGTTTTGATAAACTAAAGAGGAAAATTTGCGTCGAAGTGCGGATTTCACTCCTGATTCAACGCAAATTCTCGTGTTTATAGATAAAATGCGGGTTGAACAAGCGATTCAGCCGAGAGTTTGCGGTTTTCACACCTAATCTTGACCTAATTACTTGTCCATTTATGAAAATAGTGTAGTGCGACTGCCTTAGGAAAGGCAGTGTGATAGTATAGAATGATTGCGAGCGAGAATAGTAAGTAGACTCGTACAAGACCCCTACTGGGTATGCACAAGTCGGTCTGTTGGTACTTAGACTATAGATTAGGTCGTTTCTAAGACATCGACCTGGACTAGGTCGAGTCTTGCCTAATTCCCTATAGTTATGGCTCTGATACCAATCTGTCACACCCCAACCGATGGCGGAAACATCGGGGCGCGGCACTGAGCGAAACAAATTGTCAAGAGAAATTCCATAACAACTTAATTACCGGATAGTTAATGTTATGTCCCATACCATAACCTATCAAGCAATTAAATTATTACAGACATAGATATCCTCAAAACAAGCAACATCCTAGCATCTCAAACACCTGTCACATACGTTAAAATAAAGTCAGTACACATAGTGTAAAGGTGAGCATACAAGTTTAATACTATAATAGAGTTCGAAATAGATTACGCATAACCAACATGTAACATGTACAAAGTGAAGGCAAGTAGGTTATCTACAGAGAAATATGCACAGATGTAACTGCGAGTTGTAGAATGTGCAACACATATCCCCACTAGGACACGTGAAGTAAAGCCCTTAACAACCCCTGTCCACGACAGGTGCCGAGTCCAAACTATAGTACTATCGTTGCTAAGGTGTCAGGGAACAATCACTGTGCTAACATAACATACAAGCATTCATCGAATAACACGTAGCATGCAATAACGGTTAGCGTATAAATAGTGTTTGCGTTGTGTGTCGATTGTGATTTAGAATAAGTAAAGTATGTAACACCTAAAAGTGCGTAAAGCAAAAAGGGTTCGAGTATACTCACAAATAGCGTTTAATAAGTAAACACCCTCTTGGATTGAAGGGAGCGCTGAGAGATTAGCCTGAACAGTTAACGATAGCATAAGCGATGAATAACGCGTTAAACGGTGCAAAGTGTCAAAGTGTCGAATGGTAATCCGATCGGATGGCAATCCGATCGGATGGCCAGTCAATCGGATGTCAATCCGTTCGGATGGTCATCCATTAGGATGGCCATTTGATTGGATGGACATTCGTTTGGTAAGGATGTGTTTGTGTATGATGGCTTTGAAGTTTTCGTTGTAGCATTTTGAAAACAGAGAAGTATCTCTACCTTTCAGGTCGTCGATCGAAAGGTCGCTCGATCGGATAGCGATCCGATTGGCAGGACACTTAATGAGAACAAGTTCATAGCAGGATTGTCACTAGATCGGATAGCAATCCGATCAGATGGTAATCCATCAGCTCCTGATGATCTTTGAAAATTGTGAAAATGATTAAGTGTTAAAGTTCCAAATGCCACATGGTCGGATGGTCGTTGATCGGATGACTATCCGATCAGGCGGCAATCCATTCGGTGTTCAGATCTTTGAAAACTTGAAATAAATGTTTTAAGTGTGGAACCAAGTGCAATCCGATCGGACGACAATACGTCCCAATGAACCCAATCGTCTTGAACTTGATTATTTTTGAAAGTTTTGCAGTTTGATCGAGACGATATGATGATGTACTAAACAACGAAACCTCGGCAAGTCCCAAGTCGTTCGACCGAACATGTATCACCCTAGTCCGATCAGTTGACTGTCCCTTGTCGGTTGTTCATGTTTATCCTAAAATCGGTTGTCTCGTTGACCGAATCCAGATCTCAAACCGACCTATCACTAGAGAAAAGTAGTAGGCCTGAATGAACTCCGATTCTATCGGTTTTGAGTGCATTAAGTGTAAAAGAGTTGAAATAAAGTTGGAAAAGCTTCTTTCAATCCATTCCTTACTGAAAATGTTTAGATGTATGCAAAATCGTTGTGAAATCATGTGGAAATCCTTCAGATCTGGGTTATTCTTGGTGGACTGAGGTCAAAACTTGAAGTTCATAAGAACTCCATGATGACATCACCCTAGAACACCTCAAATCCATTGATTTCATGGTTAAAAGTTAAGATTCAAAAGAGAAAATGATGAAGAAGTGTGTGTAGATCATGGAATTACAAGATTTCAGTTGAGAACTTACAAGAATCGCGAGAAATCGAGAGAAAGAGAGCTTGGAACGCTGCTGGTCGAATGAGGGAGCTGTCACATCACAAATGATGTGACATGTGGGTATTTATAGGTTGCCAAAAAGGGAAAGGTGCACAAGTGTTGAACAGGATGCACCTCGATCGGATGATACTCCGATCGGATGGCAATCCGATCGGATGGCAATCAAGGCGTTTCGATTAATTACCACAAACATAAAGTAAACATGCACAAGTAACACATAAGTAACACACACGTAAAACAATATTCAGAATCTATCAATCAAGGCGCGAATGCGATTGCGTTGCGATTAGCGATAAAGCGATAAAACATGCGATAAACATCGATTAAATCTCGATTATTAATAGATACTCCACATAATACAACTAAAGCGATTAAAATAAAAGATTCGATTACCAGTCAAAGAATCAAATCAGTAATTAAGCAAGGAAGATCACAATTAGCAATCTTTTCTTCCTTTGACTTCAATCTTGACTTTGACTTTCGTGACACGGGGTGTTACATCAAAAGCCTAAAGTACGGAAATCATCAAAGGATACGTAAAAGAGGAGTCAGATCCAACTGATTCTATCTTGTTTATTGTTTCTTTTAAAATTTTATTTTCTTTTCATTTTTATCTACTAACATCTTTTCTCAAAAGTTTGGTTAGATTAGACGTTGACGATATTCCGTTATTAAAAGCTCTTGTGTCCTTGGATGACCTCGATATCTTACCATCACTCTATTACGCCAATGATGGGTGCACTTGCCCTAACGTGTTGTAGAGAGTGATTGTGTTATATCATGTTTTAAAAATTTAAAGCTTGATAAACGAGTAAAAGTGCTAAAAATATACTAAAAATTATACACGCTCCACTCATGTCAACTTTTTGGCGCCGCTAGGGCTGTAAACGAACCGAACGTTCAACGAACAGTTCGTGAACCGTTCGGCGGGAAGTTCGTTTATGTTCGTTCATTTAATAAACGAACGAACATGAACAAGAAATTTCGTTCGATTAGTTAAATGAACGAACATGAACAGAAGTCTCGTTCATTCAATTGTGTTCGTGAACATTCGGTAAGGTGTTCATGAACTTTTGTTCATTTTATATGCGTTCAATTATGTTCGTATGTTTGTGTTTAATTAAAGATTTTTGTTCTTTCATATATATATATATATATATATATATATTATCTATACTTTTTATATTATTAAAATTTTATTTATTTTATTACCACAACAATTAAATTAGGAAACCTTGTTTCACTTTGTTTATGTATCATTATTTACATCGACGAATACGATCGACCCCCATTCCACAATAAGGGATTCACGTTCGAGTGCTACTCTATGGGCCATCCACCTTTATCCTTCGTCGCGTTGGCCAAATTTATTTGTGCGTGAACCGTTCGTGAACACTCTCATTTCCTAAACGAACGAACACGAACATAAAATCTCGTTCGGTAAGTGTTCATGAACCGTTCATGAACACATTTATTTCCTCAACGAACGAACACGAACAAGGCTTTGTTCGTGTTCGTTTACAACCCTAGGCGCCGCTGCCGGGGATACAGTAATTTTAAGAAAGTTTAAAATCGACGGCCTAATCATCTTTTTCAGTTTTTCTCTCCAAACTCTTCTTCTTTTTCTTTAAATTTCCAGTTACAAAAGAGTCACACGAGGCCATGCCTCATCTGACACGGGGCCGTGCCTAACTTACAGTATTTGAGAACCAACAAAATTTTCAACACAGAAGGTTCACACAGAGTCGTGCCTAGTTTAACACGAGGTCATGCTCAAACGCCCAGTATCAGAAAATTCACAGACCCAAACATAGGGTCGTTCTTAATCTCACACGGGGTCGTGCCCACCTTCTGTTTTCAGAAAAAAACTTTTTTTTCGAGAGCCGTAATCTTCTGGGTATTACCCAAACAATGGATTATTACATGGTAGATTATGACTACTAGCGTTACGATGATTATGAGGAACCATATTGTACCATATGCGGTGAATCCCATACGGTACAAAATTGTTACCTATTTCAACCATCAACCTCTTACACCACATAGGAGGAACCAAGGTTTGAGCTCCCAAAATCATGCTTTGTTTGGGACACTCCAACGTTTAAAACGTACGAGACACCACCCGTAATCATCCCCAAAGACGAAAGCCTCATACAAAGTCTCAAGAACCTAGAACTCTTAATCAAGAAATCTCATGCAACTATTTGCACCAAGGAGGTAATCATAGAAAAGGTAAAACCTCAAGAGCCAGAAAAGAGGAACCAGTCGAAGAAAACTCGACGCATGAAGATGAAAAACCCGAACCAAGCCATAAGAAAGGTAAGTCTAGAAAGGTAAGTCTCGAAGAGGAACAACAAAACCTCCAAGAAATACAAATTCTACAACCTTCTTTTGAAAATCATAGTTTGGTACCATCTCATGCTAAGTTTTAAAAGAGTTAAACACTAATCCTAAAACCAAAGAATTAGCAAGTATTACTTTAACTGTAGATCAAACTTCACTAGTGCAAGATATACAAATTGGTTTAAACATAAAACGGTACCATGTTTTGTTCAAAATATCTGTCACACCCCGACCACGTAGGACAACAAACCGTGGCGGAAACGTCGGGGAGTGTTGCAACAGAAGGTATTGTTTCACAACCATGGATACAAAATAGTTTTGTTTTATTGATAAAATTAAACATGACATTGTCTTAACACATAGAACAAACAAGTTTTATATCGTCTATCATAGTTATTATGTCACTAAGGCCTTGTCCAGATCCTATGTGACGCACGCATCCTAGAAATCAATCAAGCATCAACACCTGAAACATATGTAAAAACTTAGTCAGCAAAGAAATGCTGGCGAGTACATAGGTTTTATAAGAGTATCGGAATCATGGCTCGTTTATATGTTGCAGTACTTTATTAGACTACAAGAGTCAAAATACAAACCTTGTTTTGAAAAGTGTATTGCAACATAATTAACCATCTCAAATCAAGTGGGTTATAGTTTATAAAATCCCATAGCCATGCTTCTTAACCCAAAAACATTTGTTTTAGAAAACCAACTTGTAAAACATCTTGTAAAAACTCGTTAAAAACTCGTATGGTTTATATCTTTTAGAAAACATCGTTTGTGTGACGCTGTTTCAAAATCGTTTACCCAAGTGAACTAAATAACGCCACGGTACGTAATATGATGAAAACACTTATATATAGGAAGTACCAGCGGCGTATCCACCATGCTTTCATCACATTACACCCGTCCCGTTATCTAATCACCAACCAAAAACCAATCGTTTATCTAATTTGTTTAACTTGTTCAAATCGTTTCAAAAATCGTTAACTCGTTTAAAATCGTTTAAATCATCCTTGTTTTAATTTGTGAAAACTATATATGGTCGTCTCGCTAACAACATTCAAACCTTTGTGACTAGACCACCTCGCCTCTCGCTTCTCGAGTTAACAAACCACCAAAGGGTAAGTTAACAAACATCAGATTCAGTCGTTACCCACAACCCCCACACATAACCATGGGTGCAGTAAAATAATGGGATTTGTCAGATCCTATGGTACCATAACCTAATACTGGTCAGTCGGCCAAAATTAATGTATGTTATTTGTTATGTAACTACAACCAAAAAGTTTTGTTCACTTTATTGAAATCGTTATTAGTTTTGTATAAACCATCATTATTGTTTTGGAAAAACCATTGTTTAAACCTTGAAATCATTTTGTACATATGAATCACCCCAAAACAATTGAAAACAGTAAAATAGGGGAACTATGTACTCACATGTAGTGCAAAGTATCCTCAATCAATAGAACTTTAAACAACCTCAAGCAAACCAAAGGAATCAAGTAGCACCTAGTAATTGAACCACTAGTCAAACAATAGACGCCTAAATCGGACGATCGGATAGAATGAAGTCTCGTAAACCAAATGAGTGTTGGAACTCATGTGATATGGTTTAACAAAGCTTACATCCTAAATTGAAACGTAACCTAAGTGCTTTCGACCCATCACGACCCATTAAGGTAGCTTACGCTACTTAAACGCGTCGTGTGCGTAAAAGCGCGTTCAAGACGTCTAACTAGTCCTATGACAAGTATTATATGCCCATACATGTTTAATTATGTTACATAATCAGTTATGTGTCAAAAGTTTAGGTTACATATGCTTAATTACCAATTATGTATGAAAAGGGTATTTTGGTAATTTACCAAAGGCATATAAACTACCTATCATACGACTAATCAAACCTAAGTGACCATAAGGTATAACCTCGAAAGGTTATTCCCTACGCTACTATGGTCACTTAACATGTTTGGTCGGATCCTAATGATCGACCAAACGGGTCGTGTTCGAAAGTCTAAGCGGGTGTTTAGTCCACTTGACTTTCGGCTCCACACAAGCACTAATCTAAAAAAGTGATGAGCTAAACATGCTAGAACATGTTTAGTTAAGTTAGAAAACAGGTTTTGATATCAAAACAAATGGTTTTGATATCCTAGAGTAGTTTGGTTACAAAATACGCGAGAAAACGCATTTTGGCCGAAACTACGACTCGTCACTGATCCTAGATAACGTGGTAATCAGTAGGTATAGTCACTAGGGACTATAACCATCATGATTACGCTCACGTTATGAAGTTCAAACGAACTTCGCGTTGACCATAACTGGTCAATGCAGAAAGTCAAACGCAGTTTGACTTTAACGACAAAAACGAATGAAAAGAACGAAAGACTACTTACAGAAGGTCCCCGCAAGCTCTTGATCCAATTTACTCTCAGGTATGAAGCATAAACTTCAACTTAGAGAGCCAAAATCAGATTCAAGTGTGCTTTGGGAGGAAGTGAGGGTGGGTATTTATAGGAATTCAAGAACCGTTAAGATCGTTCATAGAAAACTGAGCTTTGATCTGGACCTTACATGTGTGCCCATGGTTTTCTAAAACCATGGGAGCCCCTAATATGAGTCATAATGGACTAGGTTCATTGAATACCGGTCCATGGTTTTGCAAAACCATGGGTTAAAACCATCAACACTTCAAAATGGACTAGGTTCATTGAATCTGGATAGAAATTTCAAAAATGGTCCATGCACTTGTAAAACTTGATTTTTTTTGCACTTTTAAGCCCCGTTAACCCAATTTCAAGGCTCTAAATAAATTTAAAGTATAGGGAACTCAAAACATGCTCAAAAATATCTCGGATGTCGGTTCGTTTGGTCGTACGGTCGCGTTATTCGCTTAATTACGACGGAAGTCGTAACGAACGCAAAAACGATCCAAATCAAGCGACGAATGGGTTTTTATCATGACAAACACTAAAACATATATTTTAATGATTACATGAATTTTTGGATGTCCGGATATATTCAGAACGTAAAATATGCGCGAAAATGCAAACGTGTGCACTTTTTGACGCTTTTAGTCCCTATTGATCAATAAAGTTTATTTTAGCATACCGAACCCCTCAAAGCCTATTTCTAAGCTATGTAAAGGTTATATAGGGTATGTTTAACCTATGATCAAGTTCCGGAATGTTCGTTACTATACAAATCGGTATAGTTTCGTAGTTTGACACAAATAGTCCCTGCGATCGAACAAACTTGATTTCAACACACCAAACCATCCAAAACTTATTTCTAAGTTATGTGGAGGTTATTTAAGGTATGTTAAGCCTATTTCACTATTCCGGAGTGTTCGTTGCATTGAACTACGCATCGGTGCGCGTATAACCTTCCAGAAAGCGATTTAGAGCTTGAAATCGGAATTGAATCAAATTGAAAAATCACCAAACACAAATACACACAATAATAACACCAAAACACATATAATAACACCAAAGAACATTGTTTATTAATAATCAACATTGTTTTACATTGAACCACGACTATAGAACACAGTTGTCACAAGATCTATATTCGTAATATTTCAATACACAAAGATCTTTGTGTTAATATAATGCCTAGTTATGTATTTGAAAGATTAGGTAATGGTGATTTCCTTCCAATCAAAATGCATATCCTCTTGGCTAATCGAAAAACTTAACACGCTACAGGAGTGGTTGAGGACGTTTGTTAGGATCTGAGTTTGGATTGATTGTGATTTGTGTTTGAATTTAGATGAACAATGAAAGAGTAGTGGAGCGGAAATTAAATGGAAGCAAACTTTTCACAATCAAACAGAAGAAATGCTTTCAATCATACATTTTCAACACAGAATCAAATGATTAAATTTATTTTAAACTCTGATTACAATGCATGTATGATTCGCAAACTCCCCCTCAGCCCGAGCTTAGTATTTGTTCGTGCAGGAAGAAGATGGTGAAAGAGCTAAACAGAACAGTACAGAGCACTGTTCTATTTATAGGCACTAGCAAACTACTGAGCATCTAAGCTGACGTCACCATGAAAGTGACATCTAACCTCCTAACAAACTCTTAACAACTGACCTATACAAACACTGCTTAAGCTTACTACTGATATTACATTGTATTACATAAACAAATAAAACAACTGCTGCATCCTTCCACTGCTGTGAACCCAGCAGTACTTGTCATGATCAGCAGTGCTTGAACCAAGGCAGTAGATTGAGTAGCAGAGCTTTAATTCTTCAACAGTCCTTGACTTGATCAGCAGTTGTAGATGAGCAGTTTGCATGATCAGCAGATGTTGAAACCACTTTCAAGGGGAGAGACTTGCATGCAAACATCTGCTTATTCTGGATCTACTGCTCTGATCCAGTTTTGGCTTTCATTATCTGTTCCTTTGGTAGGGTTCAATCCCAACAATCTCCCATTGGAACAGATAATGCCAAAACTCTCCATCATTGTAGATCTTTATTGCCTCATCAGCAGTTACCTTATTTGCCCTTTGAGTTGTAATTCAAAGGTTAAGGCATCTGTATTATCATCATCCCTGCTAAGTGGAAGATCAAGGAGATCCTGCAAATCTTCAAGACTCAGGCCAAGAGCTTGTTCCCTTGTTAGTTTCTTCACTTCGCCACTAGACTTGAACACTGTCAGTACGTGGGTCTGTTTGTCAGTTTTCCACTTTAGTACTTTTGAGCCTGGTGGGTTTCTTTGGAGATTTTTATTTGATGAGGTATTTGGTGATGCTGGCCTATTCATGACTTGCTGAGCAGTGCTTGCAGATTGTTCCAGTTCAGATTCTTCTTTCATCATTAACATAATGCCCTCTTTTACAAGGTCATTTCCAGCAATTAGATCTTGAACTGTTTCAGCACTCAACTGGTTTTGACTCCTTCTTTTGTAGATGGCAGCACCAGCAGGAGCAGTGGTTCTTTTGACTTGCAGCTTTGGTGGTCGTTTTGAGACCTCTGCTTTGGAGTAGTCAGGTTTTTGTGGAGCTGTTGGATCTTTCTTCCTAAGTTCCTCCAACCTTTTATAGGTGGCCCTGACCCTAGCTTCTTCCCACTTTGACACAGAATTCCTTGACCCATAATTAGCTGTGATAAGCTCCTCTTTCATTCTCTTCAACTCTAATGCCTTTTCAGCTTCAAACTGTTTGAATTTTTCAGGAGGAGTCTGCTGGACATTATCTTTGATCATCTCTTGGATCCTGGCTACTTCATTTTCAAGCTCAGGAATGGTCCAATTTTTGTACATGTGTTTCTCCCCCTTGTATTTCTTGTAGGTCATGATATTTTCAATGTAGTCTTTTCTCAAGGTCTCATCTGCCCTTTCTGAAATTTGTTGACTAACATTTTTGGCAAATTGTTGCATTTATCTGACCTGTGTGAGAAGAAACTGATAGTTTTGCTGAAATTCCCTATCAGATTTCCCTTGTTTATTTTTGTTAGCGATATCCTCTGCTTGCTTGGCTTTGATTTCTAAATATTCTTCAATGTTGTTTGGCCTCATATATCCTTTAACTGAAGGCAAGCTCCTTTTGGTAGGGTTATGCTCATAGTAGAAAGATTTGATTTCATCTCTAACTGCTATGAGTTCTAAAGGAAACACAACACCTACAGGAGGTAATGGCTTTTGAATTTGAGTTGAAGAGAGAGAGGAATGGGTTTTGAAATTGTGACAAGTGCTTGGGATTTTGTAGATGTTGGTGGTGGTGATGGAGAATCATCATCTGGTATGATAATCCTTCTCCTTTTAATTTTAGGAGAGGCAGATGATGTTTTGGGTGGAACAGTGGAGGTGATTTGAATGGCAGTGGTTTGTGACTGACTAACAGTTGTTGAAACAACTGGTGTCTCAACCACTGTTGTCATTACAACAGATGTTTTAACATCTGCTGTCTTCTGCTTTATGGCAGGAAGTGATGGTGGAGATGTTGTTTTTGGTGGTGATAAGGCAGTGGTAGTGGTGTGTGTTGAAGTGAGAGCAGTTGTTGTAACAACTGAAGTACCAGCAGATGTTGGTACAACAGAGGTTTCAGCAACTGTGTGGGTGGAGGTTTGATGTTGGTGGCTTTTGGATAGTGGTTTTGAAGTATGCTTTGGAAGACTGGATGGTGTGGAATTGGGTTTCCTTACTTTTCTAGTAAGATTTCTTTTTGGAACAGGATTTTGATCATCCTTTTCACCAGAACAACCCTACGCATTCAGCTTCATGAAAGCTCTCTTCTCCTCATTCCACCTTGACAAATCCTTTGCCGCTCTATCCCTTTTTACACTTATGACACCCTCATCTAGTGCATTCTGGGTAACATCAACCTTCTTGCTACCGTCTGGCAAGGGAATGTTTCTAAGCATTGCATCCTTTTCTGGATCAAGATATACCCCATTATCAATCCCTTTCTTTATCCACTCCTTAATTTTCTCCCCCTTTTTGGCATTATCTGAGGGGATTTCATCAATAAACAGGACTGTTGGAGGAGCAGTGCCAGTTGTTGCCAACATATGTGTTTTTAGAGCCTTGATGTCTGCTTATGTGGTTTTGAAACTAGACTCCATTGCTTCTTTGAGCTCTTGAACATGTTTTTCATGCTGCTGCTCAGCCATCTGTTGTTGTTGGTGGAGAAATGGTTGAAAAAGATTCCAGAGCTCATTTGTAACACCTGCTGGTGGTGGAGCAGGTGCTTGAGGTGGAACAGCAGTGGATGGTACCATTTGAACTGTTAATAACTGTTGCAGCATTTCTTTGATTTCTACAACAAATGTATCCAGTTTTTCAACTCTTTCCGTCAATTCCTGGTACTTTAAACCATCACCCAATTCAACGGGATCATCTGATTTCCCACTAGCAGTGGTTGTATCAGAGGTTGAGGTAGGGAGTGTACTCCTAACATCAAGCAGTGATGCCCCTTTTTCTTGGTACTGGGGTCTTCTTCCTTCAACACTTGATAATCTTTTGATGGAACCAGTGGTTAAAACAAACTCACTAGCAGATAACAGAGGTGTTATGGAAGGAATTGCCTCCAAGGAAGTCTTATTGATGTAACCACTGTCCAAGTGGAAACCTGTAGGTTCAACACTTGTAGTGGCTGCTTCACTTGGATTACCACCAATAGTTACTTGTAACTCAAGGGGTGTAACCTCCTCAGGTTGTGTTGGTGGGTTAGCAATGATTGATGCATCAGGCCCAGTCTGTTGTTGAGTTATATTCTCATGAACAGGTGATTGAGAAGGACTGGTTTGTGCCAGGTTCAAATCAATTGCATCCAACAGTAGTTTGGTATTTGGTGGAATTGGGGATGCGAAGGTAGGTTTAGAAAGAGAAATTGCCCCGGGCATTGGGTTGTGGATGGTGGAAACGAGTGCTTCCAGAGCATCATGATGTGGTGACCCTATTTGTACAACCTGTTCTTTTTGTGAAGAGACAGGAGGAGTTTCAGGTATGGTTTGAGATATTTTTACCAACTGCTGTGAGGAAGTAGCAGCAGTGGTTTCTTATGACTTTAGTTTTGTCACAAGCAGTTGCTCTGGTACCTCATCCTCCAGAGTTGCCTTTTTGGTAGGTTTTGGGGGTTTTCGAGTTTTCTTTTTCTGTGGCTTTTTGGTGATTTTAGGTGTGGCTTTCAAGGCAGTTGTTTTGCTACCTTGATCACCTTGAGCAGTGGGCTCAGCAGCAGATGCCTGAGGAGCAGCGTTTGCTGCTAAAGTCTGCTCAGGCACCTCTGCTTGTGTTTTGCAAGGTGTTGACATTCTTGTAAAAGTTTCAGCAGTTAAGCTGTGCATTTGTGTTGGACCGTTCTATGACCCTGAAAAATCAGTTAAGGTAGTTCATCTTCGCGTATAAAGGCGGAATCAATGTACACAAAGTAACAACAGCTTTTCCTCTTTAATTCCTTCTCTATTGATGCTTTCTGAATGAATTTTGACAGAGTTTCGACACCACAAGCATGACCTGATTTCGCTCCAAGTTACAAATGAGATCACACATGGAGGTATTTATACTTTGCCTGATTTCGCTCATATGGTGACCATATAAGCGAAATCACCATGTGACACATAAACGAAATCCCAAGTAACCCTATCAGTGAAACCTCTAATGACCCTAAAAGCGAAACCTACTTCTAATGTGTACATATGAGCGAAACCTATATAACTGATTTCGCTTATGATGACACATATGTCATCATGAGCGAAATTAACAATCTAAAACCCTAAATTCTGAATTTCAACTCCGTACAACCTTTTTAGACCTAAGACTCAAATCAAATGTAGTCAACAGACATTCCGTGCACCAACAGACTCCCCCTTGGATGTTGACGAAGTCTTCGGCTCCGAGTCTTCAGTCTTGGTCTTTTCTCCAACTCTGTCTATTCTTGGAAAACACTATCTTCACAGGTTCAGAATCATTTCCTGGCTCCATCTTCAGACTTCCCTTTGACTTGTTGATCCAGACTCCCCCTCTCAATATGCTAGAATATGAGGTCTTGATATGGTTCAAGCTTTGACAATTAGCTCCCGTGGGAATGATGAAGTCCAAAACCTATGTCTCAAACATCATTCATTACAAACTTATCTCTTCACAAACACACAATCTATCAGTACTAGAAATCCACTCAAGTATCCAGTTCCAAGTTAATGACCCTGATTACTCAATTAATCTACCAAGTCCAATTTAATGACCTTGGTTGATCTGATTGATAATACAGACTGATTTTGTAAAATATTTTCAAACATTTTCTGGAAAATGTAACAAGCATCAAATTAATGAACTTGTTTTAACTTGAAAATCATTCAAATCTCTATCAAAGTAAGCTCTCCTCATTCTTCAGCTCAGAACTTTTCCTGCATCTGCTTCAATCTTCGAGAATCCAACGATTAACTCTCCACTTTGGTTTGTCAAAAATAAAGCAGAAATAAAATCTTTTTGGATTTTAATAAAGTATTCTAAACTAAGAAATGAAATACAGAAACTTAAAATTGCAGAAATAAAAAAAATAAAACTATATACAAACTTATTTTTGGTGAGCGTGTCAGGGAATCATATCAGCTTTTCAGACAAATTACAAGTACCGTTAAGCTTCATTTCATACTCAGACTTAAACAATTCACGTCGATTGTTGATATACTGATCCATCTTAAATTCTCACACAGATTTCAATCTATTCGGGATACGATTTAGATGTCTTATGAACTTAGCTCATTCATGTGTCCCACCTCTTGAATATACTCCGATATCCAGAATCCCAGATATTCAGTCTTACAGGTGAGTATACCACAGATGATATCTGTCAGGGGTTAAATGCGAGGGCCGTGAGAGCTCAGGTCGATACTTCCGTATACGCAGAGAGATGACGGCTTCGACTTTTTGGTGTGTCCCCTTTAGAGGATCTTTTAGTTACAACAGCAGTGACTATCAATTTTATTGTTTCATCAGCTTGCTGAGGGCGATGCTATGTTTCAAGCATTTGTAGAAAGTATTATTCAGGGACTAGGTCAGAACTTCCATTCAGCAGAAGTCCCGGAATAATACCCCAGATATCACTGAGTATAAAGACCTAGTATCTCAGAATATGGGACCTTTCAAACGAGATTTCAGGGGTTACCTATATATCCAAGTAGTGTTCCCCACGAATTACGCTAGTTTGAATTTTTAGGTTTATATCCCGAATAAATCTACTAAATGTGAGAAAACCTATCGACACATCATCAGCGAGACTGTTTAACTCATTTAAACTTTACAAATCTTTAGCATACTGTAATTGTCTAGCCGATGTACTATCATTTTCCATTTTTACACAAGCTCTTTTTCAGGTTTTATATTGTTTTTGGATTTTGAAATTTTATCTTGTTTTTGTGTTTTTGCATTTTTTACTGTTTTTTTACTGTTTTTGTATTTTCTGAAAATAAACTATATACTCCCCCTAAATACCAAAACAAGTAAAAAATCGACAAACCATTGCAGATTGTTTCTCATCTTCATCCGCAACAGTACTCTCATCAACGCCAATTATGCCATCCGACACCGAAAGAAGCTTCATACCATTCAGTTTTAACAGATATTTAAACCGTGTTTTATCAAAAGCTTTGGTATGTAAATCAGCTTTCTGTTCGTCAGTGTGGATTTTCTTAATTCGTATCAACTTTTTCTCGAAACAATCGCGAATAAAGTGATGACGAATTTCTATATGTTTAGTTTTAGTGTGATGTACTGGATTCTTTGTTATATTTATTGTGGCCTCATTATCAACAAAAAGAGGTGTGTTAAGAAACTGCAAACCGTAGTCGCGCATCTGTTGCTGTATCCACAGGATCTGAG
This sequence comes from Helianthus annuus, assembly GCF_002127325.2. NCBI lineage: Eukaryota > Viridiplantae > Streptophyta > Magnoliopsida > Asterales > Asteraceae > Helianthus > Helianthus annuus. The sequence goes on from NC_035436.2 coordinate 71,836,693, forward strand.
AGCAGCAACTGCTAGCAGAAACGTACTCCGCTTCACATATAGATAGCGCCACAGACGTTTGTTTCTTACACTGCCAGGTAACCAATCTAGGTCTAAAGAACTGGCATCCTGCAGTTGTTGATTTTGAATTGACTTTGCAGCATCCGAAATCCGAATCGGAATACCCTTTGAGCGTAAAGTCGCCTGTTCTAGGATACCACAACCCCAATGTAGGAGTTCCTTTCAGGTAGCGTAATATCCTCTTCACAATAATCATGTGCGAAGCTCTCGGGTTAGATTGATATCTTGCTGCGAGGCACGTTGGGTACATGATATCAGGACGTGAAGCAGGTAGGTACATCAAAGAACCTATCATGGAACGGTAGAACGTTTCATCAGTCCTGTCTCTGGTGAGGAGTAGAACTTGACATTCCAAATTTCTCTAGAATATCATGCACGTACTTCGTCCGATGAATGAAAATTCCCTCAGGTAGTTGTTCAACTTGTAGTACCAGAAAGAATTTCATCTCCCCCATTGATGACATTTCGAATTTTTGCTTCATCACCTGTTCAAAATCTTTGCACAGATTTTCATTCGTCGACCCAAAGATTATATCATCTACATAAATCTGAACTATCAGAAGATGTCCGTCGACCTCTTTAGTGAAGAGAGTGGCATCCACTTTTCCACGTATGAAACTGTTGGCTAGTAGGTGTTGAGACAAAGTCTCGTACCAAGCTCTCGGGGCCTGGTGTAAACTATACAGCGGTTTGTCCAATAAGTAGACCTTGTTTTTGTGGATTGGGTCAGTAAAGCTCGGCGGCTGACCGACATAAACCTCCTCTTTAACCTTCCCATAAAGAAACGCCGATTTTATATCTAACTGATATACTTTGAAGTTCTTCCAAGGCACAAATGCAAGGAAAATTCTGATTGCCTCTAATCGTGCCACAGGAGCATAGACTTCAGTAAAATCAATCCATTCCTGTTGACTAAAGCCCTGAACAATGAGTCGAGCTTTGTTCCTTACAACAACTCCTCTGTCGTCTCTCTTACACTTGAATACCCATTTTGTATTGATTTTCCTTTGATCATCCAACAAATCCACTAGCTTCCACACACCTAACTTTTCAAACTGACTTAACTCTTCTTGCATCGCAATGACCCAAGAGTCTTCAGTAAGCGCCTCTTTATACGTTCTCGGTTCGATCTGCGAGATGAAACAACTTAATGAAAATATAGTTTGTAAAGGTGCTACTGTAGAGTAAAAACATGTAAGGCCCTGGTCTATTTGACGTCTCGTGCGAACGCCTGAATGCAATTCTCCTATGATCAACTCATCTGGATGATATGAAAGAGTTCGCGGCATTGCTTCGCTTGAAACATCCACATCGCCTTCCAGATTAGTAACATTTTGATTTGCACCTTGTTCACTCATTTGGTTTGTTTGACTTGAATCCTAAATCTGCTCCCCCTCAGAATCTGAATCTCCTCGATCAAATATCAGCATGTTCTCAGATTCTTGATTATCATTCTGAACCTTCTGATTATCTTGAGCAACATCATCCTGTTGGACATCATTGTGTTCACCAGCATTACTCGGACCTGCTTCATCATCATTTGAAGTTTCCCGTGGTCGTCTTGAATACTCAGCTGGGAACCTTTGCTGTGACTCGTATTCACGCAAAATATCCAATTCATCAAAGAAATCTTCTTCTTGTCACACCCCAACCAATGGCGGAATCATCGGGATGAGACGAACAAATTGTTCAAAGCATCATAACACTATTGTGATAATATAATTTAGATCAAATTTCATAAAATACTAAAATGTCATACATCGTTCAAATAACTCGTACATGAAACAATTGTTCAAACATAATTTATTTTATAGGTGAGTTTCTAGTCCACCCTAATCTTGTTTCTCAACATCTTGTCTATCAACCTGCAACATGTATTAAAATAATGATCAACAAAATATGTTGGCGAGTATACAAGTTTGATACATAGCATAGTAGAATAAAATGTTTAAATGTGCTCATATCCAACATAAATAAGATGATGCAAGTTAACAGTTATGCCGAAACGATGTTACTCTACATGCTCAAACCAAAGTTTCCAACGCAATTAAAGTGCCTATCTCAAGAGTCTAGCGGGATGGTTAACATGTTTAACTTAACAATACCCAAAAGAATAGCGGGCGGGGCGTTACAACCTATAGCGCTATAATTGTTAAGGTAGGCTTGTACGAAGTTAATGAGCATATAGTCATGAAGTGTTTACATTAGCATCACATGTATAACAAGAATCAAACATTTCATGTATAATTTGGATAGAGTGTGAATAAATAAAATTTAACGTGTTTGTGTAATTTGCATAAGAATACAAGTTGCACCCAAAAGTGTTCAAAATGAAAATGGGATCATGTATACTCACCTTGGTTGCGTATGAGAATTCCTTGAATTATCACACGAGTAAAGATTGAGAAAAATCCAAGGGAATGAGCAAAGCGATTCTCCTAGATATTAGAATACCACGACGATCTCGTTAAATAATATTCCTAATATTTAAGGTTTTACAATATAATCAATCAAATGTTTTATTTTATTTTATTATTTTATTTAAGATATAAAAGGTTTAAAAAAATAAGTTTGTTAGTTATTTGTGGTATTTATTAAATACGAGTTTTATTGTTATAAAAGAAAAAGAAAGAAAGAAAGTTAATAGATAAATAAATATGGATAAAACATAAACAGAACCTTAAGGTTTCATTACATTAAAGAATGATTGGAGTTGTTAACACTTATGTTATTTTAATGGGTTAAATGATTTTATAAAAAGAAAATTTGATAACAAAAACTCCAAAAATCGCCCCAAACAGGGATCGAACTCTTGACTGTTTCGTGTGCGCCCGTCCCTTTCACTGGGATGGGTGTCTAACCCAGTTAGATATCGTATTTTTAACTAGCTTATAAATCCGTATATTACATGGGTTGAATATCGGGAAGATATAAATAACAAATCTGGATATAATATTCATAAGTGAAATGATTTGTTGTGTTATAAAATAAAATAATAAAAGAAATTGAAAAATTACATTTTCTTCTATCCATATTTCAAAGTTTTTACCTCTCTTTCAATTCACTACACGTCCTCTTATTCCAATTTATAATGTTGTTAGTAAACGGTATATGCTAAAAAAAACTTTCATCTGATCCCCTCATTCTAAACATCTTTCTTGATTTTGTAGTATATGTCCATGATACACTGCCTTAAAAATTTAATTAAAGAACAGATTTTTACATATGTAACTATTAGTTTATGACTTCATAATTTAATTGTTTGAATATTAGAATAATGTGTATCACTGGTGACTTGAACGAACAAAACAAAAGGAACAAGAATGATGACGAGTCAAGGAATGACGAACTCGTATTGTTTTCAGTTGAACTTCGGCCCTCTTCTGTCACACCCCGACCGCGTATAACATGCAACCGCGGCGGAAAACGTCGAGGAGTGTTGTGGACAGAATTAAATTGTTTCATGACCATGGCATACAAAGTTGTATTTAAGTTATAAACAAGGGTGCTACATCGTTTCAAACAGGAAAACAAAGAGTTCAGAACACAATTAAACTAATTCTATCTTCATTTTTATTCTCTAAGGCATAGGTCCGCCCTAGTGTCATGATCATCATCCTATGGAATAGCTCCTAAAAACACATGTGAAAGTAGGTACGTCAGCATAAAAATGCCTGTGAGATACATAGGTTTTGTAAAAATGGGATTCATGACTTGATTTTAAAGAATGTTTAATAACAGTTAGTCATGAACCTTGTAATTTGTCTTGCTTTGTAAACCATTTGAAAAATGATAACATCAAATGATATGTATAGATAAGTGCAAGGTTAAACGAGTAACCAATTAAAATGAGTTGAATATAATAAGTTGTTTTGTAAGACAATGTTTTATGAAAAGTGTGTTATTCGTATAAAATGTTATATGTCTAAACTTAAATGATTTAGATAACGCTAAGATATGTAATATTATACAAACATTTATATATAGGAAGTACCAGCGGCGTATCCACCATGTTTGTATCATATTACATACGACACGTTACTCCAACCATTTACCCAAACCAATACACCATGTAAATTGTTCATGTATAAACCAAATGTCAAGTGTTATTGTGTAAACCATGTCAAATGTTTATGTTCAAATGTAAACCACCAATGTGTATGTCAATGTCAACGTGTTTATGTTCAATGTAAATTATGTAATGTGTATCCCAAAATGTATCATGTATGGTAAGCGAAATGTATCAACTTAAACCATATGTAAACTGCACAAAACAAGTCGTTGAAGTAACACGTGGTTTAAATCAACGTTATGTTCTGTGGAAAAATGCATGCTCTATTGATATTAACATTTATGCGGTATTGTAAACTATGCATACATCCAAGCCTTGAGACTGCGGTGATAAACCCTTAAACAAATTAAAGGTTTATCTAAGTTATGTAGATCGAATTCGGTCACTCCTTCCAGTCCTATCAAACCCAGGACTTCAGGAATGGGAGTTGTCAATTCCTATGGTACCACTACCTACTAACGAACGGCGTAGCTAATGTTAATGAATGTATTGTCCCATGTTAAACAAACCAAATGTCATAACAAAATGAAGGCATGTGATGTAAACAATTGTACTAAGTATGCTAAGTAAACATACGAAGTAGAAATGTTCATGTAAATCAATGTGCCCATATGCTGAGTAAACATATGCAGCAGAAATGTTCATGTAAATCAATGTGTCCATATGCTGAGTAAACATATGCAACGGAAATGTAATGTAAATCAATGTACTAAGTACGCACACAATGGGCATACATAGCATAAAATGTAATGAAATCATGTACTATAATGTACTAATGAGCATAACAGATATACACTGTGAAAACATGGAAAGCATGAAAGTAACAGATAGGCACATGTGTTTCACCCCAAAACAGTTTGGAAAACAGTAAAAGAGGGGTTCAATGTACTCACCTGAGATTGCTTTGAGTTCTTGTATAATAACCAGATAATGCTAAAGATCACGGGATATCAAACGGCACCTAATAGGTAGCTATGTTAATATACCGGACCAAATCGGAAGGATCGGATAGTACGCGGGTTCGTAAACCAAACGAGTATGGATACTCGTGTAATAGGGTTTAACAAAGCCTACATACCAAAATGCAACTTAACCTAAGTGCTTACGGCCCATCACGACCCGTTTAGGTAGCTTATGCTTCCCTAACGCGTCGTTCGCGTAGAACGCGTTCGGAACGCCTAACATCGCGACCACAAGGTATAACCTCGGAAGGTTATAGCTATGGTCACCTAAGGTGTTTGGTCGGATCCTAATGATCGACCAAATGGGTAGGGTTCGAAAGTATAAGCGATGGTTTAGATCGCTTACCTCACGACCCTATATAAGCACTAAACTAAAAGTGACGAGCTAAGCATGTTAGAACATGCTTAACTAAGTTTTGAAAACAGGTTTGACATCAAAACAAACGGCTTTGATGCCTACGAGTAGTTTGGTTACAAAATATGCAAGAATGCACATTTTGGCCGAAACTACGACTCGTCACTGAGCCTAGATAACTTGGTGATCAGTAGGTATAGTCACTACGGACTATAACCATCGTGATCACGCTCACGTTATGAAGTTCCATGAACTTCGCATCGACCATAAGCTGGTCAATGCAGAAAGTCAACAAAACGTTGACTTTCGGACTCGAAAAGCGAATAAAAGAGCGAAAGAAGACTTACGGAGGGTCCCCGAGTGCTAATCTAGATCAAATAGCTCAGGTTTGAAACAATGGTTCCAACTTAGAGCCTTAAGATCAGATTGTGTGGGTTTTTGGAACAAGGGGGGGGGTATTTATAGGAAAAGTGGAACCGTTAGGATCGTTTATCGAATATCGTGCCACAATCTCGTGCGTACACTTGTCGCAATGTTGTGGTAAGTCAGAAAATGCCCCTTGGCTCTTGATTGGGTGAAAGGCCATTGCCCCTTGATCGATCGAAAGGCCAAACTGCATTAAATGCAACATTTATTCTGTCTGAAAGTCTCACGCGGCCCGCCTCAACATTCAGGCAAAACTCACGCGGGCCGCCTGAGGCTTTTGATCTGCACCACTTGCAGAATTTACACATTTGGTCCCTATTGCGTATTTAAGCCATTTTCAGCCCTTCTAAGGCCTGTAAAGCCAACTTTAAGGTCCTAAAATGATGCCTAAACATTGTGGACATGAAACATGCTCAAAAATGTGTCGGATGTTGGTTCGTTTGGCCGTACGATCGCGATGTTCGGTTAATTACGACGGAATGCGCATAAGCGCGAAAGATGATCCAAATGACGCGACAAATGGATTTTTCTTATGCCAAACACTAAGGCATAATATTAGGATGCTTACATAAATTTTTGGATGTCCGGATGTATTCAGAACGTAAGTTATGCGCGAAAGTGCAAACTTGTGCACTTTTTGACACTTTTAGCCCCTGAATGATCCAAAAGTTTGTTTTAGCATACCAAACCCCTCAAAGCCTATTTCTAAGCTATGTAAAGGATATTTATGGTATGTTTAACTTATGGACATGTTCCGGAAAGTTCGTTACAGTTCAAATTGGCATACTTTCGCAGTTTGTCAAGTTTAGTCCCTGTAAGCGAATTAACTTGTTTTTGCTATACCAAAGCCTTCAAAACTTATTTCTAAGTTATGTAAAGGTTATTTAAGGTATGTTGAGTATATGTTGATGTTCCGGAGTATTTGTCGCATTAAACTGAGTACGTTTACACACCAGTTTGCGTATAATGCTCCAGAAAGCGATGTAGAGTTTGAAATTGAACAAAAGTTAAAACATGAAAAATGTAAAACACAACCAAACAAACATTGGGATCAAATAACATTGTTTTATTGATAATAGAACTGTTCATGACGATTACAAGCACAAATGTTACAACTTCTGATCTCTCCGGCGAACTTGGTTACTACGGTTGTCGCAGGTGATATCGAAACAGGTTTGTGTTAATCACGATTGCCGTTACTCGGGACAGAAACAAAACGAAATAGAAAGAGATATACAGAGGGTATACCGAACAAGGCGAGTCGCATTCCATTGTAAACTCTGGCGGTTGTGGCGAAATGGTAGTGTACGGCGCCCGACGTGTCCGGGGAACTCGATTTCTCCTATGTAACTCCGGCGACCTCCAGTGAGCAAGAGAGTTGTTTCTTTGAGTTGTGTGAGAGGTGTCGTAGTGAAGTGAAGGTGTCGAGATGATTGGTTCTTATAATGGAAACAATAGGTTAGCGATTCATATGATCGGATCAGCCATCGGTTACGAAACTCGAAAACAATTTTCAGTTACGCGATTGTAGACGGAAAAAGAAACGGTCTTCCAATTAGCATGTATTAATAAACTTTTTCAGTTTAGCCCTTGCACTTTCTAAGTTAACTTAATTAGCCTAGTCTATTGTTTCCTTTTTAGATTTTAAGGTTTTAAGATATTACAATTTAACCCCCATTATTTATATTAGCTGGACTAATGTGATTGTTCTTTAGTTAACTAAAAATCTCATTTTTAAACATAACAACTAACTAGATTGACTTTATAAAAGTAAAAGAATAAAAATAAAAAAAATGTTTCAACAATTATTTATTTCGCGAAAAACTTCCGTTGGTTTAAAGTTAGGATTCAAATTTCAAAACGGGTCGGATTTCGGGAATCCATTTTGACGGATGTTACAGTCTCCCCTACTTTAGGAGATTTCGTCCTCGAAATCTAAGAGGAAAAGTTTTGAAAAGATGCCATCTAAAGATTCAAAAGAGAGAATAGATGAGACTTGATCATATTGTTGGTTTAAGAAAATTGTTTTTAATGAATGCGTCACATTGCATATAGTTTCACATAGCTTATAAAAGGTTCAATTAGTTTCTCATAGCATAATCATGAATTTCACGTAGCATAACAAGAAATTCGCAAAGGTTAACAAGAATAGTGAAAACACCGTAAATTTAATTTGTTCACAAGAGATTATCATTATTTGCTTTAGATTGCGAAGATAGTGCGATTCGTGTCTCCAAACTTGAAATGAAAGTAACGTTCAAATATAAAGTTCCACTGAGAACGAAAAAGAGTTAGTAACTACCTCTAAGGTAAGGAAATCACCCCTAGCTCATTGGTGGAGTTGAAAATCGAGCGAAGCTAATCGTCAAGGTAAGGAAATCACTCCTATCTTGATGATATAAGCTTGAGAATATGAGTATTAGCCTAAATTTTAGAACAATTCACATGACATACTTAGTTAACAAGATTAACGTATCGTTGGCATGTGAATAAACATGTCAACCCATCGTGTACCGCAATTGAAAGACTTAACATGACCTCACGTTCACGGGTGGTGCGCTACTCCTATAGTACTACGCATAGTGCTATACATGTTAAGGTGTGGGTTCAAGGACAAGTTCATCACATAAGAATAACCCAACGACACGAATCCAATATAACATACTAGCACGCATGTATTAAATTGAAATGATATAACGTACAAATGTAAAACACATGAAAATTGAGATAGCATAAAATAGATTTAACGTAAAACATAGATTGTCACGGAACGTAACATATGACTATTCCAAAGTAAATCGAAGTCCTTTTCGAATTAAGGAAACGTGCTTTGGCCTAATAGACAAATACTCTCATCGAGAAGCGATTAACGATATTTGTCCTTCCAGTTACTACACGTCCTTAATCGATTGGGAAAATTGAAACTTTGGCGAGATTGAAAATCGAGGAGTAGGACTAGTTAACAAGATGCGAGTTTCACCTCTAACTTGATAACATCGTACCCTAGTGTAGTTGGTACTTATCAAAGGATAAGGGTCCACTAGAATGTGAAATGGAAATTTCCTTCAAGATTTGGATATCACTCCTAACTTGAGGGTAGATTTCATGCAAAATTCAAAGTATTGCTGAATGAAAGTCATCACCAAATGTGGGAATCACCCCTATTTTGATGAGTCGTTTCGATTGTGTTATAAGAGTGTCTTCAAAGTCTCCAGATGTGTATTGTGTTAGCCTTAGGAAAGGCATGCATGTTAAAAGACCAAAAAGAATAGGGAGAAGCAAATAAGATAGAAGGAAGATAGTTTTAAACAACACATAAGGATAAAGCCCCTAAACTATAGACTAGGAAAAAGCATTCCTAGTTTTTCTAATTCCCTATAGTTATGGCTCTGATACCAATCTGGTATCAGAGTACTCCTACTATAGACTAGGCAAAAGTAAGGCAATCCTACCTAATTCCCTATAGTTATGGCTCTGATACCAATCTGTCACACCCCAACCAATGGCGGAATCATCGGGATGAGACGAACAAATTGCTCAAAGCGTCATAACACTATTGTGATAATATAATTTAGATCAAATTTCATAAAATACTAAAATGTCATACATCGTTCAAAATAACTCGTACATGAAACAATTGTTCAAACATAATTTATTTTATAGGTGAGTTTCTAGTCCACCCTAATCTTGTTTCTCAACATCTTGTCTATCAACCTCCAACATGTATTAAAATAATGATCAACAAAATATGTTGGCGAGTATACAAGTTTGATACATAGCATAGTAGAATAAAATGTTTAAATGTGCTCATATCCAACATGAATAAGATGACGCAAGTTAACAGTTATGCCGAAACGATGTTACTCTACATGCTCAAACCAAAGTTTCCAACGCAATTAAAGTGCCTATCTCAAGAGTCTGGCAGGATGGTTAACATGTTTAACTTAACAATACCCAAAAGAATAGCGGGCGGGGCGTTACAACCTATAGCGCTATAATTGTTAAGGTAGGCTTGTACGAAGTTAATGAGCATATAGTCATGAAGTGTTTACACTAGCATCACATGTATAACAAGAATCAAACATTTCATGTATAATTTGGATAGAGTGTGAATAAATAAAGTTTAACGTGTTTGTGTAATTTGCATAAGAATACAAGTTGCACCCAAAAGTGTTCAAAATGAAAATGGGATCATGTATACTCACCTTGGTTGCGTATGAGAATTCCTTGAATTATCACATGAGTAAAGATTGAGAAAAATCCAAGGGAATGAGCAAAGCGATTCTCCTAGATATTAGAATACCACATACGATCTCGTTAAATAATATTCCTAATATTTAAGGTTTTACAATATAATTAATCAAATGTTTTATTTTATTTTATTATTTAAGATATAAAAGGTTTAAAAAAATAAGTTTGTTAGTTATTTGTGGTATTTATTAAATACGAGTTTTATTGTTATAAAAGAAAAAGAAAGAAAGAAAGTTAATAGATAAATAAATATGGATAAAACATAAACAGAACCTTAAGGTTTCATTACATTAAAGAATGATTGGAGTTGTTTACACTTATGTTATTTTAATGGGTTAAATGATTTTATAAAAAGAAAAATTGATGACAAAAACTCCAAAAATCGCCCCAAACAGGGATCGAACTCTTGACCTGTTTCGTGTGCGCCCGTCCCTTTCACTGGGATGGGTGTCTAACCCGGTTAGATATCGTATTTTTAACTAGCTTATAAACCCGTATATTACACGGGTTGAATATCGGGAAGATATAAATAACAAATCTGGATATAATATTCATAAGTGAAATGATTTGTTGTGTTATAAAATAAAATAATAAAAGAAATTGAAAAATTACATTTTCTTCTATCCATATTTCAAAGTTTTTACCTCTCTTTCAATTCACTACACGTCCTCTTATTCCAATTTATAATGTTGTTAGTAAAGGGTATATGCTAAAAAAAACTTTCATCTGATCCCCTCATGCTAAACATCTTTCTTGATTTTGTAGTATATGTCCATGATACACTGCCTTAAAAATTTAATTAAAGAACAGACTTTTACATATGTAACTGTTAGTTTATGACTTCATAATTTAATTGTTTGAATATTAGAATAATGTGTATCACTGGTGACTTGAACGAACAAAACAAAAGGAACAAGAATGATACCGAGTCAAGGAATGACGAACTCGTATTGTTTTCAGTTGAACTTTGGCCGACTTCTGATCTCTCCGGCGAACTTGGTTACTACGGTTGTCGCAGGTGATATCGAAACAGGTTTGTGTTAATCACGATTGCCGTTACTCGGGACAGAAACAAAACGAAATAGAAAGAGAGATACAGAGAGTATACCGAACAAGGCGAGTCGCATTCCGTTGTAAACTCTGGCGGTTGTGGCGAAATGGTAGTGTACGGCGCCCGACGTGTCCGGGGAACTCGATTTCTCCTATGTAACTCCGGCGACCTCCAGTGAGCAAGAGAGTTGTTTCTTTGAGTTGTGTGAGAGGTGTCGTAGTGAAGTGAAGGTGTCGAGATGATTGGTCTTATAATGGAAACAATAGGTTAGCGATTCATATGATCGGATCAGCCATCGGTTACGAAACTCGAAAACAATTTTCAGTTACGCGATTGTAGACGGAAAAAGAAACGGTCTTCCAATTAGCATGTATTAATAAACTTTTTCAGTTTAGCCCTTGCACTTTCTAAGTTAACTTAATTAGCCTAGTCTATTGTTTCCTTTTTAGATTTTAAGGTTTTAAGATATTACAATTTAACCCCCATTATTTATATTAGCTGGACTAATGTGATTGTTCTTTAGTTAACTAAAAATCACATTTTTAAACATAACAACTAACTAGATTGACTTTATAAAAGTAAAAGAATAAAAATAAAAAAAAAATGTTCAACGATTATTTATTTCGCGAAAAACTTCCGTTGGTTTAAAGTTAGGATTCAAATTTCAAAACGGGTCGGATTTCGGGAATCCATTTTGACGGATGTTACACTTCTTCTTCTTCTTCTTCTTCTTCTTCTTCTGTCATGTCAAATGATTCCCACAACTTATCATAATGATATCGCCATGAATCTCCTGGACTTTGTGGCGGCATAGTATAACCTTGACATTCAACATTTGCAGCTTCAATAATCCGCTTTTCACTTGGAACGAAGACACGTCGCGTAGGACTTGAATATCCAACAAATATACCCTCAATGCACTTCGGACCAAACTTTCCAAAAGGCTCTATAACAGTACAGGGTGACCCGAACGGTTCTAGATACTTCAAATTCGGTTTGCGGTTATTGATCAGCTCAAAGCATGTTTTGTTGAACTTCTTGACAGTGAGAACTCTGTTGAGCGTATAGCATGCGGCGGAAACAGCTTCAGCCCAAAAATTAATTGGTAACTTTGAATCTGCGAGCATCGTTCTAGCCGTCTCGATTAGTGTCCGGTTTTTGCGTTCTGCGACTCCATTCTGCTGCGGAGTGTACGGAGCACTAAGCTCATGCAAAATACCTCTTTCATCACAAAATTCTTCTATCTTGCTGTTCTTGAATTCAGTACCATTATCACTTCGAATTCTTTTGATACTCCATTGGTACAGATTCTCAATCTTCTTGAACAACGCCATCAAACTGTCAAACGTTTCGTCTTTCGTTTTCAAGAAAGAAACCCAAGAAAATCTGGAATAATCATCAGTAACCACAAGACAATATTTATCTCCCGTAATACTCTTGACATTCACTAGACTAAACAAATCCATGTGAAGTCTCTCCAGGGGTCTTGAGACTGAATTGACTTGCTTTGTAGGGTGTGACTTTTTCTTCTACTTGCCTTTAACACAGCTAATGCACTCCCCTTCCAGATGAAAACCTTTGACATGAACTCCTGTAACCAAATCATTGTGCACCAAGTGATTCATTTTTCTAAGATGTATATGTCCCATCTTCCGGTGCCACAATCTCGATTCTTTTTCAGTTGCTCTGGACACGAAACAATGAGCCTGACCCGTGGTTGTAGTAGCTACGCTCATATCCAACACGTACAGATCAATAACTCTCGGTGCCCTCATGATAATCCATTCCTCAGGGATAACAAATCCTGGTTTCAATATCAAACATTATTTATCAGTGAAGTGAGTGGTATACATCCTGTCACAGATCTGCGAGATACTCAGCAGATTGTTCTCCAGCTCAGCAATGTAGTTAACTCTCTCAAACGTCACAATCCCGTTGGATAACGTTCCTTCACCAATAATCCTTCCTCCTTGATTACCCGCAAAACCAACATAACCTCCATTGATATTCTTCACATCATATAACAATGCAGTCTTCCCTGTCATATGTCGAGACGCTCCACTGTCCATAATCCAATGTGAAACTAATCTCGGAAGATCCTGCACATATAACAACATGATTTAAACACTTCAATAAAGATGCCGATTCATGCTTCGCGATCAAGGAAGCTCCGGCAATTCAAACTGCTTAGTCAAACATGGTGTCCACCCAAGCCTCATCAGCCTTGGGTTTAACCTTGACACTTTAACTCTCGCAATTTGAATTTTAAAATTTTCAGCCTTGAGAGGTGGAAAATTTGAATCATAATCAACTTGGATTGAATTATCAGAAAGTGAAATCTTTTTCTCCGTTTTAGGTTTCCAAACTTGTTGAAATAATGCAACCCGTTTGTAAAATTTGTCATTTTTAGTTACCGACTTCTTTACGGGTTCATTTTTCACTTTGATGTTGTCATTTTTCACACTCTTTTTCTCAACAACCATTGGTGCTTTACCCTTCACCTCAACTTTCTTCTGTTGAATCTTCACAGTTTCAGTCTTAGGCTTCATGTTGGTACACTTTCGTGCAATGTGACCAACTTGATTACATCTGAAGCATGTTCGAGTATCAACCACTCGACTTGTGCCTTCAGACTGAGCCTGTGAAGCTCTCTTCTCAAAAAATTCTTCATTCGATTTTGAAAAAATTTCTTTCTCTTCATCAGCAAGTGAACTCGAACTGTTCACAAACACCTTCTTTTCAACAAACCTTTTGTTTTGAACATTTCTTCTTTGATAATTCTTACCACCCTGATAACCACCCGACCAATTGTTTCGGTTGTTATTATACAAACGCGGTGGAACAACAGGTTTTTTGTAATATGATTTATCTTTTTCAAACTTCATTTGACTCTTTGTTTGACTCAGGTTGTTCACTTCTGACAAATCAACTTCAACCAACTTGAAAACATTTGTCAATTTGTTCATGTTTACATTCTCAATTGGAAACTCTGAATCCGAAAGCAACTTATCAGAACCCAACATCTTGTACATGACAAGATTTGATTCTTCATTTAAGTTGTTCTTGGACTTTTGTTTCGGAATGTATTTGTCCAAGAAACATCCATCTTCCTCAGTAGTGCCACTATCCGTTTTTAGCACATTTTCAACAACACTTTTTACAACATCATGTTGGACACTATCGTCATTGGAAGATGTAAACGTGACATCAATTGAATCAGGAAGTTTCACTTCACTTTCTTCTCCAATTTCAACCAACCCCGATTGCTTTTTCGAATAGTTATCAAGAATAGGTGGTGGAACTTGATGAAAACCCACCCCTGTTCCATCAGAATAAACATCTTCGCCAGCTTTGTTTTTACCGATGGGTTTTGGAACAATGTGTTGCAAAACAAAGCTTGCGGAGTTGTAACTATTAAGCTTCAACCGGATTCGCTCATTTTCAATTTCAGCCTCTTGAACTTTAAGTTTCAAATTAGCGATTTCATCCAGTTGTTGATTGATTGATTCTTCTTTTACCCTAAGCACGGCTTTTAGTTGAATATTTTCTTTATAAGTTTTACCATTTCGATCATCATTATCTTTCATTGTGGTTTTAAGCTTCTCAAATTTTTCAGTGATTTGACGGTTTTCATGAACTAACTTTTCATTTTCTTTTCTAATCCTTTCATGATCAGTTTTATCATTTTCAATTTTGTTAGTTAATTCTTTTATCCGTTCAGTTGAAGCTTTAACCATCTTGTCACGATCAAGAATTTGATCCTCAACGCTTCTGACTTTCTCTGTCAGATCATCAACCTTCTTACCGTTGAGATATGTGACCGTATTACAAAATTTGCATTCTTTGATGCAATTTTTGCAATCAACATTCCCATTGACTTTCTTACCTGTTTCAGTCATTGACGTGTTTGAACTGACCTGGCTTTTAGACTCAGAGGCGGATTTAGAATCTACCTCAATCGCCTTAGCTGCCAGCACCTTGTCAGCCATCTTTCCGAGATTTTCAGCAGTCAACTCCTGAGTAGTGTCAATGATTCCAGTATCAACTTTCTTTGACTTCTCTTTCTCTTCTTTCTCCTTCTTCTCTTTCTCTTTCTCGTCTCCAGTTCCCCACCATTTATTCTGCCAATAATCATCATCAATTTTGAACTCATTGATTATGGCTTCTATATCAAGAGTGTTGTGATCAATAGCAATGTTTCTATATGGGTCAAGATAACACTCCCTGTCTGGATCCCATCTTCTTACACTTTTCGCTTCCAAATAGATACCAGATATTCTAGTAATTCTGTTTTCAGCTAACATTTTTCTGTATCTGTACTTCTGCTCTTCAGTTCTGTTGTCTTTCCACGGAACAGGTTCATTCTTTGCCATGAAAACGTAACCAACCGCATCTTCCTTCGGTAGCAACTCACTCCAGTCGTAACCCTCATCATCATAAATCACCGCAAGAGCTCTAGATTTCTCTTTGTTCTCTTCAATCTGCTTCATTCTTGGCGGCTCCGATTTATTTTGATGATATATCGCCTTCTTGTAATACTCTTCTCTGAACGGGTTCTCTGATTCATCAGCATATGCGTTTCTGCATTCTCGCTTGAAGTGACCTTTCTGCTTACACTTGAAGCACGTCACCTTGGACTTGTCAAACCCCAGCTTGGTAGATGGTCCACCAATTGACTTCCTGCCGGTTATTTCCAGGAAACGCTGAGCTCGACGAACATAACTGGCCATGCACCACCTTATGTCAATCAGTTCCATTTCTTCAGGATCTATTTGATCATAGTCCTCTTTTGTCAGGTTGGTGTTGCCTATCTTCCCTGCTACTAACCCTTCATACGACTCTAACACAGATGCTAGGAAAATCATCTGTTGTTTAGTAGACTCCTTGTCAAAATTCTGAGCATTCTTTAAGTCTATTGCGATGTTACATTGAAAACGATTCTTTGCATCAGAATGACTTGCAGATGATGAAGATCCACTGTGATAACCACTGTGATTTCCACTGCTTTGACTTTCTTTGTTCGTTGTGGAGACATTCTTAGCAGAAAATGCAGTCTTGGGAGATGTTGTTTTTGGCATCATGCTCTTTGGATAATACAAATCCAAATTCTGCTGGTAAGATGAGTGATTGACTTTAAATGTCTTCTTCAATTCCAACTTGTGACTCTCGAGTTTCTCAATCAGCAGATCTAGAGTTAACACTTCTGGTGCCTTGATAGTATTTCTCAACATCAGCGCATAATATCTCCAATCCATCTCGTCTGGTAACGAATCGAACAATTTGTCTACTAGCTCATCTTCAGGATACTTAATTCCATGTCTAGCTAGTTCCAGCTTCAGATGCCCAAACCTCTCAATCATTTTTGAAACTGATTCATTCTTTAAACACCCAAACATATCAAACTCTTTCCTAAGTAGTTTCTTTTTATTTTTCTTGATTTCTTCACTACCTATACATTTCTTTTCTAATTTTTCCCAGAGATCTTTAGAACTAGAGTATTCGATCAGAGAGATTATATCTTCACGAACAGATTGAAACATCAACGCAATACATTTCTGCTTAGCAACAAACGATTCTATCTCTTATGTTGATGATAAAGTTTCACCCTTTTTGTTTCCATTATCGTAGCCATTTTGAGTTTCTTCCAACTAGGGAACGCAAACGCCATCAACTAATCTTCGAATTTCTTTGCCCACCGACTATAATCTTCAATAGCCATCAACTTCGGCGGTTTGTTGTAAGTTCCGAAAGCACTTTCAACTTCCAAAGCATCCGATAATTTCTTCTTTGCATTTGGCGGGTTCTCATTGTTGTTGCTTGAAGATGTATCGTCTCCCGAATTTCCAGAAAATGCTTACATATCACTAAACGGGTTCAAGAAAATGTCATCCATCTTGAATGTACCTGAAATATCAGCAAACACTTAGAAAAATTTCCGAAATTTTGGAAAACAGTGATTTCGAGCGAAATCACCTATGAGCGAAATCAATATGTGACTGATAAGCGAAATCAGCAGTGTATGACTGATAAGAGAAATCAGTTATTGTGACTGATAAGCGAAATAGCACTATGACAGATAAGCGAAATCAGAACTATGTCACAAAAGCGAAATCAGTCAATTTATGTCCCTAAGAGCGAAATTAGGGATGATCTAAGAGCGAAATCTGATTTTAATGTCTGTATGAGCGAAATCAAGCAATTACCCCTCGATGTTCATAAAAGCGAAATCAAGTTTTAGCTAATTTTCACCATTTTTAGTCCGAATTTTAACCTGATTCTTTCTAGGGTTTGTTAATTGTATGTTTTACACGTTATATTCAAATTTCAGACCATTTCAACCGTAGGAACCAGTTCAAATAAAAAAAGTAAAAGAAGAAGTGAGTAGAAGTAAGAGAATCTGGTAGAATCAAGCTGTAGTAGGTAGAATCAAGCTGTAGTAGTATGAACTACTCATCCTGTGCTCTGATACCACTTGTTGGACCGTTCTATGACCCTGAAAAATCAGTTAAGGTAGTTCATCTTCGCGTATAAAGGCGGAATCAATGTACACAAAGTAACAACAGCTTTTCCTCTTTAATTCCTTCTCTATTGATGCTTTGTGAATGAATTTTGACAGAGTTTCGACACCACAAGCATAACCTGATTTCGCTCCAAGTTACAAATGAGATCACACATGGAGGTATTTATACTTTGCCTGATTTCGCTCATATGGTGACCATATAAGCGAAATCACCATGTGACACATAAACGAAATCCCAAGTAACCCTATGAGCGAAACCTCTAATGACCCTAAAAGCGAAACCTACTTTTAATGTGTACATATGAGCGAAACCTATATAACTGATTTCGCTTATGATGACACATATGTCATCATGAGCGAAATTAACAATCTAAAACCCTAAATTCTGAATTTCAACTCCGTACAACCTTTTTAGACCTAAGACTCAAATCAAACGTAGTCAACAGACATTCCGTGCACCAACAATTTGTAGAGATTCACCTTGGTTTATTACAGCAATATCATCCTTACTGAATTTTACCAAATCATTGAAGATTACCTGGGAATAATTAAAGTTTTCTTCTTGAAGAATAGCATACCCCAGGTTTTGAATCTTCAGTGGTATTTCATTAAAAGAAGTGGTTTTATTTGAAACACACATGAGAAGGGTATGGAATAAAAATCTTGTTGCAGGAGGGAAGAAACCTTTTTGTAAGGTATCCCTCTTCATCATTGTGTCTGCATACCCTCTCTCAATGAAGTCAATTTTTAACTCGTTTTTAGGGAAAGAATCTGTACCTTCCTGATCATCGAGCTGAAAGACTTCTGATATGGATTTTGGTGTTAATTGAACTGCTTTTTCCTGTAGAGTAGAGTTAATGGCTATGACATCTTCACCTTGTTTGTCAAGGGTACAATTTTTCCAAAACTCTCTCTAGGTTTGCAGGTAGATGGGAGCATCTGTAGTAAGCAAAGTTTTGTACTTTGACGCAGTGATCATGTCGAGGATGGAATCAAATGTATCGATGGTGCTGGGTTTCGTGAGAAGACCTAGAAGATTATGAGACGGTTTGTGTGGGATTTCTATGGAGGTAGCCTTTTGAGAGGCCCCTTTGGAAGATTTTGCGGATGATTTCGATTTTGTCATTTTGAAGATGAGAATCGAAGATGAGTTTGTGAAGAAATTGGATGGAATGTGATGGAAACTGCTTTGAGAAGAGAACTTTTAAGAATTCAATTTGACAGTGAAATCCTGTTTGGGGTTTGAAAGGGGGGTTTATAGAGGAAAAGTGAATGTTGACGTGGCAGTGGTTACAAAAGGTCTGACCACTATGTACTGTCCGCATGCCATCCCCTGGTGAAATGAAGGACAGTACTTTTGAACAGTACTTTTTGTGAAAACAACTGGTGAAGACAGTAGTTGTAATGGTAATGGAGAACAGTGGATGCTTTTAACTATCAGTGGATAGCACAGTAGTGGATACAACATTGATTTTGAACATCATTGCTTATCAAAGGAATGTGAGGTCAGGGGATGAGTTTCAGCAGTGGACAGACTTTTGAAGTAGAGCAGACTTTTGAACCCATCAGTGGTTATGGCAGACTTTTAGGATTTTAATGAAAAATTCATTTTTAGCTATTTTTAAGGATGGATTTTTGATTTTCTGAAAACATCTTAATGCTTTTATTCATAAAACAACAGGATTTTGCCTGTTATTCCATGTTTAGCATGCCAATCCTAGAGATCAAGCTTTCAAAGGTGGATGTGTCTAATTCTTTGGTTAGCACATCTGCCATCTGATCCTTAGTTGGAACATGATGCAGAGAAATCAAACCTTTTTCATAGCAATCCCTCACAATGTGATGTCTGATGTCGATGTGTTTGGTGGTTGAGTGGGAAACTGGATTTTTGATGATATTTTCTGCTGCCTGGCTGTCCAACATGAGTGGTGTCTTCAAGGCAGTGATACCAAAATCCAGTAACTGATTTTGAAGCCAGAGCAGTTGGGCTGTACAGCTTGCAGCAGCTATATATTCTGCCTCAGCAGTGGATGTGGAAACAGCTGCTTGCTTTTTGCTTTGCCAAGACACTAAGAAATTGCCTAGGAATTGGCACCCTCCTGAAGTGGACTTCCTTGTTTTATCACATCCAGCAAAGTCACTATCTGAGAAACCTGAAAGCTCAATTTTACCATCAGCTGGATACCAGATACCAAGTGTGGGAGCACCTTTGAGGTATCTGAATATCCTTTTTACAGCAATAAGGTTTGACTTTCTAGGGGCTGATTGGGATCTTGCATAGACACATGTTGCAAACATGAAGTCTGGTCTAGATGCACTTAGGTACAATAAAGAGCCAATCATGCTTCTATATAAGGTCTGATCAACCAAATCATCCTTTTCTTCAGACATGACCAATTTATTGGTTGCAATGGGTGTACTGCATGGCTTACAATCATCCATATCAAATTTCTTTAAAAGTTCTTTGGCATATTTGCCTTGATGGATGAAGGTGCCATTTTGCAGTTGCTTTACTTGGAGACCAAGAAAGCTTTGGAGTTCACCCATTGCACTCATTTCAAACTCAGCTGTCATGAGTTGCCTGAACTCTTCACACATTTTATTACATGTGCTTCCAAAAATGATGTCATCCACATAAATTTGGACAATCATCAAATCCTTCCCTCTCCATTTTAAAAACAGTGTTTTATCAATCCTGCCTCTGGTGAAACCAATGGAAAGTAAATACATGGACAGAGTTTCATACCAGGCCCTTGGTGCTTGCTTCAAGCCATACAAAGCTTTATTCAGCTTGTAGACATGATCTGGATTAAATGGATCCTCAAAACCTGGAGGTTGACAAACATAAACCTCCTCTTGAATCTTACCATAGAGGAATTCACATTTGATATCCATTTGATACACCTTGATGTTGTGGTTGACAGCAAAGGCCAGAAAGAGTCTGATAGCTTCAAGTTTTGCTACAGGGGCAAATGTTTTATCATAGTCAATGCCCTCTTCTTGTCTGTAACCTTGAACCACAAGCCTGGCTTTATTCTTGACAACAATACCCCTTTCATCAGTTTTATTTTTGAAGAACCATTTTGTGCCAATAGGACTCACACCCTCTGGCAATGGAACAAGCTCCCATACTTGTTGTCTTCTAAACTGTTGGAGCTCCTCTTGCATGGCTTCTACCCAGCCGTTGTCTTTTAGTGCCTCTTGGTACTTGACTGGCTGATGGAGTGATAGAAAACCAGCAAAAAGACAAATGTTTTGGGATTGACTTCTTGTGAGCACCCCATCATTGATGTTGCCAATAATTTGATCTGGTGGATGAGATTTCAAGAAGATGAGCTCTCATTGGTATGGAACAATGGCATTGAGTGGTGAGGGCTACAGATGTGTATCATCTGAGCTAACCACTGCTGGTGACTTTGATGACCCAACAGTGGCTTCAAAAGGTGGTGGCATAGGGGGTAAAGGTGTGGAAACCTGCTGACTTTGATCCATTGTTTGAGGACTTTTGTCAGCAGTGTTTGATGAGGTGGAAGTGGTTAAAGGGCTACTTTGGTCAACAACTGTTGAGGTAGCAGTGGTAGAGCTTTGACAGCTGTTTTGGACATCTGTTGCTCTTCCCATTGTAGTAGACTTTTGTTGAGGAATGATTATCTCATACCCATAGTCTGGTGATGAATCCTCTAATGGACCTGCACTGTTAGTCTTGACAGCAATATTTTCAAAAGTGAATTTTTCAAGATCAAACAACTCTGTAGGATTTGTAGGGATTTTCATTGATGAAAGTTCATTAAACTTTACATTCAAAGTCTCTTCCACTGCTTTGGTCCGTGTGTTGAACACTTTGTAGGCCTTAGCAGTGGTTGAGTATCCCAGGTGGTATCCCATATCAATTTTGGCTGCAAACTTTGAGATAGAATCTTTTAAGTTTAAAATGAAACATGGGCAACCAAAAACTTTGAAATATGAGATTAATGGCTATATTTTATATAGAATTTCATAAGCAGTCTTTTTGTGCCTAGGGTTGATTAAAACTCTGTTTTGGACATAGCAAGTAGTATTTACTGCCTCTGCCTAAAAAGTTAATGGCAAACCTGAATCTGCAAGCATGGTTCTGGCAGCCTCAATCAATGTTCTGTTCTTCCTTTAAACAACCCCATTTTGCTCTGGTGTTCTAGGGATGTTGTACTGCCTTACAATCCCTTTCTTCACACAGAAGGCATCCAACTCCTTATTTTTGAATTTTGTGCCATTGTCACTCCTGAAGACTTTCACTAGAAGGTCAAATTGCTTTTCAACCTGTGTCACAAAGTCTTGCAAAATGCCTGCAGTCTCATCTTTTGAGTGTAAAAAGAAGGTCCATGTAAACCTAGAGAAGTCATCAACAATAACCAAACAACATCTCTTCTTTTTGAGACTCATGACTTGCACTGGGCCAAACAAATCCATGTGCAGCATTTGCAAACACTGGGTTGTTTTGGACTCTTTAATGGGCTTGAAAGAGCTTTTATGCTGTTTTCCTTTTAAACAGGAAACACAATGCTCAGGACATGAAAACATTTTTTGTGGTAAGCCTCTCACTAAGCCATTTTTTGAAATTTCATTGATTGTCTTGAGATTTGTGTGCCCCAGTCTTTTGTGCCATAGCTCTGTCTCTTTGTTAGAGGCAGCTGAGAACAGACATGCATCAGCTCTGGGACACTCTCTTAACATATCAACAACATAAACATTGCCACTTCTTTGAGCAACAAGTTTTGTTTTTCCTGATTTTATTATTGCTTCAATCTTTTCAACCATTTCTGGTCCAACAATCTTACAACACTCCTTTGTGAAAAATGTCCCATACCCCTTGTCACTCATTTGTGAGACACTCAGGAGGTTGAATTTCAGATTGGTTATTAGATTGACATTTTCAAATTTTATATTTCCAGACTGAACTGTACCAGACCCCAGAACTTTCCCTTTACTATTATTCCCAAAGGATATATCACCCCTCCATGGATTTTGAAATCTTTGAGTAGGGCTTTACATCCTGTCATGTTCCTGGAGCCTCCACTGTCTACATACCAAAGACTATCTAAGCATGCAGAAGCTCCCTGCACATGAAGTAAAAGGATTAGTTCATTAAGGTTTCCAAGGCCAATAAGGCTTTGGATGGGGTCTCAACAGTGTCTGGGCTGATGACAGATGCATGGACAGTGGTTAGCTCAGGGGTTTGAACATTTTTGGGAATGTTTTTCTCTAACCACTGTTGGGGGTCTTGGCCAATCATCTGTTGATAACCAAAAGGATACCTGTTCACTTTGGGTTTAAAGGGATTTTTGTAAGTCTCATAAACATGTGGGATCCTATGGTATGATGGTTGTCCCTTACCTCTCTTGAATTGATTGGCAGGGGGTGCATCAGTCACCTGAACATCTCTTTGAACAGATGTTTGGTTCAGCTATTTTGTGACAGCTGTTTGGACTGGCACAAACAGTGGTTGTTTCTTTGTGAATTTGACAGATGATGTTGATGAACTCAAAGATGTTTTTGCAGTGTACTCATTCTTTTTTATGTCAAAGTTCTTGAGATACACACATTCTTGAGTTTTGTGATTATCTTTACCACAGATGGTGCAACTTTCAGCAGGTACAATGATGCTTGTTTTATTTATTTCATATGCTTTTAGATGAAAACAGACTTTTGTTAGATGATTCTTCTTTTCACAGAATTCACAAAACAAGTTTTTGATCTTTTCTCTTTTCTTATATTCCTTTGCAACAGAGTTTTGAACCACTGTTGGAATATCTTTGATAGGAATGATCTTTGCTTTTGGAGCTTTTACACCATCAGTGGTTGTGAAATCCATTGGTTTGAAATTTTCCAGGATATCACACTCATCAGACCATGTGGGTTTAAATGGGTATTTCTCAATTTACTCAAAAGTTGAGGATCCCACAGGTCTTTCCAGAGTAATTTTGTTACCAAGTTTGTCAGTTATTTTAACCTCTTGGCCATCTTTGTTGGTTGGAATTATCTCAGTTGAACCAGCTTGTTTTCCAGCAGTGTTTTCAAGATCATCATATTTTCTATGTCCAATACCAAACTTAACATTGCTTTCAAGCTGTTTTGCAAGCATAACCTCATACCCTTTACAAGACTCCACCCATCTTTCACAGGTGATCTGGGTAGACTCCAACTCCTTTTTGCAAACTTGGTATTTTTCTGCCATAGTTTGGAGTTGAGTTTTGGTTATGCTCTGCTGCTCTTTTAAACTGCTGATTTCTTTATCTTTTTCAGCCAATTTGTTTCTAAGTTCTTTTAATGACTTTTCAAATTTGACTTCATCAGACAAGACTTTATCCCTAAGGTTTTCATTTACCTATTTGATGTTAGCAAATGCAATAATACATTTGTCTGAACACAGTTTTTCAAGAACTTGAGGGGTTACCTTAGCAGCAGCCATCATGGCACAGTCACATTGATGATCACCTTCTTCAACAGCTCTAACTTCTTCCTCACCAGCTTTTTTCTTTTCTTCTTCCTTTTTGTCTTCTTTGGACCAGGGGTCAGACAGTGGTTCAAGCAAGGTTTCTGAATTTTCTTCCAGCAGTAGTTCACCAGCAACTGCAGTAACCACTGCTTCAGCAACTTCACCCACTGTTTCAGCACTTAGCTGTTCACCTTCAGTTTCAACCCCTTCTGGTATTGACTCTAATTCCATCAAACAAAATTCATCATCAAAAGTATCATTAGTAGCATAGAGAGCAAAATTTTCATCACCAAGTTCATCAGGCATGCTGCTCCAATCAACAAAGCCTTGTGTGAAAAAGCTTTGCTAATCTGGTTGTGTCACTGTTGGAGCAGCTTGTTGAGGTGCAACAGATTGCACTTGTGCCTGAGGAACTGGGGCCTAAACATACTGAATTTGTGAACAGTGGTTTGAACGTAATGCACAGGCACAGGGGTTGCAACATAATGAGCAGTGTTAACATGTGCTGCAGGGGCATATTGGGTATAGTGCACAGTGTTTTGTTGTTGTGGTCTAGGGTTTGAGCCAGGGTGAGTGATTATGGGACCAGTGGTTTGACTCCTACATTCCCTAGCAAAATGACCTAGCCTATTACACTTGTAACACTTGATTTTTGACTTATCCAACCCCACCCTTAAATTCCCATGAAGCCAAATGGTTCCTATTGTTGGGATTGAACCCTGCCAAAGGAACAGATAATGAAAGCCAAAACTGGATCAGAGTAGTGGATCTAGAATAAGCAGATGTTTGCATGCAAGTCTCTCCCCTTGAAAGTGGTTTCAACATCTGCTGACCTCCTATCTGCTGATCATGCAAACTGCCGATCAAGTCAAGGACTGTTGAAGAATTAAAGCTCTGCTGCTCAATCTACTGCCTTGGTTTAAGCACTGCTAATCATGACAAGTACTGTTGGGTTCACAGCAGTGGAAGGATGTAGCAGTTGTTTTATTTGTTTAATACAATGTAATATCAATAGTTAGCTTAAGCAGTGTTTGTATAGGTCAGTTGTTAAGAGTTTGTTAGGAGGTTAGATGTCACTTTCATGGTGACGTCAGCATAGATGCTTAGTAGTTTGCTAGTGCCTATAAATAGAACAGTGCTCTGTACTGTTCTGTTTAGCTCTTTCACCATCTTCTTCCTGCACGAACAAATACTGAGCTCGGGCTGAGGGGGAGTTTGCGAATTATACATGCATTGTAATCAGAGTTTAAAATAAATTTAATCAATTGATTCTATGTTGAAAATATATGATTGAAAGCATTTCTTCTGTTTGATTGTGAAAAGTTTGCTTCCATTTAATTTCCGCTGCACTACTCTTTCATTGTTCATCTAAATTCAAACACAAATCACAATCAATCCAAACTCAGATCCTAACAACGTTCTCATTCAAACGCACCAAACGATTCTACCAACCGACTTCATCATCTTAGATGATGTTCTACTCGTGGTGCGACAACCATTCACAAAAACCCATCAAGCTTTGTTTAAACAAAAACACCATAATCTTCCCACTAAACTTGGCGCCGACAAATGAAACTTTAATCTAAATAAATTAATGAAATACTCGATAGGCAATGACGACCCCTTGTTGGAAGATGAGGTAGAACCACCCGATACGGAGGTAAAAGATGACTCAATCATCGAAGAGGAAGCCACTACCAAACAAACCTTCTCGGCCTGCGATGACAATGTCACACCCCGAAATATCAGAGCATTGGCGTGACTGGACTGGTATCTTCATTGCACAGCGGAAGCAAATAAGCTAAGACTTCTAGAAAATGAATGCCACTAAGTACTCGACTCCACATGGTTCTCCTATTCCAACCATGCCATGATTTCTGAAAAGTAACCTGAGAAAGAAACATGCGAAAAATCAACATAAAGTTGAGCGAGTTCATAGTTTGTTTTGAAAAAGATTTGAAATAAATCTTTTTGAATAACCGGTTTTTGAAATATTGTTGAGAAAACAAATTTAAAATCATTTTCCTGTCAAGTTATATGTAAACTCTGTATTTGTAACGCATTATATTCGCAAAAACCTTGCTTTTGTAAACTCTTGTGTTTGTAAAATTTGTGTACTGTCAATGTTCACCCTGACATTGACATCAAGCCTGCATAATCATATGCTTTGAATTTGTATGAAACATGATATGTAATTTGTAAGGACGTATCTAAAACTGAGTTCTGTAAATGTAAGGAATACGAGATCGCTAATGGTTCGCGAGGCCACTAACATATGTAACGACATAGGAAGCCACCAAACCTAGGCATTTTTGTCGAGTTCGGCTGAGACACAAAAGCACTCATTGGTAGAAGTAGGCCAAAAGTGGGGTTGCCTGAAACCCGTTAGATCTAACACTTCTGTTCCGCGGTCTAAATGTATATGTTGACTAATGGTGCTTATGGTACCTTATTCGTCACGTGATCTATGTATCACTCCTTAGTTTGATGTACCTCTTTGTACTTGTTTTTTTTCCAAATTTTAGAAACTAGAATACATGTGTATGCACATTTCGAAAAATGCTCTTGCTTGAAAAAAAACCGGTATAGAACATAAGCTTCTCGTAAACCATTTATGTCAGTTGAAACTTGTTTGTAAAATGGTTTAGAAATATGTAATTCATGTTTATTGAAAACCTTGTATGTTTTGCGAAATATGCATGTCTTTCCACCCCGAAAACATTTAGAAAAATGTAAAACCATAAAAAGGTGGGGTTATGAACTCACCTGAATTTCCATGTGCAAAGCTAGCTATATACGACTTCGTGATGTAGTTTCCAAGAAGTGACTTGCTAGCGTGCATTCTACAATATTCCTAACACGGAATATCTTATAAGTTTCTAAATAAACGCAGTAACTAAACTACGTATCACCGAACGATTTGACGGTAAATTGTTAACTTAAAAGAAGTGAAGAAGTTATACTTGTTAGCTCGTTTTGAGAAGTCGTATGTTGATATATAGTACGCCGTTTAGGCGTTTAAAATACATATAAAAAGTTATATTTATCTTATAGAATTATAATCGAGTTGTTGGATGTTTGAAATAAATAGATAAGCTATATCTATTTTTATAAAAGAAATACAAGTCGTTTGATATTTAAAATAAATATATAAACTATATTTATTTTAATGAAAGAATCGTCGTGTGGTTTGATATCTGAAATAAATATATAACACTATATTTATTTATAGAGTTAATTGCCATTTTAGTCCCAATGGTTTGGGTCAATTTGCCAGTTTAGTCCAAAGGTTTCATTTTTAACATCTGGATCCAAAAAGGTTTCATCGTTACCATTTTGGTCCAACTGACTTAACTTCATCCATATCTGTTAAAGCTGCCAAGGGCATTTTTGTCATTTCATTTTTCTTTTTATTAACCCTTTTTTCTTAATTGACAAAAATGCTCTTGGCAGCTTTAACATATATGGATGGAGTTAAGTCAGTTGGACCAAAATGGCAACGATGAAACCTTTTTGGATCTAGATGTTAAAAATGAAACCTTTGGAATAATCTGGAAAAATGGCCCAAACCACATGGACTAAAATGGCAATTTACTCTTATTTATAACAGGATTTGTTTTGTTTACTATCGGAAATAAGTATAAAACTATATTTATTTTTATAAAACGAGTTCATGTTGGATATTTGAAATAAATATATAACTTATATTTATTTTTATACGAGAATTGTCGAGATTTCAAAATTTAGAATAAATATAATGACTATAATCATTCCTTACATAATATCCAAATCGTCGTTTTGTTTAAAACAATCGTGATAAACATATTTGTTTCGCATTTTAATTCGAATCCGTCAAGTTCCCTTTATTAAAAAATATATTTTGTTTACGGGTTTCTTCGAAAAACGGGCAGAGTTTCCTCTGTTTTTGGACGCCCCCGACAACACAAGTTGTCGTTATTTTATCAAAATTCAACAATTTTCAATCACCATTATATATACTTTTCGTAAAAATGATAAAATATAAATTAAACACTAATCCATTCGGTTTTAGCTCGATATCGTGTATTTAACAAAACTATATAAAACATAAATGTTAAACGCATTGTTAATGTTTACCAAGTCTTCGCGTCGAGATGTTCACTGAGTTGACCAGGTTTGACCGGATTGACTCAAACTGCGCTAAAACTGAATCTGAACGTGTTGACCGACCTGAAGCTTGACCCGAACATCTCTGTTGACCAGCCGTTGACTTGCTGACCGAACTTGACCAGTTGACTTGCGTTGACTAGTCAACCCTACGTGTTGACTGAACCCGAATGTACCGAGACCCGAGCCAAAAATGTAACCCGAGCACAAATCTGAACCCACTAAATCCGAAACCTGAGAGACGCGAAGAACCTGTTGATGACCCGAAACGAATCTGAACTACCCGGACCAAAATCTCGCGAACCGCTGCTGACCTGATCGGAAAATCTGTCGGAGAAACTCGTCAAACAACTCACCACCGTCGCCTCCCCTGCCGCCGCCGCTCGCGGTGGCGCTGCTCCATTTCCGGTGACCCTTTTTTTCCCGATCTCTCTCTCTCCTTTCGGTCTCTCTCTCTTTCTCTTTTATTGTATTAGATAGATCAGGGCACGTAGTACGAGAAAAATGTCAAACATGAGTTTGGAGGGTATTTCGCAAGAAATGACATGGATGTCATTTCGCACGAAATCAACAAGTCATTTCGCACGAAATGACTGTTTCGCATGAAACTGATTTAGTATGGGCTATTTCGTGCGAAATAGCCAACCCTATAAATACTAGTTGTGCCTTGTCATTTGTAACTTTCCGGTTTCAGTACCGAACTGTTGCCGAAGTGTCTACTCGCTGTAAAACTTTGTCAAATCAATCAAAAGACAGTTTAAAGTGAATAGAAAGCTGAATCACCTCAATACATTTGTTTCGGAAAATGATCCTACAAGTGGTATCAGAGCTCAGGAGGAAGAGTTCTTACCAATTCAGCTGCAAAATCTGTTTTCTACACCTTCTTTTTCAACATTAACAAGTTTTCACGGTCAAAATGACTTGAATTTTACACATAATGTGCGAAACAGTGTTTTAACAAACCCTAGAAAGTTTTAGATCTTAAAACGGCTTAAAACCTAATCAATTTTGACAAAAACAGTTCGAGATGATGACATCAGCAGCATTTCGTACGAAATAAGAGTTTCATTTCGCACGAAATAGCATATTCAGGGTCTTTTCGCACGAAATCAATTAGATTCATTCATTTCGCACGAAATCAACAGTGTATTCGTACGAAATCAGTTATTTCGCACCTAGTTGGCATTTCATTTGATCATTTCGCACGAAATCACCTATTTCGTTTGAAAGTGTGTTATTTCGCACGAAAACAATCATTTCTGATCAGAGGGTCTACTTCGTGTGAAAGAGTTGATTTCGCTTGAAAGGTTATTTCGCACCAAAGATTATTTCGCTTGAGAGTGTATTTCGTTTGAAAGATAAATTTGTGAAATTTTGAAACCGAAACATGGAAGAGGAATTTTACAATGCTTTTGCTACTCCGATTACCATTGCACAGCACACAATGTTGGAAAATGAAACGGGCACCATGCAAAAACCACCAAAGCTCATGAATATCGAGGAGTATAAAGGATGGGAAGAACGATTTGAGAATTGGGTACAAGCAAATTATTTGGATGCTTGGGAATGTGTTGAAACAAAATATGTTAGACCGATGAATGATGATAAGGAGATTATTGCAATTAAAGATCTTTGTGCTGAAGACAAAAAGAAATACAAAGATGAAAAAATGATGACCAGTTTATTACATCAAGCTGTTAAGGAAGATATCTTGGTTTTATTGCAACACAATGGAACTGCTTATTCAATTTGGAAAGCTTTAAAATCAAAGTTTGTTGGAAGTAAAGAAATGATCAAGAACAAAAAATCACTTCTGAAAAAGGAATTTGATCTATTTCATGGTTTGAGAACTGAAAGCACCAAGCAGATCATTGAAAGATACTGCAATTTGTCAGTCAACATGAAGAGAGTGAGCATCACAAAGGATAATGAAGAATTGATTGAAAAGTTGGCTGATGCGTTGCCACATGAAACTTGGGGCACATACCTTATGATGTTGAGAAATAAGAAGGATTTTGGCAATCTAACACTAAGTAAGTTCATTGAAAAGCTTGAAGCTCAAGAAATGGAACAAAGGAAGATTTCAAGAATGAAGGATTTTGATGGTGAACAAGATATCGGTCCTTATTACAAAGGAGGTATCAGTGATAAGACCAACATGTCACCAAAGGTTGAGACTGCATTCAATGCTAAGAGTTCGTCTGGAGGGTCATCTAAAGGATCAAACAGCAAAACGGGATTTTCTTCATATCCATCAATTGATCCAAACTTGTCATCAACAAAGAGTGGTAATGTTTTTCAATGCAACATTGCACTAAATCTTGAAAATGATCAGAATTATTCAGAAGAAGTTGCAAAAAGTCACATGTCTTTGTTAGTGACTGTATTAGATTCATATGGGAGCTTAGTTGCAGGAAGGATCGGGAATCCAATGTTGAAAAAAAAAGGATTACGATCAGATTGATGCTGAGGAGATGGAGTTGAGGTATATAAAGTGGTTGTGACAACTCGAATTTCCAAGACTTCTATTCCGCATTTATTGCACGTTCATTGTTCGAATAGTTAATTATTTGCACAATTGATTGCTATGGAATGGTATACGTTTTGATGAAATAAATCGTATTGTGTGATTGTGCATGGTGGTTTGATTAATTGTGATAGACTTGTCAATTATGTGAACCTGGTGGTGAAACTGTGAAATGCTTGTAAGATGGTATGCTTGTGTAAAATATAATTATTCAGGGTGTATTGAGCAATTAGTGAAAAGTTAATTATACTTAACCCTAATCCCCTTGTTCACTAATCATTCTCACACAAGAAACCAAGGCACGTACTTCACTTTCTCTGGCAATCATCATCACCAAGACATTCATCACTCTTGATTTCACATTTCTCTAGAATCAATACAAGGTAATTGTTAATGATTGTTCGTTGATCATTTGATTGTCTCAATTCTTGATTCTTGTGAATTCTTGTAAACCCTAGTTCTTCACATGCTAGTTCTGTAATTGTTAATGTGATTCTGATTATTGTGATATGATGAATGATTAGCAATAAGATTGTTCACCGAATGATTGTTGTAATTGTTAATTGATTGCTTATGAAATCTACACCCTGTATACATGAATTAGGGTTCCTAGATCATATGAACTATAAGAACGTAACTGTTGAATGTGTGTGTGTGTAACTGTTCCAATTGCAATTGTGATTGTCTGAGTTTGATTTGATATGTTAGTCCGAGGATTGAATAAAATAGTCTGAGTTTCATAGAATATTTAGCCCGAGGTTACATGATACACTTAAGTCCGAGTATTTCAAAGATCAGAAGGTCCGAGCTTTAACCCTATACCCCCTTGTCCGATGTTTAATCTTGTAAAGGGACCGAGTTTAGTGAGGAATTATCAAGGTCCGACCTTTATGCATGCTACAAGATGTCCGAGTTTCATCATGGCAGCCCTAGTCCGAGTTTCATGTGATTGATGTTGGTCCGAGTTTGTGCTAATGGGGGGAAGGGAGTCCGACCTTTAAATAAGATGTGATCCGAGTTTTAATGTTATTACATAATGTCCGAGTTTTAACAAATAAATGGAAGTCCGACTTTTAACCTACATGGGATCTGACTTTTATAAAGTTAAAGGGGTCCGACCTTTTTAAGCTTTGTAAGGGGTCCGAGTTTTGTGACAACACTCCCTCATGTCCGAGTTTGAACCCATACCCCCTATCCGACTTTTACCTATTGTTGTCCGAGTTTGGAATTATAAAACCCTAGAGGTCCGAATAATAAATGGGGGAAAAGATATGTTAGGGTTTTGTAAACCCTTTAGCCCGAATTTATTACCTGGAATGCTGTCTAATCTTCTGTTGTGCTGATATGTCAAGCCGTTGTGAATTAAGTATGATTGTTATCCTGATTACATACTAATTGCCCGAACTTTACAAGTGATGTGTGTGTAAAAGCTTACTACATGATTCTGTATATGATT
Source organism: Helianthus annuus (assembly GCF_002127325.2). NCBI lineage: Eukaryota > Viridiplantae > Streptophyta > Magnoliopsida > Asterales > Asteraceae > Helianthus > Helianthus annuus. The sequence continues at coordinate 71,868,991 of NC_035436.2, forward strand.
TCATGCTGCTGTTCATTCTGCTTATAACTGTATGATCCGATATATGATTGTATGAAGTCGAATGCAACTATATGATCCTGCATACGTGAACATTCCATGTGATTGCATCATGTACACAATAAACACACAAAACACGGTTACTTGAATATCAAGGATTTGCAAACCCTAATTTGATGCAAACGCTTACATCGTATCATGTGTAACATATCCTAGGTCGTGTGTAACGGACTTAGACAATTAATAAACCCTAGAAGCAATAACATACCGAGCAAACCAAGGTGAGTTCACACAGCCAAGGCATGGGGTTCCCAGGGTGGGAATGGGTTTTGGATTATTTATTCGTACTTACTCAGATGATAGAATTTAATGATATGGTCCTCAGGGTGAGGATGGTAAATGATAAGATACGGCTAGACTAGTATACCTTCTTGAACTGATCTTCGCACACACGCCAAGGGTTGGCTGCGATATTATGACTGATCTTCTCACACATGCCTTAGGGAGGCTGCGAACTATACATACTAAACTTCGCACACATGCCAGGGTGGCCAGCGATACAAATATACATAGTCTAGAATACTTGAGAACTTTCCCTAATCTTCGCATACATGCCTAGAGGGCTGCGATACGAACTAATACGATACATGTTTAGATGAATGAACGCAATGCTTACTATACCATTACTATTTACTGAACTTACTTTCTGTGAACTCGCTCAACTAGTTGTTGACTCTCTGCTGCATGCCTTGCAGGACCTTAGGTACTTTATGGAGCTTGCACAGGGAGGAGCAGGTCGTTGTGGGCAAAGGATCGTGAATGCTATTTGAACACTTAAGATATTTCACACATCAATACTTATGTTTGGGTTTACTTAAATGCTTCCGCTATACTTAACTATGTTGGTTTGATAATCACCTTTCGTATTGATGGATAACTATCACTATTTATTTACATGTTCAATATGATTGGTGGCTTGATCCTGGTCAGTCACGCTCCCAAGCGGTGGTACTCCGCGTGTGGGATTTTGGGGGTGTGACAGTGGTGTTTGGCAAGTGTGTTAAGGAGAGCCGAAAAGTTTAAACAAATTACGGGAAGAGATGATTCCCGTGATGCAAATGTTTCTACTTTAGGATTTGATAAATCTAAAGTTACTTGTTTTCATTGCAGGGAAAAAGGACACTTCAAGAGAGAGTGCACGAATCGCGAAGCAAATGGAGCTCAAAATTCGTTCAACAACAATGACTACTATCGAAAAGCAATTTATCATCAAGTTGCTCAACAACAACAAGAACCACAAACTGCACATGCTAAGAAGGCGATCGAGGAGTCATCAAAGAGAGCTTGTATGGTGAATCAAGATGATAAAAAATCAACCAAAGGATCCAGTTGGGATAAATATATTTCAGCTGACAGCAAAGCATTTCTGATAGATCAAGATGATGAAAGATTACCAGAAGGTTTTAGCTGGGAAAATTTTAGTTGGGATACTTCTTGTCCGGATAAAGAGATTTTAAAATTCAAAGCTTTTGTCGCTCGAGTTGCTGAAGATAGTGATAATGATGATTATTATGCAAAAAGAATGGAAGAGCACTTGAGAATGCTAGAAGAGAGTGACAGTGATGATGGAAAAGTTCGAAAGAAAAAGAAGAAAGTTAAAAAACAAGTTAGCAGTAATGATAAAGAAGTCCGAGTAATCAAGAGAAAAGTAAAAGAAGTTCCAGTTTTCAAAGTTGAAGAAGAAGCTGATGCAGGAAAGATTCCTGTGAAGTGTGAGAACTGTGAAGCAGCGAAAAAGCAAAACAGTACTTTAATTCATAACATGAACAAATTGAAAGAATCCTATGATGTTCTGAATAAAGCAATGAATCAGTACAACCAATCAAGTAGTGAACAAGCAACAGCCATGAAAACACTTCAAGGAGCTTTCATGACAAAGAAGAAAGTCGTCAGCAATTACATTGAGAAGTGTGCTGTGCTGGAACAAAAACTGGAAACCCAGAGTATAGAAACAGAAAGAGTAAATAGGTAGTTAAAAAGTTACTCATGTACTTCTTATGTTATTGACATGATTTATCCAACCGTTGAAGGCATGAAGGCATTTGAAGAAGAAACATCTGAAGAGAAGACTTCTGAAATAATAGAGAAAACTGAAGTGAAAAATTCTGGTAAGAAACAAAGTGTCAGTTACAACAAGTGTCCACCCCCGCATGAAAATGGATATTCTCCACGAAATCCAAATTCAGAAAGAGTAAAAAAGGCAACAAATTTACAGTGGGAGTCTAAGTCTTCAAAAAATTTACCAGACAACATTGATGTCACTTTCACATCATCTGACACTGATCATGAGTCCAAATTAATAAAGGAAGTGGTCGATCAGGTGTTGGATAACGATGAAACCGAGGAGTCAAAGTCGGAGTCAAAATCAGAGTCAAAGTCTGAATCCGACACGTCAAGTTCAAAAGTCAAACAGGGCAAAAGAGTTTACAATAAAGAATTTCTTTTATCAAAATCTAATTTGAATGCCGAAACATACAAAGTAGCCTATACTTTGAATGATTCTGACAAATTATATTCTGATGAAGAATTTCCAATAAGAGGTGTTAAAACAGAAATGATAAAAAAGGTTTTCAAATTAACAGAAATTAATATTTCTAAAATAAAAGATGTAAATCTTTCTGATAAACCTAAAAAATACACCTCAAGAGTTCAACAAAGAGAAAACAAGAAAAAGGGTTACAGTTCTGGTTCAGGTTATCGAAAGAAACCAAACCATAACGGTAATTTCAAAAAGAAAGGTCTTGGTTTTATTCCACCAGATAATCATAAAAATGAGAAAATTTATAAACCAAAAACTGTATTTGTTTCAGGAGCAAGCTCGGAAGAAGAGGAGAAAAGTTCATTCTGGAAGCAGACAAACAGAGAATTCCTTGCGAATAAGCAAGAAGAAATGAAAAATGGATCTGTTCAGAAGAAAGAGACAAGAACTTGTTTTCAATGCAAAACAATTGGTCATATTGAAAAGAATTGTCCTAATGCAATTCAATCAAAACAGGAAGTGTCTCGTAAACTGAAAGAGAAAATAGTCGAAAATGAACCACCAACCAAACCTTTTATAGTTTTCAAAAACTCAAAATTTGAAGTTGGTGAATGTTCAAAAAGATTTTACAAGAGAAAAGCAAATCTGACAACGAAAAATGGGTTGTTAAGAAATCTGATGATAGTTCTAGCGATGATTCTGATTCATCAAAATCTGAGGAGCTATCTTCTGGCGATGAATCTGATTCCACAAAATCAGAGGAGCCACAAGTTGAATCAAAAGATGAAAAATCAGTTCCTCCAATGGATGATGCAAATTTTCCACCATTGAGGGCTGAAAATTTTAAACAAAAGGTTGGTAAAGTTGAGATTTCAAATTAATTTTTTTCTGAAAAGAAAGAATTTGATGTTGAAAAAACCTTTAACCCCAAAGTGAAACATATTTTTTTTTTTAAATGATTGATGGGAAAGTCAAAGGGGTAAAGGAATATTATGAGAAGAAGATGAAAGGAAAGAAATCGAGTGATGATAACTCGGAATCTCCCAAGGACTGTCAGGCTTGGGAGGATCTCTTTAACTGAAAAACCTGACTTGCCGGAACTCCCAGGTTGGTAATTGGGAAGTAGGAATCGGCATCTTTTTTGAGAAATTCACATCTGTGAAATTTGATTTTGTCATATATTATCTTACAAGTGGAATATTTGGTTTGTGAACGTACAAGTGGTTAATCAAGGTCATTAAATTGAACTTGATGTAATCCGCATACAAATGGTTGATAAAACAAAGTGATGAAGTGATCCCCAACCTACAAGTGGTAAAATCAACAAAACTAATTTTACGGAACAACCATTTTGATTAAAACAAACTTAAATGTTTTGAAATCATAATGGGAAAATAGTTTGTTGTCAGGGGGAGTTCTGATTGTTTAAGTCAAGTGGATGGCGAATTGAAGCAATTCTCATCAGTTTGTCATTTTATTTGTACAGTTTATTGTTTTCAATTTTTTCTCAGAAAATCAAAATTGAAATATATTTTGATTTTAGGGGGAGTAAAAATTTCAAAAATTTGAAAAATCCAAAAACATGATAAAAAACCAAAAAGCCAAAAACATCGAAAAATGAAAAACGAGTTTTGTTGTGAAAAAGAGGAAATGATAGTACATCAGTGGACTATCACAACATGCTAAAGAATTGGAAAGTCAAAAATGTGATAAACAATCTCACTGAGGATATGCCAGTAGGTTTTTATACATTTAGTAGATTGTTTTCGAGATATAAACATAAATATCATTACTTACTTATCTCGTGGGGAACATCTCTCCGATATATGGGTAACCCCCGAAATCTTGTTTGAAAGATTTTCTATTTCTGACATACTAGGTCTTTGTGCGTGGTGATATCTGGGGTATTATACCTGGACTTCTGATTTTGTGGGACCAATAGCCTAGTCCTCGTATAATACTTTGCAAAAGCTTTAATCTTAAAGCCAGCCCTCAATACAAAAAATGATGAAACATTGAAAAATGCTAATTATATGCTGTTGAAGAAAAGATCCCCAAACGGGACACACCTAAAGACGAGCCATCATCTCTCTGTATGAACAAAAGTTCTAACCTGAGCTCTCATGGTTTCGCATTTACCCGTCTACAGATATCATTAGTGTACATTCACCTGTAAGACTGAATATAGAAGTCTGGATACGGGAGTATATTCTGAGGTGGGACACGCGAATAAGTTTAAGTTATTAAAACACTAATCTCGTATCTCGAAATAGTTGAACTTTGTGTGAAAATTTAAGAGGATCAATATGTTTAGAACCTAAAATGTTTAAAGCTTAACGGTGTTAGTGATTTGTCTCATAAACTGATATGATCCTCTTACACAAACTCACAAAAATATTGTATGTAAATATTTCTGTGTTGTTTTCCTTATAAATAATAAATCCAAAAAGATTTTAAGTGTGTTTTAGCATAATTTTTTGAAAAATCCAAAAAGATTTTCGACAACTGATGTTGGAAAGCTGATTTTCAAAATTCCAAGTGCTAAAAATGATGAACAAAAGGTTTGGGAGAGTTTGTTTGAGAAGAAAATTGTTTGAATAGAAAAATGTTATTTTTACAAGTGGTTCATCAGAGATTAACATTGTAAAATCATTTATTGATTGTTTAATACCTGAAAGTGGTGTATAAATTTGTCAAATTTTAAATTTGTGAAATTTATCTTGAGGTAGAGAATGTGCAGGTTAGCCAGGTTTCTGATCCTGAGCAAGATAAGAGCCAGGTTTTGATCTTGAACCTGTGAAAGCCTGACTATGATCCCAAGCACAACCTAAGGGGGAGTCTGCTCGCAAAGAAGGAGTTTGAATGGTAAAAAGCCAGGTTCGAATCCTGAGGGTCACACAAGCTAATGATGCTGATAAACTTAAGGAATCAAGAGATCTGATCAAGAGAATTAGAGTGAAGTAAGAGCCAGGTCGAGGTCCTGGAAATGAAAAGAAGACAGAGATTGAGGATGCTTTACATTGTTAGATATTTCGGGAAAGTACGGGAAGACTGATAAAGACTGAAGATTGAAGACTCGACACTGAAGACTTCGTCAACATCCGAGGGGGAGTCTGTTGGTGCATACGTCTGTCGACTTCGTCTTGTATCGAGTCTTGTATTGTATTAGATAGATCATGGCACATAGTACGAGAAAAATGTCAAACATGAGTTTGGAGGGTATTTCGCACGAAATGACATGGATGTCATTTCGCACGAAATCAACAAGTCATTTCGCACGAAATGACTGTTTCGCATGAAACTGATTTCGTATGGGCTATTTCGTGCGAAATAGCCAGCCCTATAAATACTAGGTGTGCCTTGTCATTTGTAACTTTCCGGTTTCAGTACCGAACTGCTGCCGAAGTGTCTACTCGCTGTAAAATTTTATCAAATCAATCAAAAGACAGTTTAAAGTGAATTGCAAGCTGAATCACCTCAATACATTTGTTTCCGCCACTTGTATTGAGCAAACACTCTTCTGATCGACTCATTTGGGTCAGAAAACGATCCTACACCACCACCATCTGGTGGTGGCAGCCGATAATCAGTGAGAGGGGGGGGGGCTGTCGTCGGCTGGAACAACCGCCGTCGGCTGGTGTATCACCGGTCTGACATCGAGCAGAGTGAGAGTACACAGTGAGGTGAGGTGTTTATTTTGTATGAGGGTTTTGAAGGAGGTGGAGTTTCCTGATGTTGTTTAGGGTTCTCATTCGGAGAAGAAGGTGTATGTGCTTTGAAGGATATGAATGTTTCTTTGTGTATATTTAGTTATATAGAGAAATATAAGAGAAGCAGGAGAGAAGATCTTGTGGAGATCTTGTATAGATCTTGTGTTCCAAATCTTTGAGGCAAAATCTCTTGTACAGATTTTGTAGAGATTTGAAGAGATTTAGTATAGATTTAGTAGATCTTGTAGAGATTTGTAAGATCTAATATATTATGTGCAGGTTTAGGCTTGTGGGTTTTGGGCTTGGGCCCAGGGCCCGCAAGCCCATCTCATGTGTAAGTGGCCCGTAATTCCTACGAGACCCGATATCGCAACCCAAACTCCATAAGTGTCGAAAGAAAAATTTTTAAAATTAAGTGGCGTATAATAGTGGCGTTGTCAATATTTTGTACGGTGTCAGTTCGTTGTCACGTTAATCGTCTGTTAATCACGTAATTAGGAGCCGTAAATCACCGGTTGTCACAGACAAACCAAAACCAAGCCATCTATTGAAAATCCTCCATCCCTCGAACTCAAAGAACTTCCCAAAGGCTTGGAGTACACATTCCTAGATAACAAAGGTAAGCTTCCCGTCATCATTTCCTCGTACCTCACCCCTCTTGAAAAAGAAAAATTGCTCAATCTACTCAAACGACACAAAACAACAATTGCATGGAAACTAATGGACATCAAAGGCATTAGTCCTTCCATGTGCACACACAAAATCTTGATGGAAGACGAATACAAAGCGGTAATCCAACAACAAAGACGGGTGAATCCTAATGTGCAAGAAGTGGTGAAAAAGAAGTAATCAAACTTCTAGACGCTAGAATTATCTACCCCATCTCCGATTGTCAATGGGTAAGCCCAGTCCAAGTAGTGCCAAAGAAAGAAGGAATAACGGTTGTGACCAATGAAAAGTACGAACTCATGCCAACAAGAACCGTCATCGGATGGAGAGTTTGCATTGAATATAGGAGACTCAATGAAGCCACAAGAAAAGACCACTTTCCATTACCCTTCATTGACCAAATATTGGAGCGATTATCTGGTCGCAAATTATACTGCTTTCTGGATGGATTCTCCAGTACTTCCAAATTCCCATCGCACTAGAAGACCAAGAGAAGACCGCCTTCACATGTCCCTATGGAACTTTCGCATATCGACGCATGCCATTTGGTATAGGCAATGCCCCTATAATATTCCAACGATGCATGGTGGCCATTTTTTACGATGTCATAGAGAGAACCATGGAAGTTTTCATGGACGACTTCTCTATCTTCAGTGATTCATTTGACCAATCCATCGATAATGTCGAACGAATGTTATCTAGATGTGAGGAGACTAACCTCGCCCTTAACTAGGAGAGGTGATTTTTCATGGTCATAGAGGGAATAGTGCTCAATCATCAAATTTCCAGCGCAGACATGGAAGTTGATCGTGCAAAATCGACACTATTTCCAGACTACCTCCTCCATCATCTGTTCGAGCCATACAAAGCTTCCTAGGACACGCCGGATTCTATAGGCGGTTTATCAAAGATTTCTCAAAAATCTCTTGACCTTTAACCAAGCTGCATGAAAAAGATTCCCCATTCATCCTTGACAAGGATTGCACGACAACATTTCTTGCCTTCAAAGAAATGTTAGTCAAGGCACCAATCATGATAGCACCCGATTGGAAACTACCTTTCGAAATCATGTGCGATGCCAACGATTTTGCAGTTGGAGTAGTCTTGGGACAAAGAAAGGGGAAGCATTTTCATCCCATATACTACGCTAGCAAGACTCTTAACGATGCACAAGAAAAATATACAACCACCGAAAAAGAGTTGCTAGCTATAGTATTCACATTTGGTAAATTCTGTCCCTATCTTGTGCTTTCCAAAACCATAGTCTACACAGACCATCTACCATTCGGTACCTCTTCAAGAAACAAGATGCTAAACCGCGTCTCGTCAGGTGGATTCTTCTTCTCCAAGAATTCGAAATTGGAATAAAACACAAAATAGGAGCTGAAAACACCGCTGCTGATCACTTATCTCGTCTCGAAGACCCTGCTTTGGACAAGACTCGGGAAGAGGTCATTAATGAAAAATTCCCCATGGAATCCTTAGAAATGGTGGAATATAGAGAAGAACCTTGGTATGCAGATTATGCCAACTATCTAGCTAGTGGCACTCTCGTCAAAGGATGGTCATATCATCAACGGAAAAAATTTTTCACTAATGTTAAGCATTACTTTTGGGAAGATCCATATCTTTTTAAAATATGTGCAGACCAACTCATTCCACGATGCGTCCATGGTCGAGGAGCAATACAAATTCTCTGTCATTTTCACGAAGGACCATGTGGTGGACATCACGGAGCAATCAACGTTGTATGAAAGGTGTATGATTCAGGAATCTACTAGCCTATGATACACAAAGATGCCTACACCTTAGTCAGAGCATGCGACGCATGTCAACGGGCATGCAACATCTCAGCAAGAAACGAAATGCCACAAAATAACATACTCATTTATGAAATCTTTGATGTTGGGGTTTGGATTTTATGGGACCATTACCACCATCAAGAGGAAACAAATACATCCTTGTGGCTATAGATTACGTTTATAAATCGGCCGAAGCCGAAGCTCTTCCTACTAATGATGGAATCATAGTAGTTAAATTCCTGAAAAAACTATTCTCCCGTTTCGGCACTCCAAAAGCCCTCATCAATAATAGAGGAACCCACGTTTGTAATTTGCAAATGGAAAAGGCTCTAACATGATATGGGTTATCTCACCGACTCTCAACTTCTTATCATCCTCAAACCAACAGTCAAGCCGAAGTAACCAATCGAGGTTTAAAAAGAATCATAGAGAAGACTATGGGTCAAAACCGTAAGGAATGGACAGATAAACTAGACGATGCTTTATAGGCATTTTGAACAGCGTATAAAACACCAATATGCACCACCCATATAAGCTCGTCTATGGAAAAAACTACCACCTTTCGGTAGAAATTGAACACAGGGTCAACTTGGACCAAAAGACTTCAGGAAAAGATCGTTTGCACCCGTTAAATGAGTTAGATGAACTACGAAACCAACCATACTCCAACTCAGAAATCTACAAGGAACGCATAAAAAGATTACATGATAAACATATAAGAGGACCTAAGGAATTTAGAAAAAGGGATCAAGTACTTCTCTTTAATTCAAGGCTACGACTTTTTCCTGGAAAACTCAAGTCTCGATGGCCCAGACCTTTTACCATCACCAAGGTCTTTCCACACAGTGCCATAGAAATTAAGCCTCCGAATGGGGAACCATTCAAAGTTAATGGACAAAGGCTTAAATTCTACGAAGGATTCCTCGAAGATGATGAAGTAGAGATAACATTATGAGAAATAGATAAGTGATCGGGTAACAAAACTACATATTTTTATTTTGTTATAATAATCTGTCTTGTAGGTATATTTTGGAGGACCACGCCAAAAGGGCTACAAACCAGGTAAAACGAGCCAAGGCATCAAACGGACAGAGAAACGACCTATATGAAAAAATTATAAAACATGGGGCCGTGTCTGATGGACACGGGCCCGTGTCTGACTCCCATGGCCGTTTCTCTGCAGTCGGGTTAAAACCCTTGTCTTCTTTCTATTCCTTTTCATAAATCCCATGGCCGTTTCTTTGCAACCATCGGTTCCCTCTTGATAACGAATGTGATGAAACACATAACGCTATGAGAAGATTAACCAGAAAATTTAGACCAAGCAGAGCAAATGCAAAAAATGGACCCTGTCATCACATCATGGCTTTTTGATGAAGATACAGACATGGTCACCGTTATATGTGACAACGGAGCGCAGGAAGACTTGTAGGATCGTTGAATCGATCTAAACGAGTCGATTAGAAGAGTTCTTGACCAAATCAGAGGCGGAATTCAGTGATTTGATCTTCATTCAGCTTGATACACTGGCTGGAGACACTTCAGCAAAGCTTCGCTACCGGAATCCAAAGTTACAAATGAAATCTCAAGACACCTATTTATAGTTGAACCAGGTCGCATGAAACATGCATGTCCAGTTCGCACGAACTGGTCACTTCATGTGAACCTGCTTGTTCCGACCTGTTTCCTGTTTCTATAGAACTACGTTTCCTGATTTATCAATTCTATTACACGACTCGATAGAAGACGAAGTCAACAGACATATGCACCAACAAACTCCCCCTTGGATGTTGACGAGTCTTCAGTACAATTCTTCAGTATGACGAATCTTCAGTCTTGATCAGTCTTCTCGCTCTTTCCAAAATGTCTTTCTCTGTAAGCATATTTATCAAACTCTATCTTCTTTCTATCAGAATCTCAACCTGGCTTTATCATCTCTAATTCTCTTGAACAGGTCTCTTGATTCCTTAAGTTCTTCAGCATCAGCAGCTTCTATCTCGAGCTTTATTCCAGGATCTGCATCTGCCTCTTACGTCTTCAGACCCCCCCCCCTTTAAGTTATTTCAGGATCGTACCCTGGCTTAAACTCTCTCTAAAAGTGCAACTGGGATCGCAGTCTGGAATCTTCTATCTGCAGGCTCTCACATGTTTAGGATCGAAAACCTGACTTTACAGTTTTCATAGATTCAGGAATGTTTCCTGGCTCTCCATAGCAATAAGATCAGAAATCTGGCTCTAGTCTGCATTCGCTCAGGAATCGAAACTTAGCTCTTTCAAAAACCTGCACAAACTCTACCCAAAAGTATATTTTACAATTGTTAAGATTTAACAAATTTAGCATCCACTTGTAGATATCGTTCAGGTTTATTTATAACAATTTTAATCACTGCTGAACCACTTGTATTCGTAACACACAAATTTTGGACCATTTAATCATTAATTTGAAACCATTTAATCATTACAAAATCATTTCTCATTTCAACAAAATCTCCAAACCTGTTGTTCATCATGTTTAGCACTCGGAATTTTGAAAATCAGTTTTCCAACATCAGTTGTCGAAAATAAGATGTAATAAAATCTTTTTGAATTTTCAAAATTTTATGCTAAAACATATTCTTTTTGGAGTTTTTCAATGAAAAACAGTAAACAAATATTTACAGACAATATTTTTGTGAGTTTGTGTAAGAGGATCATATCAGTTTTTAAGACAAATCACTGACACCGTTGACCTTTTTAGACTTTATGTCTTAAACAAATTCACTTCTGATTGTCAGTATTGTTGTCCACTTAAACCTCTACACAAGTTTCAATTGATTCGAGATACGAATTAGTGTTTTAAGGACTTAAACTTATTCGCGTGTCCCACCTCAGAATATACTCCCGTATCAAAATTCCCTAGATTCAGTCTTACAGGTGAGTATACCAATCTGATATATGTATCTGGGTTAGTGCGAGACCTTGAGAGCTCAGGTATGAACTTCCGTTCAGTCAAAGAGATGAAGGCTCGACTTTAGGTGTGTTCCCTTTAGGGAATCTTTTCTTCGACTGTAATTGATTCATATCTTTCGATATTTTTCAATTTTTATGCAGAGGGTAAACTTTTAAAGCGCGTAAAGTATTATACGAAGTCTAGGCCATTGCTTCCGCAATATCAGAAGACTAGGTATAATACCCCAGATATCAAACAGTATAAAGACCTAGTATCTCAGAATCAGGCAATCTCTCAAATAAGATTTCGGGGGTTACAAATATATCCGAGAGATGTTCCCCACGAGATAAGTAAGTATTTGATATTTAGGTTTATATCTCAAATTCAATCTACTAGTCGCGCGAAGTCTACTGGCACATCATCAGTGAGTCTCGTTTAAAAACATTTTTCTTTACATTTCTTTAGCATGTTGTGATAGTCCACTGATGTACTATCATTTCCTCTTTATCACAACAAAACTCATTTTGAATTTTCAATGTTTTTGACTTTTTAGATTTTATCATGTTTTTGGATTTTTCAAATTTTCAAAATTTCTAAATTTTTTACTCCCCCTAAAATCAAAAATATGTTTCAGTTTTTGATTTTCCGGGAAAATTTGAAAACAAACTGTACAAATAAAGTGACAAACTGATGTGAATTGCTTCAATTTGCCATCCACTCGGCGTAAACAATCAGAACTCCCCCTGACAACAAACTATTTTTCCATTATGATTTCAAAACACTTAAGATTGTTTTAAAAATGGTTTTTCCGGAAAATTAGTTTTGTTGATACCACTTGTAAGATCGGGGATTTATTCATCACTTTGTTTTCCAATTACCACTTGTATGAAAGTTAAAACAAGTTCAATTTAATGACATTGATTAACCCTTGTAGGAATAATCAATTTTCCTTTTCTTTTATGCACTTGTAAAAATTTAACACTTGTAGGTTTTTCACACAAACATTTTTCAAGAAATATGACATTTGTAGATTCTTATCAACAATACCACTTGTAAGTCGAAATATCACTGTCGTGAATTTCTCAAGAAAGATGCCGATTCCTACTCCCCAATTACCAACCTGGGAGTTCCGGCAAGTCAGGATTTTCAGTTAAAGAGATTCTCCCAAGCCTGACGGTCCTTGGGAGATTCTGAGTCATCATTTCTCGGTTTCTTTCCTTTCTTCTTCTTTTCATAGTATTCCTTTACCCCTTTGACCTTCCCGTCAACCATTTTTCCAAAAATATTTAGAACTTTAGGGTTAAAGGTTTTTTCGACATCAAATTCTTTCTTTTCAGAATAGAATTGATTCGAAATCTCTACTTTTCAAACTTTTTGTTTAAAATTTTCAGTCCGCAATGATGGAAAGTTTGCGTCATCCACTGGCGGAACAGAATTTTCACTTTTTAACTCAACTTGTGGCTCATATGACTTTGACGAGTCAGATTCATCGCCAGAACTAACATCCGATTTCTTAACAACCCACGTTTGGTTGTTAAGCTTCACTTTTCTTTTGTAAAAACTTTTTGAACTCTCACCAACCTCAAATTTGGAATTTTTGAACACTTTAAATTGTCTGGTTGGTGGTTCAAAATCAACCATCTTTTCTTTCATTTTTTCAGAAACTCCCTGTTTTGTTTGGGCTGCCTTTGGACAGTTCAATGCAATGTGCCCAACTTTTTGACATTGATGGTTCTCATTTCCTTCTTTTGAGCAGCTTCATTCTTCATTCCTTCTTGTTTCTTAGCAAGGAATTCTTTGTTCGTCTGCTTCTAGAATGAGCTCTTTTCTTCTGATGATGATGTTGCTCCTGAAACAAATTTAGTTTTTGGTTTATAAATTTTCTCAATTTTTATCATTTTCTGGTGGAATAAAACCTAATCCTTTCTTTTTGAAATTACTGTTATGGTTTGGTTTCTTTCGATAACCAGAACCAGAACTGTAACCTTTTTTCTTGTTTAACCTTTGTTGAATTCTTGAAGTGTATTGTTTAGGTTTTTCAGAAAGATTTACATATTTTATTTCAGAAATATTAATTTCTGTTAATTTGAAAACCTTTTTGATCTATTCAGTTTTAACACTTCTTATTGGAAATTCTTCATCAGAATATAATTTGTCAGAATCATTCAAAGTGTATGCTACTTTAAATGTTTCATCATTCAAATTATTTTGTAACAACAGAAAATCTTTATTATAAACCCTTTTGCCCTTTTCGACTGTTGGACTTGAAGTTTCAGACTTTGATTTTGACTTTGACTCCTCCGTTTCATCTTTATCTAACACATGATCCACCACTTTCTTTAACAACTCAGACTCATGATCAGTGTCAGATGATGTGAATGTGACATCAATATTGTCTGGCAATCCATCTGAAGGTTCAGATTCCCACTTTAAATTGGTTGCCTTTTTAACTCTTTCTGAATTAGGATTTCAAGCGGAGGTGGACACCTTGTATAATCAGTACTATGTTTCTTACCAGTATTTTTCACTTCAGATGTCTCTTCTACAAATGCTTCCATGCCTTCCACTGTAGGGTAAATCCTGTCAATCACGTAAGAAGCACATGAATAACCTTTCAATAACCTGTTTACTCTCTCAGTTTCTATCCTCTGAGTTTCCAATTTTTGTTCAAGTTCAGCACATTTCTCAATGTAATTATTGACGATTTTCTGCTTCGTCATGAATTCTCCATTGAGTGTCTTCATAGCTATCGCTTGTTCACTGCTTGACTTGTTATATTGATTCATCGCTTTGTTTAAAACATCATATGATTCTTTCAGTCTGTTCATGTTATGAATCAATTTGTTGTTGTGCCTTTTCACAGTATCACAATTTTCACACTTCTCAGGCATCTTTTCAGTATCAGCTTGCTTCTCAAGCTTGACAGCTGGAATTTCTTTAACCTGCTTCTTTATCACTCAAACATTTTCATCATCACTGTCATCTTTTTCTTTAACAGTTGCTGCCTTGTGATTCCTCTTTTTTCGCAGCTTGTCTTTCTTTGCCCTCTTCCATTTTACCTGCAAAATACAAATTATCATCATCACTATCAGGTGAAAATTTTCTTTTATAATATTCAAGTTTTTGAATTTCTTCACTATCATCATCACTCTTTTCATCTGATGAGTGATCAAAGATTGGTGCTTTTCTTGAAGCCCTTTTTGTTGAAACTGATTCTTCTTCTTTCTTTGTAGGACTGAATTACTGAGATTCGTAATAAGTATACGCCATTTCTTCTTCAGCAGTTGATTCTTCAAAAATTTGAGCAACAAATGCTTTCATATTTGAAGGTCTGTTTGGATCATAATTATCCCAATTAAAGCCTTCTGGAAGTCTTTCATCATCTTGATCTATCAAACCATAACAAGCTCTCTTTGATGGTTCTTCGATCTTCTTAGCATCTGAAATTTGTGACGATTGTTGTTGATGCGGAGCAACTTGATGATAAATCGCTTTTCGATGATAATCATTGTTGCCGAATGGATTTTGAGCTCCACTTGCTTCGCGATTTGTGCATTCTCGCTTGAAATGCCCCTTTTCCCTGCAACAAGAATAAGTAACTTTAGATTTATCAAAACCTAAAGGTGAAGTTCCAGCATCACGGAAATCATCTCTTCCAGTGATCTGTTTAAACTTCTCAGCTCTTCTCAACACGCTAGCCATACACCACTTTATATCCATAAGTTCCATCTCTTCAGCATCAATCTGATCATAATCCTCTTTGGTGAGCATCAGATTGCCGATTCATCCAGCAACTAAACTCTCATATGATTCTAATACACTCACCAACAAAGACATTATGACCTTTAGCAACCTCTTCTGAGAAATTTAGACCATTCTAAAGATGTAATGCAATGTTGCATTAGAGTACTTGGGCATTATTGTTGTATGAACTTTGCGGTTTAGTATTGGTTGCTGAAAGATTTGGATCGAATGATGGGTATGAAGAGAATCCTTTATTATTGTTTGATCCTTGAGATGACCATCCAGAAGAATTTTTTGCGTTAAATGTTGTTTCGATCTTTGGTGCAATGTTGGTCTTATCACTCATACCTCCTTTATAATACAGACCAATGTCTTGTTCACCACTAAAGTCCTTCATTTTCACCATCTTCCGTTGTTCCATCTCTTGAACTTCGAGTTTTAAATAAATCTCAACGATAGATTTGCAAAATCTTCATTATTCTTCAACATCATAAGATATGTGCCCCAAACATCTTGTGGCAATGCATCAGCCAATTTTTCAACCCATTCTTCTCTATGTTTCTTGATATCCAATCGTTTCATGTTAACCACCAAATTGCAATATCTTTCTATAATCTGCTTGGTGTTTTCAGTTTTTAATCCACCAAATTGCAATATCTTTCTTCAAAAGCGATTTTTTGTTCTTGATCATGTCTTGACTTCCAACAAACTTTGTTTTTAGTGCTTTCCACATTGAGTGTGCACTTCCGTTGTGTTGCAATAAAATCAAGATGTCTTCGTTAATAGCTTGTTGCAATATACTGATCATCATCTTTTCACTTTTGTATTTCTTTTTCTCATCATCGGTTAGATCTTTAATAGCAACAATCTCTCCGTCGTCATCAATCGGTCTAACATATCGTTGTTCAACACATTCCCACGCATCTAAATGATTCGCTTGAACACAATTTTTGAAACGTTCCTCCCATCCATTATACTCCTCGATATTCATGAGCTTAGGCGGTTTTTGCATGGTGCCCATTTCATTTTCTAAGTTCATATTCTGAGCCATAGTGATCGGAGTCGCAAATACATTGTAGAATTCGTTTTCCATGTTTTGGTTTCAAAAATTCACAAAAACTGACTGTTCAAACAATCTGGTAATGTTTCAAACGAACTGGTAACAACCCCAATGACCTGGAGATCAATCCGTGCGAGCTGGGATGATTTCAGACTTTGCGAACTGAGTACCTCGTGCAAACTGGTTCAAACTCGCATGACTTGGATACTTTTAAATGACCTGATAAACACCTCGTGCGAACTGAGAAACTTTCACGCGATCTAAAAATTTATCACCACTTCGCACGACTTGGACGATCACCTCGTGCGAGCTGGTAAACTTTTAAATGAACTGAACTATAATCACATGAACTAGACAACTTTCACACAACCTGATTCAGTTCGTGTGAGCTGGATGAATCAACTTCGTGTGAACTGATGACAATCTCGAACGAACTGACAAGGTTTTCACACGATTTGGTCCATTATATCAAGTTTTAGATTGATTTTAGGTCTGATTTTTTCAAGGATTGATTAAAACTTAGTTTTACATGTTATACGTGAAAATCAGTCCATTTTATCCGTGAAATCTCAGTTAATTTAATGAAAAAGTGTAAAAGAATGAGTAAAAGTGAGAATTTTCGGTGAAAACAAGCTGAAATGGTAAGAACTCCTCCTCCTGAGCTCTGATACCACTTGTAGGATCGTTGAATCGATCTAAACGAGTCGATCAGAAGAGTTCTTGACCAAATCAGAGGCGAAATTCAGTGATTTGATCTTCATTCAGCTTGATACACGGGCTGGAGACACTTCGGCAGAGCTTCGCTACCGGAATCCAAAGTTACAAATGAAATCTCATGACACCTATTTATAGTTGAACAAGGTCGCATGAAACATGCATGTCCAGTTCGCATGAACTGGCCAGTTCGCACGAACTGGTCACTTCGTATGAACCTGCTTGTTCCGACCTGTTTCCCGTTTCTATCGAACTACGTGTCCTGATATATCAATTCTATTACATGACTCGATACAAGACGAAGTCAACAGACATATGCACCAACAAGACTACATGCTTGAAGACTACATGTTTATTTCCTTTAGTGTAATTTTTTTTCAAATAATAAAATACTATATTTGTCTCATTAGTTACAAAACGCCAAAAATGCCACAAAATCCATTAAGTAAAAAACGCCAAATAATATAAACTATTTTTCCTGTGTAATTTTTTCTGTGTTAGTATATTTTATCATCTTGGTCTACAAAACGTTATTAAATGTAAAAATGCCAAACTTGGAAGATGTGACGTATTACAGACTTAACAAATAAAGCTGAACAAAACAGTAAATACAAACAGTAACTGAAAAGACGGATAATTTACTACTAGCATTTATTATAATAAAATCCCGCCTAAACGACGCGCCAAAACCATCCTACAAAGAGAAACGTCTCAGCACAATGCATTGATCACACCAAAAAACAATGCCATTGATCACACCAAAAAACAACGCCATGTTTCCTAAAAACCACTCACTTTAGAACGCCAAACAATAGTTAAAAAAACGAAAGATGGCAAACCTCGTTTCTTGGATATTCAGTATTGTTCTGCATGAAGTTTCACTGAATGGATTCTTACCTGAGGTGGGTAACTCTATAAGATTTTGCTGAATGAGATGGACAAATATTCAAGAAAAAGTGCCTGATGACAGTGATATGTCATTTTGTGTGCTTTGTTCTTGATGAATATTTGAATGATATGAAGGGATCGATCCCAGTGTAAATGCTATTTTGGACTCCATGATGACAATAGCATCCACACAGGCTTTGATCTACAACAACATATCAACAAACAACAATAGATCACACCAAAATACATGATGCCACTGATCAGCTTCGTCTAAAGGACGGGCGTTATGTAGGAAAATCAGCATTTAGCTAAGGTATTCAAAGGTTCATGGCACAAAAACTTCAAGAAGAAGAGACTGGTGACAGTGAAGCTGTGGATGAGAAATTGAATTAACATTTTTTATTTTTTTCATTTTCTATTTTTTTTTATTTTTTATTTTTGGGGGGTCATTTTCTGTTGGTTGTTATCTAATTCTCCAATGATAAAATACATTATTTCTGTAAAAAAATGTTTATAAAACGCCAAGATGCTACAAACACCAAACACCTAAAAGTATGAAATCTGTAAGAACGGATCCTGGCCAAACACATTGTAGCTATATAAAACGCCTAAAATGGCAAACTTATAATAAAATTACTTTAACCAATTATTATTATTAAAAACTCCAAAAATTAACTAAACGCCATTAAAACAATGTATAAAACAATGTGCCATCTTTATCTAAACGTCATTAAATACAAAACGCCAACCCTGGAAAGCTGGGACGTGTTACAGCCTTAACAGATGAAGCTGAACAAAAACAGTAACTACAAATAGTAACTGAAACGACGGAAACTTTATCACTAACATTTATTATATTAAAAGCCATGCCATCGTAATTGAATTTATTTATCTTTTCAAAACGCCATAATTACCTGTCACATTATAGGCATGCATCCTTACATGGCATGACAAATGATAAACAAAATACACATCAATAAATTACTAATGTTTTTAACGCCAAAAACATATATGTACCTGGCGCCAAAAAAAGGTCATTATATAAGTACAACAGGTAAACAAAGCTTAACATTCCACACATTCACTAAACACGCCACACATTGTCTAAAACGCCATATAACTTAAAAAAATGGCCCAGGTTATTGCATGGAGGTTTGAGAGGTTAGAGAGACGTTTCGTCCTAAAGTTCTCTGACAGGAAAAGGGTGAAAGTCAAGACAATCATGGCCATACTTAGTATGGATGAAGCCGTTCAGAGGGATATTCTGGCCCTTGGGATTCCAGTGGCCTACGATTGTGAAAGGACTCGAACGGTAATAAGAAGATTAAAGAGAAAATTTTCAACAGATGATGTTGATGATACTGATCTACCAAAAGTTACCAGTTGGAGTTTGGAGTTTGGATGAGCAATCAAGAACAGTGAACGTGAGTTTTCAACACGGGGTGGATTATTCATTGATAATAGACGAAATGTTGAACACCGATAGACTACATCTTCTTGAACAACTTTGTGATTTGGCACCTTCGAACGATGAAAGATCCAACGTTGTGATGATATTTAAGTATAGGATGCAACAAAGACGAGACGCGATTATGGCGTTATACGCCAATGCACAAGATGATGACGATGAGTCGAAGAAAGTGATAAACAAAGCGATGGTTACATCTTTGATGTAATACCATCCACAGAAGACTATTAGTTTTTGTTTGATTTCGTCTCAGTTGTACTGTTTTGAATTACTAATGAATTATAATGAATTTAAAAACACTATGAACGCCAAGAAATTTACCTTTATAACATATATGGGATTTATTGAACTAGTGAAATCTACAAAAACGTCTAATGAATTTGGGAACGCCATGGACGCAAAGAAGTTAGAATTATTAATTGATTTTAATGAATTGGGGGACGCCATAAATGCCAAAATATTTACTATGTAATACAAAAACGTTTAAATCATCGAGGCAGATCTAAAAAACCAATAAAACGCCAGGTATTTATTGAATCTAACTAAACGCCAAAAAAAATCTTGCACGCCACAAAATGAAGCGGTGTTGTGAGACGCATTGAAAAAAAGAATATATAAGGACAAAAAGCCACTCTGCCCTTCATTATACCGCGTGCCACGTTTACAGCCATGATCCGTTCTCACCATTTTCACACTTTTGGGCGTTTTCTCCTGCTCTCGTTTCTATATATATATATATATATATATATATATATATATATATATATATATATATATGCATGCTAGGAGTTGGCTACAAAAATCCACAAATAACAAAATGAAGATTACTAAAACATCATATATGTGGGTTGTGTTTTGTGCTTTGGATGATAAGGCTCTAATTATCGAATGACAAACATTATTGTGTTTTATGTTGATTAGCATGCTGTATTTTATATTCATAGTTCTACGATTGCGTGTTTGAAGGTATTGTGGACTGTTTGGTTTGAATACGGTGTTTTAGTAATATTCACTCTGTTATTTATGGGTTTTAGGTGTGTTTTATGGCTGAAATTATCTAGGACTTAGGTTTTTGGGTTGTGGTGGGTGTTTAGGTTTTTGGGTGTTGGTGGGGTGGATTTATTTTGGTTGTGTTCACACTGGTTCTCGTAGTTTATCGCGATAAGAGTGATTCTCGCATGAACCCTACCATATATGTATAAAACCATCACGAGTTGTGAGAACCGTGATAACTCCTTTTTCCCGCGCGAGTTGGGCCAAAAATTTTTTGCACAAACGTAGATGAAAATATTACAAACACATCTGTAAAAAAAGTAAAAAAAATTGTCGAGTCGGTAGTTTTGACTGATGCAAGTTTTTTACGCTCTGGTGTAAATTTTGTACGAAAATAAATATTTTTTTACGCCTCATGTAAATGTGTGTATGTGGCATTTTAAAAAAAAATTGTTAAAACAAGTGATTTTTTAATGACTTTTGAGAAAAAAAGTTTCGGAAAAACCTTTTGGATGGCCTAGTTCTCACGGTTCTCACAACTCAAGGTGGTTATCATTTTAACCAATTTCCTATATATATATATATATATATATATATATATTAATGGTTAAACGAAAGGTTTTTCCACAGGGTCGGTTGGAAGTTCCAAACCATTAACAAGACTGTGAGTGCATAATGTCTATCACTTCCGTCAATCACGTATCGTCTTTTAAACAAATGAGACAAGACTGGTGCTGAACAGAAGGCAACATAAAATTCATGTATGTTGAACTAGCTTCGTACGAAGGAAGCTTCAGTAGCTTCGTACGAAGTGACCAGCTTCGTACGAAGGGAGCATGATTGGCCTCGAATGAAGCCACAACTACTATATATATATGAGTGTAGGGTCTTGGTCATTTGTAACTTTTGTGACTAGAGTGGGGAAACTTTTCCAATTTTTTTTCGTGGTTGTAAATTGTTAGATCAATAATTGAAAACATCTTATAATTACTTCTTTGTGTCTGATCCACACACGTACTTGGATTCCGCACAAGATACGTGTTCATATGCATTCATCAGTTAAAGGAATCGATCCAAGGAGCGAATCCACAAGTGGTATCAGAGTGGGTGACTGTTTGCACGGAATGAAGACACGTTGATTGACGCTGATTCATCAACAACAGAGCTGAATTCATCATCTTCTACTCATATCTTCTTCTATTCATCTTCTACATTTCTTTTTGAACTTAAAACTCATATATACGAAATTTTCACGGATAAAATTGGCTAAATTTTGGATATGTTGTGTGAAATACGTTTTTGAACAATCCTACAAAGTTACAGATCAAAATTCAAACAAAATCATACTAAAATCAGTGAAAAACCATGCAAAACATAACTTTGTGCTTCGCAACTTAGCTTCGTATGAAGGCATATTGTAGCTTCGTACGAACCCACATATTGTGGCTTCGTACGAACCAGGATTGAAAATTAGTTTGTTTTCCAGAGTTGCTTCGTACGAACCCAGCATTCTGCGTTCGTACGAACCAAGTGTTTGTTTACATTTCAAGTTTGATCAAAGTGTTTATTTGATTGTGTCTTGGCAGGTAATCATGGCTGAAGAATTTTACAACACGTTTTATAACGCATTCACATCTGAAGAAACCCCAGTTACAACAAAAACTATTTCAAGTGCTATTTCTGAGAGTTTGAAGTATGACAATGTGTATGGAAATCATCAACGACCACCAAAACTAAAGAATGACTACTAGATTTGAGAATTGGGTGAAAGCTTATGCTTACGAGAGTTGGATTATATTGAATTTCAGATATGAAAAGCCAGTGAACGATAAAAATGAATTACTTATAATTAAACAATTTTCAGAGATCGATAAAAATAACCACTCTAATGATCTGAAAATGGTAACATTATTGCAACAATCTATTAGAGAGGATATCTTGTGTTTACTTCAACATGGTGAAACATCTAAGTCGATATGGGAAACTTTGAAGTTGAAAGCCGAAGGAGGCAAAGATATAAAGAAAAACAAAATCTCTCTGCTGAAGAAGTAATTTGATCTATTCGGCTGCATGAAAAGAGAAACTGTTCGGCAAACGATAGAAAGATTCTGTCATTTGAAGATCGAGTTGGAAAGGTTTGGAATCATGAAAGAAAGGGAAGAAATTATTGATAAACTGGTTGAGGCATTGTCGCATGTTGAAGATTGGAAAACATTTGTGATAGTGTTGAAAAATGATGCTAAGTTTGATGAGATAACGTTGGATGGTTTGATTGAAAAACTTTGTGACAACTCGAACTTTAGACTTATCTTGTAACGTTACGTGCTTATGTGAAAGTTTACTATTTAATGATTTTATGAATGCATGATATAAATGTTATGTGCTATATGTGTTACGTATATGTATGAATATTTATAAACAAACCAAACCGCACAACACCACTCGATCGCACAAGCCCTTTTGGGCTACACCTTGCATTCGGATCAATGAGTAGCCGAGTTGGGCCCCTTTCACGCAAACAAACACCCTTGGGGGGGGGGGGGGGGGTTGTTCTCTCATTTGTTACAACTCTCATAACACACACAAAACCCTAGCTCCTCTTCCTTCTCTCTAGAACTCGACGGCACAAGGCAACCGTGCATCATTCTCTCGTTCGGGTCACTCTCCTACTACTGTTAACCGGTTAGTGTATATTGTTGCTTGTTACTCGATTGTGTGTTTAATGTTTGAACATGCTATATGTTGATCTTGTGTAGTGATTAGGGTTATGATTCTTGCCACTGTTATCGTATGTTAATCAAGTAATCATGGTGTGATAATCGGCCACATTTGTAAGATTGATTTAAGGTTCGTATGAATCGGGTTGGGATAGATGTTAATCCATCGTTATGTTCTATGTTTCGGATTGTTGGTTTGTGAATGGGTTATGTTGATGATAATCGGATACATGTTCATATGAATCGATAGTTTGTTGTTCATGCTTGGCTTAGGGTTATGGGGATAGTTGTAATCTTGTTTGATCGAAAGTCATCATGATTGAAACGAATTTTCTGTTGATTGATTTGTAAAGTTGGAAACTGATTAATTGTATAACCGATTTCCATAAGTTGCGGGTATAATAAAACTAATCGTACAACATAAGCCAGCCGCACAACATGGCTGAATCACACAAGCCTTCTCATCGCACAAGGTGGTCCACTCGCACAAGGTCCCTTGGAGCGCACAAGGTGCTTCTTGATTACTGTCGGGCCTCAAGCCCAATGGACCACTCGCACAACCCAACTCAGCCGCACAAGGCTTCGGGTCGCACAAGGGGGTCCATTCGCACAAGTCTACCCAGCCGCACAAGAGAACCTGATCACACTAGTCACATGTTTTGTTTAACTATTTGGGCCGGATGATATATTGGGCTGGGCTAGCTATAATCGCACAACCTAATCTGGACCGCATAAGATTTCTTGTTGGGCCGGTTTGGATCGCACAACCCAAAGGGTTCGCACAAGACTTAGGTGTTAATTAATTGGGCCGGGTATTGTTTGGGCCTAGATTTATATCGCACCAGATGGTTGGGCTCGCACAAGCTCAACGGCCCAACCATCCGAGTCGCACAAGTTTGAAAGTGTTATGATTTGATTGTTAATATGAGAATCTGTGCTTGCCATGATCTGCATGCTTATGATGTATTAACTATGTGTAATCGTACGTGCCTTATTTGAACCAAACCTGACTTGTATGGTAACCCTGTTAGGACGTGGTTGACCACTGTTAGTTCAAGAACCCTCTTCTTTGTGTATCTGCCGAGCAACCCAAGGTGAGTTCACACAGCCAAGGCATGGGGTTCCCAGGGTGGGAATGGGATTGGATGATTATTTCGTGCGTACTTAGTTAATGGAACCTAATGATATGGTCCTCAGGGTGAGGATGGTAAATGATGAGATTACGGCTAGACTAGTATACCTACTTGAACTGACCTTCGCACACACGCCAAGGGTTGGCTGCGATAATTATGACTGATCTTCGCACACATGCCTCAGGAAGGCTGCGAACTATACATATTAGAACTTCGCACACATGCCAGGGTGGCCAGCGATACAAATATACATAGTCTAGGATATTTGGGAGTATTAACCCAAATCTTCGCATACATGCCGAAAGGGCCCGCGATGGAAACCAATACTATACATGAACAATGAACGAACTAATACGATACATGATTAGATGTACGAACGCAATGCTTGCTATACCATTTCTATTACTGAACTTACTTTCTGTGAACTCGCTCAACTAGTTGTTGACTCTCTGCTGCATGCCTTGCAGGACCTTAGGTACATTATGGAGCTTGCACAGGGAGGAGCAGGTCGTTGTGGGCAAAGGATCGCGAATGCTATTTGAACACTTATGATGTTTCACACATTAATACTTATGTTTGGGTTTACTTAAATGCTTCTGCTATACTTAACTATATTGGTTTTGATAAACACCTTTCGTATTGATGGATGTGACAACCCTCACAAAACCAGGTATCCGTACGACTTAATTAACTATTAATTGTTGCCTAATTACTGTGCTTAACTGAGATTTCTGATAAACTGCTACTTGATTGTTGATACTTGTACATATCTGCATCATACTTTGATTTCCTGTCACTACATTATTTACTTACTGAACTCTAGTGACAAACATGATGCACAAAAGCACAGTAGCATTTGAACGGATAACCTATTGAACATGCTGATATGGCCAGCATCAGGCAAACACTGCCTCTAAAGGCCTGTATGAGCCAGAAATATTTTACTACACCCATAGTGTGTGTAGGAATACAAGGGTTGTATAACTACGTCTCTAGGAATAAGATATAGAGATTGGATGTGCCAAAAACGTACTCTAAGCACAAAACACAGCACTTTTATCAACACACTAGCTTCTAGCTAATTAATAAAGTGCCAAAACATGAGGAATTATTCCTAATGTGACAACTCGAATTTCCAAGATTCTATTTCGCATTTATTGCACGTTCATTGTTTGTGTAGTTAATTATTTACACAATTTATTGCTATGGAACTTTATACGTTTTGATACAATGAATCGTATTGTGTGATTATGCATGGTTGTTTGATTAATTGTGATAGACTTGCCAATTATGTGAACTTGGTGGTCAAACTGTGAAATGCTTGTAAGATGGTATGCTTGTGTAAAAGATAATTATTCAGGGTGTATTGAGTAATTAGTGAAAACTTAATTATACTTAACCCTAATCCTTCACTAAACCACACACACACAAAAATCCAAGCACGTAGTTCACAATTCTCTGGAAATCATCACCCAATCATTGGCAAGACATCACAAGTTTGATTCCTCTCTTTCTCTAGGATCAACACAAGGTAATTGCTAATCATTGTTTATTGATTGTTGATTTGTCATCTATTCTTGATTCTTGTAATTCTTGCAAACCCTAGTTCTTGATATAATGGTCCTGTATTTGCTGAATTGAATCTTGATTATCGTGTTATGATAATGATTAGTCGTAAAATCATTGTTGATGGCAAAATATGCTTGGCAATATGAAGTTGTTAACTGTTAAAATGATTTCCTGCTATGCAAAAGTGATGAATTTAGGGTTTCTGTTCGTATGAGATTAAGAATGTAACTGCTACGATCGAACTGGAATATGAACATTTGTTTGTCTGAGTTTAACAAGGGGTAGCATGTCTGAGTTTATTATGATGTTACATGTCCGAGTTTATTATGATGTTACATGTCTGAGTTTATTATGATGTTACATGACCGAGTATATTATGATGTTCCTTGTCCGAGTTTCCTCACATATATAAATGCCCGAGTTTTACATTCAGCTAATGTGGTCCGAGTTTATGAAATGAAAGAAGTGACCGACCTTTTATTAATCAGGTCCGAACTTTATGATTAACCCCCAAGGTCCGAGTTTGATTCCCATTATCATAGGTCTGAGTTTAACAAGCATAGGACCGAGTTTAGTCCATCAAGCATATGGTCCGAGTTTATTAATGTTGATGAGTCCGACTTTATGTAATGTATAAGTGATCCGAGTTTGTAATGAATGCATGTCCGAGATTTAGTGTATGGTTGTGATGTCCGAGTTTAGAATGATGCATCAAAGGGTCCGAGTTTGTTCATGCTTTAGTGGTCCGACCTTGTGAAAGGATTCCCCAGGTCCGAGCTTAACATGGCAGCCCTCACCCTTGTTCTTGTCCGAGTTTAAACAGGGGAAACCCCCCCCCCCACACTGTCCGAGTTTCTAAGTAGGGCAAGCCCCGTCCGACGTTGTGTGATGTTTAATGTGAAGCCATGAGTTGCTTGTTAATTAATGTGAAATCTGTTCAGGCTGCATGATTAGAATGAAGCCACAAATTCCGTTAAACTTGTTATGTTAATAACGCCGATGAATGTACGAAGTATGTTAATACTGACAAATACGTTAACCTCCATGTTAGACTGAAATGTGGAAGCAAAGACATCACGCATGAATTATGTGAATGCGATGAACTGACTACGTGATATATGATTCTATGTATATGATTGTATGATATTGAACGCAATCGTATGATCGTGCACGTGTGACCATTCTATGTGATATCATCATGTACACAATACACACACAAGACATAGTTGCTTGGTTACCAATCACTCGCAAACCCTAATTGGATGCAAACACTCACATCGTATTATGTGCAACATATCCTAGGTGGTGTGTAACGGACTTAGACGTTTGATAAACCCTAGAGCATAGCATACCGAGCAAAACCAAGGTGAGTTCACACCCTTACTAAGGCATGGGATTCCCAGGGCACGGGAATTGGGATTGATGGATTGTGATTGAATAGAACTGTACTTACACTATTACTAGACTACCATACCATCGTCCTCGGTTGTGCAGGACACGTACGTGCAATCTACGTACACATATATCAATTACTATCCTCGGTTGTGAAGGATACTTATACTAAATTACTATCCTCGGATGTGAAGGATACTCACGTAAGACCTACGTGAACTTATACTTACTACTATCCTCGGTTGTGAAGGATACTTATACTCACTACTATCCTCGGTTGGGAAGGATACCTATACTTATTACTATCCTCGGATGTGAAGGATACTTATGCTTATTACTATCCTCGGTTGTGAAGGATACTTATGGTTACGAGTAGTCTAGTGGTTATACAACATGGGAAGCCCCCACCAATAGAACGTACTAACGGCCCAGTAGAGCCACCTGTTACAAACGAACTTACTATTATGCATTTACTTTCTGTGAACTCGCTCAACTAGTTGTTGATCCTCTGTTACATGCCTTGCAGGTCGTTAGGTATATGGAGCTTGCACATGGAGGAGCGGGTCGTTGTGGGCTTGGATCGTGATTATCTTATTAAACACTTATGACATCTCGTACTTACTTATGTTGGGTTTTGATTATACGCTTCCGCTAAACAATGATAACTTACTTATGTTTTGGAAACACCTTTCATATGGATTTGGTTTGGATTATATTGCAATTACTTTTACTTTATACAATGTTCTATATGATTGGTGGCTTGATCCTGGTCAGTCACGCTCCCAAGCGGTGATACTCCGCAGGTGGATTTTGGGGGTGTGACAGATTGGTATCAGAGCCATTGGTTATAGAGAACTTGGTTTTAATATGGGAAAACGTTTTTATTAAAACCTGACTATAACCAGAACAGTGCTCTCAACGATCCACAACGACGCTTCGCTCCACGTGCAAGACTCGACATCCTAGGTAATAAGGTTTACGTTTATTACCTGCTTGCTAGAACTGCATAGAACTTTGCTCGTAGTATGCTTACATTACTTTGCTCACTACTTGTTATTGCTTGAGAACACTTACGTGCTTACACTCTTCTGTCATCGCACTATTCGCGAACCTTTCTCACTTATGTTGCCTATGATGTGAAGATCAATGGCCGGACGAATTAACATAACTCAAGCCCAGCTAGAGGCTCTCGTTCAAGCTCAAGTTGCTGCGGCACTTGCAGCTGCTCAAGCAGGTCAACACGCGCAGCAGCCCGTCTGCACTTTCAAGAACTTCATGGACTGTCGTCCAAGCTCATTCAGCGGCACCGAGGGAGCAGTGGGACTCCTCCATTGGTTCGAGAAGCTAGAATCTGTGTTCGAAATGTGTGAATGCCCTGAGGCTCGCAGGGTCAAGTACGCCACTGGCACTTTGGAAGGAATCGCATTGACTTGGTGGAACGCGCAAGTACAGATCCTAGGGTTGGCAGCTGCTAACGCCACCCCTTGGAATGACTTCAAGGAATTGATTAAGCGTGGGTACTGTACTCGGGAAGACATCCACAAGCTGGAGGATGAGTTTTATCATTTGAAGATGACTGGGTCAGAAATCGAGGCTTATACCAAGAGATCGAACGAGTTGGCGGTGTTGTGTCCAACCATGGTAGACCCTCCATACAAGCGTATTGAGTTGTATCTCAAGGGTTTGGCGCCAGAAATCCAGAGCCACGTAACATCGGCTAATCTCGACAACATTCAGGCTATTCAGCGCCTCGCTCACCGCATCACGGATCAGGCAGTGGATCAGAACAGACTGCCAAAGCGTATCAGCGCTACTGCTACCGCTACTGCTTCTACTACACTTGCTACTCCCAGTGAAAGCAAGAGAAAATGGGATGGGGATTCTAGCAAGGGATCAGCTACAGTGCAGTCACAAGCTCAGCAACGAAAGACAGACAGTTACCAGAGTCCCAGTCAGCACTCCTCAGGCAGCCACGGACAGGGGGGATATCGAGGAAACCTCCCGAAGTGTAACACCTGCAACAAACACCATAGTGGCCAGTGTAATAAGGGTCGTTGTCAAAGATGCCTCAAGATGGGTCATGAGGCTAAGGATTGTAGAAGCTCACGGCCAGCAAGTCAGAACCAGCAACTCCCACCGCCAGCTCCACAGAACCAGCAGCAGCAACCACAGCGTGGAAACCGGGGATGTTTCCAGTGTGGGGCAGAAGGTCATTACAAACGCGATTGTCCTCAGTTGAACCAGAATCAGAACCCCAACAATAACCAGGGCAACGGGAACAACAACAACAGGGGAAACAACAACAACAATGGCAACGAGGCAAGAGGTCAAGCTTTCGTGTTAGGACGAGGAGACGCAATGAACGATATTTGAACTTATATCTTATTTTGGGTTTTCATTATTATGTTTTCGCTACTCAAACAAAGTTTGGTTTGAACATCAATTGTATTGGGTTTTATGAATTATTTTAACTGCTATACTTTATGTTTGATATGATGGATGGCTTGATATTATTGAGCGCACCTGCCGTATTTATGGACCTTATGAACAGGGTGTGCAAACCTTATCTTGACAAGTTCGTCATTGTCTTTATCGACGACATTCCGATCTACTCCAAGAGTCAGGAGGAGCGAGCAGCACTTACGTCTTATCTTGGAACTTCTTCGAAAGGAGCAACTGTACGCAAAGTTTTCAAAATGCGACTTCTGGCTTCGTGAAGTCCACTTCTTAGGCCATGAGGTGAACGGGGATGGGATTCATGTCGATCCGTCCAAGGTAGACTCGATCAGGAACTGGCCTGCACCGCGTACACCAACGGGAATACGCCAATTCTTGGGTTTGGCGGGGTACTAGAGTCGATTCATTAAAGACTTTTCGAAGACCGCGCAGCCGCTTACTATGCTGACACAGAAAGGTGTGACCTACAGTTGGGGAGATTCCCAAGAGACCGCTTTTCAGTACCTAAAGGATAGGCTTTGCAGTGCACCTATTCTCTCATTGCCGGAGGGCACAGATGACTTCGTGGGTTTATTGTGACGCATCGATACAGGGTCTTGGTTGCGTATTGATGCAACGGGATAAGATTATTGCTTACGCTTCGCGGCAACTCAAGATTCATGAACGGAACTACACGACGCACGATTTAGAGCTGGGAGCTGTTGTTTTCGCGCTTATGATATGGCGACACTACCTGTACGGTACCAGGTGCACGATTTATACCGATCACAGGAGTCTCGAGCATATTCTTAAGCAAAAGGATTTGAACATGCGTCAACGGAGATGGGTTGAACTACTGAACGACTACGAATGCGCCATCAAGTATCAACCAGGCAAGGCCAACGTTGTGGCCGACGTCCTCAGTCGAAAGGACACCCTACCTAAGCGCGTGCGAGCGCTACAGCTTACGATTCAGTCTAGTCTTCCTGCACAGATACGAGATGCTCAGGTGGAAGCATTGAAACCAGAAAACGTAAAGGCTGAAGCTTTGTGTGGTTCGAGGCAACAAATGGAACAAAAGGAAGATGGAGCATACTATGTGACGGGGCGTATTTGGGTCCCACTTCATGGCGGTTTACGAGAGCTTGTGATGGACGAATCACACAAGTCTTGCTACTCGGTACATCCAGGGTCAGACAAAATGTACCACGACATCAGAACTACTTATTGGTGGCAACTGCTTGACCTGTGCAAGAGTCAAGGATTGAATATCAGAAACCCGCAGGTCTACTTCAGCAGCCTAAGATACCTCAATGGAAATGGGAAGAAATTTCCATGGATTTCGTTACAGGCCTACCTAGATCTCAGCATGGGAACAATACAGTATGGGGAAATCGTGGATCGACTCACCAAGTCTGCACACTTCCTGGCTATAAAGGAAACGGATAAGTTCTCCACTCTCGCAGACATCTATCTTAAAGGAGTTGTTTCGAGGCACGGGGTGCCCACCTCCATCATTTCGGATCGGGATGCACGATTCACGTCAGAATTATGGCAAGCGATGCACAAATCTTTTGGCTCACGACTAGACATGAGCACATCATACCATCCTCAGACCGATGGGCAGTCTGAGCGAACAATCCAAACTCTTGGAGACATGCTTCGGGCATGTGTTATCGATCTCGGCAACAGCAGGGAAAAGCACCTCCCTTTAGTGGAGTTCTCGTACAATAACAGTTACCACACCAGCATTCAAGCCGCTCCATTCGAGGCATTGTACGGACGTAAATGCCGGTCACCTCTCTGTTGGGCAGAGGTGGGGGGGGATAGTCAGATTACGGGTCCAGAGATTGTAGTGGACGCCACAGAAAAGATTGCACAAATACGGCAACGCATGGCGGCAGCACGCGACCGTCAGAAAGCCTACGCGGATAAGCGTAAGAGGCCATTGGAGTTTCAGGTCGGGGACCGAGTTTTACTTAAAATCTCACCCTGGAAGGGTGTGGTTCGACTTGGTAAACGAGGCAAACTCAATCCACGGTATGTTGGACCGTTCGAAATCACTGAAAGAATAGGCCCTGTAGCCTACAGATTGAACCTACCAGCTGAACTCGGTGCAGTTCACAATGTATTTCACGTGTCGAATCTGAAGAAGTGCCTGTCAGATGAGACCCTCATTATTCCTTTTAAGGAACTCACTATCGACGAGCGGTTGCAGTTCGTCGAGGAACCAGTTGAAAACACGGACCGGGATGTTAAGGTCCTCAAACACAAGAGAATCCCTCTTGTTCGAGTTCGTTGGAACTCCCGACGTGGCCCAGAGTACACCTGGGAACGCGAAGACCAGATGACAGAAAAGTACCCCCAATTATTCGAAACCAATGCATCCACTACTGAGGCTGAAGCTACTACTACTGAATTTCGGGACGAAATTCCAAATCAACGGGGGGATGATGTGACACCCCAGGAAAACCAGTGAACGATATAACTTACCTAGCTTCCTCAGTGAGTGCGTACCAAATTTCGGGACGAAATTTCTTTTAAGTTGGGGATAATGTGACAACTCGAATTTCCAAGATTCTATTTCGCATTTATTGCACGTTCATTGTTTGTGTAGTTAATTATTTACACAATTTATTGCTATGGAACTTTATACGTTTTGATACAATGAATCGTATTGTGTGATTATGCATGGTTGTTTGATTAATTGTGATAGACTTGCCAATTGTGTGAACTTGGTGGTCAAACTGTGAAATGCTTGTAAGATGGTATGCTTGTGTAAAAGATAATTATTCAGGGTGTATTGAGTAATTAGTGAAAACTTAATTATACTTAACCCTAATCCTTCACTAAACCACACACACACAAAAATCCAAGCACGTAGTTCACAATTCTCTGGAAATCATCACCCAATCATTGGCAAGACATCACAAGTTTGATTCCTCTCTTTCTCTAGGATCAACACAAGGTAATTGCTAATCATTGTTTATTGATTGTTGATTTGTCATCTATTCTTGATTCTTGTAATTCTTGCAAACCCTAGTTCTTGATATAATGGTCCTGTATTTGCTGAATTGAATCTTGATTATCGTGTTATGATAATGGTTAGTCGTAAAATCATTGTTGATGGCAAAATATGTTTGGCAATATGAAGTTGTTAACTGTTAAAATGATTTCCTGCTATGCGAAAGTGATGAATTTAGGGTTTCTGTTCGTATGAGATTAAGAATGTAACTGCTACGATCGAACTGGAATATGAACATTTGTTTGTCTGAGTTTAACAAGGGGTAGCATGTCTGAGTTTATTATGATGTTACATGTCCGAGTTTATTATGATGTTACATGTCTGAGTTTATTATGATGTTACATGACCGAGTATATTATGATGTTCCTTGTCCGAGTTTCCTCACATATATAAATGCCCGAGTTTTACATTCAGCTAATGTGGTCCGAGTTTATGAAATGAAAGAAGTGACCGACCTTTTATTAATCAGGTCCGAACTTTATGATTAACCCCCAAGGTCCGAGTTTGATTCCCATTATCATAGGTCTGAGTTTAACAAGCATAGGACCGAGTTTAGTCCATCAAGCATATGGTCCGAGTTTATTAATGTTGATGAGTCCGACTTTATGTAATGTATAAGTGATCCGAGTTTGTAATGAATGCATGTCCGAGATTTAGTGTATGGTTGTGATGTCCGAGTTTAGAATGATGCATCAAAGGGTCCGAGTTTGTTCATGCTTTAGTGGTCCGACCTTGTGAAAGGATTCCCCAGGTCCGAGCTTAACATGGCAGCCCTCACCCTTGTTCTTGTCCGAGTTTAAACAGGGGAAACCCCCCCCCCCCCACACTGTCCGAGTTTCTAAGTAGGGCAAGCCCCGTCCGACGTTGTGTGATGTTTAATGTGAAGCCATGAGTTGCTTGTTAATTAATGTGAAATCTGTTCAGGCTGCATGATTAGAATGAAGCCACAAATTCCGTTAAACTTGTTATGTTAATAACGCCGATGAATGTACGAAGTATGTTAATACTGACAAATACGTTAACCTCCATGTTAGACTGAAATGTGGAAGCAAAGACATCACGCATGAATTATGTGAATGTGATGAACTGACTACGTGATATATGATTCTATGTATATGATTGTATGATATTGAACGCAATCGTATGATCGTGCATGTGTGACCATTCTATGTGATATCATCATGTACACAATACACACACAAGACATAGTTGCTTGGTTACCAATCACTCGCAAACCCTAATTGGATGCAAACACTCACATCGTATTATGTGCAACATATCCTAGGTGGTGTGTAACGGACTTAGACGTTTGATAAACCCTAGAGCATAGCATACCGAGCAAAACCAAGGTGAGTTCACACCCTTACTAAGGCATGGGATTCCCAGGGCACGGGAATTGGGATTGATGGATTGTGATTGAATAGAACTGTACTTACACTATTACTAGACTACCATACCATCGTCCTCGGTTGTGCAGGACACGTA
This sequence comes from Helianthus annuus, assembly GCF_002127325.2. Classification (NCBI taxonomy): domain Eukaryota; kingdom Viridiplantae; phylum Streptophyta; class Magnoliopsida; order Asterales; family Asteraceae; genus Helianthus; species Helianthus annuus. Next base: position 71,903,261 of record NC_035436.2, read on the forward strand.
CGTGCAATCTACGTACACATATATCAATTACTATCCTCGGTTGTGAAGGATACTTATACTAAATTACTATCCTCGGATGTGAAGGATACTCACGTAAGACCTACGTGAACTTATACTTACTACTATCCTCGGTTGTGAAGGATACTTATACTTACTACTATCCTCGGTTGGGAAGGATACCTATACTTATTACTATCCTCGGATGTGAAGGATACTTATGCTTATTACTATCCTCGGTTGTGAAGGATACTTATGGTTACGAGTAGTCTAGTGGTTATACAACATGGGAAGCCCCCACCAATAGAACGTACTAACGGCCCAGTAGAGCCACCTGTTACAAACGAACTTACTATTACGCATTTACTTTCTGTGAACTCGCTCAACTAGTTGTTGATCCTCTGTTACATGCCTTGCAGGTCGTTAGGTATATGGAGCTTGCACATGGAGGAGCGGGTCGTTGTGGGCTTGGATCGTGATTATCTTATTAAACACTTATGACATCTCGTACTTACTTATGTTGGGTTTTGATTATACGCTTCCGCTAAACAATGATAACTTACTTATGTTTTGGAAACACCTTTCATATGGATTTGGTTTGGATTATATTGCAATTACTTTTACTTTATACAATGTTCTATATGATTGGTGGCTTGATCCTGGTCAGTCACGCTCCCAAGCGGTGATACTCCGCAGGTGGATTTTGGGGGTGTGACACCTGACACTTTGCAGAATAAATTGTGTCGCTAAAAATATTATTTACAACGCTTAAAGGATTACTTAAGCACTTTAACGGATTACTATCCAACCGAACAACCGGACTATACCCGGAACATAAAAATATTGCCAGAAATATTATTGGTATTTTTCTGAGCCAGTTAGGGTCCCTGATTACCCTAACACCCGCTTTATAACGCATTAAACAACTAACAGGGTTAATCCCTAAAGTTAACCGACTTAACCAAACTAAACTCTAACTGAACGATCAAGACCCAACCGGATACCCCCCCCCCTAATGGGATCGGCCAACTAGAAAGGACAAGGGGAGTACACTTTTTATTATTTTATTAGATGTTGTGGATATCTAGAGCATGAAACCGATGGCCGATAGCGCTTGATTTCTCTATATAAACACACACACTCCACACAAGTTTACACACACACAAACACCAACATTTCACTCTCTCTCTTGCTCCCTCTCCTCTCGGCCGTGACCACCCACCCCCATCCATCATATTTTCGGTTCTTGTCTTGCCATTCCGAGTATATACAAGTGTTGGGGATCACGTACGAGGAAGCTTGAAGCAAACGGAAGTTGGAGGACCACGTGCATTTGCTTTTATCCACGCCATTTTCGCCAAAGATCTTCCCTAGCCCCGAGCTAGAGGTATAACATTTAAAACTTGTTCTTGATCGTATCTAAAGTGGTTAAAAGGATTTTTAACGGTTAAAAGTCGGTAACCCACCTTTTGAATCTAAAAAGTCTACCAAAACACGAATATCTTTGGATAAAAGGTCATGTCTTGTGTAAAAGTCGTAGTATTTGAATATGTTGGTTGTAGAGACCCGATCTACGTTGTGGTGGCTCTTATCATCGTTTAACCCGACTTTGTTAAGATCCCGAATCTTGACATAAGCTTGTTTCTAATGGTACAAGGGTTAAAAGGTGAAACTCCACCACACGAGAAGCATGAACTTGTGTAAAAGTATTTTGACTTGTAAAATAGTATTTAAAACGAGCCGATCTACGTATGTACAAGTGGTATATTCGTAGAACCGGGTGTCGAGAAAATCATGTTTTTATAAAAGTTGGATGACATGTTAACAAAGGTGATTTTTATAAACTACAAGTGTATAAATACTTGTGAAACGAAAGATCCGACAAAATAACAATTTTTATAAAAAAAATTGTCGGGAAGTTGTAAAGAGTGATTTGTTCCAAAAACGGGGTTTTTGCAAGACTAAACTATTTTATACATAGATCCACTAAATGTAACGAGATCTACACAATAGTTTTAGAAAAACTACAAGTTCATGTAATAATGTGATTTTACATACTAGTCTACGAGTTAATGTGTTGAAACTAGTTTGAAGTATCGGAAATTGATTTGGTTGATTTGAAGAATTGGTGAAATGATTTTGTAAAAGAAAATGATACGCTTGAAAGCGTGGCCACCTCCAGTTACACAGGGGAAACTCTGGCGAAATTTTCTAAAAATCTAACACTTAGAATTATTTACAAGTGTTAAACTATTTTGAAATGTTTTCAAAATATATTTCGCCATGACTTTATTTATTAAATAATCGGAGGTGGGATTTTCACAAAAACTAAACGTGATAAATATTTATTCGATAAATATATTTTTCATCACACTGTTTATGATTATTTTGTGAAAATATATAAATATTATTTTTAGAGTAAAAATAATATTTACTAACTTTGTCGAACCCAAATAATACCAACGCCTTCACGACAAACATATAAGTTACAACGGTAATTACTATTACCACTAATCGCCAAAACGTAACTTACGCATTATCCGGAAATATTCATAAATGCGTACCTTGTCGACGTATTATTTTGGAAAGTATTATGTAAAAAGAAAATATATTATTTTTGAGAAAAATAATTATATTTTGGAATGAGAAATAAAATATATTAAGTGAGACTTAATATTATAAACACGCATGTATTAATTCCCCCATCCTTGGGAAGGAGATTTTCTACCAAGTATATACACGGAACGGTTGTCTAACTGTTTCCCGAAAATTAAACTATAAAGCTAAGTCACGGCCATCCGTCTAATAGAATTAGCACATGTAGGTCGTTGCGCAGCAGTTGGATATTTGGATTACTTGGTATTGTGACGCACTCACTGTGAGTTCATGTCCCCCTTTTCTCTTAACTGTTTTCAGTTTTATAAACTGCGGGGGTGAAATACATGTTACAATGATTATGAATATGTTTATACATGGTATGGTTAGCGTAAGGAGGTTTGTTACTCAGATCATGTGAGTGGGTAGGCACAACTTGAGGCCATTAATCCTCGTAGTAGGACCGAGGGACAGGAGCGGTAGATCTATCTGGGTGTAGCGAGCCCAGCCCCAGGTCCAGCATAACGGACCTCGGGGTGACTTAGTGCCCGACGCATAAATCCGCTAGGTTTGAGTCATCCCTACTTGCACTTCACACATATCAATGGCCTTGCAAACCATTGGTGATCTCTTTTCTTTTTTTCCTTATTTGCTACATACCAGGTTTTTGATAAAGATAAAGGTTTATATACTCACTTTCGCATGAACTCGCTCAACATTATTGTTGATTTTTCAACTTACATGTATTTCAGGGAATTAACGATCTGGCGCGGTATGGCTTGTTTTCCGCTGCATTAGGCCCGAGGTCATCCAGGGTTCGAGGCTTGTGACTCTTTCCTGGACAAGTCACAGTCCTTGAATCATGTTTATGTTAAGTTTGCATTTGTAATGTTTAGACAAGTTGTGGTTGTTGGGTGTTTAACCCATTAAGACAATGTTTTACTATTTTATTTTAATGGATGATCTTGCATATTTTTAATTCATATAGCTTGTTATGATTAAGCTATGGTATTAAGAAGTCACACCAAATTAACCACGCTTCCGCAAAGCCAGGGTGTGACAGCTTGGTATCAGAGCTCTGATCATAGCGAACTAGGATTCTTTCTCGAGTCTAGACTATGATCACTAGGGCTCTCACGAAAACATTTTTCTGCATACCACTTAAGTCCAGATCCAAAACGTTTTTATAAACAAATGTTGAGCATATTTTATTTATTATTTTTCTTAGGCTCAGTCTGGGAGGCTGAGGCTCGGTCTGGGAGACTGAGGCTCGGTCTGGGAGGCCGAGGCTCGATCTAATGGATCGAGGTAGTTGGCTAGTGGGACTAGGGAGTCAGTCTGGGAGGCTGGGAGAATTTGCTAGTGGGACTAGGGAGTCAGTCTGGGAGGCTGGGAAAGTTTGCTAGTGGGACTAGGGAGTCAGTCTGGGAGGCTGGGAAGGTTTGCTAGTGGGACTAGGGAGTCAGTCTGGGAGGCTGGGAAAGTTGGCTAGTGGGACTAGGAAGGACAGTCTGGGAGGCTGGGAGGCTAGTGGGACTAAGAGAATTATGTGACTATTATTTGGTAACTTATGTGATTACCTGATTTACTGATTATTTGTGCATACTTGTGATTGTGTTACAGACACATGGATACATCAGGCACCGGAGACTCAGATACCACTGGACCTCTACCCATAGTGTCGGATGACATTGTGTCATCGGAGCGTGAGGTGCATACCTCAGACTACACGAGCACGGATGATGATGACTTCCAGCCGTTCGCTCTACCCGACGGCATTGATGAGCATACTGATGACTCCTTGCCCTTCGCTTTACCCGAGGGTGCCTATGAGCCTATTGATGGCGATCCTGCTGAGTATCTTCCCCTTGTTGTGATTCCAGCTCCGATTCCTCTTGCTTCTTACCCAGCACACGAGCTATTACTAGACGCCGAGGCTGACGGCGACATTGATCTCTACGAGGACGAGCCTTTTGAGGACGAGGATCCTGATGCAGCCCCTTTACCCGCTGGCGGTCTCTTGATGATTGCTGATGCCCCAGCTGGAGACTCGCCCGTTCACTCACCAGTCCCAGACTCTTTTGAGTCTGTGGCATCTGCTCCGACTCACGAGGTGAGCACTCAGCATTTTGTTCATGACTCGGACCCTGATCAGGCATCTTCTGCCGCCCCCATTCCGAGCCTTGTATTTGAGCACGACGATATTGAGGACTCCGATCCCGTTTTTCCTCCAGGATTTGATCCTGACCGCGACATTGAGTATATTCCTATGGACCATCATATGGAGGACCCTGTTGATCCCGTCGATCCTAACGATCCCTTTGATCCAGAGTTTGATTTTGACATGGCTTTTGACGACCCGGAGCCTGCCGTAGCCCCAGAGCAGGCAGCTGCTTTCGATCCTGTGCATGAGCATGACTTGGTACATGCTGACGTTCCTGTTGAGCCCGTTTTGGCTGACCCGCCTGTTGGCGATCTTCCTGTTGATGATGTCCCTTTGTTAGTTGCTGATCATGCTGTTGATCCTTTTGTTGACCCACCTTTGATTGCTGACGTCCCTGTTGACCATCATGTTGATCATGTTGATCCTGTCATTGCTCCTTTTGATCCTGTACCCATTGAGCCTGAGCACGCTCTATTTGCAGAGCATATGGATCCACCTGATGAGGAGGCTCAGCACGGTTGGATACCGGCTGACGAGGATGTTCCACCGCTTCCACCACACCACACTGAGGCACACCATACCGATTTTTCATTTCAGATCCCACAGTTTGTACCTCCAGCAGGGCCTGGAGAGGGCTCTTCAGCCCACCCCTTTGGGCACATACCGATACCTATGCCCTTCGTACCTCAGATGACACCTGTTCCATCTTCTGTTCATGTAGCACCATTCGATCCCACCAGCATGCCACTGCTTTGGTCATCTTCCTCACCGATGCCACCCACTGATCCATATCATCCATTCCATATGGGACATACCATTGAGGATGTCTTGATGTCCTTTGTCCATCAGCATGATTCCCATACACAGCGACTCCAGGAGCTCGAGAGAGCTCAGCTATCTTTTGGTCCATATCTTGGTCAGACATCTTCATCTTTTCAGCCTTTTCGATCATTACCTCCTGACTATGCTGCCCGACTTACGACCTTGGAGCAGCAGATTGCATCTGTTATTCGCACTCAGCAGGCGATGGAGGAGGATTGGCTTCATCTACGCCGCTTACTCTACACTCACTTTCCCCCTCCTCCACCCCCATCTGCATAGAGCTCATTGGTACCATAGTGGTAGGCGATGGTGAGACGGCCGCGATTGTGACTGCACAGCCTTTTGGAGACCATCTGACGATACTGATTTTTGTTGATATTTGTTGATGTACTGGATGTATGTGACACTGATGTGATATTGTTTTTGACGGGGGTGATGTAGCCCCTATTTGATTTGTGATTGTATGATACAGTGACGTACTGATACCCTTACCACCTTATGGTCTCGATATATATAACAATCGCCGTATTCTCACCACATCTGATTCACTTGATTTCTTATTTATGTTTTGTGACATGGGATGTTGTATATTTGCAACATGGGATGTTGGGACATGGGATGTTGTATGTATGATATTTGCAACATGGGATGTTGGGACATGGGATGTTGTACGTATGATATTTGCAACATGGGATGTTGGGACATGAGATGTTGTGTGTATGATATTTGTAACATGGGATGTTGGGACATGGGATGTTGTGTGTGATATATAGATAACATGAGATGTTATATGCTATTACTATTACTATATAGCTTTATTATGGCCTAATCGACGTACACATCTTTAGAAGATGGCGCCACGACGACAACCTCAGCCGATGCCTACTACTCAGGACGAATTACAGCAAGTTATTGCTGCCGCCATTGCTCAATATGCTGCCTCGCAAGGAGGACCAAGCGGAAGTAGCTCGAACATCAACGGCAACCAAAATCCTCCTCATGGTAACCCTAAGTCATTAAGACATACCATGGCCTAGATGGATTCCTTTAGCAGATGCTAATGCCGTTCCTATGATGTAATGTATGTGCAGGGTGCACCTACAAACAATTCTTGGACTGTAAGCCCATAAACTTCGACGGCACAGGTGGTGCTGTTGCTTTCGTCCGCTGGGCAGAGAAGACCGAGTCCGTACTTCGCATGAGCAAGTGCGCTGTGGATCAGCAAGTCACTTACATCTCAGGGCTATTTGTGGATGGAGCCCTATCCTGGTGGAATCTACAGGTCCAGACCCTTGGCGAAGCTGCAGCTTACGCACTGACCTGGACAGAGTTGAAAGAGCTCATGCGCAAGAAGTACTGTTCTCGTGCTGAAATTCAGAGGTTAGAGACCGAATTCTGGCACCTAAAGATGGAAGGTTCCAAGATAGCTGAGTATGTCCAGAGGTTCCACGATTTGTTGCACGTGGTACCCTACATGGTTACACCGGAGTTCAAGAGGATTGAACGCTTCATCTGGGGATTGGCTCCTCAGATAATCAGCATGGTGACTTCTTCCAAACCTGCAAACCATCACAGAAGCCATTGATCTGAGTGTGGCTCTCACCGAAGAGGCGATTCGGTTGAACAAGTTTGATGGGGTTGAGCCCAAGAAGAAGGAGACTCATGTGGAGTCATCTGGTGGTAATAAGCGAAAGTTTTCGAGTTTCAAGCAGAGCACCGGGATGGTGGTTAAGAAGGGAGAATCGAGTGCGCCAGCTCAGGATTCAGCTGGTGGTAGAAAGAAAGGGAATGGATACATGGGTGCACACCCCAAGTGCAACTCATGCCAAAAACATCACTCTGGTCGTTGCAGCCTGAGAGTTTGTGAATCATGTGGGAAGACTGGTCATACGAAGGATTTTTGTTGGGCTAGTGCTGGCCGGGGAGGCCAGGGAGGATTTGGGAATAGGAACAACCGTGGTGGTGCTGGGAACCGCCCACAAGGAAGCCTGGGAGGTGATGGAAACCGTGCCAACAATGCTAACCAAGCAGGCGCCATGAATCGGAACCAAGGAAACCAGCAAGCTGGAAACAATGGTGGAAACGGGCAGAGGCCCGGATGTTTTAATTGTGGAGATCAAGGGCATTTCAAGAGGAATTGCCCAGAATTAAACCAGGCACGCGGAAGAGTATTTAACATGGAAGCCAGGGAAGCGCGCCAGGATCCCAACGTTGTCACTGGTACGTTCCCTGTAAACCAACGCTATGCATCCGTTTTGTTTGATACTGGTGCCGATTATAGCTTCGTATCGCTAGAATTTAAGAATATGCTTGGTTTAGCCGCCAGTAAGTTAGATATTCCTTACTCGATCGAATTAGCGAATGGGAAGTTAGTAGAAGCTAACGAGGTGATTCGAGGTTGCGTAATCAAGCTGGGAGAGCGTGAGTTTGCTCTCGATCTACTACCAGTCCAGTTGGGAAGCTTCGACGTGGTAGTAGGGATGGATTGGTTATCGAGTAACAAGGCAGAGATAGTTTGTCACGAGAAGATTATTCGTATCCCGACCGATGATGGTGAGACCATTGTTGTTCATGGGGAGAAGCGTGAGACGCCGTTAAGGATGATTAGCTGCCTGAAAGCAAGGAAGTGTTTGAGGAAAGGATGTGTTGCTTTTCTAGCACACATTGTGGATAAGAAGGCTGCTGAGCCGAAGATCGAAGACATCCCTGTCGTGAGGGATTACCCAGAAGTCTTTCCAGAAGACTTGCCTGGCTTGCCACCTCAAAGGCAAGTAGAGTTTCGCATCGACTTAGTTCCAGGCGCTGCGCCTGTGGCTAAGGCACCTTACAGACTTGCTCCATCCGAGATGCAAGAACTGTCGACACAACTTCAAGAATTGTTAGACAAGGGTTTTATCCGACCAAGCTTCTCGCCTTGGGGAGCTCCAGTTTTGTTTGTGAAGAAGAAGGACGGTAGTTTCCGTATGTGCATTGACTACAGAGAGTTGAACAAGCTGACGATCAAGAATAGGTATCCCCTGCCAAGAATCGATGATCTGTTCGACCAGCTTCAAGGTTCGAGCTTCTATTCAAAAATCGATCTTCGATCTGGATACCATCAGTTACGGATACAGGAGGAGAGTATCCCGAAGACAGCCTTCAGAACTCGATATGGACACTACGAGTTTCTCGTTATGCCGTTTGGTTTGTCAAACGCACCTGCAGTGTTCATGGATCTGATGAATCGAGTTTGTAAGCCGTACTTGGATAAGTTCGTGATTGTATTCATCGACGACATTTTGATTTATTCGAAGACAAAGGCTGAGCACGAGCAACATCTTAGAGCCATTCTGGAGCTGTTAAAGAAGGAACAGCTATACGCCAAATTCTCTAAGTGTGAGTTTTGGCTAAGAGAAGTCCAATTCCTTGGACATGTGGTAAATGAAGGTGGGATTCATGTGGACCCGACCAAGATTGAGGCGATCAAAGATTGGGAAACGCCAAAGACGCCAACCGAGATTCGGCAATTCTTGGGTTTGGCTGGCTATTATCGAAGGTTCATCGATAACTTTTCAAAGATCGCCCAACCGTTGACACTCCTCACGCAGAAAGATAAGAAGTTTGATTGGGGAATCAAACAGGATGAAGCGTTTCAGACATTGAAGGATAAGCTTTGCAACGCGCCGATCTTAGCTCTACCGGAAGGTACCGACGATTTTGTGGTATACTGCGATGCATCGCGTCAAGGATTGGGTTGTGTGTTGATGCAACGCCAAAAGGTTATCGCCTATGCATCACGCCAACTGAAGGTGCACGAAAAGAACTATACCACTCATGATTTGGAGCTAGGCGCAGTGGTTTTTGCTTTGAAGATCTGGAGACACTACCTTTATGGTACGAAGTGTACAATCTTTACAGATCACAAGAGCCTCCAGCATATATTCAATCAGAAGGAGTTGAATATGAGGCAAAGACGATGGGTCGAGTTGTTGAACGACTACGACTGCGAGATCAAGTATCATCCAGGGAAGGCGAATGTGGTCGCTGATGCCCTAAGTCGTAAAGAGAGAATCAAGCCCATAAGGGTTAGGGCTATGGAAATGATAATTCAAACCGACCTTACCTCGCGCGTTCGTGCAGCACAGAAGGAAGCTCTCAAGGAGGGAAATCTTGAGGCAGAATATCTCCGTGGGATGGAGAAGATGTTGGTGCCAAACAGGGAAGGAACATTGTGTTTTGGGAAAAGGATTTGGGTTCCTCTGTTTGGTGGTTTAAGAGAGATTATCTTTGATGAAGCTCACAAGTCACGGTACTCTATCCATCCTGGAGCGGATAAAATGTACCAGGATCTTAAGGATTATTACTGGTGGCCCAGGATGAAAGGCGATGTTGCTATTTACGTGAGCAAATGTTTGACATGCGCCAAAGTTAAGGCGGAATACCAGAAGCCTTCAGGACTTCTGCAGCAACCAAAAATTCCCCAGTGGAAGTGGGAAGAAATCTCCATGGATTTCATTACAAAGTTGCCAAGGACGCCAAAAGGCCATGACACTATCTGGGTGATAGTGGATCGCTTGACAAAGTCAGCACACTTCTTGCCTATCCGCGAGAAGGATCATACAAGCAAATTGGCTGAAATCTACATGAGAGAGATTGTTACACGCCATGGAGTACCTCTCTCGATTATTTCTGATAGAGATGGGAGGTTCGTATCGAGGATATGGCAATCCTTCCAGGAAGCTTTTGGCTCAAAGCTGAATATGAGCACAGCTTTTCACCCGCAGACCGACGGACAAAGTGAGCGGACGATTCAAACGTTGGAGGACATGCTGAGAGCATGTGTTATGGATTTAGGCGGTAGCTGGGATAAGCATTTACCCCTGGTTGAATTTTCATACAACAACAGCTACCACACCAGTATTGGTGCCGCGCCGTTTGAAGCGTTATATGGGCGCAAGTGCAGGTCGCCGCTTTGTTGGTCTGACGCAGGCGATAGACAATTAGTAGGTCCCGATGTAGTTCAGGAAACTACAGATAAGATCGCGCAAATCCGAGATCGCATTAGTGCGGCTCGTGACCGTCAGAAGACCTATGCAGATCTGAAAAGGAAACCTCAGGAGTTTGAGGTTGGGGATATGGTTTTGTTGATGGTATCACCCTGGAAGGGTGTGGCACGATTTGGGAAACGTGGGAAGTTGAATCCGCGCTACATTGGTCCTTTCAAGATTTTGGAAAGAATTGGGACCGTAGCATACAAGTTGGATCTACCTGCCGAACTGAATAATGTTCACGATACATTTCATGTATCTAATCTGAAGAGAAGTCCAACTCAAGTTAACGTTGCCATTCCTACCGACGAAATTCATATTGATGACACGCTCCACTTCGTTGAAGAACCTGTCAAGGTCACGGATTGGAAAGTAAACAAGACCCGCCGGAGCAGTGTCAAGCTCGTCAAAGTTCGTTGGAATGCTAGACATGGTCCTGAGTTCACCTGGGAGCGTGAAGACCGAATGAAGGAGAAATACCCCCACTTATTTCCTGAGAACCCTGCTTCTACAAGCAGAATTTAAAATTTCGGGACGAAATTTATTTAACGGGGGGAGAATGTGACAACCCTCACAAAACCAGGTATCCGTACGACTTAATTAACTATTAATTGTTGCCTAATTACTGTGCTTAACTGAGATTTCTGATAAACTGCTACTTGATTGTTGATACTTGTACATATCTGCATCATACTTTGATTTCCTGTCACTACATTATTTACTTACTGAACTCTAGTGACAAACATGATGCACAAAAGCACAGTAGCATTTGAACGGATAACCTATTGAACATGCTGATATGGCCAGCATCAGGCAAACACTGCCTCTAAAGGCCTGTATGAGCCAGAAATATTTTACTACACCCATAGTGTGTGTAGGAATACAAGGGTTGTATAACTACGTCTCTAGGAATAAGATATAGAGATTGGATGTGCCAAAAACGTACTCTAAGCACAAAACACAACACTTTTATCAACACACTAGCTTCTAGCTAATTAATAAAGTGCCAAAACATGAGGAATTATTCCTGACACTTTGCAGAATAAATTGTGTCGCTAAAAATATTATTTACAACGCTTAAAGGATTACTTAAGCACTTTAACGGATTACTATCCAACCGAACAACCGGACTATACCCGGAACATAAAAATATTGCCAGAAATATTATTGGTATTTTTCTGAGCCAGTTAGGGTCCCTGATTACCCTAACACCCGCTTTATAACGCATTAAACAACTAACGGGGTTAATCCCTAAAGTTAACCGACTTAACCAAACTAAACTCTAACTGAACGATCAAGACCCAACCGGATACCCCCCCCCCCCTAATGGGATCGGCCAACTAGAAAGGACAAGGGGAGTACACTTTTTATTATTTTATTAGATGTTGTGGATATCTAGAGCATGAAACCGATGGACGATAGCGCTTGATTTCTCTATATAAACACACACACTCCACACAAGTTTACACACACACAAACACCAACATTTCACTCTCTCTCTTGCTCCCTCTCCTCTCGGCCGTGACCACCCACCCCCATCCATCATATTTTCGGTTCTTGTCTTGCCATTCCGAGTATATACAAGTGTTGGGGATCACGTACGAGGAAGCTTGAAGCAAACGGAAGTTGGAGGACCACGTGCATTTGCTTTTATCCACGCCATTTTCGCCAAAGATCTTCCCTAGCCCCGAGCTAGAGGTATAACATTTAAAACTTGTTCTTGATCGTATCTAAAGTGGTTAAAAGGATTTTTAACGGTTAAAAGTCGGTAACCCACCTTTTGAATCTAAAAAGTCTACCAAAACACGAATATCTTTGGATAAAAGGTCATGTCTTGTGTAAAAGTCGTAGTATTTGAATATGTTGGTTGTAGAGACCCGATATACGTTGTGGTGGCTCTTATCATCGTTTAACCCGACTTTGTTAAGATCCCGAATCTTGACATAAGCTTGTTTCTAATGGTACAAGGGTTAAAAGGTGAAACTCCACCACACGAGAAGCATGAACTTGTGTAAAAGTATTTTGACTTGTAAAATAGTATTTAAAACGAGCCGATCTACGTATGTACAAGTGGTATATTCGTAGAACCGGGTGTCGAGAAAATCATGTTTTTATAAAAGTTGGATGACATGTTAACAAAGGTGATTTTTATAAACTACAAGTGTATAAATACTTGTGAAACGAAAGATCCGACAAAATAACAATTTTTATAAAAAAAATTGTCCGGAAGTTGTAAAGAGTGATTTGTTCCAAAAACGGGGTTTTTGCAAGACTAAACTATTTTATACATAGATCCACTAAATGTAACGAGATCTACACAATAGTTTTAGAAAAACTACAAGTTCATGTAATAATGTGATTTTACATACTAGTCTACGAGTTAATGTGTTGAAACTAGTTTGAAGTATCGGAAATTGATTTGGTTGATTAGAAGAATTGGTGAAATGATTTTGTAAAAGAAAATGATACGCTTGAAAGCGTGGCCACCTCCAGTTACAGGGGAAACTCTGGCGAAATTTTCTAAAAATCTAACACTTAGAATTATTTACAAGTGTTAAACTATTTTGAAATGTTTTCAAAATATATTTCGCCATGACTTTATTTATTAAATAATCGGAGGTGGGATTTTCACAAAAACTAAAAGTGATAAATATTTATTCGATAAATATATTTTTCATCACACTGTTTATGATTATTTTGTGAAAATATATAAATATTATTTTTAGAGTAAAAATAATATTTACTAACTTTGTCGAACCCAAATAATACCAACGCCTTCACGACAAACATATAAGTTACAACGGTAATTACTATTACCACTAATCGCCAAAACGTAACTTACGCATTATCCGGAAATATTCATAAATGCGTACCTTGTCGACGTATTATTTTGGAAAGTATTATGTAAAAAGAAAATATATTATTTTTGAGAAAAATAATTATATTTTGGAATGAGAAATAAAATATATTAAGTGAGACTTAATATTATAAACACGCATGTATTAATTCCCCCATCCTTGGGAAGGCGATTTTCTACCAAGTATATACACGGAACGGTTGTCTAACTGTTTCCCGAAAATTAAACTATAAAGCTAAGGCACGGCCATCCGTCTAATAGAATTAGCACATGTAGGTCGTTGCGCAGCAGTTGGATATTTGGATTACTTGGTATTGTGACGCACTCACTGTGAGTTCATGTCCCCCTTTTCTCTTAACTGTTTTCAGTTTTATAAACTGCGGGGGTGAAATACATGTTACAATGATTATGAATATGTTTATACATGGTATGGTTAGCGTAAGGAGGTTTGTTACTCAGATCATGTGAGTGGGTAGGCACAACTTGAGGCCATTAATCCTCATAGTAGGACCGAGGGACAGGAGCGGTAGATCTATCTGGGTGTAGCGAGCCCAGCCCCAGGTCCAGCATAACGGACCTCGGGGTGACTTAGTGCCCGACGCATAAATCCGCTAGGTTTGAGTCATCCCTACTTGCACTTCACACATATCAATGGCCTTGCAAACCATTGGTGATCTCTTTTCTTTTTTTCCTTATTTGCTACATACCAGGTTTTTGATAAAGATAAAGGTTTATATACTCACTTTCGCATGAACTCTCTCAACATTATTGTTGATTTTTCAACTTACATGTATTTCAGGGAATTAACGATCTGGCGCGGTATGGCTTGTTTTCCGCTGCATTAGGCCCGAGGTCATCCAGGGTTCGAGGCTTGTGACTCTTTCCTGGACAAGTCACAGTCCTTGAATCATGTTTATGTTAAGTTTGCATTTGTAATGTTTAGACAAGTTGTGGTTGTTGGGTGTTTAACCCATTAAGACAATGTTTTACTATTTTATTTTAATGGATGATCTTGCATATTTTTAATTCATATAGCTTGTTATGATTAAGCTATGGTATTAAGAAGTCACACCAAATTAACCACGCTTCCGCAAAGCCAGGGTGTGACAATGGACAACCATTACCACTTAATTTCATGTTCAATATGATTGGTGGCTTGATCCTGGTCATGTCACGCCTCCAAGCGGTGGTACTCCGCGTGTGGATTTTGGGGGTGTGACAGATTGGTATCAGAGCCATTGGTTATAGAGAACTTGGTTTTAATATGGGAAAACGTTTTATTAAAACCAGACTATAACCAGAACAGTGCTCTCAACGATCCACAACGACGCTTCGCTCCACGTGCAAGACTCGACATCCTAGGTAATAAGGTTTATGTTTATTACCTGCATGCTAGAACTATGTAGAACTTTGCTCGCATTACGCTTAGATACACATGACTTTATTACATGAGAATACCTACGTGCTTACACTTTTCTGTCATCGCCCTACTCGCGAACCACTCTCACTTACATTACTTTTACAATGAAGATCATGTCTGGACGGATTAACATGACTCAAGCCCAGCTAGAGGCTCTCGTTCAAGCTCAAGTTGCTGCGGCACTTGCAGCTGCTCAAGCAGGTAGTATACCCTGCAGTATAGACTCATACTAGGATCCTTAGATCCTGCACTAACTCTCGTATTTAATCTCGTCCTATTCGTACACAATAGGTCAACACGCGCAGCAACCTGTCTGCACTTTCAAGAACTTCATGGACTGTCGTCCAAGTACTTTCAGCGGCACAGAGGGGGCAGTGGGACTCCTCCACTGGTTTGAGAAGCTCGAATCTGTGTTCGAGATGTGTGAATGCCCTGAGGCTCGCAGGGTGAAATACGCCACTGGCACGCTAGAAGGAATAGCACTAACTTGGTGGAACGCCCAAGTTCAGATCTTAGGGTTGGCAGCTGCTAACGCCACACCCTGGAACGACTTCAAGGAACTCATTAAGAGGGAATACTGCACGCGTGATGACATCCACAAGTTGGAGAACGAGCTTTATCACTTGAAAATGACAGGGTCAGAGATTGAAGCCTATACGAAACGGTCAAACGAACTGGCCCATTTCTGTGTCCAACTATGGTGGACCCTCCAGTGAAGCGCATTGAGTTGTATCTCAAGGGACTTGTGCCAGAGATCCAGAGCCATGTTACATCGGCTAACCTCGACAACATTCAAGACATCCAGCGTCTTGCTCATCGACTCACAGATCAGGTAGTAGATCAGAACAAGCTGCCAAACGCGTCAGTGCAACTACTACTCCGGCTGCTACTTCTGCTACCACCCAACGACAACAAACGGAATGGGATGGGGTATTCCAGCAGGGGATCAGTTTCCGTTCAGTCTCAAGCACAGCAGCGCAGGACGAATGACTACCAGAATTCGAGTCAGCAATCATCTGGCAGTCAGGGGCAGGGTGGATACCGGGAGTTCACCCCACTATGCAACAAGTGTAACAGGCACCACAGTGGAAGGTGTCGCAAAGAACGTTGTCAGAGATGTCTCAAGCTAGGGCATGAAGCCAAGATTGCAGGAGCTCACGACCTGCGACCAGAATCAGCAACTTCGCCACCGGTTCCTCAAACCCACAGCAGCAGCAACCACAGCGTGGAAACCGGGGTTGTTTCCAGTGTGAGGCAGAAGGTCATTACAAACGCGATTGTCCTCAGTTGAACCAGAACCAGAACCGCAACAACAACAACCGGGCAACGGGCACAACGGTGGAAACAAAAACAAGGAATGAAGCTAGGGGTCGTGCATTCGTACTAGGTCGGGGCGACGTATGATGCCCCAGATGGGAATTCCCAAAAAGGATGGATTGTTATCCCAACATCAGGCAGAGATCTTATGCAAGCGAGAAGATTATTCGCATTCCCCGTTTCTGGTCAAGAACCTCTCGAAGTTCAGGGTGACAGAGTGGTGCAAGTGGTAGGCATCATCTCTTTCTTGAAGGTCAGAAGTGTCTGCGAAAGGGACACACCGCAATCTTGGCACTTGTTCAAATGCATCAGTGAAGGAAAAGAAATTGGAGGATATTCCAATTGTACGCGGACTACCCTCAGGTGTTCCTGAAGACTTACCTGGCTTACCGCCTCACCGTTCAGGTCGAATTTCAAATCGAGCTCGCTCCAGGAGCAGCACCCTTAGCTCGCGCACCATATCGTCTAGCTCCATCAGAATTGGAAGAACTATCAAAGCAGCTACAAGAGCTCTTGGAAAGGGCTTCATTCGTCCAAGCTCTTCGCCTTGGAGCAGCTCCAGTGTTATTTGTGAAAAAGAAGGACGGTACCTTCAGGATGTGCATAGACTACAGGGAACTCAACAAGGTGACGGTGAAGAACCGTTATCCTCTTCCGCGTATAGATGATTTATTCGACCAGTTGCAAGGGTCGTGCTACTATTCGAAGATAGACCTGAGGTCAGGTTATCATCAGCTGAGAGTCCGAGAGGAGGACGTCTCCAAAACTGCATTCAGAACTCGCTACGGCCACTACGAGTTTCTTGTCATGCCGTTCGGGTTAACGAACGCGCCTGCCGTATTTATGGATCTTATGAACAGGGTGTGCAAACCCTATCTTGACAAGTTCGTCATTGTCTTCATCGACGACATTCTGATTTACTCCAAGAGTCAGGAGGAACACGAGCAGCACCTACGCCTTATTTTGGAACTCTTACGGAAGGAACAGCTGTACGCTAAGTTTCGAAATGCGACTTCTGGCTTCGTGAAGTCCACTTCTTAGGCCACGTAGTAAACAAGGATGGGATTCATGTCGATCCATCCAAGGTAGACTCGATCAGGATCTGGCCTGCACCACGTACGCCAACGGAAATACGCCAATTCTTGGGTTTGGCGGGTTACTACAGACGATTTATCAAGGATTTCTCAAAGATTGCTCAGCCGCTTACGCTACTGACACAGAAGGGTGTCACCTATCGCTGGGGAGAGCCCCAGGAAACTGCTTTTCAGCACCTAAAGGATAGACTTTGCAGTGCACCTATCCTCTCCTTGCCAGAGGGCACAGACGACTTCGTGGTTTATTGTGATGCATCCATTCGGGGACTTGGATGTGTGTTAATGCAGCGCGACAAGGTTATTGCTTACGCATCGCGCCAACTTAAGATTCATGAACGGAACTACACGACGCACGACTTAGAGCTGGGAGCTGTTGTTTTCGCACTTAAGATATGGGGACACTACCAGTACGGTACCAGGTGCACAATTTACACCGATCACAGGAGTCTCGAGCATATTCTTAAGTAGAAGGATTTGAACATGCGTCAACGAAGATGGGTTGAACTACTTAACGATTACGAATGCGCTATCAAGTACCATCCAGGCAAAGCCAATGTGGTGGCTGATGCCCTCAGCCGGAAAGACACTCTACCTCGGCGCGTGCGAGCGCTACAGCTTACGATTCAATCTAGCCTTCCAGCACAGATACGAAATGCTCAGGGTAGAAGCATTGAAACCTGAAAATGTCAAAGCTGAAGCCCTACGCGGCTCACGACAACAAATGGAACAGAAGGCAGACGGTGCCTACTATGTAACGGGGCGTATTTGGGTCCCACTTTATGGCGGTCTACGCGAGCTGGTAATGGATGAAGCTCACAAGTCTCGCTATTCGGTACATCCAGGGTCGGACAAATGTACCACGACATCAGAACTACTTATTGGTGGCCTAGCATGAAGGCCCACATCGCTACGTACGTTGGAAAATGCTTGACCTGTGCAAGAGTCAAGGTTGAATATCAGAAACCAGCTGGCCTACTTCAGCAGCCTAAGATACCACAGTGGAAACGGGAAGAAATTTCCATGGATTTCGTTACAGGTCTACCTAGATCCAAGCGTAGGAACGATACTATTTGGGTGATCGTGGATCGACTCACCAAGTCTGCTCACTTCCTAGCAATCAAAGAAACAGACAAGTTTTCCACACTAGCAGACCTATACGTAAAGGAATTAGTCTCGAGGCACGGGGTGCCCACATCTCATTATTTCGGATCGCGATGCACGATTCACATCAGAACTATGGCAAGCAATGCACAAGGCTTTTGGCTCTCGGTTAGACATGAGCACAGCTTATCACCCTCAGACGGATGGGCAGTCTGAACGCACGATTCAAACTCTAGAAGACATGCTTCGAGCGTGTGTTATCGATTTCGGCAACAGCTGGGAAAAGCTCCTCCCGTTAGTGGAGTTTTCGTACAATAACAGTTACCACACCAGCATACAAGCCGCTCCATTCGAGGCATTGTACGGACGTAAATGCCGGTCACCTCTCTGTTGGGCAGAGGTGGGAGATAGTCAGATTACAGGTCCAGAAATGGTAGTTGGACGCTACTGAACGAATAGCACAGATACGACAACGCATGGCGACAGCTCGTCATCGCCAGAAAAGCTACGCGGATAAGCGTAGGAAAGCCATTGGAATTTCAGGTCGGGGACCGGGTTTTACTTAAAGTCTCACCCTGGAAGGGTGTGGTTCGATTTGGTAAACGAGGCAAGCTCAATCCACGGTATGTTGGACCGTTCAAGATCATTGAGAAAATAGGCAAAGTGGCCTACAAGCTAAACCTACCAGCTGAACTCGGTGCAGTTCACAATGTTTTCATGTGTCGAATCTGAAGAAGTGCCTGTCAGATGAGACCCTCATAATTCCATTTAAGGAACTCACTATCGATGAGCGGTTGCAGTTCGTCGAGGAACCAGTTGAAATCACGGACCGGGATGTTAGGGTCCTCAAACACAAGAGAATCCCTCTTGTCCGAGTTCGTTGGAACTCCAAACGTGGCCCAGAGTACACCTGGGAACGCGAAGACCAGATGACAGAAAAGTACCCCCAGTTATTAGGAACCAATGCAACCACTACTGAGACTGAAGCTACTACTGCGGAATTTCGGGACGAAATTCCAAATCAACGGGGGGATGATGTGACACCCCAGGAAAATCAGTAAACGATACAACTTACCTAGCTTCCTCAGTAACCGCATGCTAAATTTCGGGACGAAATTTCTTTCAAGTTGGGGATAATGTGACAACTCAAGTTTCCGACTTCCACTTTTGCATTTATTACGCGTTGACTTGACTGTTAGTTGTTTGACTTGTTGGCTTGCAATTGTACGCGTTATGTTTTAATAAAACGTATTGTCATGGTGCATATATGTGATTACGTGATGTTGTAAATATAATATTAGATTATTACAAAACACTTAGACTAAATCACGTAATGCCCAACGAAACAAAATTTTATTCGCCATTTAACCGACTCGACGAAACATATGTGTTTCGCCGAGCCTTGATTCGCCAAAACCGCCAAAGCCCAATTACGGCCCAAACTTGTATGCGTGGAAAAAAAAATAATATATATATAATATATATATATATATATATATATATATATATATATATATATATATATATATTATATATATATATATATATATATATATATATATATATATATATATATATATATATATATGATTAGGGGAACGGTTATGAAAATTCTTAAAAACCCTAAACTTCTCTCCTCTTCTCTTGCAAACCGAAGGCTGCTTCCTGTCCCTCGAAACTCTCTTTATTTCACTATCCAATTCGGTTAGTATCTTATGTTTCTTTTGAAGTGTATTGCATGTGATCTGTGTGATCTGTTAGTTTTCATGTGATTAAATTGTGAGACAACCTTATTTGAATTGTTAAATGGTATTGTTTCAATTGGCGGCTGGTATCGATAAGAGCAATGGAACCTTATTCGAATTCATTGAAATCGAGATAGTGGGTCAAAACGGTGGTCAAGGGTTGGGAATGGTGGACTGCCGTTTGAATGAGGATGTTTGTTAAGTGAATTGATTATTCTTATGATTACATAGTTTGGTCCAATCACAACATATTCACATTTAACATTTGTCTGCCATTGATGTAGGAATTATAAAAAAAAAATGAAATAAAAATAATGCTAAGGAGCCATGTGAGTTTGGGCGGCCAACAACTCTAATTGGTGGGGTTTGGGCGGCCACTAATAGTATGTGCATGATAGTTAGTTGTTGACCATATAGATATTAACTTATTTGTAGTCTTGCTTAGAGTGTTTAGTATTCGATGATGGAACCGACCATCTGATCATATCATACGGCTGTTGACTATATTGTTATGAGTTGTCACACCCCAAAATCCACCTGCGGAGTATCACCGCTTGGGAGCGTGATTGACCAGGATCAAGCCACCAATCATATAGAACAATTATATAAAATAAAAGTAATTGCCATTAAACCAAACCAAACCCATATGAATGGTGTTCCAAACATAAGTAAGTTATCATGGTTTAGCGGAAGCGTATAATCAAAACCCATCGTAATATAGTATCAAATGTTATAAGTGTTTAAAGAAACAATCACGATCCAAGCCCACAACGACCAGCTCCTCCATGTGCAAGCTCCATGTACCTAACGTCCTGCAAGGCATGTAACAGAGGATCAACAACTAGTTGAGCGAGTTCACAGAAAGTAAATGCGTAATAGTAAGTTCGTATGTAACAGGTGGCTCTACTGGGCCGTTAGTACGTTCTATTTGTGGGGGCTTCCCATGTTGTATAACCACTAGACTATCGTAACTATAAGTATCCTGCACATCCGAGGATAGTGATCAGTATAAGTATCCTGCACATCCGAGGATAGTGATCACTATAAGTATCCTGCACATCCGAGGATAGTGATCAGTATAAGTATCCTTCACAACCGAGGATAGTGATCAGTATAAGTATCCTTCACATCCGAGGATAGTGATCAGTATAAGTATCCTTCACAACCGAGGATAGTGATCAGTATAAGTATCCTTCACATCCGAGGATAGTGATCAGTATAAGTATCCTTCACAACCGAGGATAGTGATCAGTATAAGTATCCTTCACATCCGAGGATAGTGATATGGTAGTCTAATCATAGTGTCAGTAGTGTATCTATTCAACCTTATCCTTTCAATCCCATTCCCAACACCCGGGAATCCCATGCCTTGGTAAGAGTGTGAACTCACCTTGGTTTGCTCGGTATGCTATGTTTATGCACTCACAAGTAATCAGTCAAGCCCTATTGTGTGCACGTATAGCAAATCAGTTCATGTTCGCAATGATACGCAAGTATCTAATGTCACATAGTGCTTGATAGCCAATATCATGTATCATCATGTATCACGTAACAGTTAACCCATTCATACAAGTCACGTAATTCATATGAACATTTACAGGATCATGCACCTCTCAAAAACTCAGACAAGTATGGGGGGGGGTCTCCCCTGTTCAAAACTTGGGTAAACACATGATATATCATACAACCTCAGACATATAATCAGCATACAAACTCAGACATGGTCGATCATATTAAACTCGGTCCAATAGATAGTCCATCAGTATATAATCCATTAAAGTCGGACCAATATCAAACATTATATTCGGACCAAAGAGGATCCATTAAACTCGGCCCAACCATTTAATCATTAAACTCGGACCTATTCAAGTTACCTTAAACTCGGTCCATTCATTAACTAACATACTCGGACATGATGATATAATATTAAACTCAGACATGGCAACACATTAAACTCGGACATGGCAACACATTAAACTCGGGCCCAATGTCACTTTTATTAAACTCGGACCATTATAACTAAACTCGGTCCACTCATATACTCGGACTAGGTGTTGCATATTAAGCTCGGACTACATGATAAACTTTAAAGTCGGGCCATCAATTCTCCTAACAAAGTCGGACTAAGGGTATCATATTAAACTCGGGGCATGGAGTGATCAATAACTCAGATTACTTCGATTAGTTTAAACTCGGACATTTATGATTTGTGAATAAACTCAGACATTCAACTATGCGTGTATTCCAACATTCCACATATTCAACAAGATCAAAGCAGTTACGTATATCATTCTCCAGTTACGTTTTTCAGTCAAGCAAACCCTAAATCTAATCGTATCGACGGCAGAAAACAAGATTATTCAATCGATGTTAAACCACAACAATCATTACAATAATAACCTATCAAGCATGCATCTAATCATCGTCGTAATCTCAACTATCCAGAATTAAATCACAGAATATCACATGAGAAATTAGGGTTTTCCATGAACACAAAATCAAAAATCAATCAACAATTAATCATGAACAATGATTAAACAATTACCTTGAACGATTCTAGAGGAAGAGGAATCAAGTGTGATGATTTTCTTGCCAATGATGAGGGTGATGATGATTGCTAGGGGATTAGAGAGTTGCAAGTACGTGATTTAGTTTGTGTGCCAATGATTAGAGAAATGAGATTAGGGTTAAGTATCTAGGATTTTCACTAATTACCATCTACATCCCTAAGTATTATAATTTTCACATGCACACCATCTCATAACCGTTTCATAGTTCCACCACCAAGTTTACACATTTGACAAGTTTATCACAATTAACACATAACGATGCAACATCTCACAACACAGTTCATTGTATCAACACATATACAATTCCATAGCATCTAATTGTGAAATCAATCAACTAAATAATACAAGGACGTGCAATAAGGCGAAATAGAAATCTTGGAAATTTGAGTTGTCACATTATCCCCAACTTAAAAGAAATTTCGTCCCGAAATTTGGTACGCACTCACTGAGGAAGCTAGGTAAGTTATATCGTTCACTGTTTTCCTGGGGTGTCACATCATCCCCCGTTGATTTGGAATTTCGTCCCGAAATTCAGTAGTAGTAGCTTCAGCCTCAGTAGTGGTTGCATTGGTTCTGAATAACTGGGGGTACTCTTCTGTCATCTGGTCTTCGCGTTCCCAGGTGTACTCTGGGCCACGTCGGGAGTTCCAACGAACTCGGACAAGAGGGATTCTCTTGTGTTTGAGGACCTTAACATCCGGTCCGTGATTTCAAACTGGTTCCTCGACGAACTGCAACCGCTCGTCGATAGTGAGTTCCTTAAAAGGAATTATGAGGGTCTCATCTGATAGCACTTCTTCAGATTCGACATGTGAAAGACATTGTGAACTGCACCGAGTTCTGCTGGTAGGTTCAGTCTGTAGGCTACTGGGCCTATTCTTTCAGTGATTTCGAACGGTCCAACATACCGTGGATTGAGTTTGCCTCGTTTACCAAAACGAACCACACCCTTCCAGGGTGAGACTTTTAAATAAATCCGGTCCCCGACCTGAAATTCCAATGGCTTCCTACGCTTATCTGCGTAGCTTTCTGGCGATCGCGAGCTGTCGCCATGCGTTGTCGTATCTGTGCGATTCGTTCAGTAGCGTCAACTACCATTTTTAGGCCTGTAATCTAACTATCCCTCACCTCTGCCCATCCGAGAGGTGACCGGCATTTACGTCCGTACAATGCCTTGAATGGAGCGGCTTGAATGCTGGTGTGGTAACTGCTATTGTACGAAATCTCCACTAAAGGAAGGTGCTTTTCCCAGCTGCTGCCGAAATTGATAACACATGCCCGAAGCGTGTCTTCAAGTGTTTGTATCGTCCGCTCAGACTGCCCATCCGTCTGAGGATGATATGCTGTGCTCATGTCTAACCGTGAGTTGAAAGATTTGTGCATCGTTTGCCATAGCTCTGACGTGAATCGTGCATCCCGATCCAAAATGATGGATGTGGGCACCCCGTGCCTCGAAATAACTTCTTTAAGATAGATGTCTGCGAGAGTAGAGAACTTATCCGTTTCCTTTATAGTCAGGTAGTGCGCAGACTTGGTGAGTCGGTCCACGATCACCCATATAGTATCATTCCCACGCTGTGTTTTGGGTAGGCCTGTAAACAAAATCCATGGAAATTTCTTCCCATTTCCATTGTGGTATCCTAGGCTGTTGAAGTAGGTCTGAGGGTTTCTGGTACTCTGTCTTGACTCTCGCACAAGTCAAACATTTGCAGACGTAAGTAGCAATGTGGGCCTTCATGCTAGGCCACCAATATGTAGTTCTGATGTCGTGGTACATTTTATCCGACCCTAGATGTACCGAGTAGCGAGACTTGTGAGCTTTGTCCATTACAAGCTCTCGTAAGCCGCCATAAAGTGGGACCCAAATACGCCCCGTTACATGGTATGCTCCGTCTTCCTTTTGTTCCATTCGTTGCCTTGAGCCGCGTAAAGCTTCAGCTTGACGTTTTCGGGTTCAATGCTCCTATCTGAGCAGTTCGTATCTGTGCAGGAAGACTGGACTGAATAGTGAGCTGCAAAGCTCGTACGCGTCTAGGTAGGGTGTCCTTTCGACTGAGAGCGTCAGCCACAACATTTGCTTTGCCTGGATGATACTTGATGGCGCATTCGTAGTCGTTCAGTAGTTCAACCCATCTCCGTTGACGCATGTTCAATTCCTTTTGCTTAAGAATATGCTCGAGACCCCTGTGATCGGTGTAAATCGTGCATCTGGTACCGTACAGGTAGTGTCGCCATATCTTTAAGCGCGAAACAACAGCTCCCAGCTCTATATCGTGCGTCGTGTAGTTCCGTTCATGTATCTTGAGTTGCCGCGAAGTGTAGGCAATAACTTTATCACGCGGCACCATTACACAACCAAGCCCTTGAATCGATGCGTCACAATAGACCACGAAATCTTCGGTGCCCCCTGGCAATGAGAGAATAGGTGCGCTGCAAAGCCTATCTTTTAGGTACTGGAAAGCAGTTTCCTGTGTGTTGCCCCATCGGTAGGTGACATCCCTTCTGTGCCAGTAGTGTAAGCGGCTGAGCGACTTTTGAGAAATCCTGATAAACCGTCTGTAGTAACCCGCCAAACCCAAGAATTGACGTATTTCTGTCGGTGTACGCGGTGCTGGCCAGTTCCTGATCGAATCTACCTTGGATGGATCAACATGGATCCCGTCCTCGTTCACTACGTGGCCTAAGAAGTGGACTTCACGAAGCCAGAAGTTGCATGTTGAAAACTTTGCGTACAGTTGCTCCTTTCGAGGAAGTTCCAAGATAAGACGTAAGTGCTGTTCGTGCTCCTCCTGACTCTTGGAGTAGATCGGAATGTCGTCGATGAAGACGATGACGAACTTGTCAAATAGGTTTGCATACCCTGTTCGTAAGGTCCATAAATACGGCAGGTGTGTTCAATAATATTAAACCATCCATCATATCAAACATAAAATATGGTAGGTTAAAATAATTCATAAAACCCCATACGATTAATGTTCGAGCCAAACTTTATTTAAGTAGCGTAAACATAATAATGAAAACCTAAGATAAGTTATAAGTTCAAATATCGTTCATTGCGTCTCCCTGACCAACCATGTACACGCTGCCCCCGGCGTCATGGTTTCCATTGCTTCTCCCAACGCTTTCCCCGTTGTCGTCCTTGTTTCCATGGTCGTGGTTTAATTGAGGGCAATCGCGTTTAAAATGACCTTCAGCCCCACACTGGAAACATCCCCGTTCCCACGCTGTGGCTGCTGCTGTGTGTTCTGTGAAGCTGGTAGTTGTAGTTGCTGGTTCTGTGAAGGTTGAGGCGGTCGTTGCTGTTCTTGGGTTACAGGACGTGAGTTTCGACAATCCTTTGGCTTCATGACCAATCTTGAGACATCTCAGACATTGTTCCTTGCGACACCATCCACTGTGGTGTCTGTTGCACCGGTTACATAGTGGGTGAATTCCCGATATCCACCCTGCCCCTGGTTGCCTGAAAGAGTGCTGACTGGGACTCTGATAACGGTCAGTCTTTTGCTGCTGAACCTGTGATTGAAATGAAAGCTGATCCCTGCTGTGAATCCCATCCCATTTTCTTTTGTTGTCTCTGGAGTAGCAAGAAGTGGTGACAGCAGTTGTGGTAGTACTGATGCGTTTTGGCAGCTTGTTCTGATCCACTGCCTGATCTGTGAGACGATGAGCAAGACGAGTGACTTGCTGGATAGTGCCAAGGTTTAGCGGCAGTCACATGACTCTGAATTTCTGGCACCAGACCTTTTGAGATACCGCTCGATACGTTTGGTGGGAGGGTCTACCATAGTAGGGACAAAATGTGGTCTAATTCATTCGACCTCCTCGTATAAACTTCAATTTCAGACCCCACCATCCGTAGGTTGAGGAACTCTACCCTCTAGTTTGTGGATGTCCTCCTCGACTGCAAAACTCTTCCTTAATTAAGTCTTTGAACTCGTTCCAGGGGGTGGCATTAGCAGCTGCCAGCCCTAACATCTGAACCTGTGCTTTCCACCAGGTAAATGCAGGCACCTTCGAGTGTTCCAGTAGCAAACTTTACCCTACGTGACTCAGGGCAATCATGCATCTCAAAAGTCAGTTTCGAGTCTCTCGAACCAATGGAGGAGGCCTTCAACCCCCTCAGTTCCACTGAAGGTACTAGGTTGGCAATCCTTGAGATTTTTTGAAGGTTGTAAACAGGTGACTGAGCGTGTTGACCTCCTGCTTGTATGGCTTGCAAGTGCCACAGCAATTCGTCGTTAATGAGAGCTGTCAACTGGGCTTGTGTCATGTTGATATATCCGGCCATGACCTTTATAGCAAATGTAACGTAGGTGAGAATAGTTCGCGAGTAGTACGATGACAGAAGAGTGTGAAGCACATAGGTGTTCTCAAGCAATAACAAGTAATGAGCATTGTAATCTAAGCATACTACGAGCAAAAGTTCTATGCAGTTCTAAGCAAGCAAGGTAATAAACAAAAACCTTATTACCTAGAATGTTGAGTCCTTGCACGTGGAGCGAAGCGTCGTTGTGGATCGTTGAGAGCACTGTTCTGGTTATAGTCTGGTTTTAATAAAAACGTTTTCCCATATTAAAACCAAAGTTCTCTATATACCAATGGCTCTGATACCAATCTGTCACACCCCCAAAATCCACCTGCGGAGTATCACAGGCTTGGGAGCCGTGATTGACCAGGATCAAGCCACCAATCATATAGAACAATATATAAAATAAAAGTAATTGCCATTAAACAAACCAAACCCATATGAATGGTGTTCCAAAACATAAGTAAGTTATCATTGGTTTAGCGGGAAGCGTATAAATAAAAACCCATCTTAATATAGTATCAAATGTTATAAGTGTTTAAAGAAAACAATCCACGATCCAAGCCCACAACGACCAGCTCTCTCCATGTGCAACGCTCCATGTACCTAACGTCCTGCAAGGCATGTAACAGAGGATCAAACAACTAGTTGAGCGAGTTCACAGAAAGTAAATGCGTAATAGTAAGTTCGTATGTAACAGGTGGCTCTACTGGCCGTTAGTACGTTCTATTTGTGGGGCTTCCCATGTTGTATAACACTAGAACTATTCGTAACTATAAGTATCCTGCACATCCGAGGATAGTGATCAGTATAAGTATCCCTGCACATCCGAGGATAGTGATCAGTATAAGTATCCTTCACAACCGAGGATAGTGATCAGTATAAGTATCCTTCACATCCGAGGATAGTGATCAGTATAAGTATCCTTCACAAACCGAGGATAGTGATCAGTATAAGTATCCTTCACATCCGAGGATAGTGATCAGTATAAGTATCCTTCACAACCGAGGATAGTGATCAGTAATAAGTATCCTTCCACATCCGAGGATAGTGATATGGTAGTCTAATCATAGTGTCAGTAGTGTATCTATTCAACCTTATCCTTCAATCCCATTCCCAACACCCGGGAATCCCATGCCTTGGTAAGAGTGTGAACTCACCTTGGTTTGCTCGGTATGCTATGTTATGCACTCACAAGTAATCAGTCAGGCCTATTGTGTGCACGTATAGCAAATCAGTTCATGTTCGCAATGATACGCAAGTAATCTAATGTCACATAGTGCTTGATAGCCAATATCATGTATCAATCATGTATCACGTAACAGTTAACCCATTCATACAATTCACGTAATTCATATGAACATTTACAGGATCATGCACCTCTCAAAAACTCAGACAAGTATGGGGGGGGGTCTCCCCTGTTCAAAACTTGGGTAACACATGATATATCATACAACCTCGGACATATAATCAGCATACAAACTCAGACATGGTCGATCATATTAAACTCGGTCCAATAGATAGTCCATCAGTATATAATCCATTAAAGTCGGACCAATATCAAACATTATATTCGGACCAAAGAGGATCCATTAAACTCGGCCCAACCATTTAATCATTAAACTCGGACCTATTCAAGTTACCTTAAACTCGGTCCATTCATTAACTAACATACTCGGACATGATGATATAATATTAAACTCAGACATGGCACACATTAAACTCGGGCCCAATGTCACTTTTATTAAACTCGGACCATTATAACTAAACTCGGTCCACTCATATACTCGGACTAGGTGTTGCATATTAAGCTCGGACTACATGATAAACTTTAAAGTCGGGCCATCAATTCTCCTAACAAAGTCGGACTAAGGGTATCATATTAAACTCGGGGCATGGAGTGATCAATAACTCAGATTACTTCGATTAGTTTAAACTCGGACATTTATGATTTGTGAATAAACTCAGACATTCAACTATGCGTGTATTCCAACATTCCACATATTCAACAAGATCAAAGCAGTTACGTATATCATTCTCCAGTTACGTTTTTCAGTCAAGCAAACCCTAAATCTAATCGTATCGACGGCAGAAAACAAGATTATTCAATCGATGTTAAACCACAACAATCATCACAATAATAACCTATCAAGCATGCATCTAATCATCATCGTAATCTCAACTATCCAGAATTAAATCACAGAATATCACATGAGAAATTAGGGTTTTCCATGAACACAAAATCAAGAAATCAATCAACAATTAATCATGAACAATGATTAAACAATTACCTTGAACGATTCTAGAGGAAGAGGAATCAAGTGTGATGATTTTCTTGCCAATGATGAGGGTGATGATGATTGCTAGGGGATTAGAGAGTTGCAAGTACGTGATTTAGTTTTGTGTGCCAATGATTAGAGAAATGAGATTAGGGTTAAGTATCTAGGATTTCACTAATTACCATCTACATCCCTAAGTATTATAATTTTCACATGCACACCATCTCATAACCGTTTCATAGTTCCACCACCAAGTTTACACATTTGACAAGTTTATCACAATTAACACATAACGATGCAACATCACAACACAGTTCATTGTATCAACACATATACAATTCCATAGCATCTAATTGTGAAATCAATCAACTAAATAATACAAGGACGTGCAATAAGGCGAAATAGAAATCTTGGAAATTTGAGTTGTCACATGAGTTGATAATTTGAGGTCCAATGAGGAAATTTGTTTATGCATCTTGGTCCAATCAAAATTAATGGCATCTTACACATTCAACAAAAGTCTAATGTGCAGGTGCATGTGTCTACTTAGAGTTGTCAGCCAACATGTTTGTATTGCATGTGTTTTGTATGGAATGTGCATGTGGGGTGTCGGCTGGTAATTATTTAGTGGTGAAGGGTTCAAGGTCAAAGCCGGTTGGGTTACAAACATGTAATGGGCCGAACTAAACAGTAGATGGGGCTGTTAAAATTGTAATGGGTGTTGGGCCGATGGTATACACCTTCAGTACTTGGGTTCATATAAAGGCCGAACTAATAAATTTATATTAAATTGGTTTGGGCTTTTGTCATACATGTTTTCGCCAGTTAAGGGGTTTGCGGCCCAAGTGGTTTCGGCCCAAGTTTCTCGGTCCAAAGAGTTTCGGTTAATAGTCCGTAACTTGTGTATTAAACCTGCTATTTTGTTAACTAGATTATTCTATTAAATTTGTTAAGTATGCAACCATGTTTAGCTTATTAACTGAGTTAAGTTTATTAACTCAGTTAACCTCATGTATGACACTCTGGTAAGTGAGTAACTTTTGTTAACCCTGTTAGTTAATTATGTTAGTTAATTAATAGTGTTGGTTTGTTATTCCTGTTAAGTATACAAATCCTGTTAAATGGCTAACTTCGTTAAGACTGTTAACCCTCTCAAGTATGTTAATGAATGACCACGTTATTGCAAACTGTGATGGACATTTATGTGAAACATGAATTGCATGATATTGATTAATTGCTTACGTGATACATGACGTTAACTGCCAAGCACTATGGTTGGACATTACGAACAAAACTGATTATATATATTATACGTGCGTACTATAGGTCGTGACTGATTATTTGTAAGCGTGTATTTCTTTAGCATACCGAGCAAACCAAGGTGAGTTACACCCTTACTAAGGCATGGGATTCCCAAGGGCTTGGGAATGGGATTGAAGGAATGTGATTGACTAGATTCGTACATACACTTTTACTAGACTACCATACCATCGTCCTCGGTTGTGCAGGACACATACGTAAAACCTACGTATACTTATGCTACTCGCTATCCTCGGTTGTGAAGGATACTCACGTAAAACCTACGTGAACTTATACTCACTACTGCCTCGGTTGTGTCAGGCACTTACATAAAACCTACGTAAACCCCGCGTACCCCTATCCTCGGTTGTGAAGGATTACTTACGTAAAACCTACGTAAACTTGTACGTGTTACTGTTCTCGGGATATGTAGAACACTTATGGTTACGAATAGTCTAGAGGATATATAACATGGGAAGCCCCACCAATGGATCATACTATCGGCCCAGTAGAGCCACATGTTACAAACGAACTTACTACTACGCATTTACTTTCTGTGAACTCGCTCAACTAGTTGTTGATCCTCTGTTACATGCCTTGCAGGTCGTTAGATACGTGGAGCTTGCACATGGAGGAGCAGGTCGTTGTGGGCTGGATCGTGAATATCTTATTAAACACTTATGACATTTCGTACTTAATTATGTTGGGTTTTGATTATACGCTTCCGCTAAACAATGATATCTTACTTATGTTTTGGAACACCTTTCATATGGATTTGGTTTGGTTTAATGGCAATTACTTTATTATATATACTGTTCTATATGATTGGTGGCTTGATCCTGGTCAGTCACGCTCCCAAGCGGTGATACTCCGCAGGTGGATTTTGGGGGTGACACTAACATCTGATTCAGTCATTACCCACAACCCCCACACATAACCATGGGTGCAGTATGATAATGGGATTTGTCAGATCCTATGGTACCATAACCTAATACTGGTCGGCTTGATCAATGCTAATGAATGTCATTTGTTATGTAACTACAACCAACAAGTTTGTTCACTTTATTGAAATCGCTATTAGTTTTGTATAAACCATCTTAATTGTTTTTAAAATACCATCGTTTAAACCTTGAAAATCATTTTGTTCATATGAATCACCCCAAAACAATTGAAAACAGTAAAAATAGGGGAACTATGTACTCACATGAAGTGCAAAGTATGCTCAATCAATAGAACTTCAACAAACTCAAGCAAACCAGAGAAATCAAGTAGCACCTAGTAATCGAACCACTAGTCAAACAATAGATGTAGGATCGTGATCTGACCCGAATGAGTCGTTCAGAGGCGTTCTTCTATGTTTCAGGTGTGGAATAACAAGAAACGTAGGTAGAAATAGCTTGTTCTTCACTTAATCTACTGTTTTATTGATTTGACAACGATAACAGCTCGATCTTCACACCGGCAGCACTTCGGTATGGAATTTGACAAAGTTACAAATGAGATCCGCTCAAGGGGTATTTATAGTGCTAGTAGGTCCCCACATACGAACATGTACGTATAAGCGGACCTGGTAGGTTCCCATATACGGACATGTACGTATAAGCGGACCTGGTAGGTTCCTATATACGGACATGTACGTATAAGCGGACCTACTCTCTAAAACACCTATACTCTCAGTTTTCTCGTAAACGAGCCCTAATCTATACAATACAATGTATAACATGATCCAAGACGAAATCAACAGATGTAGTGCACCAACAGACTCCCCCTCAGATGTTGATGGAGTCGACTATTGAGTCACAACTATGTTGTGTCTTCACATCTTCAGTCTTGATCAGTCTCTGGCTTTTCTCTCTCTCTGTCTTCATACTCCCCTCTCGATTTGCTGGCATTCTTTTGTTCCTCAGCAACATCTTTAGGATCGTTATCTGGCCTTCACAGAATCAAGATTGATTTCCAGGATCGAAACTTGGCTTCTCTTCAATCAGAAGTCTTCAGGAATCAAGACCTGGCACTCTATCTTCAGATCCAAGATCGAAACCTGGCTATTCCTGCACATTCTTAACCCAGAAATAAAATTTTCTAAAAATAACCATTTGAAAGCGTCTTCTTCAGAAATAAGTGCATCAACTACAAATCTCCCTCAAATTTCTTTCTCTATGATGAACCACTTGTTGATAAAAAAAAATTTGACATTTAAAACACCGTCCCCCTCACAACAATGTCATCATGTTTAGCACTCGGAATTTTGAAAATCAGCTTTCCTTCGTCAGTTGTCAAAAATCTTTTTGACTTTTTCAAAAGTTTATGCTAAAACATACACAAAATCTTTTTGGATTTTCTGAAAGAAAGTAACTGACACCATTTGTAAAAGCACGAGAATGAACAAATGAAATATGTACAAACATTTTTTGTGAGTTTGTGTAAGAG
Organism: Helianthus annuus; assembly: GCF_002127325.2. Lineage (NCBI taxonomy): Eukaryota > Viridiplantae > Streptophyta > Magnoliopsida > Asterales > Asteraceae > Helianthus > Helianthus annuus. Next base: position 71,936,284 of record NC_035436.2, read on the forward strand.
GATCATATCAGTTTATGAGATATGTCACTACATCGTTATGCTTTGATTACAGTTCATTCACCTAGATTGTCAGTATATCGGTCCACTGAAATTCTCACACAAAGTTCAATTGATCCGGGATACGATGTTAATGTCTTAGATACTGACTTATTCATGTGTCTCACTACTTGAATATACTCCCGTATCCAGATCCCAATATTCAGTCTTACAGGTGAGTATACCACAGCTGATATCTATATAGGGGTTAGATGCGAGGGCCGTGAGAGCTCAGGTCGATACTTCCGTATACGCAGAGAGATGACGGCTTCGACTTTTGGTGTGTCACTTTAGAGTTCTTTGTATTTTAACAACAGCGGCTATCAATTTTATTGTTTCATCAGCATGCTGAGGGCGAAGCTATGTTTCAAGCTTTTGAGGAAAGCATTATCCGGGACTAGGTCAGTACTTCCATACAGCAGAAGTCCCGGATAATACCCCAGATATCACTGAGCATAAAGACCTAGTATCTCAGAATAAGGGACCTTTCAAACAAGATTTCAGGGGTTACCTATATATCCAAGTTTGTGTTAACCCACAGAACAAGCAAGTTTGAAATTTAGTTTATATCTCGTCACAATTTACTAAGTGTGTAAAAACCTACTGGCACATCCTCAGTGAGATTGTTTATCACATTTTATCTTTACAATTCTTTAGCATGTTGTGACAGCCTACTGATGTACTATCATTTCCTCTTTTCATAACGAAACTCATTTTTGAATTTTATCATGTTTTTATCTTTTTTTCAAATTTTCAAATGTTTTTGGATTTTTTGAAATTTCCCTACTCCCCCTATAATGCAAACAATTTCAAAGGAAATTTGAAAACTACTAGACTTTTGACCCACTTGAAAACATAGAAAACAACACAAACGTACAGAAACTTGACAACTGACATCGAATCACATCAAATCGCCATTCACTCGGCAAAAACAATCTGAACTCCCCTTTCAACAAACCATTTTCTCATTTAGATCTCAGAACACTTAAGTTTGTTTTATCGAAATGATTTTTTCGGAAAATGAGTTTGTTTCTACCACTTTTTAAGTTTACCACTTGTGAAACATGGGGATATGGTTCATTATCTTGTTTATCAATCTCATATGTATAGTAAATCAAGTACAACTTAATGTCTCTGATTTACCAATTGCAGTTCAGAAACCTCTGTATCACTTGTAAACATAATCTCTTCAAAGTATAACCAACAAATACCACTTGTAAGTAACCAAATAATACCACTTGTAGGTTTTCCTGTAGGAATGAGACATCTACATAAAACTCTTTACCACTTGTCAATTAGTCAGAAAGATGCCGATTCCTGCTTCTCAATTACCAACCTGGAAGTTCCGGCGTAGTCCTTCAACCTGTAAAATTCAAACACTATTCAAAATCTTTCAAACAAACTTTTCAAACACTAGAATGATGCCGATTCCTGATCCACGATATAAACTTGGGATCTTGGCGTAGTCCTAAGACTTCTAAGGAAACAAACTTCCATCCAAGTCTTTCAGACTTGATGGCTTTCAACTCTTGCGCAGTGGGGTTATATGTTGCCTTTTTAGTCACATAAAAATCTTTAACCCCTTTGCTTTCCCGTTCAACATTTTCCCAAAAATTTTCTTTACACTTCCATTAAATGTTTTTTCGACACCAAATTTCTTTTTCTCAGTGTAAAACTGTTTTCAAATATCAACTTTTCCAATTTTCTGTTTAACTTCTTCAAATTTCAGTGATGGAAAATCATCATCATTCCCTGAAATTTTCTCCTCAACCTGTGGCTTTTCTGGCTTTGTGGAACCAGATTCATCGCCGACATTCATTTTCATTCTTTTTAACAACCCACACTTGGTTGTCTTTTTCTTTGTTTTTGTAAAAATTCTTCTTCGAACACTCACGAACCTCATATTTTGAATTTTCAAAAATTTTAAGTCTATTGGTTGGTTGTTCAACATCAATAACTTTGTCTTTTAATTTCTGAGAAACTCCCTGTTTTGTTTTTGCATTTGTCGAATAGTTCCATGCAATGTGACCAGCTTCATTGCACTTGTAACAGGTTCGAGTTTCTCTTTGATAAACACTTCAGTTCCATTCATCTTTCTTTCAGCAAGAAACTCTTGATTTGATTGTCTCCAGAATGGTTTCTTCTGTTCATCTTCTGAGCTTCCACCTGACACAATTCAATTTTTGTTTTAGAATTTTTATCATTTTTTATAGTTTTCTGGTGGAACAAAGCCTAATCCTTTCTTTTTGTAGCAAAGATTTTGGTTAGGTTTCTTTTGAAAACCGGAACCAGAATTGTAATCATTTTTCTTCTTTAGACGTTGTTGACTCTGAAGTGTACTTTTTAACTTTTTCAGTAAGATTTAAATCTTTTATTTCAGAAATATTGATTTCTGTCATTTTGAAAACCTTTTTGATCATTCAAGCGAACACTTCTTATTGGA